>NC_133408.1:121745000-122367500 GCF_049350105.2 Macaca mulatta
TTTAACCAAGACTGTACCTGTGGATATTTCAAAAGACTTTACTTTATTCTTTATTACAAGGCTTTGAAAGTCAATGATTTGGTTACACTGGATATCTCCTAGAAGGAAATAAAACAAATGGATTTTAATTTAGAATAATTTAGCCAAGTCTCTTTTAATTACAGAAAATAGATCTATACTAAAATTATCTCATGTGAAAAGAAGTTTTGTTGGTTGGTATTTTTTTTTAAGTGTAGCAGAGTGAGCTGAAAGTCCCTAAGCTTTTCAGACACGCACCAATGTCAGAGGAGAAACCTAGCAGTTAGAGAAAAGTCATTCGACAACATGGATTGAAGGCAAAACGGAAAGTTGTTTTATATGCTTCAAGACAGGAAAGGTGAATACTCAGCATAAAATGAGCTAGGTTTTACTTTGCAAGAACTAGAGCAAGACGTATTAATACGAAGAAGATACATTTCTCATGTGCACCATCTGGAGATATTGAGGAGATAATTCGTCCTCATAACGGTAAAGTCATAGGTTTTTAAAATGCTCCTTTAGTATAAAACTAGCTAGTCTAGAGTGGACCATCCCCCTCTCCCCTTCATTATGTCCATGAGGCTGTCCTTTCTGCCTCCCAAGGAGAGCCAGTAGGCACTGAGATAGAGCAGTAGTGACCAGGCAGAAGAGAAAAGCCGATGACACAGAGGGCTCCTGAGGGTGTGAAATCTTCAAGCCTTAAGGTAACTCTGACACAGAGACAATTCAAC
The DNA here is from genome assembly GCF_049350105.2 of Macaca mulatta. NCBI lineage: Eukaryota > Metazoa > Chordata > Mammalia > Primates > Cercopithecidae > Macaca > Macaca mulatta. Next base: position 121,745,750 of record NC_133408.1, read on the forward strand.
AGGAAACGGGAATGTTAGAGCATATAAAGTACACAGGGAGTTAATTAAAGGAAAGGACCAAGGGAGAGAGTTTTGGGAAACAAGGAGCAAAAAATCAAGGATTAAAGGAGAAAAGTAGTTAAATTCTCCATCCTTCTCCCCCAACCCCCACCAGAAAACCCATATATCCTGTATGACTAGAACAGTTACCTAGATTTCTTCAGCAAAGTCAGGCAAGGTGATATCCAACCAGGTAAGATTGTCCCTCCCTTCCATGGACAATGGACACTGGCCTCACCTCACTGATGGTCTTGAACCATCTACTCATAGATGATCCAGGTAGGGAAAAAATATGGTGAACCATCTTTCACCCCAACCCCTCTCTTCTCAAAGGGTATAGAACTACCTTGGAGGATAATTCTCTTTGCAGCTGAAATAGACTACTACACAGGGGTATATTGAGGTATATATTTAATCAGATTCTCCAGAATAACTGCAATATGTGCGCAGTTGGTAAGCCTTGAATTTTTATTTCTTTCACTTCTAACGTGAGTCAGGAGTTAAGAGAATAATGGAAGAATTTTTCTTGTTGAATTTTTTTTTTTACAATGGGGATTTTTCAGTTAGCAGTTTGAAGCTAATTCAACATGCACAGATTACCTTTTGAATGTGAATGCACAAATAGAGTTATGGAACTCCAGGCAAAGAAGAAAGTTCCAGCGCTTTGTGTTTTTAAAACTTTTCCAAAAGAAAAATAAATTATCTAAGAGATATCTGGCTTTCCTAATTAGCTACAAGTGAACCAGTTAGCTGCTCAAACCTCACAATTTTCTCTCCTCCCCTCTCACCTTTCCTTTCTTCTCCCTCCCTTTTCTCCTTCCCATATAATTTTGATATGGTTATCAAAATGATGCTTTTTAAAATCATTATAACCATATCACTAGCTGACCTTATTCTGACTTCTTGTATCCCAAGCACCTTTCTCATGACAGGGCTTTCTGCTTAGCTTACTTTTAGGAAAGAATGTATGCTGGTCAGGCAATGTGGACACTCACTCTTCCCAGCAGTTATAATTGTTATTGCAAATTTATAAATTACCACTTTAGTTTATATTCTTTAGACTTTTGAGAGTTGGCGAATGTGAGTCATTGTGTCTGAATCTGATCAGTCTGATGCTCTGAATCTGATGCATTGATAAAATCAAATTCTGGAGTTGAAAGAGTGAGGGGTTGACCTTAGATTGTTGTGAATTAATTATAGTAAATGCTGTTTTCCAAGGGAGGCCTCAATCCACTTCTTCTTCTTCTTTTTTTTTTTTTTTGAGACAGGGTCTTGCTCTGTCACCCAGGCTGGAGTGAAATGAAATGAAATGGTGCAATCATAGCTCATTGTATCCTCAAACTCCGGGGTTCAAGCAATCCTCCTGCATCAACCTCCAGAGCAGCTAGAATTACAGGTGCATGCCACCATGCCTATCTAATTTTCCTTTTTTTTTTTTTTGGAAAGATGGGATCTTGCTTTGTTGCCTAGGCTGGTCTCCTGCCTCAACCTCCCAAAGCAGTGGGATTACAAGCATGAACCATTGTGTTTGGCCCCAGTCCACTTACTGAACTCAGCTCCAAAGCAGGCTGTTCACACTCCTGATAAGGACTTATTTAATGTTATCTTACATTGGAATCAATTGCTTATATGCCTATCTTCCTTCCTTGTTAGACTGTAAACTCTCTGAAGGCAGGGACTGTATATTGGTCTCTGTATTTGCAATAGTACATGTACTACATCTGCTACTCAGAAGGCATGCAATACACAAATGTTTTCTGTGTTTGGCAGGTGGTGCCTGGTTGTTTTTGAAGGTTTATTTTTTAAATGAAGCATGATTTTTTTTTCTTCAAATATTGTTTAGGGTATTCTATCATAGTATCACTAGAATAGCATCTGGCAGCAACTTTTGTATAAAAGTCTTTCAGAGGCAAAATTACCCTTACAGGGTTTTCCTGAAACTTTCAGTAAGCTTTCAAAATTTAACAGATGTCTTTGATGTGCTTCCAATAGGTTGTAATAATTTAAATGTGGAAATTGGAAACAGGAACTATTTCCATGTATTTAGTTTTGTTTTCAAAACTCTTTTTATAAAATATTGAGTAAATAGAAAATCTTTATAAATGAAGATTAATAATACAATGAACATCTGAGTACCCAGTACCGAGTTTAAAAAATGGCATATTATCACTAGCTTTGAGATCCTGTGTGTCCCTTCACAGGACACGCCTTCTTTTTTCTACAAAGGACCCAGTATCCTGAATCACATTGTTTCATTTAAAAGCAAAAATAAAAACAAAATCCAAACATTCTTGATGCTTATGAATGTTCTTGGCCAACCTTAGAAGTTGAAATTGATTTATGATCAGTTTTATGACTATTGTGCTTTTTGAGAGAAACAATTGGAAATCACAATTTCATGGGATTTTTTAAGGATTTGTCCCAAAACATGGTGACTAAAAGAGACTCTGGGATCTCTACAGGTGACTTGTTATATTATGCAGGAGGCAGTATGTGAGCAAAATAAAGGAAGGCTAGGCATAGGCTTAAGAAACCCAGATTCTGGGATTTATTAGATTTACATCAAGTAAAGTAATTCATGGGATCAATGTGGGGGAATAACTATCAGGACACAAGTTAGGGATGTATTTTCCCTGAACTGGTATTACTTATATAACTCTTTTTGTTGTTGTTGTTGTTGTTGTTTGAGACAGAGTCTCATTCTGTGGCACAGGGTGGAGTGCAGTGACATGATCTCGGTTCACTGCAACCTCTGCCTCCCGGGTTCAAGTAATTCTCGTGCCTCAGCCTCCTGAGTAACTGGGATTACAGGCGCATGCCACCACACTCGGCTAAATTTTGTTTGTTTTGTTTTGAGACGGAGTCTCACTTTGTCGCCCAGGCCTGATTGCAGTGGCGCAATCTCGGCTCACTGCAACCTCCGCCTCCCAGATTCAAGTAATTCTCCTGCCTCAGCCTCCCGAGTAGCTGGGATTACAGGCGCCTGCCACCACGCCAGGCTAATTGTTGTATTTTTGGTAGAAATGGGGTTTCGCCATATTGGCCAGGCTAGTCTTGAACTCCTGGCCTCAAGTGATCCACCCATGTTGGCCTCCCAAAGTGCTGGGATTACAGGCGTGAGCCACCACACCCGGCCTAAATTTTATATTTTTAGTAGAGACAGGGTTTTGCCATGTTGGCCAGGCTGGTCTTGAACTCCTGAACTCAAGTGATCTGCCTGCCTAGGCCTCCCAAAGTGCTGGTATTACAGGCATGAGCCACCACGCCCGGCCTATATATGTAACTCTTATTAGCAGATTCTTCTGAGTATCCTGTTAGGTGAAAAACATCAGCAAATAATGGCTCTAGTTCTGTATGGGTTTTTGGATACCCCTGTTGTAGGAAATAGAAAAACACTTCTAAAACCTAATGTATGCCAATTGGTTCTATTATTTATTGCAAGATACAAAATGTGTTTAGTTTTTTGAAAAAAATAAAAAATTAATGCTTTTCCTTTAAAAATGAACATTAATTCGTTAATTAACATCATTATTTTTAATGGATTATTTGGGTGTGCATGCAATAATCTTAAATCCTGGCCCAAGGGATAGCAATCCACACCAGTAGGTTGGTAGGGAAAAGCACATTACAGTAATAGATTTCAGTAACCTTCAAAAGGGAGCTTTTTAATGGTTCTGTGGCCCATTATAGTGTTATTTTGAAAATACAGTAATGGAAATACATGAAGCTGAAGACTGTGGTTAGATACATTAGGCTTCTTGAAAAAAGCCACTAGTCAGTAAAAAAGTGTCTCATTCTGAGTTTGCTACCTTCTATGTTATGCCCCAGAAATTAAATAAAATTGGTTTAAGACTTTGAAGCAGCAAAGTCTGTTGCACTTCAAAGAACACTTTGAGGGGAATTGATGGCTTGTTACTAATGCATTTACATAGCACCTACAAAAATTTCAAGAATAGTGAAACCTACACTGGGAGAGAAAAGGTCTCAGAAGCACATGCCAGGTGAAGTGGTGCCTGGGATCAGAATATGCTCTCTAGAGCTGCTCTTATTAACTCAGAAACTAGAGGTGATGAATTGGTGACATTTTAAGCAAACTGAATTTCATAACTTACGGATTCATGGACTTGCAGCAGGGATTTTATCTGTGTTATTCCTTTGATTTGTAAGACCTCTGGACTATAATTGTCCTTTACCCTGCATATTACTCATTATTAAAAATGATGTGTGCCTGTAGCAATAAAAGGGACTGTACAATGGGAAGTGACACTTATGAAATCATGCTTGGATTAAATTTAACTTCCTGAAGTCCAGAAGCATCTTATCAATGGAAAGTGACATCTGCCTGATGTTTTCTTTGAGATAGGTGTGGGAAGTACTGATTTATATACCTGAACTTACTCTCAACCTATTTTCACTAGTCACATGACAAGTACCAGGAATGAAAAGATTAATGCCTATAGTTGTAAAACTGTAACTGAAATTTGACTCTTTTGAGTCAATGTTCCAAGACAGCACTATTTTTTCCCTTGTAAAATAAAGTAAGAACTTTTCACTTTTCAACTTTTTGGGGCCCTAAGAAAATAACTTCCAGTTTCTGGCTCCTGTAGGCCCCACTCCAGTTTGTATAACCCATTTTTCATCTCTCAAATAAGTTCCCAGGAAACAAATACCTTGATTGTTTTTTTAATTCAGCAGGAAGACTATATCAGTAATTTTTTAAAGGCAAGTTTGTTCATCTCATTTCCTGTTTAACTCCCTTCAATGACTTCCTATTGGCATTAGGATAAGAAGCAGAATCCTTAATGTGTCCTCTAAGACTGGACAGTGTCTGGCACTTGCCAGTCTTTCTAGTCTCATTGCTTGTTAAACATTGACCTTTATGGATCCTGGAAAGCCAAATTCTCTTGCCTTGGGGCTTTCACATACGTTATCTGTTGAGAAGCATAGACCCGAAGGTGGTCTATCACATTGTAAGAAGGAAATACAGGCAATTTTCACTGAATTCAAGAAACATACTGGAAGGAAAAATTAAAATGAGGAATAGAAAACTACAGAATATGAATGTTTTGGCAACTACCAGAGTGAGATGAGCCAGGTCAACAGCTGGTGCTCTGCCAAATGGAGCAGAGTCAGTTTAGACTGAACAGCTGAGATATCACGTCTACTTGCCCTGGGATATAGGCCCTTTCCTTCTCCAAGTGATATTTACATTGGAAAAGTCATATGGAAATGAGGAAACCAGAAATTGAACAACAAACTTGTGAAGCTGAAACACAACTTCAAAACTGCAAGATTTCTTATTGATGTGGTGGTAACTGATGAATAAACCAGTCACTCGGGTATCCATGTTGCCTGACTGGTTCCAATGGTGGTGCTGCTGGTAGATGGGAGTGTCACAACTGGAAAATAGTACAACTTGCTAATCTAATAAAGTAACTTTTGATTAGATTGGATTTTTAGCCCTGTGACAAGTTTATTGCTGTGATTAAGGGGTTAGAGTAGGTAGGAGAAGGGAAAACACATCTTCAGCTTGTGTGTACTTTCTCCATACTTCACCTGGCCAACCCAAGCTCCTTCTCCAGACTAATGCACTCCTTTCTTCTCAATCAAATTCTTCTCAGCCACCTATTTTTGTTAGTAATAGACCTAGAGTCTTCACTTTCTTGGAACTTATCACAGTTTTACTGGAGTGTTTATTTGTGCACTGTCTGTCTCCTTTATTGTAGGAAGTAAGTCCATGAAAGCCAGAATCAAATGAATCACTTGCCACAGAATCTACAGCATTTAGTAAATGCCAGTCATACAGTAAATGTTCAATAATGAATACACAGATTCTGGTTATATCAATTAAAAGGTTTTATTTACAAATGATGGAGAAACTCAACTCAAACTGTTTTAAGCAGAAAGAGAATTCATTGGCTTACACAAATAAAAACTCAGAGGTGATGCTGGCTTTGGGCACATTTGACCAGAGGTTCAGGTGACATCGCCAAGAGCCGAGATTATCTGTGTCTGTCTGCTCTACTTTCTGCAGTCTTGCTTTCATCCACCAAGTGATCACCACCTGCTCTTCCAGGTTATCACTGTTCTATTGGTTTATATGTATGATTTTGTGTCAGTACCATGCTGTTTTGATCATTACAGCATTGTAGTAGATTTTGAGATCAGATAGTGTGATGCCTCCAGCTTTGTTCCTTTTGCTCAGGATTGCTTTGGATATTTGAGGCTTTTATGGGATTCCATATAAATGTTAGAATTATTTTTAAGCCTTTGAAAAATTTCATTTAAATTTGATAGGAATTGCATTTAATCTGTAGATTCCTTTAAATAGTATGGACATTTTTACGATGTTATTTCTTCTATTCCATGAACACATGTATCTTTCCATTTATTTGTGTCTTTATCAATTTTTCTCATCAATGTTTTATAGTTTTTGGTTTATAAATCTTCTATCTCCTTGGTTAAATTTACTCCTTTTTTTCTGATGCCATTGTAAATGGAACTGCTTTCTTGACTTCTTTTTTGGGCAGTTCATTGTTAGTGTATAGACACGCTACTAAGTGGTGTATGTTGAGTGCTAAGCCATTTGTCTACTAACCTATAAAATGCTCTGATCATTCTAGAACTGGGTCTTCCCTTGCTCTTGTTCGTGCCCTTAAAAGCTGAATGCTTGCTACTAACTAATATAGAAATAAGGATTTTAAGCCTAAATCTGAGGTTCAAGCTTGGGTAAACAAACAATTATGTCTCACAGTGATAGTTGATGAGAGATCTTTGGAAGAAAATAATTTGATTACTAGTTTTACAATGATAAGCAACAGACAGGTCTGACATTGTAAGTCTTGGTGCCCTCTAGTGCATATTAACAAAGAGCACCTTAGGAGAGTGGCCAGCAAAAGTCTTATTTAGTACTCTTCATGTTTCATTTCTTGTTATCATGAATTATTTCTTCTCTTTAATGTTGATTGACTAGTGTTTAATCGTGTAGGAATGTAACCTTTAGCTGGGAGGCTTGTGATGAACACAAGTTTTGCAAAGATATTTGTTATTATAAATTGCATTTACTGGCAAAATATATAGACTACGCTTATTATAGGTAAATAAATTTTGTTTACATAAGCTGAAAATAAACCACCTGCGTTAATTAATCTCCAACTCTGTCAAAGAACTCACTTGTTTTCTGTAAGCTGATTAACCTGGTACTTTATAAAGGTCATGTATTTACCTGTTAGGAGGACATTTGTAAACACTTGTGGTGTGGGTTTCTTGAGGACTGCTTGAGATAAAGGGCCTGCAGCAGATTCTATTGTAAATATAACATGACTGCTGATTCCCTACCTATTTGTCTATCTCTATCTCTAAATAGTTCCTGTTTGCTATTTCCTATCACTATGCTTTACTACCTATTGGAACCATAGTTGTTTCTTACAACTTCCTGTTGCTTTACGCATTATCCCTTTCCGAAGGACTCTCTATCCTGCCTGCTGAGCTGCACATTCTCCCTGCTCTACCACTCAGTCTCTTCCTCTGGGTGCACATCCAGCCCCCTGTCCCAGCCTCTCCCAGTCTTTTGTCTCACCACTGTAACATGCGAAGTGAAAAATGTTATATTTCTCTTTCTAAAAAATTCAAATTTTAATGTAAATTAAGCTGCCTTTCATAGCTATGTGATAACCTAAATTAAGCTGCCTTTTGTAGCTGTGTGGTTCTTAACAGATTTTCTTTTGATAGGTCAAAAGAAATTGAATTGAGAGGCTGCTCGGTTGAAACAAACATTTTTATATATCCTTCTGCAGGGACTGACAACCTCTAGACCATTTGTTCTCAAATTTCTGAGGGCACAAGTTTACCTGAGGATTTACTAAAATCCTAGGTTCTCTCCACAGATGGAAGTAGGTCTTATGTGGAATGTGAGAGCTTTCCTATATATAAACTTTCCTTGTTATTTTGTTGCAAGTGGCCTGGGGTTTGCCCTTTGAGATGTAGTACTATGATGAAATAGAGAAATCCACAAAGGCTCTTTCTAATGCTTAAGGCAGAAAAATATGTGATTTGGACTTTCTCCCTTTTTGTTTGATTGAAAGACTGATCAAAGGGGAGAAAAGCATATTCTCAGAGAGATAGCAGACATTGTTTTGGTGTTTCATATGGACTGGTGTACCATGCAGGTGTTTTGTTATTGAGTAAGGAAAACTCTCAGTTGGCTTATCACCTGATTGGATTGTCCTGAGATTGGATGATACAGTCTCATTGTCCTTATTAGGAAACAAAGATTTTAATTCCCTGTTCACATCATTATTTTTCTGGTAGAATTTGGCTTGGTACTCAATAAAAAAAAGTCTTAAAAAGAAAACTTTAGCTCTAATTTCAAATCATTCTTTGAGGTTTCTTGAATGTATTCCAACTTGCTGACTACAAAAATGGTAGTTGGGAACATACCATTGTCCATCCTTCCTTCCTTCCATCCATCTATCATCCATCCATGCATCCATCCATCCATCTATTCATCAATCCATACATACATCCATCATTCACATACTTATTAAACATCTATTTTGTGCCAAACCCTGTACTAGATAGACATGGAGAAATAGCCATGAACAAAAATGACAGTGTAATTTTGATGAGCACAAGTAAGAAAAAACAGAAAGTATTCCAAAAGTAAGATCTAATTGAAAAGGTGGGTGTGGAGTGGCGGCATAAAAATTGGGGAATACTTTTGAAAGATTCCCTAATGAAATGATATTTAAGCTCTGATCTTGAGGATGAATAGGAGTTAGGCTAACAAAAAGGGGGAAATTTCCTGTGTGCATGATGTGGGAAAAAGCCAGGCCTGTTCAAGGACCAGAGTGAAGAAAGTCACTGAGGGAATTAGGAGTGAGTCAACAGATGGGCCAGGAGTGGCAGACAGAGAGAGCTCGCCAGAAACAGTGCACTATGGCAACACTCATGTGCAGTGAAATACCACTGAGTGGCTCAAGGTGAAGAATGAGGATGGTGTTTTCTTTCAAAAAAGACAGATATGCTGCTGTATGGAGAATGGATTGGCAGAAAAAAAAGAAGCAAAAATGAATGCTGGAGATGAGTTAGAAATCCACTGCAGTAGTCCAGGAGAGTGGTGGTTGTGGATGGTTCTATGATAATGATAGTGGAATTGTAGAGAGTAGATCTGAGATATAATTTGGAATTTGGTGATATATTCTTAGACATGGAGACAAAAGTCAATGAGGTGTGACAGAGTTCTCCAGGTTACTGGCTTAAGCATCTGAGTGGAGGGCAATGCATTTTACTGAGGTCAGAGATACCAATGGAGAGAAATGCTTGGGAAGGGAACTCACATTTAACTCCTACTGAGAGTGGGTCATCCAAGTGGAGCTGTCAAGTAAGTCATGTAGAAATCCAGAACAGAGTCATGCTTACAGATGCAAATTTGGGAGTCATCTATATGTGACTATATGATTATATGATTATATATAATTACTATATATGACTATATGATTACTGAAGTCGTGGGATTGATGGATTCACCTTGGAAGGTGAATAGAGATGGGGAAGGCATTAGATATGTTGCTAAGAAGGGGAGATCCAGAGAACACAGTGAGAGACTGCCTCTGAGAGGAGAAGGACATGTTTACTAATACAAAAAAGGAAAGAGAAAGAGATGGATGAAGATGCAGGTAAATTTAGATGAGGGTTATTGTCCCCCCCCCCCCCCATAGAAAGTTAAGAGCTAACTTCTCTATGGAGTTAGCAGCAAGGTTATCAGCTAAGAGTAAGAAAGATGGAAGTGAGATTGGAGGTTTGGGGAGGGAAGAGAGGGTTAAAAAGCAGTGTTTTTTAAAACATCAAATATGCTGTTGCTGCACTGCCTAGAATGCATGCCTTCAATGACACTTCAAGGATGTAAAGCACTACATTTTAGGCTGCTAAGGGAGAATTGTCTATTTGGAGTGTGCATACAATTCTGTTCTTGCTGAACACACCTGCCCTGAGAAAGTGGCCTTTGACTTTAGACCAAGCAAGAAGTAGTCCCTGCAAAAAACCCAGTGAAGGCTTTGAAGTAGGCAACAGGATAACCCCATCTTTGCTGACCTTAATGGTTGAATTTCTATTTCAATAATGGCCTGTGGAGAAATCTATAAAAGACTTACCTCTGGTGTAAAATTTTACCAAAAGCTGTTGTTAAGGATACTTAAGTACTTCATGGTTTGGTTCTCTCAGAATCTTGTATCAAGCTGAAGAGTTTTCTAGTGAAACCTTTGATGGTCATGTTTAACAGCTGCTCATAATGTCATGATGTGAATTGATTTAAAGCCAAACCCTATAAGTGGGATTAATGTCCCTCTCTCTGTTTTTCCAGTCCTAGCACATATTTAACCACATTATCTTCTTCTTTCTTGATTTTATTTACTCATTAGGCGTGTTGTAATGAAGATTCCACAGTGACTAATTATTCGGGCTCACAAGGAGGTTGAGATACGTCAGTGCTGGCGTTAAGGCTATAGTGCAAAACAGCTTTCTCTTCTCTCTCAAGCTGCCATCACGGAGGTACAAAATTACAACCTGCCATTTAAACACAGAGAGAATTCCCCTAAAGGTTTGTAGAATAAAACACCACAGAAGAGGCTATGGGGAGAGTAACACTGATCATTTAGTGCTATGAGCTCTGTAACAGTTCTGAAGAGATAGAAGAGAATTTAATTTACTGAAAGTGAATTCATGGAAAACTACTCAGGGTTGGTGCACATGCCTGTTTTTTCTTTTATGTTTCTACATAGTTATTTTTCACTTCCACAATTCACCTCTCTCCAACTTGCTGTAAGAGAGAAAACCTTACTTTTGTGATATTTTTCTTCTTCCAGTATAACTTCCTTTTCTTTACTGTAAAGTCCCTAAATTACCCTAATCTTTCTGTTTTCCAAAAAACTACAATGTTTGCTTCTCTTAATATCTTTAGATCTTACATTTTGTTATTCTCTCTGGGCACACAGCACTCCTTCCTTCCTTCTCTTTTCACCCCTTTTTACTCTTCACCAAGTATTTAGTATTCACCAAAATCTCTTCCCAGTATTTCCACTGAGATCATGGTTCCCCCAAAGAAGAAAAGCACCTTAGTGAAATGAATATGCATTAGCTTACTTAATATGTTAAAATATTAAGAGTATTTGCTTTGTAAAAGATAACCACATTAAAAGGAACTCACAGCAATAAATACTGGTGGAATTTCATGTATTTTGGCCCTTGAATTTGAATCATGGGATCTTTTAGGACTGCCTGCACTGCCCACATTCAAAGTTAAAATTGGCCACATTCAAAGGCTTGGTTCCTGTTTTCTTTCTTTCGTTTTTTCCTTAAACACTTGGTGTTTTAAACACTAGTCTAAGATCCTGTTTTCTTAAACACTTGGTGGGTAATCTATATGAGTTCTTGACCATGTGTCCTTTTCCCCAGGGGCACACCCTCTGACCCCTGCCTAGTGTAGGCTCCCCATGGAGAGTAGAAGGAATGCTGAAAGCCTGACAGTACTGTTTTGGTCCTGACACCGATGGCTACCATGCAACATCTATCAGCCTCATATTCTTTACCTTTTTATGGGGATGACACCTACTGACCTTTTCACAGGCAGTTGTGGACTCCTATGGCACTCTTTCAAAATTTAGCAAACCCTGTTATAATCTTTTTCTTTTTTAAAAAATGTGGCTGTCTTTAATCCTTGATGAAAAGTTTAAGAACGGTTTTGTTTTCATCTTTTTATATACATTTTCTTCCAGTGTCTAGTACAGAGTAAGCACATTATAAGGGCTCAAAACAATCTTTTAAAATAAATTCAATTCAATAACATTCAAGGAGATCTACATGTAAAGCCTTTTTCTAGGTGTAATGGGGATGCCAAAATGAATAAGAACTTAAAATCTACATGAGAGACAGGAAGACAGCTAAGTGCACAGCTCAGAGAACGAAAGTGAGATCATGGAGATACTGAAGAACCATTTGAGGAAAGATTGATCACAATGGGAGAAATCTGGGAGGTGTTCTTCAAGAATGTGCATTTCAACTAGTCTTGAAAGATGGGAAGAATTTGGGCATGGAGAAGCTCCTAAGCAGGGGAGGAAGAGCTTCTCTGCCCACTGCTATGCAGAGGAAAAAGTCAAGTGGGATTGGACTGATTTCTAACACACAATACTCTTAGCAGAAAGCTTGAAAATTTGTCATTCATAATTAATAGAATAAGTGTCAGAAGTTCCTCTTTGATCAGATTTCAGAGTTCAAGCAAAGAGCTAATAAATAATTCATTGTCCCTAAGTGTTATCTTTATCTGCAAATTTTCCCTAGATTTTGTATACACACAATGGAACAATAACCATTTCCTTCTTTTAATAATTTTCATAAGGGAGTTAGACAGGTTGGGATGACCTTTCTGCTCAGAATAAGTGAAAGAAATATATAATTTGCTTATACATAATTTGGCTCATTATTTTTAAAAATGCAGAGTTCTGTATGGGCATAAGATGTCAAATTGTGTCCAAGAGGCCAACATCCCTGGGCCTTCTTTGTCCATGATGGAATTATGATTCTTGGTAGTAAGTGTTCAAGAAGACTTACTCCATCTTCTGTCCTGTCTTCTCTCCTGGGCCTGAGCCAGCTCAGACCCTAAGCTGGGGTTCTGGGAGTCATGCAGAGAAGTATCTGTGAGAGCTTCATGAAGCTATCAGGATGTTCTCCAAACACTCAGCAGTGCACAGGTTTGGTGCGTTTGGCACTAGGCCATCATGAAGACAATAGGCATGTTTCAGATAGCTCAATCTTCCTCTCTTCTAGTCCTTCCTCTAGTAAAACATCTTCAAGAGTCGAGTTTCCATTCTCAGATTCCACAACTTGCCCTTTACCTTTGGATTAGAGAATGATTTTGCTGTTTTCTTTGACACAGATTGATTATAACAATGCTTTAGACTATAAAGGCTGCAGGATAAGAGATGCTACAGTATGGGAGAAAGGCTTGAAGTTTAAACTGTCAAATAGCAGATCTCTAAAGTGAGAATCCTCAAAAGGAGATTATAAATAGAATATGGATCACAGATAGTGATGTAAGAAGAAGGGAAACTTTCTAATTCAGGTTGGAGTAATGGAAAGCATGAATACCCTTTCTAGCAGATGCCACGGTGCCCTGCCTAGATTCCTTTGGGTCCATCCTCCAGTTTCCCCATTTGTTGCTGCTAGTAACTCACTCCTATGACCTTCAGAGGATTGCCCTTGGGCAGTGGAGTCAGCATGGAGAGCTGGAAGAGTGTGGAAGAGTCCTTTGCTATTCCTTCTGGGCATCTTCCAGCCAGTGACTAAGTGGTGTGGGAGGACCAAAACTCTGTTCCTTTACCTCTAGATGGAGAAATTTTGAAGGGTAGTTTTCACTCTAGAGCTTCCTGCAGGAAGAGGCTGAGCCTGGGTCTTCCATGAGACATACCCTTGCTTGCCTTGGCCCCCTTCCCAATCCTGTTTCTTCTACCCCTTACTCTTCTGATAGCACATCCTTAATAAATCATTTTTATCTAAATCCTGGGGTGAGGGTCTGCTTAAGGGAGAACCGGATCTATGATAGCCTTATCACACAAACTAGGATGAAACATTCCCCTCATTTCGGAGTGCAAGAAGGAGAAAGAAGAGTCGTTTCATTGTTAGCAAGATAGACTGTTCTGAAATACAGAATTATAACTCTGCTTCTGTCTGCTACTCTATGAGAATAAATAAAAAGAGTGATAGTAGTACTACCAAATAGATATAAATGCATAGGAATTATTGGTCACAATGTTTTTGAAGCAAGATTTCAGAGGACAAATATATTCTGCTTCTCATCTTATTGATTAAGTACTACATTCATTTTTTTTCCAGATTACTTTACATTGAAAACAAATGTGCTCAGGGAGATAAAAGATGGCCTTTCTCCTCTGGTGAATAACATAAATATAACTTCTGCTGATTTTTGACAGGATAATCTCTCTATATCCTGACAATAATCCATTTAAAATTGGTCTGTGTGGCTGCTCCTGTTTCCCACATAACCAAGACAATAATCACCCTAGTAACTGTAGTTGCTACCTTTGCTTCTTGGTGGCTTATGGAGAGATCAGGTAAACGGCCAAATACAGGTAAACTGACAGCTCACTGTCAGGAACAAGGAAAAGAGAAAAATGATTCAGGAGTCAAAATGTCACGACTGAAACTGAATTAGTCTTAAGGAATTGTATCTAGACTGATCATCACCTAATAAGGTACTGGGGAATACAAAGAAGACAGGAAGACTCGGTGTCAGGTCTTCACGATGGGCACTGAACTGCACACATTTCCTCATTCTAGATGCCTTTGTCATCCTTTCTTAACATCTCTTCTTACATTCAGGATTAATATGAAGTGTCTGTGGCTTGTGGGTTTAGTTGTTGCTGTTGTTTTTCTTTTTTCTTTCTTTCTTTTTTTTTTTTTGAGACAGAGTCTTGCTGTGTTGCCCAGACTGGAGTGCAGTGGCGTGATCTTGGCTCACTGCAACCTCCGCCTCTTGGGTTCCAGCAATTCTCCTGCCTTAGCCTCCCAAGTAGCTGGGATTACAGCCTGCCACCACCATGCCCGGCTAAGTTTTGTATTTTTAGTAGAGATGAGGTTTTGCCATGTTGGCCAGGCTGGTCTCGAACTCCTGACTTCAAGTGATCCACCCACCTCGGCCTCCCAAAGTGCTGGGATTACAGGTGTGAGCCACCGTGCCTGGCCGTTTTTCACCACATTCTCTCTGTTTTATTTGCCAGAGGATTGTTTTCTTCCTTTTTTAAAACTCCCCACTGTAAGCAATCCAGGAGTGTCTTAATCTCTCTTATAAAATAGATAATTTCTGCAAAATTATTTTTGCTTCTAGGTTTATAATTTGAGTTCTTTATTATTTACTCAAGAGCATTCTGATATTTAAAGAAACCCTGCAGTGATTTCTTTAGAAAAAATAAATATCTTATTGAATTATGTACAGTCATTTTCAGGTTCTTTTGTGTAGCAGTTTTTTTTTTTTTTTTTTTTTTTTTTGCACAGCCTGAATTTTATCATCCAGGGAACTTGATTTTAGATGTTCTGCAAACAAATATTGATTTCATGCAAAGTATATATTATCTAAATCCTCTCCCTGTATCTCTAGAGATCTGGGGATAGTCACCTGGGGCCCAGGCACTGCTTCCACTGTGAAAGTCAAAGGTTTTCAATACAAATAACCCATTAAGGGAGGGTAAAATTGACCACAGAGAATGTCTTTCATCCTCTGTGTCTGGCTTGCCAGTTTAGGACCATCTGGTAACCTCAGATACTTTCCCCTCCATGCTCTCTGGTAACTAAAGCAGTCCCTCTTATCCAATTGTAATGACCTGGAATTAGGGTAGTCTCTGGGCCTCTATTTTAAAATCCTTAAAGTTTTAAAATACTTACTTTTGTCTAAAACATAGACTTAGCATAGTGTCTTGGGTGTCACCTAACACATCTGATATTATAATGGATTTAAAGGGCGTGAACTATTTTTCCTCTGTAAGATGACCTGCCTGGTTTCTAATCTATGACAAGGTTTTATAATTTAGTGAAATAGAGTTAAATTAAGTAAGTTTCTGAAATGTAGCCCTTTGCTGTTTAGGTGCAAGGGGAAAGATAAGGATTCAAGAACACCTGATCTTGAAATTCTCTTTCTGGACTCGTTTCCCAGGGCTTTTGAACAGTCTTGTTACTGTTCAAATTGAGAGCTTGCCAGAGTTTTTGGCTGCTACAGCTTCTCAGAATTTAACACTTTCTGGTGCTGCATCTTTTTTTCTTGGTCACTTCGCAATATTGTGGATTTGAGCTTCTGGCATTCTAACACGAATAATCCATCCATACTGAACAGTTCTAAGGAGCCAGAAATTGGCTCCTTCAACTAATGTTTGAGTATGGACTTCTGGTAAATATGGCAGGTTCACAAAGGCACTTATCACCACTGCCTCCTTAAATTTAGATTTGATTATAATGGAAAGAAGAAAATAGCAATTGAGAGATATCAAGCAAATTCTGGCAAATGGAACGTATATAAAGAATCTCCCCAACCCTGTGCAGAGAGGTGAGTTTCCTTTTATTTTGGAGAAGTATTCTGAGGCATGATATGATCTCAGGGGGATCTGGCACAGCTGAGGACAGGGAGAAGGTACATGCAGATAACAGGATATTCAGTGAGAATCTGCATACAGAATGAGGAATGCCTTAGTTTCTTTTTCCTGCTTAGCATCCAACTTTCTAGATGTCAGATGAATACCTCTTAAAGGGAAGATGAGAGGAAAGAGATGGGCCTATGAGAGAGATGTTCAGAGTTACCTTGAGAGTATTCCTGAGAAATGGTCAAGTTCCCAACCTGCAAGTCAACAAAGTTTGCCTCCATCCAATATCCTTAAATATGAATGAATCCACCCAAGGATCGCCAGACATTTGAGGAAGGCTTTACCATGAAAAACACAGGCGAAAACAAAATGGAGGGGAGAGGAAATTCCAGAGGAAATAGAAATAGGCAAGGAGCACAAGAAAACATCTTTTAAAAACAATATTGCCAAAGAGATAAGAAGCAATTGCATTTATGAAAGAGGAGCAGCATGAGACAAAAAGGGGACTATTCAGAGAAGAAAAAGAAAGCACCTGGAAATTAAAACTGTGACCGGACATAAAATTGAGGTACTCTCCTAGAAAATAGAAACAGTAACACCACCACAAAGTGTTGACAAATAGGAAGGTTCATAGTCTTGGATTGCCTAGTAAGAAAATAATATCATTTGAAAGTGATGATGTGTATCTTTTACTTTCCATATAATTATTTCTCTTATTAGTTATTCTTGTGTTATCCAATTGCCTTGGGCTTCCAGTACAACACTGAAGAGTATAGAAATAGCAGCCATCCTTATTTAGCTCCTGACTTGAATAGATACCCTTTAGCTGGTTGAGGATGACCCCTTATATTCCTGGCTTAATTATTGCTATGGTTTAAATATGTCTCCTCCACAATTCAAGTGTTGCCAATCTGCTAGTATTAAGAAATGGAGCCTTTTAAGAAGTAATTAGGCCGTGAGATCTCCTTCCTCATTAATGGGAGTAAGGCCTTTATAAAAGAGGCTTCACACAATTCTGCTAGCTTATTCTCTTACCCTCCCACCTCCCACCATGTGAAAACGCAGCAAGAAGGCCCTCACAAGATGCTGGCACCTCAATCTTAGACTTCCTAACCTCCAGAACTGTGAAAAATAAATTCCTGCTCTTTATAAATTACCCAGTCTTAGTTATTCTGTCAAAGCAGCACAAAGGGACTAAGACAGTTACTATCTTTAATCATGAATGAGTGTTGAATTTTACAAAATGAAGATTTGCAAGTCTCCATTCAGAAGTTCATATGTGTCTATATAGACTTTAAACTGTTAAAACAGTGTTTTATTGGTCCAGGAATATAGTACAGAATTGAAAGTGAAGGTAAAATAAACATGCTTGTTTTATTCCCAATAAATCCTTCACAAAAATATATAATATTCTTAATATAAAAATTTTTAAGGAAATACAACATTAATGATGCAGCAATAACAACAATTTTAATTATGACTTTTCCTTAGGTATCATTTAGGACAGAGTTAATTTGATAGGGGAGAAATAATTGTCTTGAACCTAATTTGTTAGTCTAATTATTTTGTTTACATCAGTGTGGTGATATTTTACCAGTATCGCAATCACTTTTAGACAAAGTTACAAACCCTATGATAAGGGTAACTTCGACACCCATAAATCAATAACTAAATTTAGTTAGTTAACAAAAAATCAAGTTCATCTTGTATTCCACTGTGCTGATAGAGTAACCTATTGATGGTGCGTATATTTTTACTTGTGTGGACTGTCAAAGTTCCGACATGAGTCCCGCAATATGAGCTGGACAATAGAACTCTTTAAACGTTGAAGAATAAAAAACAAAGTATGCTCTGAATTACTTGGACTAGAGAAACAAAGAAGTGATTTGGGAAGTAAATACTAGATTAGTAGTGAAAGTTCTGCGTAGAAGATCTCTGAAAATAAAAACATTAAGGTGGTAAGCATCCTGGACTCTGGAGTCAGAATGCCTGGATTTGAATCCCAACTCTATCCTTCCTGGCTGTGTGGCTTGAGGGAAGTACTTGCCCTCTGTAAGCTTTAGTTTCCTCCTCTTTAAAATGAGGCTATAATAGTGCCTACCTCGTAGGGATGCTATAAGAATCCAGTGAATTAATATATGCCATGGAATAGTGCCTGATCCCTTAGATGTCTATAATGTCACCTATTACGTATTTGTTATTTTTAAGCTCAGAAACATGCATCTCTCTCTCTTCATAGATTACCATGGGACCATTGATAGTCTTCCTGTCTCCATCAGAGAATTAGTGTATGTGTGCTTGTGTATATGTGTAGTGCACTCCATGTTAGCCAGAATAACCCAGTGAGTCATAATCGCAGAGCCTCATGCTGACAGCCCCCTATGTAATAAAACTTACAGAAATTGGATTACAATGTCATTGAGTAGTTGCCTCTGTTTCCGTATGACAGCAAGTTTTCCACATTCTGGCAAGCCTCCTAGTGTGTTTTGGATCAGAGCTATATGCCAGAACCCCAGGTTCTAAATTTACTTCCTACCTTGAGCTGTTTGGCTTCAGGCTTGGGTTTTACTTTTATGAGGTATGTTGGGATTTTAGAAGGAAACTCAAACTGTGATCCACAATGTTTCTTGGCATTTCTGGAAAACAGACACTTATTAAGCCGCACATGGCTTTGAAAATGTTATACTTTCTTCTTGAGCCTAATAAAACAGCAACAACATTCTTCTTGAGCACTGGATAATCTCTTGGTTCCTCTTTCATACATGATATTATAATTGTGCCTCTCTTTAATGAACGCAAATTTCAAAACTTAGAAACAATGAATATAGAAGATTTTGTAATTTGGATAGAGAGAATTTGAACAATGAGAATGTTTAGAATGTATGTCTGTGTCTTCTCTTAAAAATAGGAAGTAATCTGTTGCCAGAATGATTGGAAGTAAAGAACTTCCTTCATTTCTTTCCTACATGACCTTGGCACGGGGCTAGCTCTGAAAAGAATTGGGAAGGAGACTGTCCTATCTTTTATATCTTTTATACAACTCCTCTTTTTTTCTCTTCCCTCCAGCTAAAGAGTCCAACGAACCCTAGATCTCTTTAAACCGCTCACTCTTCTCCAGAACGGCCTGATTTCTAGAGTGTACAGAGGGCAGGCACAACCTCTTTAAGCTGGACACAGTATATCACTTGCATCCAGGAGTTCGAGGCTGCAGTGAGCTATGATAGTGCCACTACACTCAAGCCTGAATGATAAAGTGAGACCCCATCTCTTAAAAAATAAGCTGGTCATGATGCTAATATGTTAGCTGCCCAAGAGCATCTGCATTTTCAGGAAATTAAAAATAAGTGTCTGGTAATGGTATTTTTGCACATCGAGAAATGATGGGAGGGCCTTGGCAGGGGGCTGTTTTAAACTCTCTGAAAGCATATCATAACAGGCAACTGCTTTACTGGTGCAGGGCTTTACAGTTTATGAAGCACTTTAAAATTCATTTAGTTTTTCATATTTTATTTCATCTCTGTAACAACCTTGTGAAGTAAGCATTATTAATATCCTCACTTTATGGAGAAGAAAATTGAGGCCCAGAATATTTAAGTGGTTTGATGCAAGTTACAAAACTGTAAGCTGATGGAGGTAGCTCATCTCCCTAATCAGATGTTCTTATTGTTCCTTTGGAAAGATGGGAAAAATAGACTCTCTGGGTATGTTATTCTACCTGAAAGGATAAATACAAACAAAACTAAGAAGTTTGATTCCCCTGGTTGAAAATAAGGGAAGAGTTATCTTCCCTCCCTCTCTTTTTCTCAGGGCATTTACTTTAAAAATGCTTCAGAAACTTTGTAATTACAAATATTTTCTCCTTTCTTTGAAATGTAAACACCAAAGGAGCTAACGCCACTATCTCCCAGTTTGTATGGGAGGGTAGGAAGCTAACTTTGGTGGGTACTTTGCTCCAAGTTGCTAAACTACCTCCTGTCATAAAGACGTAGAAGCTTATTTTTCCTATAAAGACAATTAGCTTTAGATGTTAAACCCAATTGCCAGGTAAAGTTAGGATGAACTACATGTGACTAAAGTATTCTTGCTTGAAGACTAGTTATTGTTTGTTTTGAAAACACATAGGTAATGGGCCATATGGTTTGGTTATATAAAGGATGAGATTCCTTTCTGTGTTTTCAGTCTCAGCAGATTGCCTGTGACAGGCATCACCTTCTGGTTGGATGCTTATTCAATAATAAAACTGTTTTCTTTCTCTACTACCTTTGAGGAGAGGTTTTCTGGGTTGGGAGAACATTTTGTTTTTAATTATATTTCCCCAACATACCCATGCCAATTTCACCCTCTTTTTTTACAAATGGAAAATCAGATAATTCTCAGGTAGCTGAAATCTGAATTTACTCTTTGTAAATTTGCATTTGTGTGGGAGTATTAATATTAGATGAGATTTTGTCATACACCTTTCACTTAGGATGAGTATTGTCTTTAGTAGTCACTGGGAATTGTTATATGGTTTGCCTTTTTTTAAACCTCTTTTGTAAGAAACAACGTAGCTCAGAGCAGTCTGCGGAATGTGACTTATACAAAATTTATCAGGCCCAGGAAGATGTGAATATGAGACTTCAGTCATGCTCAGTCCCCACTGCCTAGGCCCGGGGGCAATTATCTACTTTTTATTTGTTAAATTAAACTAAATTATTTATTTTGAGACAGGGTCTCACGCTGTCGTCCAGGCTGGAGTGCAATGGCGCTATCACGGCTCACTGCAGCCTTCACCTCCCAGGGCCCAGGTGACCCTCTATGGGCAGTTATTGAAAGGCATTCTCTTCTTTCTTTCCTTCCTTGTAGTTTCCAGACTAGGTGATAAATTATCTAAAATGTTACCACAGATTGCACAATGTAACCCTCACCCATTATCTTCATTGGAATTTACAATACAAAGAACAATGTATACCTAATCAACAACTTGTGTTATTTTAACATAAACTCTTGATGAACAAATTTAGAAACTGCCCTTCTTTTTCCTTTAAAAACCTACTTGTAACTGCTACTAATCAGAGCATATATTCAGAGCAATTTGAATCTATGTCTCCCAGTTACAGTCCTCAAATTTGGCCTGGATAAACTCTTACATTAATTTTGCCTCTATTTTTTTCCTTGGGTCAACATATGTCAGATGGGTCTATTTATTTTTACATTTTTTCTTATTCTTTAGTTTTTAGTTAATTTGCCCTCTCAGGCCCACGGAACTAAAAAAGATGTGGTGACTGGCTGAACACAAATGCCAAATTCAGTCAGCTATTCAACAGGCACCATGAACCACAGAAGCATAATCTAAGATGGGCTTTCAAGACCTAATATTGAATTATTTATATACAGCATGGTACAGTTCTCTGTTTTAATATTTTCAGCATGACTAGATATATAACATCCAGATAGATCCAACCATGCTGAAAATATATAACTTCTGTGGTCAGTGGACAGTCTTCTATTACTTCCTTTAGTAGTAAATAAGAAAAGGTTGATTTTACCTGGCCAGAACAACAGTTGTTTCTAACAAAAATTACTTGAGTTCAAGACC
This sequence comes from Macaca mulatta, assembly GCF_049350105.2. Taxonomy (NCBI): domain Eukaryota; kingdom Metazoa; phylum Chordata; class Mammalia; order Primates; family Cercopithecidae; genus Macaca; species Macaca mulatta. The sequence goes on from NC_133408.1 coordinate 121,767,506, forward strand.
AAAGTCCAACATAGGAACTCACATAGATCATTGAGGAGAAGCTCTATAATTGGAAGAGGTATATGCCATAGGGATGCATTGTGCTAATATGCATTTATTAACTAAATTCCATCTGAAGTTTAATCAGTCTTCAAAGTAAGGAGATGGATTAAATGTCATCTCCTTGTGATAGATGATGAAAAGATTTTATTCCATCTCGGACTGATTTTCTACTTTGGCATTTATTTAGGAAAGATAAGATCCACTTCAAAGCTAGTCTATACACCTTTGCACACTTTCTCTATTAAAAGTTCCACCTTGTTTTTATATAAACTATTTTTATTAATGTTAATTGCAATTTAAACAAAATATTCCTCTTGGCTGTATTTCAGTGTCTGAAAAATTTCACTGCAAGATTTCTGAGTATACCAACAGATCAAATTACTATACAAGTTAGGCGGGCGCCTGTAGTCCCAGCTACTCAGGAGGCTGAGGCAGGAGAATGGCATAAACCCAGGAGGCGGAGCTTGCAGTGAGCCGAGATCGCGCCACTGCACTCCAGCCTGGGCGACAGAGCGAGACTCCGTCTCAAAAAACAAACAAAAAAAAAAAAACAAAAACAAAAACAAAACTGTGTGAGTGTGTGTGTATTGTGTGTGTGTGTGTATATGAGAGAGAGTGGGAGAGAGAGGGAGAAATGAAATATATGTGATTGGTCAGCTCATGGATTATAATCCAACTTCTCTTTTTATTGTGGTTGTTAAATAGTTCTGCAATGACTGTAACTTTAAAGATTATTCAAATTTCATTTTTAATGAAAAGTGTAATAAATACCATAATATCACTATCATAAGTACTGAACACAATGAAGTATAGTAAAACAACTGCATTGTTAATCAGATCTGAATTTAAAATTAGTTTTGTCATTTATTAGCTGTGAGACTTGATGAATCTCAATGGACTCATTGGTAAATGGGAGGAACAAAAATACATATTTCTTTAGGGTTGTATTTAGAAAGTGGCTATAGTGCCTAGCACAGTAACTGGGAAAAAAGTGATTTAATAATGTTGTTTTTGTTACAGAAGTGGTTGGGATGTAAGCTGTTTATGATTCTCCTCAAAACAAGTCATTCAATTTTATGATAGTACAGATATGACCAAGGAGGTCTAAAAGATTCTAAGTTCTTCTTAGAAGTAACAGTGCTTCTCAAGGTTTGATGTGCCTCTGAATCACCTGGAGATCTTATTTGATGCTGATTCTGATTTAATAGGTCTTGCTGGAGCTAGTGATTCTACATTCTGAACAGGCTGTCAGGCATGATGATAACGTCCCTGACCATGGACCTCACTTTGAATAAAATGATTCAAGTGCTAGGCAAGCTCTTAGACAATTGTTATAGCATAAAAGATGGTTTCTTTTTAAGTTGATACAGGAATCACTGCACATTTTAATAGGTTTTTTCCCACTTATCTGATATTAAAAACAGTATATATTATTTTACACATTACTCTTCTTTTTAAAATTATTTTTTCATTTATCATCCACAGATTGCATTTACAGAGAAGTTATAATATCCTTGTCACTTGGAAGGAAGTTTTTAAATTACTTCACATTTGTAAGTTTCACACTTAGCACAATACCTGGCAGGTAGTAGGTGGTCAACAATTGCTTGTCGATTATTCTGAGGGTTTTATGCAGTGTTAGATGGAGTGGCTTTCTACCCTGGCTACTTAAGAATTACCTGGTGGTCTTTTAAAACATACTCATGCTTGGTCCCTCCTCAGACCAATTACATCAGAATATCTGTGAGTGGGTCTTTGTATATTTTTAAAGCTCCCCAGGTGATTTTAATGGGCAACCAGGGCTGATTCACTGAAATGAGTATGAACACACATCTGACATTTTCTCCAAACATCCTACCTGTGGACTCCTCCAGGTCATTTACATGATTTTCACTGCCCTATTTCTTGCTTGTGTTTGGCATATTTCTTGCTTGTGTTTGGCATAAATGTTAATCATGTCCTCAGAACTTTCTGATGTAAACTCAGAGTTGAAAATTCCCCTGTGAGATTTCAATTCCTTAACTAGCTCTTGCTATCCTGGGATCTTTTTCTTTTCTCTCTGTGTTGAGTAGCTTTTACATGTATACATATGTAATAAACATGCATGTTGTGCACACATACCCTAGAACATAAAGTATAATTTAAAAAATTAAAAAAATAAATAAAGATCATTGTATTGGCCAGGCACGGTGGCTCATGCCTGTAATCCCAGCACCTTAGGAGGCCAAGGCGGGTGTATCATGAGGTCAGGAGATAGAGACCATCCTGGCTCATATGGTGAAACCCCGTCTCTACTAAAAATACAAAAAAACAAAAACAAAAAAATTAGCCAGGTGTGGGGCGGGAGGGGGCGCCTGTAGTCCCAGCTACTCAGGAGGCTGAGGCAGGCAAATGGCTTGAACCCGGGAGGCAGAGTTTGCAGTGAGCCGAGATCGCGCCACTGCACTCCAGCCTGGGCGACATCTCGGCTCAGAGCAAGACTCCATCTCAAAAAAAAAAAAAAAAAAAAGGATCATTGTATTTTGTTTTATTTTCATTATAAAAATAATGCATGCTTATAAGTATTTAAAAATCAAATAATAAAAAAGGTGAGGAAATCAAAGTAAAAAAGTCTTCCTCCCTGCATAGCTCCCATTCCCACTGCATTTAATAAAATCACCTCCTATTATCAGTTTTTGTGTATCCTTCTGGAAATTTTTATACATATACCATTATATATGCAGTCATCCCTTGATATTCACAGGGGATTGGTTCCAGGACGCCCCAGGATATCAAAATCTGGGGACGCTCAAGTACCTTATATAAAATAGCATAGTATTTGCATATAACCTACACACATCCTCCATGTACTTTAAATCAGCTCTACATTACTTATAATACTTAATACAATGGAAATACTATGTAAATAGCTGTTATACTATATTTTTATTTGTATTATTTTTTATTGTTGTTGTTTTTGGTTTTGTTTTGGGTTTTTTTGTGTTTTTTTTTTTTTTGAGAGGGAGTCTCGCTCTGTCACCCAGCTGGCGTGCAATGGCACCATCTCAGCTCACTGCAAGCTCCGCCTCCCGGATTCACGCCATTCTCCTGCCTCAGCCTCCCAAGTAGCTGGGACTACAAGCGCCCGCTACCATGCCGGGCTAATTTTTTGTGTTTTTAGTAGAGATGGGGTTTCACCGTGTTAGCCAGGATGGGCTTGATCTCCTGACCTCGTGATCTGCCCGCCTCAGCCTACCAAAGTGCTGGGATTACAGGCGTAAGCCACCGCACCCGGCCCTTTTCCTGGAATATTTCCTATCCCAAGTTGGTTGAATCTGCAGATGCAGAACCCATGGATATGGAGGGCCAACTGTATTCTTACATAAACACATACCACAACACACACACACAGAAACACACACAAACACAATTATACAATATTATGTTGGCAACTTGCTTTTTCATTTAACATATCTTGGAGATATTTCCATTAGCATGTACAATTCTACCTTATTCTTTTTAAAGGATACCTAGAATTCCATCACATGGCTCTGCTATAATTTATTTAACCAGATACTTATCAAGACACATGTAGAATGTTTCCAGTTTGTAACTACTGTATTAAAATCAATGCCACGATGATCATTCTTGCACATCTTTACATAATTTGGGCACTGTATCTGTTAAATTTTTATACACATGACTATTCAATTTCCACTCTCACCAGCTGTTATTGGTGATGTTTTCTCATCTCTCCCCTTGTGAACGCTGAATATGTCAGCCCCTGCAGCTGCCCTTCTCAGTGTCTCACGATAAAGCTAGTTACGTTTCCCACCACAACCTCAGTTGCAACCCATTTCTTAGATTTATCCTGAGAGGAAGCAGAGAAAAAATTGAGGTGGGGAAAGAAACAAATGTTGACTATGCTCTGGTTGTTGCCAGCAATATAAAAAGTGATTATTACTACCTAGGTTTTATAGATGATAAATGTGGCCAACAGAAATCTATTTATTCAGGCAAACAGAAGTAGAATAAAGAGGGTTCTAATTACTTAACCATTTTAAGTCATCTCTCTTCTCTTTCCCTGCTCTAATTAGGTTCTACACACTGCAGTCGAGACCAGGGTGACTACTGGGCTCCCAGGTCTCTGAATTGCAGTTCCTCCCCTTACCTCAGAATGTCTATATTCTAGTAACTCACTGCTTATGCCTTGCTCTTGTATCCAAGTTTCTATTCTAGTACTTCATTTGTTATCCCAAACATTCTAAGACTAGGGACCAGCCTTCTGTGTTTCACATATTTTAGGGCAAGATGTTACTATAGTTTTGCTGAAATGCATGACAGGGGTAGAAGTGTCTGTGGTGTTTGCAGGATGTGACATGGCATCTGAGTTTCTTCTGAGTGGAATTTTGTGTTCAGCTTAGCTTCCCATCAGAAGGTTACTTTACCCAAAAAGGGCATGTCTTTGCAAGCCTTCCCTTTGCAGAGGAAGAACAAAAATGTCAAAGTAAGTCATAGATGCAGAGACAGGGAACCAAGATAGATGGTGAAGCAAATAGGAAAGGATGCAATTCTTCAGTAATAAGTACTAGTAGCAGGCATTTTGCAAAATGTTTTCCAGAGAAAGATATGCCTTCTTTGCAATATGGAAGGTGAACCTTGAATAAGAGCATTGGAAAAACAAAGAATTTTCTGCAAACAATGAATCATCAATATACCAGCACATACCACAAGAAAATGATACCCCAGCACAGAATAGCTTTGAGTAAGATAGGTGAAGACACACAGAAGAGAAATCTATAAATGAAACAAACAAAAGCAATTGAAATTTCATGCTAATAACTAATCCATTGTGAATAATTTACGTTTTTCTGAGAAGCCTACTTCCTTACCACATTACCACATTATTACCACAGTTACCATATTATCACTTACGTGAAACTTTAGGAATGGGGTTTAGTGCAGCAGAACAAAGAGTTTGATATGAAACAGGTTTTAAATTCTGAGTAGGCACTTAATCATTCATGTCAGATTGTATTTTCCAAAGACAACCTCAATAATCTCTCCCATCTCCCATGTTCTAGTTCCTTGGTACTTCCATATCAAGAGGTGCAGTCTAATTACCCTCCACTTGAAAACAGGTACATTTCTGACTTTATCATAATCAAGAGAATGTGGCAAAAGTGACACTGTGTGATTTCACAAGCTAGCTCTGTAAAGGTGATGGGATCTCACATTCATTGAGAGAATACTTGTGCTAAAAACCTGAGCCACTATGTAAGCAATTAAACTGTCCTGAGGCTGCCATGCTATGAGGAACCCCAAACTCCAAACCCTAGGTGTTCCACTATAGCCAACATCTGACCACAGCATCATGAGAGACCCCATGAGAGAATGGCCCACATGAGCCCTTTACAAATGTAAAGCCACCCAATCTGAAAATCTAATAACATGGCTGTTTTATGCCACTAAGTTTTGAGGTGGATTGTTATACTGCAATAGTAATTGGCTCAACATCTTATGACCTTGAGCAAGTTATCTAATTTCAATGAATCTTGACTTTCCTCCCTATTGAATAGGGACAATAATAACTGAAGAGGTAAATATTATACTAGCCCACCTGATGACCTACTGCTAGGAGCTAGGCGCCTTCCCACTGTGGGTGTGCCACTTCCCAACTCTTCCACACTACCCCATCTTTCTGTAAGCAGATACTCCTTGCTTTCATCGGCACAATGACAAGATTTTTAAACTTCTAGACATTTTGGAATCACAAAAGAAAACACAGTATGGTTTCAGTAGAATTAAATGGGCTTCTCACCAGTTCACAGAGAAGATACGGGACATGGAAATGACCCATTCATATTATAGGATGGAAGAGTCTCATGGATATGAATATATGTTGTCTGAGAGAAATAATACATTGATTTGCTATTAACCCTTGACTTCTAGGCTTCAATTAGTTTACCAGGTTATTTATTGAACTGGATTCCAAGGACCTAATACCAATAGAATAGTTTTGGCTTGAGATGTAGTGGATTAGGGATAGGTATGACATACACCAGTAGAGGAATGCAGCCAAATTGCTGCATGTCGGTAAATATAAAGGCTGAATTAAAGGTAACTTCTTCCCCTTGCTCACCTTGCCTAGAGGATTCCTCTGATTTCATAGATCCTACTCCATTTACTAAAATTATGCGTTGACTACCAATGTGCACAGACTTTCAGAATGTTATGAGATAGACCATATTTTAATTATCTTCTTTTTTTTTTCTTTTTTCAAAGACAGGGTCTTACTCTGTTCTGCAGGCTGGAATGTAGTGGCAAGATCACAGCTCACTGCAGCCTCGACCTCCCAGGGTTCAAGCAATCCTCCCACCTCAGCCTCCCGAGTAGCTGGGATCACAAGCATGCACCATCACACCTGGCTAGTTTTTGTATTTTGGGAGAGACAGAGTTTCTCCATGTTGCCCAGGCTGGTCTGGAACTCCTGAGCTCAAGTGATCCACCTGTCTTGGCCTTCCAAAGTGCTGGGATTATGGGCATGAGCCACGGCACCCAGTTTTTTGTTCTCTTCTTATTCATAAAGGCGTTAATAGACATTTCTCTTTTGACAAAACCAAAATGTATTTCACAGATTATTCATAGCAAGTGATCTCATGTAGGTCTTACTATTTCTCTTTTAGTGAACTATATTTTTAGAATTTTAATTTTTCTTGTGAAATTGACATGTGTTCATGATATTTTTAAAAATGGAAATACAAGTAATTAGCTAGGAAAAAACTATCTAAATTAGTAGTCCCACTAACCAAAGATAGATACTGTGAAATAGTTTTGCTTTTATTTCTGATTTTTTCCTTATCTATGCATTTTTTAAGTTTAATTATATTTCGAGTATTTTTTTGAAACTTATTTCTAAGAACTAATTGAATTCTTAGGACTTGGGCACTCTGAATGGAATCTTTGGTCATAAGAGCTATTTTTCATCCTGTCCTAGAGAAGACCCCTTAGAACTGTGCTGTCCAATGCTACTAGCTACGGTATTGGGACTATTTAAATTTAAATTAATTAAAATGAAATAAAATGTGAAACTCAGTTATTTAGTTGCATTAGCCGCATTTCAAGAGCTCAATAGCCACATATGGCTAGCAGCTACCATATTGCACAGCATAGATACAGAACACGTGCACTACCACAGAAAGTTCTTTTGGACAGCATTACTCTAGATCAGGGTTTCTCAGCCTTCACTGTATTGGCATTTGGGGCCAAATAACCCTTTGTTGTTGGGGGAAGGGATTACCATGTGTATTGTTGAAGGTTTAGCAACCTCTCTGGCCTCTACCCACTAGATAACAGTTAGCACCCTATCCCCCAGTTGAAAACCAAAAATGCCTCCAGATACTGTCACATATCCCACAGGGGACAAATTGCCCCCATTAAGAACAACTGTCCTAAAGAATAATTGCTAAAAGCAACAACAACAAAATTAGTAACAAATGTGAGGGTGATCTGGCTATGACATCTGTTACCTCATTGATCGCCAGGGTTGATTCTGCTGATCTGGCTGGCTAGTTGGGTGTCTTCTTTCTCCCTCACCACTCCATGTGCATCCCTCCCAAAGCCGTACACTCTGCTAACGAGGCTGATCTTTCTGAGAGAGGAAGACTGTTCATCAGTCAAGGGCACAAGAGTGTCTGTGCTCCTCTGCTACAACTTCCAGAACAGGTCTAAAGGCTCATTTGTAGAAGAATGTAGGTTCGTCAAGCTTTCAAGACTCCAGACACATCCAAATGAGGTGCTGCATGTGGCAGTCTGCTTTCCTTTAAACAATTTTTTAAAAATCCGTAGTAATAATTACCACATATATCAAGCACTAATATATACTGCATGTTATACATACATTATAATCTCTACAACAGCCCTATTAGATAAGTACCATTTATTACCTGTTATACAAATGATCAAACAGACTTACAGAGCTGACTTGCTTGATGTCATATAAATAGGGAGGAATAGAGTGAAAATTTCAGTCCAAATGTCTCATATGTAAAAGCCTACATGTTTAACTAATATGCATACTGACATCAAATTTTTACTGTGATGAAATGTTGCCACCAAAGGTACAGTTTTCTGGCCCCAGGAAACATTGTAACATTGTTTGAGGCCTGTAAAATATCTAGAAAACAGAGGGTTGTGAGGGGTGGTAAACAGTACTGGAAATCAAACACTGAGAGTGAGTGATGACACTCTAGAATACTAGAAGAAAATGGAATAGAAATTTACATTGGAAAGGGACTTTCAATGTTATGTAGTTACATCTCTTTTTTTTTTTTTTTTTTGAGACAAGGTCTCCCCCTTTCGCCCAGGCTGGAGTGCAATGGCGTGATCTCGACTCACCGCAACCGCTGCCTCCCAGGTTCAAACGATTCTCCTGCCTCAGCCTCCCAAGTAGCTGGGATTACAGGCGCTCGCCACCACACCCTGCTAATTTTTGTATTTTTAGTAGAGACGGGGTTTCACCATGTTGGCCAGGCTGGTCTCGAACTCCTGACCACGTGATCCTCCCACCTCGGCCTCCCAAAGTGCTGAGATTACAGGCGTGAGCCACCGCGCCCGGCCCTTTTTTTTTTTTTTTTTTGAGACGGAGTCTTGCTCTGTCACCCAGGCTGTAGTGCAGTGGCGTGATCGGCTCACTGCAAGCTCCACCTCCCGGGTTCACGCCGTTCTCCTGCCTCAGCCTCGCGAGTAGCTGGGACTACAGGTGTCCACTACCACGCCCGGCTAATTTTTTGTATTTTTAGTAGAGACGGGGGTTTCACCGTGTTAGCCAGATGGTCTCGATCTTCTGACCTTGTGATCCGCCCGTCTCGGCCTCCCAAAGTGCTGGGATTACAGGCGTGAGCCACCGCGCCCGGTCTACATCTCTTTTTGAATGAGAAAACTGATTGTATTAGGCTGTTCTTGAATTCCTGTAAAGAAATACCTAAGACTGGCTGGGCACGGTGGCTCACGCCTGTAATTCCAGCACTTTGGGAAGCTGAGACGGGCGGATCACAAAGTCAGGAGATCCAGACCACCCTAGCTAACACGGTGAAACCCCGTCTCTACTAAAAATACAAAAAATTAGTAGGGCGTGGTGGCGGGTGCCTGTAGTCTCAGCTACTGGGAGGCTGAGGCAGGAGAATGGTGTGAACCCAGGAGGTGGAGCTTGCAGTTAGCGGAGATCACACCACTGCACTCTAGCCTGGGCGACTGAGCAAGACTCCATCTCAACCACAACAACAACAAAAAACCTGACTGAGGAGACTACGTAATTTATAAATAAAAGGGGTTTGATTGACTCATGGTTTTGCAGGCTTCATAGGAAGTGTGGTGCCAACATCTGCTCAGCTTCTGGGGAGGCCTCAGGGAGCCTACAATTATGGTGAAGGGGAAGCAGGCACATCACATAATAAAAACAGAGCGAGAGAGAGAGAGAGGTGGTGGGTGGGTGTTGTCACGCTTCTAAATGATGAGATCTCGTGAGAACTCACTATCAGGAAGACAGCACCAGGCCATGAGGAATCTGCCCCCAACATCCAAACACCTCCCACCAGGCCCCACCTCCAGCACTGGCGATTACAGTTCAACATGAAATTTGGGTAGGGACAAATATCCAAACTATATCACTGATTTTTTAGAGAAGCAATACGACTAGCCCGAAGTCTCTGAAAGAATCCAGACTAGAACCCCATCTTCTGACTCCTAGTCCTTTCTAGCCTCTTTCTAAAGAGCTAAAGGTGACTTTGTTGCTGCTCCCGTGTTTGTCTGGGGATTAGAAAGGGCAAGTCAAGTAAGAAGTGGTGTCTGGGAGCTGCTGAGAGAGAATGGGGTGGATAGGGGTAGCAGTGAGGTTACAGATATTTAGCAACCGGCTCTGTAGAAGGGGTAAAAGCCCTGCTTTGTAGCATTTGCCAATTCCCATGGGTGAAAACTCACACCATGGCCAACTTCAAGCTACCAATGTGACATTACTGTCACAGAGTCAGGACGAGCTGAGTAGTGGTACAACCACTATATTGTGTTTCCACCATGCAAATACAATAGAAATAATCACAAAAGCATAGTTAATGCTACCATGTAAGAAATACATAACAGTAAAATGTGTTCTGTTGAAAATTTATCTTCATTTTAAATATAATTTTTAATAATGGTTATATTTAACAACTGTTTGGTAAAATGTCTAAACCTTTAACAACTGGCTCTCACCAGCCAATAGCAGACATGGTTAGCACCTCACTGGGAGATTGGACAATAATTCTACATCAGCAGCTACAGCAAACCTCAGAGAAGGTCTTTCATGCACTTATACCACAAATGTGATCAAGTTATGTTGAGATAGTGATCTCCTTCATGGTGCTGTGGGGCCTGAGACATTTAGAGCTCTCAGTCACCTCAGGCTTCAAGTAGCCTTGTTCATTTAGCCCCATCTGCTGTGCGAGGGGCTATTTACCATCTTGCCATGACATGGAAAAGATTGAGAAGCATCGCTTCACAATACCCAGTACCTCCTTTCAAGCCATTGATATTTCTCCCTTGAACCATTATCTAACTATTTATTGACCAAAATTTATCTTTTTCTCTATGTTTATGAATATGATAATTTAAAACTGCAATCAGACAAATAACAGGCATGTGCTCTGTGGACATTTAAGGGAAGAATACAATAAAATTTCAGCACTGCAGGAATCTATAATCTAGTTACAGAAATAAGACTAATACTTCAACCACAAAAGCAATAAAAGATAGTAGATGTGTGTAATAAAAGACTGTAATATAGCACAGGCCGTAACTGTCACTGAACTTCAGGGAAGGAGTTGAAAAAACAAAAGGAAAGTGATCTGACTTTACTTCTCAGTTTACAAATACAGGACTCCAAGTGGCTTATTAGCCGGCTGAGTAGACAGTGAGCCAGCGTCCATTATCCATTCAATCTGCTCAATAACTAAGCACCTCAATAACAGTCGTACCCCAGGCTGTGTTTTCAGGATGACTTCTCTGTTAGACACAGGAGGTCCAGTGTGAAGGGCCCGCGAAAATGTTTTCTTTTTTTTTTTTTAGTCAGAAGAAAAAAATTGAACTTTAGGTCACATAAAAGTTATAATATGTGATATTAGTATATTTGTCTTTATACCAATTGAGTCTTTAAATATAATTTTTAAAATTTCCGTATGGAGCAAGGAGCCCAGGAAGGCAGAAGTACTGCAGACCCATGAAAGTTATAATAAGGCACTAATTACCCTAGGCGCTAGGGAAAAATAAAATAGTGAACCAGGCAGACAAGTTTCTGCTTTTGTGGAGCCTTCATTTTATTAAGAGGGAGAGACCAATAATGAACCAATAAACAAGTCAATAAGCCAGATAATTGCAGACAGTGATAACGGTTATGAGAAAATAAAACCTAGTTGATAGAGTGATGGAACGGGGTTGTCCCAAAAAGGGCTTTCTGAGACTGTGATATTAGAGTTGAGTCCTAAATGATAAGGAAAAGGCCAGCCCAAAATAAAATCTGAAGGAAGAATTTTCCAGACAGAAGGAACAGCATGGGCAAAGGTGCTGAGTCAAGAATGAACTTGGTATAGTGGAGAAACCCAAAGTCCACTTGGCTGGAGCAGAAAGAAGAGGAGGAGAAAGGCAGAAGAAGTCTAAGTAGTAGGAGATGCTGCTGGATGAGGCTTGAGGCCATTTAATGGCAATGAATTCTGAGTTGAGCACAATGGGAGGTGTTGAAGTGGGGAAACAGGACCTAACACACATTCAAAAAGATAGCTCTGGTCTGAGTGAAGAATGGCTGGAGAGTGGGGTGGGAGTTGGGGAGACCCAGTTAGGAAGCCTATGCATTAATGCAGGTGAGTGTTGATGAACCTTAGGTCATAATGGTAGCATTGGATATGGAAAGGAAAGGATGGACCCGGGATGTATGGGGGATGTATAGTAGCAGGAATAGATGCTGGGAGGCTGGGAGAGAGGGTATCCAGGGTGGTGAGGAGCCGGCAAAGTCTTCATGGAAGAGACATAATCATGAAGTTTGAAGAGTGGATGGTTTCCTAAAGAAAATAAAACTATGCTTTTCACCAACTTGAAGGGAGCTTCATTTAGATTTTTAGACTATAAAAACATACCAAATTAATGGGATAAAATGTATGCATGCTTCTATTGCAGTTATTTGTAATGTTTTGGTATTTGAGAGATATTAAAGAAGGAGTAATTTTTTAGGCTTATATCATTTATGAATAAGAAAATAAATTACCTGATAGCAGTTTTAATTGTTCTGCAGTCTATTTTACTGAAAATATATTGTGGATAAATGAGCCACAATGTAAAGCTGAATTTTGAACATGAAGAGTACTCAAAAACAAATGAAAATAATTGCATGAATAGAAACAGAAAACAATTGTAATATTTCATAAAACAGTGAAATAAATTTTCTGTATTAAATATTACAATTTTAGTCTGTTATATAAAAATTAAGCAAAATGGAATGGGTAAAAAATGTTTAAATGGATAAAATCTTATGTGATAGAAGCATGAGAATCCAATTGGAGGGGATCGAGATGAACATCAGAAGTGTATTTAATCTCTCCAAGGCCCTGATTCCTAAAATGTAATAATATCCTATTCATAGGGTAAAATTAGATAAAATAATGGATAAAACAAGTTTCATAATCCACTATGGAAATGAAAGTATTCCTTTTTAGAGATGTGGTCCTAAAAATGTAGGTGAACTAGTTACTAAACCAGTTTTAATCCAGTTAGTCTTTTAAGGCAGGGTGGAGAAAAATGGTGGAATAGACACCTACATTGTTAATCCACCCCCACCCCACTTGAAACACCAAACTTTAACAACTATTTGCACATAGAAAAGCACCATAACAAGAACCGAAAATTACTTGAGCAATCACTGTACCTAGTTTTAATTTCATATCACCAAAAGGGGACTTGAGGAGGCCAGGAGAGACAATTTTGAATCACTTATGCTATTCCTCCCTGTCCCTTGGCAGCTGCATGGAGAAAGAATCTGTGCACTTTGGTAAGGGAGAGTGCAGCGGCTGTGGGACATTATGTTAAATTCAGTGCTGCTCTGTCACGGCAGAGAATAAAGCTGCGCTGGGCTCAGCCAGAGCCTGAACACAGAGGGAACAGCTGGATTAACCCTAGTCAGAGGGAATTGCCCATCCTATGGATCAAAACTTGAGTTTCACCACAAGCCTTGCCACCACAGGCCAAAGTGCCCTAGAATCCTATGTAAACTTGAAAGGCAGTCTAGGCCACAAGGACTGCAATTCCTAGGCAACTCCTAGTGCCGGTCTGAGCTTAGAGCCATGAACTAGGGTAGCACATTCCCTAGGGAGACACACCAGCTAGCATGGCTAAAGGAGTGCTTGTGCCATGCCACTCCCAATCCCAGGCAATGCAGCTCACAGCAATGAGAGTGACTTCTTCCTTGTACTGAAGAAGAGAAGAGGAAACAGTAAAGAGGACTTTGTCTTACATCTTCAATAGGATAGGGCACCAGGCAGAGTCATGAGGCCCCATACCAAAAGAAAGAATTAGTGAGCTTGAAGACATGCTATTTGAAAATACACTGTCAGAGGAGACAAAATAAAAAGGAATAGAAAATAATAAAGCATACCTACGAGATCTAGAAATAGCCTCAGAAGAGCAAATCTAAGAATTATTGGCCTTTGGGTGCAGTGACTCATGCCTGTAATCCCAGCACTTTGGGAGGCCAAGGCAGGTAGATCACGAGGTCAGGAGATCAAGACCATCCCAGTTAACACGATGAAACCCCGTCTCTACTAAAAATACAAAAACTTCACTGGGCGTGGCGGCAGGCGCCTGTAGTCCCAGCTACTAGGGAGGCTGAGGCAGAAGAATGGCGTGAACTTGGGAGGTGGAGCTTGCAGTGAGTCGAGATGGTGCCACTGCACTCCAGCCTGGGGGACAGAGTGAGACTCCGTCTCAAAAAAAATAAAATAAAATAAAATAAAAATGAAAAGAATTATTGTCCTTAAAGAGGGGTTAGGGAAACAGATAGGGGTAGAAAGTTTATTCGAAGAGATTATATCAGAGAACTTCCCATACCTAGAGAAAGGTATCAACATTCAAATATAAGAAGATAATAGAGTACCAACCAGATTTAACCCAAAGAAGATTATCTTAAGGCATTTAATAATCAAACTTCAGCTGGGCGCTGTGGCTCACGCCTGTAATCCCAGCACTTTGGGAGGCCAAGGCGGGTGGATCACGAGGTCAGAAGATTGAAACCATTCTGGCTAACATAGTGAAACCCTGTCTCTACTAAAAATACAAAAGAATTAGCCAGGCGTGGTGGCGGGCACCTATAGTCCCAGCTACTTGGGAGGCTGAGGCAGGAGAATGGCATGAACCCGGGAGGCGGAGCTTGCAGTGAGCCGAGACTGTGCCACTACACTCCAGCCTGGGCGACACAGGGAGACTCCGTCTCAAAAAAAAAAAGAAAAAAAAATCAAACTCCTAGATGTCAAGGATACAGAAAGGGTCCTAAAAGCAACAAGAGAAAAGGAACAAACAACATACAGTGGAGCTCTGATACATCCAGTGGCAGAATTTTTAGTGGAAACCTTATAGGCCAGGAGAGAGTTGCATGACATATTTAAAGTGCTGAAGGAAAAAAAAGAAAACTTTTATCCTGGAATAGTATATCTGGCAAAAATATCCTTCAAATATGAAGGAGAAATAAAGACTCTCCCAATAAAACAAGAGCTGAGGGATTTCATCAACACCAGATCTATCCTACTAGAAATGCTAACAGGAGTTCTTCTATCTGAAAGAAAAAGATGGTAATGAGCAAAAAGAAATAATCTGAGGCACAAAACTCACTGGCAATAGTAAGCATGCAGAAAAACAGAATAGTTTAAGACCGTCATTGTGGTGTGTAAACTACTGTTCACTTAAGTAGAAAGGCTAAATGATGAACCAGTCAAAAATAATACCTACAGCAATTTTCCAAACATAGGCAGTACAATAACACATAAAGAGAAACAACAAAAAGTTAAAATCAGGGGATGAAGTTCAAGTGTAGAGTATTTTTTATTAGTTTTTGTTAGTGTTAAGTAGTCAGTTGTTTAAAATAATGGGTTATAAGGTAGTGTTTGCAAGCCTCATGGTAACCTCAAGTTGAAAAACATACAATGGATATGCAAAAAATAAAAAGAAAGAAATTAAAGTATACCACAAGAGAAAATCACTGTCACTAAGAGGAAGACAGGAAGTAGGAAAGGAAGACCACAAAACAACCAGAAAACAAATAACAACTTGGCAGGAGTAAGTCCCTACTTATCAGTAATAACATTAAGTGTAGATGGACTAAACTCTCCAATCAAAAGTCATAAAGTGGCTAACTGGATACAAAAAAAAAAAAAAAAACCAAAAAAAATGCAAGACTATGACCTTTTGCCTACTAGAATCACACTTCACCTGTAAAGATACAGATAGACTGAAAATTCAAAGAAAGAATAGGAGTAGTTATATAAGATAAAATAGATTTCAAGATAAAAACTGTAAGAAGAATCAAAGAAAGCCATTATATAATGATAAAGGGGTCAATTCAGCAAAAGGATATAATGACTGTAAATATATATGTACCCAACACTGAAGCACCCAGATATACAAAGCAAATATTATTAGAACTAAACAGAGAAATGGATCCCAATACAATAATAGCTAGAGTCTTCAACACCCACTTTCAGCATTAGACAGATCTTTCAGACAGAAAATCAACAAAGACACATTGAACTTAGTCTGCACTGGACCCAGTAGATATTTACAGGACATTTCATCCAATGGCTGTAGAATACACATTTTTCTCCTCAGCATGGAGCATTCTCGAGGACAAACCATATGTTAGGTCACAAAACAAGTTATAAAACATTCAAACAAATTGAAATAGTATCAAATGTCTTCTCTGACCACAATGGAATAAAACTAGGAGTCAATAACAAGAGGAATTTTGGGAACTATACAAACACATAGAAGTTAAACACTATGTTCCTTTCTTCAATGAAGAAATTAAGAAGGAAAATGAAAAATTTCTTGGAACAAATTATAATGGAAACATAATGTATCAAAACGTATGGGATGCAGCAAAACTAGTACTAAGAGGGAAATTTACATATAGCTATAAGTGCCTACATCAAAAAAGGAACAAAAACTGCAAATAAATAACCTAATGCTGTAACTTAAAGAACTAGAAAAGCAAGAGCAAACCAAACCCCAAATTCAGTAATACACAAGAAAGATGATCCATAATGACTAAATGAGATTTATCCCAAGGATGCAAGGAGGTGATACATAAACCAATCAGTGTGATACATCATATCAACTGAATGAAGGACAGAAGCCATATGCTTATTTCAATTGACGCTAAAAAAGCTTTTGATAAAAGTTAACACTCCTTCATGATAAAACCCCTCAAAAAATTAGGTACAGACGAAACTTGCCTCCACATAATGAAAGCCATATAGGACAGACCACAGCTAGTATTGTACTGAATGGGGGAAAACTGAAAGCCTTTCCTTTTAGATCTGGAACACGAAAAGGATGCCCACTTTCACCACTGTTATTCAACACAGTGCTGGAATCTTTGCTGTAGCAATGAGACAAGCGAAAGAAATAAAGGGCATACAAATTGAAAAGGAAGAAGCCAAATTATGCTTGTTTGCAGATGAGATGATCTTATATTTGGAAAAAACTAAAGACTCCACAAAAAGACTATTAGAAATCATAAATTCAGTAAAGTTGAAGGATACAAAATTAACATACAAAAATCAGTAGCATTTCTCTATGTGCACAGTGAACAGTCTGAAAATTTAAAAGGCAATCCAATTTACAATAGCCACAAATAAATAAATACCTGAGATTAACTTAACCAAAGAAGTGAAAGATCTCTACAATGAAAACTATAAAACATTGATGAAAGAAATTGAAGAGGACACCAAAAAATAGCAAGATATTCCATGTTCATAGATTGGAAGAATTAATATTGTTAAAATGTCCATACTACCCAAAGACTCAATGCAATCTCTTTCAAAATACCAATGACATTCTTCACAGAAATAGAGAAAACAATTCTGAAATTTATATGGAACCACAAAAGATCCAGAATAGCCACAGCTATCCTAAACAAAAAGAACCATAAACAGGAGGAATTACATTACCTGACTTCAAATTATACTACAGAGCTATAGTAACTAAAACAGCATGGTACTAGCCTAAAAATAGACTCATAGACTAGGGGAATAGACTAAAGAACACGAAACAAATCCACACACCTACAGTGAACTCATTTTCAACAAAGGTGCCAAGAACATATATTGGGGAAAAGACAATCTCCTCAATAAATGGTGTTGGGAAAACTGGATATCCATATGTAGAATAATAAAACTTGACCCTTGTCTCTTGCCTTATATAAAAATCAAATCAAATGGATAAAAGACTTAAATCTAAGACCTCAAACTGTGAAACTACCATGAGAAAACATTGGGGATTGACACAACTTTTATTTACATGCAACTATAATTATACCAAACACAAATTGCTCTATTTATTAAAGTGGTTTCAGCAGGATCTCATAGATCATTTATGTTGTGTGTTTAACTATGATATAATTACCTTTAAAATCTGTAGATTTTTCCATAGTTGAGAGGATATTTTGTAGTCAGTCTTTTACCAAGCATCAATCCATGTAATTCTATTCTCCTGGACTGCCCAAGGCTGACATAACTAATCACTAGCATAGGAGAAGATTCCACTAACAAGAGGAGGAGGCCCAGAGGGCCCAGAATCGGGGAAAGGGATGAGGGGTTAACATGAGTGCCACAAAATAAAATGGGAGGTGGCATTTTATTCAAATGCAAGATAAAAAATAACTGTGCTAACTTTGACAATGGTATTATTAAACTCTCGTGGTGATAAAGAAGAAGCAGTCAATAATGAGTCATGAGAGCAGAGGCTTCTGGGAATGACTTTGAAGGGGGCCATTTAATTTCTTATTATAATAAGTTCAGCACTGAAAAACAGATTCTAAGCTCTATTTTCTCTCTTTCCTCTCATTCTTGCTGCTTCAACTCCTATTTCCTCTTCAGCTGAGGAAAATGTATTGGTGTCCTGATATAAACTTGAAAGCTGAGGAGGAAGAATTCAGAAGTGATAGTTGCTCTAAATAATATACATGAAAATTTATAAAATGATAGGCACATAAGAGAAACACCAAAATGTTAAAATTTATTATCTCTGGGCAAAGGGATTATAAGCAATTTTTATTATTTTCTCTCATCTTCTCTGTATCTTCCAAATGTCCTACAATAAGCATGTATCACATTTTTAATCACGAGAATAATGTGAAAAAAAATTCTGCTGGTATGGACTACTGAGAAAATTGAGTACAGAGAATGTTGTCAGTGAAACTAGAATGATTTGCTACAAAGCATGATGTTTTAAACACTGATGGAATACTCCCTTAAGTTATAATAGAAGGGTGCCTGGTAGATTACATATGCAAAATATTTGCTTTAGCAGAAGACATCTGTAAAGCAGTTACATTTGATATACTAGATCCATGTACTATCATAAATCTTAAAATCAAGGCAACATAAAACATGGTTGAGTTTACATTGTGATACTGGAGACATTCCAAGGAGAATCATGTGGGAGAAGTCACAATGTAACAATGTTTTAAGTGGCTTCTTTGGAAAGTGCAACTCTAGCATGAATGGAATCACATCAGAGACTTCAGGAACCATCAGGTTTGTAGTGACTGATATGGACAGAGACTACCTCCCGCAGCAATGGAGGGAACTTCTCAAGAGAGACTCTTTTGCCTGAGTGCAGAAGTCACTGAGGCACTCCTTAGTACTTGGGTCAATGTGATTATATTTTGACCAACTCCCAATGTAACTAGATTGCTGTAACCTATCTAGAGGACAGAATATTCTAGTCACTTGGAAATCAATGTAGAGACATTTATACCTGGTCTTAAAGATAGATTGAGTCTTGTGGAATATTATACAGCTGAGTCCCTCTGGAGCTCTTTGGCCTATATTTCTCTAAAACATTATTTTAGATTTTAAAAGAAAAATATCAAGGATGGTTACCAGAGGCTGGAAAGGGTAATGGAGGGTTGGGGAGAAGATGCAGATGGTTAATGTCTACAAAAAAATAGAAAAAATGAATAACACCTACTATTTGATAGCACAAAAGGGTGACTATTAGTCAATAATAATTGTATATTTTTAAATAACTTAAAGAATGCAATTGGTTGTTTGTAACTCAAAGGATAAATGCTTGAGGTAATAGATACCCCATTCTCCATGATGTGCTTATTTCACATTGATGCCTATTTCTTTTTTCTTAATTTTTTTTTTACTTTAAGTTCTGGGATACATGTGCAGAACATGTAGGTTTGTTACATAGGTATACGTGTGCCATGGTGGTTTGCTGCACCTATCAACCCGTCATCTCGGTTTTAAGCTCAGTATGCATTAGCTATTTGTCCTGATGTTCTCCCTCCCCTCCCCTACCCAACAGGCCTCAGTGTGTGTTGTTTCCCTCCCTGTGTCCATGTGTTCTCATTGTTCAGCTCCCACTTAGGAGTGAGAACACGTGGTGTTTGGTTTTCTGTTCCTGTGTTAGTTTGCTGAGGATAATGGCTTCCAGCTTCATCCGTGTCCCTGCAAAGGACATGATCTCATTCCTTTTTATGGCAGAATAGTATTGCATGGTGTATATGTACCACATTTTCTTTATCCAGTCTATCATTGATGGACATTTGAGTTGGTTCCATATCTTTGCTATTGTAAATAGTGCTGCAATAAACATATATGTGCATGTGTCTTTATAGTAGAATGATTTATATTCCTTTGGGTATATACCTGGTAATGGGATTGGTAGGTCAAATGATATTTCTGGTTCTAGTTCCTTGAGGAATCGCCACACTGTCTTCCATGCTGATTGAACTAATTTACATTCCCACCAACAGTGTAAAAGCGTTCCATTTCTCCACAGCCTTGCCAGTATCTGCTGTTTCTTGATGTTTTAATAATCACCATTCTGACTGGCGTGAGATGATATCTCATTGTGGTTTTTTTGACTTGCATTTTTCTAATCATCAGTGATGTTGAGCTTTTTTTTTTCATATGGTTGTTGGCTGCGTAAATGTCTTCTTTTGAGAAGTGTCTGTTCATATGCTTTGCCCACTTTTTAATGGGGTTGTTTTTTTCTTGTACATTTGTTTAAGTTCCTTGTAGATTCTGGATATTAGACATTTATCAGATGGGTAGATTGCAAAAATTTTCTCCCATTCTGTAGGTTGCCTGTTCACTCTGATGATAGTTTCTTTTGCTGTGCAGAAGCTCTTCAGTTTAATTAGATCCTATTTGTCAACTTTAGCTTTTGTTGCAATTTCATTTGACATTTTCATCATGAAATCTTTGCCTGTACCTATGTCCTGAATGGTATTGCCTAGCTTTTCTTCTGGGGTTTTTATGGTTTGGGGATTTTCATTTAAGTATTTAATCCATCTTGAGTTAATTTTTGTATAAGGTGTAAGGAAGGGGCCCAATTTTAGTTTTCTGCATATGGCTAGCCAGTTTTCCCAGCACCATTTATTAAAAAGGGAGTCCTTTCCCCATTGCTTGTTTTTGTCAGGTTTGTCAAAGATCAGATGAATGTAGATGTGTGATGTTATATCTGAGGTCTCTGTTCTGTTCCATTCGTTTATATGTCTGTTTTGGTACCAGTACCATACTGTTTTGGTTACTGTGGCCTTGCAGTATATTTTGAAGTCAGGTAGCATGATGCCTCTAGCTTTGTTCTTTTTGCTTAGGACTGTGTTGGCTATACAAGATCTTTTTGGTTCCATATGAAATTTAAAGTCTTATTTCCAATTCTGTAAACAATGTCAATGGTAGTTTGTTGGGAATAGTATTGAATCTATAAATTACTTTGGGCAGCATGCACATATTCAAAATATTGATTCTTCCTGTTTATGAGGATAGAATGTTTTTTCATTTGTTTGTATCCTCTATTATATCCTTGAGCAGTATTTTGTACTTCTCCTGCAAGAGGTCTTTCATGTCCCTTGTCAGCTGTATTCCTAGGTATTTTATTCTTTTGTAGCAATTGTAAATGAGAGTTCATTCATCATTTGTCTCTCTCCTTGTCTATTGTTGGTGTAAAGAAATGCTTGTGATTTTTGCACATTAATTTTGTATCCTTAGACTTTGCTGAAGTTGCTTATCAGTTTAAGGAGTTTTTGGATTGAGAGGAAGGGGTTTTCTAAATATAAAACTATGTCATCTGGACAGGGCCCAGTGGCTCATGCCTGTAATCCTAGCACTTTGGGAGACCAAGGTGGGTGGATCACGAGGTCAAGAGATCACTGACCAACATGGTGAAACCCCATCTCTATTAAAAATACAAAAATTAGCTGGGCATGGTGGCATGTGCCTGTAGTCCCAGCTACTTGGGAGGCTGAGGCAGGTGATCCACTTGAACCCGGAAGGTGGAGGTTGCAGTGAGCTGAGATTGCACCACTGCACTCCAGCCTAGCGACAGGGCAAGACTCCGTCTCAGAAAAAACAAACAAGACAAACCAAAAAACCATGTCATCTGCAAACAGAGACAATTTGACTTTCTCTCTTCCTATTTGAATAGCCTTTATTTCTTTCTCTTGCCTTATTGCCCGGCCAGAACTTTCAATACTATGTTGAATAGTAGTGGTGAGAAAGGACATCTTTGTCTTGTGCCAGTTTTCAAAGGGAATGCTTCCAGTTTGCCCTCTCATTATGATATTGGCTATGGGTTTGTCATAAATAGGTCTCATTTTTTTAAGATATGTCCCATCAATATCTAGTTTATTGAGAGTTTTTAACTTGAAGGGATGTTGAATTTTATCAAAGGCCTTTTCTGCATCTATTGAGATAATCATACGGTTTTTGTCATTGGTTCTGTTTATGTGATGGATTACGTTTATTGATTTGCATATGTTAAACCAGCCTTGCATCCCAGGATGAAGCCGACTTGATCACGGTGGATAAGTTTTTTAATGCGCTGCCAGATTCAGTTTGCAGTTTGCATTTTATGGAGGATTTCTGCATCAGTGTTCATCAGGGATATTGACCTCAAGTTTTCTTTTTTTGTTATGTCTCTGCCAGGTTTTGGTATCAGGATGATGCTGGCTCCATAAAATGAGTTAGGGAGCAGTCCCTCCTTTTCAATTGTTTGGAATAGTTTCAGAAGGAATGATACCAACTCCTCTTTGTACCTCTCATAGAATTCTGCTATGAATCTATCTGGTCCTGGACTTTTTTTGGTTGGTAGGCTATTAATTAGTGCCTCAATTTTAGAACTTGTTATTGATCTATTCAGGGATTCAACTTCTCTTGGTTTAGTCTTGGGAGGGTGTATGTGTCCAACAATTTATCCATTTTCTTCCGTATTTTCTAGTTTATTTGCCTAGAGGTATTTATAGTATTCTCTGATGATAGTTTGTATTCCTGTGGGGTCAGTAGTGATATCCCATTTATCATTTTTCTATTGTGTCTATTTTATTCTTTTCTGTTTTCTTCTTTATTAGTCTAGCTAGTGGTCTATCTATTTTGTTAATTTTTTCAAAAAAACAGCTCCTGGATTGATTGATTTTTTGAAAGGATTTTCATGTCCCTATCTCTTTCAATTCCACTCTGATCTTAGTTATTTTTTGTCTTCTGCTAGTTTTTGTATTTGTTTGTGCTTGCTATTCTAGCTCTTTTAATTGTGATGTTAGGGTGTCGATTTGAGATCTTTCTATGTTTCAGATGTGGGCATTTTGTGTAACAAAATTCCTTCTTAAGACTGCTTGAGTTTGTCCCAGAGACTCTGGTACATTGTCTCTTTGTTCTCATTGGTTTCAAAGAACTTCTTGATTTCTTCCTTAATTTTGTTATTTACCCAGGAGTCATTCAGGAGCAGGTTGCCAAATTTCCATGTAGCTGTGTGGTTTTGAGTGAGTTTTTTAATCCTGAGTTCTAATTTGATTGCACTGTGATCTAAGAGATTTTTGTTATGATTTCAGTTATTTTTGCATTTGCTGAGGAGTGTTTTACTTCTAATTATGTGGTCGATTTTAGAGTAAGAGCCATGTGGCACTGAGAAGAGTATATATTGTATTGATTTGGGGTGGAGACTTCTGTGGTTATCTATTAGGCCCACTTGATCCAGAGCTGAGTTCAAGTCCTGAATATCCTTGTTAATTTTCCATCTCATTGACCTATCTAATACTGATAGTGGGTTGCTAACGTCTCCACCTATCATTGTGTGGGAGTCTAAGTCTCTTTATAGGTCTCTAAGAACTCGTTTTATGAATCTGAGTGCTCCTGTATTGGGTGCATATATTTAGGATAACTATCTCTTTTTGTTGAATTGGTCTTTTTACCATTATGTAATGCCCTTCTGTGTCTTTTTTATCTTTGTTGGTTTAAAGTCTGTTTTGTCAGAGGCCAGACTGCAACCCCTGATTTTTTTTGTGTTTTTTTGGCTTTCCATTTGCTTGGCAAATATTCTGCAATCCCTTTATTTTGAGCCTATGTGTGTCTTTGAACATGAGAGCGGTCTCTTGAACACAGCATGCCAATGGGTCTTGATGCTTGATCCAGTTAGCCAGTCTGTGTCTTTTAATTGGGGCATTTAGTTCATTTACATTTAAGGTTAATATTGTTATGTGTGAATTTGGTCCTGTCATCGGGATGCTGGCTAGTTATTTTGCACACTAGTTGATGCAGTTTCATCATAGTGTCATTGGTCTTTATATTTTATTGTGTTTCTGCAGTGGCTGGTACCAGTTTTTCCTTTCCATATTTAGTGCTTCCTTCAGGGGCTCTTGCAAGGCAAGTCTGGTGGTAATGAAATCCCTCAGCATTTGCTTGTCTGAAAAGGATTTTATTTCTCTTTCTGGGTTGAAAATTATTGAATATTGGCCTCAACTCTCTTCTGGCTTGCAGGTTTTCTGCTGAGAAATCCACTGTTAGTCTGATGGGTTTCCTTTTGTAGGTTACCTGGCCTTTCTCTCTGACTGCCCTTTACATTTTTTTCTTCATTTTGACCTTGGAAAATCTAGTTATTATGTGTCTTGGGGTTGATGTTCTCATGGAGTATCTTAGTGGTGTTCTGTCTATTTCTTGTCTTGCTATGTTAGGGAAGTTCTCCTGGATAATATCCTGAAGTGTGTTTTCCAACTTTGTTCTATTATATCCCCCATCTCTTTCAGGTATACCAACCAATTGTAGGTTTAGTCTTTTTACATTGTCCTATATTTATTGGAGGTTTTGTTTGTTTCTTTCCACTGCTTTTTCTCTAATCTTGTCTGCTTGCCTTATTTCAGTAAGATGGTCTTCAATATCTGATATTCTTTCTTCTGCTTGCTTGATTGATTTGGCTATTGATACTTGTGTGTGCTTCACAAAGTTCTCATGCTGTGTTTTCCAGCTCCCTCAGGTCATTTATGTTCCTCTCTAAACTGGTTATTCTAGTTAGCAGCTCCTGTAATCTTTTATCAAGGTTCTTAGCTTCTTTGCATTGAGTTAAAACATGCTCCTTTACCTCAGTGGAGTTTGTTATTACCCACATTCTGAAGCCTACTTCTGTCAATTCGTCCATCTTATCCTCTATTCAGTTTACGCCTTTGCTGGACAGGTATTGCGATCATTTGGAGGAGAAGCAGCACTCTGGCCTTTTCGTTTTTCAGCATGTTTTTTCATTGATTCTTTCTCATTTTCATGAGATTGTCTAGTTTCAATCTGTGAGGCTGCTGACCCTTGGATGAGGTTTTTGTGGGCCTTTTTTGTTGATGCTGTTGTTGTTGCTTTCTGTTCATTTGTTTTTCTTTCAATAGTCAGGTCTCTCTTCTGCCAGGCTGCTGCGATTTGCTGGGGGTTTACCTCAGGCCCTACTCATCTGGTTCACTCCTGCACCTAGAGATGTCACTCAAGGAGGCTGGAGAACAGCCAAGATGGGTGCCTGCTTCTTCTTCTGGGATCTCTGACCTTGAGAGGTACCAACCTGATGCCAGTAGGTATGCTCCTGTATAGGATGTCTGACAACCCCTGTTAGGGGGTGGGTCTCACCCAGCTGGGTGGCATGGGAAGCAGGACCTGTTTAACGAAGCACTTTGGCTGTCCTTTGGTGGAGGAGATGTGCTGTGGTGGGGGAAAACCTATTCATCTGGGCTGCCTGGATTCCTCAGAGGCATAAGGAGAAGAGGCTACATCTTCTGGTCTGCTGAGACTACAGCCACCCCTCCCACTAGGGGCTCAAGCCCAGAGAGCTCAGAGTTCTGTCCCTGAGCCCCTGACTGTAGTTGTTGGAGTTCCTGCATGGATGCCCTACCTAGTGAGGAAGGATGGGTCAGGCTCAGGCCTGAGGAGGCACTCTGGCCACAGTCTACCACAGCAGGTGTGTTAGGCTGTGGGTAATACCTCTTGGGACGAAGCATCCAACCTTCCTGGCTCCAGCAGCGGAAAAGTGCAGCCTGGAGCTATAGAGATGGCTTCTGCCCTTCCCCTGCCCTGGGAGCTTAGTGTGTTAGGCAGCTACGAGTCCCAGTGTTGGCTGCCACCACCCCCAAAGAGCTTAGACAGCAGGCAGCCACAGCTGTGGAGATGGCCGCCCCTCCCCCGGGGAACTTGGCAGGCTTAGGCAGGTTCTAGCTGAGTGGCTGCTGAGAATCTAGGTGTTGCTCTGTGGTTGGGACCTTAGGCCCTGGTGGTCCAGTGGGCTCACGTGTGGGATCTTCCGATCTGTGGGTTACACAGTTACGTGTAAAAAGCAGTTTTCCAGGCGGGGTAGCATGTTCACTCACTGCCTCCCTTGGCTGGGGTGTAGGTGCTCCCCTGCCCCGTGTGGTTCTCAGGTGGGCTGCTATACTACACTGCTGCTCTTTCTTTCTCCTCATGCTTATTTCATATATATATAGAGAGAGAGAGTTTCTTTTTTTAACTTTAAGTTCTGGGATACACGTGCAGAACATGTAAGTTTGTTACATAGGTATACATGTGCCCTGGTGCATGTATACCTATGTGCATGCCTATTTCTCCTCATGCCTATTTCCTTTATATATATGTGTGTGTGTATATATGTGTGTGTATGTGTATATATATGTGTATATATATGTGTGTATATATACGTGTATATATATACGTATATATATAGTTTCTTTTTTTAACTTTAAGTTCTGGGATACACGTGCAGAACATGCAAGTTTGTTACATAGGTATACATATGCCATGGTGCATGTATACCTATGTGCATGCCTACTTCAAAGCCTCTCATGTATCCCCTACATATATACACCTACTATGTACCCACAAAAGATTTAAAAAGTAATTTAAAAAATTAAAAATAAAAAAAGCTAAAATTTATAACAACAACAAAAACAAGAAAAATGTCTTCACCATTGAATACCCAGAATGACCCCATACTATGTTTGGATGTAATCTGAACCAGTATTTAGTAGAAGTAAAATTTGGGTGACTAATGTAATTATAAAAATTGTAAATAACACTAGCATCAAAAATTTACTAACATCTTCATCCTTTTATACTAAAACAAAGTCGATACTTTATGACATAAAATGCCACTGCTGATAATTTATTTTTAAAATATTTATTTTTTGGCATGAACATTAAGTGCTTACATAAAGCATCACTACTTGTCTGTACGCAAGTCTATGAAAAGATGACAGGTTTGACTCTTGTTTAGGGAAAAACACAACAGAAACCCAAAGATCTCAAACTTAAAGGCCAAGAGAAAAAAATTCACACGACAGGAGTATAAATGACAATTCTGCACAGAAAAGATTCATGTAACAACTGAACTCATAGTACTTCACCCCAGATGCAAATCACATAGCCTCACTTCCACATGGCAAGCAAATTACTCTATCTGTAAATAATGCCTCTTCTCTGTGGTTCTAAAAACTGTGCTAGGTGAGAATTTAAAAGTTTGGGGTTATTACATTATCAACTCATAAGATGTCAAAACTGAGAGCATCGTTAGAGAAACTTGTTGTTTTAATTTTTATTTTTTGATGGAGAGCATGAGAGAGGAGAGAAAAAAAATAATTTGACGAATTCCCCCTTTGTCAGAGAGAAAGCCAGTGTTTAATTGCATAATAGTTACTTATATGGCCTAATTGTTTTTATGACAGTCTTCGAAGCTTATGTCTCTCCTTCCTTCTTCTTTGTAGACTCCCATGATTAGGATAAAACACAGGAGTAATCACAGTTTACGTACAGACTCATTCTGATTGCTAACTATTTCCAAGCTTTCTCATGTTCTTTAACCACTAAGTTCTAGCTTATAGAGAACATGCTTTCTTTTGTATGATAAAAATATGATAAAACAACCTGATAGTTTTTAAAAAGGCAAAAGCTTGAACAGACTTTTCATCAAAGAAGATCTGCAAAAGACCAAGAAATTATGCAAAAAGATGCTCAATATCATTAGTCGTTACAGAAATGCAACTTAAAATAAGATACCACTGGGGCCTGGTGCAGTGGCTCATGCCTGTAATCCCAGCACTTTGGGAGGCCGAGGTGCGGAGATCACTTGAGGTCAGGAATTTGAGATCAGCCTGGCCAACATGGTGAAATCCCGTCTCTACTAAAAATACAAAAATTAGCTGGGTATGGTGGCACATGCCTGTAATCCCAGCTACTCGGGAGGCTGAGGCAGGAGAATCACTTGAACCCAGGAGGCAGAGGTTGCAGTGAGCCCAGATTGCACCATTGCACTCCAGCCTGGACAACAGAGTGAGACTCCATATAAAAAGAAATACCACCGTATACTCACTAGAACAACTAAAATCAAAAAGACTGGTGAGGCTAATTGTTGGTGAGGATGTAAAGCAACTGGAACTCATAAAAATTCCTGGTGAGTGTGTAAAATGATATAGCACTTCGGAAAACAGTTTAGCCATTTTTCTAAAGTAAAGCATACACTTATAATATATCTCAGCCTTTCCTCTCAAGTATTTACCCAAGAGAAAAATCTATGTGTTTATTTTTACATAAATATTTATAATACATTTATTCATGATAGCCAAAAATTAAAAAAGTTGATAGGTGAATGAATAAACAAATTAGAGTTTACTTGTGTGATGGAGCACATCTCATCAACAGAAAGAAGCAATCTGCTGATAGATGCAACAATATGTTAGCATTTCATAGATATTTGAGCAAAAGATGCCATTTGTATAGTATCCTAGAATAGACAAGACTAATCTATTTGACACAATCAGACAAGTGGTCACATGGAATAGGTAATAGTTGGAAGAAATTGACAAAAAGGGGGTGCCAGGGAACTTTTTTGTGGAATATAAATGTTCTATATCTTGAAGATATTTACAAGGGTGTGTACAATTGTTAAGAGTCACCAAACTGTATGTACACTTAAAAAGTGTGATGTTATTTTTATTGTAAGTATATTATACTTCAATTAAGTTTACTTTAAAAATACACCTTTGCTATATCTCTGTTGCAACGCCTTGCAGTAATGGATGTTCACTGCAGTATTATTTATAAGAGTATTAAATTGGAAACAAATTAATAATTCAACAACAGAGACAGAATTAAATAAACTATGGCCATAAAAGACTGGAGGCAGGAATCATTGAAATTACTACAAATCAGCAGAAATATCTGCTCATTTATTTGCAGCTAGTACTATGAAACTTAATTATCAATAGACATACATCATACTCTGGTTATTCCACATTTACTCAGACTCATTCTCAATCCTTTTATTCCCATATTGTCCTGCATAGTTGATGCTTAGGGGCAGCATTGCCCAGATTCTCTAGTCTGCTGGTTTCCTGTTAAGTTTTTCTAATATAGCCATCAGCAAGACATTGGAGTGAAAAAGGAAGAAGTAGGGTTATTTCTTCACCATTCCCTCCCTGTTATGTTTCAGGGTTCTGGCAGTGGCTGTGGGCCGCTAAGACTGTAACTTATTCTGTTGGGCAACCTCTCCTCCATGACTCCACCTCTTACTCTGATCTGATCACCTTATTTTACACCCTCACTTCTTTCTAGCCTACAGCAGGAGCAGCTTCCTGTTTTGTTATCTCTGGGTTTCATAAACTTTGCCTACATCTCTGTAAATAGTCCTTTTAGTAAAGTCTCTTGAATTGCTCCATTTAAATGAAAATTTTGTTTCTTCCCAAGACAGATTAACTCTGGTCTCACTGAAATACTCTCAGCTGCATATGACAGGTTTACCTTATGAATGTTAAAACAACCAAAACAAAGATGAGTTGTGCTAAACAAATCTAAAAACAGATTACTTTTCAGTTGCTATCATTTGACCATTTTCTGTAAAGCAATTTATATACACTTGCTACTAGACTTTTAATTTTACACCTTTGAAGATATCTTTAGAATGATACATGTGTTTCTAATATTGAATGGAATTTAACAAAATAATTCAAATATCTTTTGCACAGTTTTCTGAGCTATTTTAATTGGGACTTTGATTTTTCTATGATTTCTTTCTCTTCCTTTACTAAGGGTATTACTGAATTCAGTTTTGCAGCAAGACTGCCTGAGGGTCTACTTAGGCTGAGGCTGGGTATGATGCCTCATGCCTGTAATCCTAGCACTTTGAGAGGGCGAGGCAGGCAGATCACCTGAGGTCAGGAGTTCAAGAGCAACCTGGCCAACATGACAAAACCCCGTCTCTACTAAACATACAAAAAATTAGCTGGGCATGGTCGTGCATGCCTGTAATCCCAGCTACTTGGGAGGCTGAGGCAGGAGAATCCCTTGAACCCAGGAGGAGGAGGTTGCAGTGAGCCGAGATTGTGCCACTGCACTCCAGCCTGGGCGACACAGTGAGAGTCAGGCTCAAAAAAATAAATAAATAAATAAATAAAATAAAATAACAAAAATTAACTCAAGATGGATTTAAACGTAAGACCTAAAACCATAAAAACCCCAGAAGAAAACCTAGGCAACACCATTCAGGACATAGGCATGGGCAAAGACTTCATGACTAAAACACTAAAAGCAATAGCAACAAAAGCTAAAATTGACAAATGAGATCTAATTAAGCTAAAGAGCCTCTGTACAGCAAAAGAAACTACCATCAGAGTGAACAGGCAACCTACAGAATGGGAGAAAATTTTTGCAATCTATCCAACTGACAAAGGGCTAATATCTAGAATCGATAAAAAATTTAAACAAATTTATGGGGAAAAAAACCCACCATTAAAAAGTGGGCAAAGGATATGAACAGACACTTCTCAAAAGAAGATATTTATACAGCAAAAAAAAAATGAAAAAAAGCTCATCATTACTGGTCATTAAGGTCAAAGCAATGAAAATCAAAACCACAATGAGATACCACCTCATGCCAGTTAGAATGATGATCATTAAAAAGTCAAGAAACAACTGTTGCGAGAAGTCAGGGACCCCGAACAGAGGGACTGGCTGAAGCCATGGCAGAAGAACATAAATTGTGAAGACTTCATGGACATTTATTAGTTCCCCAAATTAATACTTATGTAATTTCTTACTCCTGTCTTTACTGCAATCTCTGAACATAAATTGTAAAGATTTCATGGACACTTATCACTTCCCCAATCAATACCCTTGTGATTTCCTATGCCTGTCTTTACTATAATCTCTTAATCCCATCATCTTTGTAAGCTGAGGAGGATGTATGTCACCTCAGGACCCTGTGATGATTGTGTTAACTGCACAAATTGTTTGTAGAGCATGTGTGTTTGAACAATATGAAATCTGGGCACCTTGAAAAAAGAACAGGATAACAGCAATGTTCAGGGAACAAGGGAGATAAGACTTTGGACTCTGACTGCTGGTGAGCCGAATGGAACAGAGCCATATTTCTCTTCTTTCAAAAGCAAATAGGAGAAATATCGCTGAATTCTTTTTCTCAGCAAGGAACATCCCTGAGAAAGAGAATGTGCCCTGAGGGTAGGTCTATAAACAGCCCCCTGGGGGTGGCCATCTTTTACAGTTGAAGCCGAAGGGATGAAATAAACCCCGGTCTCCTGTAGCACTCCCAGGCTTATTAGTACGAGGAAATCCCACCAAATAAATTTTGATCAGACAGGTCAAATTTGAGAGTTGTCTGCTCTCAAACCCTGTCTCCTGATAAGATGTTATTAATGACAATGTGTGCCCGAAACTTCATTAGCAATTTTAATTTCGCCCCATCCTGTGGTCCTGTGATCTCGCCCTGCCTCCACTTGCTTTGTGGTATTCTATTACCTTGTGAAGCATGTGATCTCTGTGACCCACACCCTATTCGTGCACTCCCTCCCCTTTTGAAAATGGCTAATAAAAACTTGCTGGTTTTACGGCTCAGGGAGCATCACAGAACCTGCTGACATGTGATGTCTCCCCCGGACACCCACCTTTAAAATTTCTCTCTCTTGTACTCTTTCCCTTTATTTCTCAGACCAGCTGAGATGCTTAGGGAAATAGAAAAGAACCCATGTTAAATATTGGGGGTGGGGGTTCCCCTGATACAACAGATGCTGGAGAGGATGTGAAGAAATAGGAACACTTTTACACTGTTGGTGGGAGTGTAAATTGGTTCAACCATTGTGGAAGACAGTGTGGTGATTGCTCAAGGATCTAGAACCAGAAATACCATTTGACCCAGCAATCCCATTACTGAGTATATACCCAAAGGATTATAAATCATTCTACTATAAAGACATGTGCACATGTATGTTTATTGCAGCACTGCTCACAATAGCAAAGACTTGGCACCAACCCAAATGCCCACCAATGATAGACTGGATAAAGAAAATGGGGCACATATACACCATGGAATACTATGCAGCCATAAAAAAGATGAGTTCATGTCCTTTGCAGGGACATGGATGAAGATGGAAACCATGATTCTCAGCAAACTAACACAAGAACAGAAAACCAAACAGTGCATGTTCTCACTTATAGGTAGGAGTTGAACAATGAGAACACAGGGACACAGGGAGGGGAACATCACACACCAGGGTCTGTTGGGGGTTGGGAGCTACAGGAAGGATAGCATTAAGAGAAATACCTAATGTAGATGACAGGTTGATCGGTATAGTAAAGCACCATGGCACATGTATACCTGTGTAACAAACCTGCACATTCTGCACATGTACCTCAGAACTTAAAGTATAAAATAATAAAAAAATAAGCTGAATAGCCTGATAAGTACACCAACATTTTATTTTTTTTTTTAAACAGGTGGCACACAACTGTCTTAAATGTGTTTATTAGGTATAAATCTGCCTTCCCTAGTTTGGACAGATTTCCTCAAAACTTTTTGAAGGATTTTGCACTGCTAAAACCTCTTATACTCAGTAAACAATTGATTTAGACATTGCTAAAATATTAAACTGATCACTTTTCACTTGTTCTTCTCTGTCCTTTGCTGAATAACACAGTAATATGTTTGCTATTCTCTGTTAGCTCTGAGCTAAAACTCAGAAGGAAGCAATGCCAAGAACTGTGATTAGAGATTCCAAGTGAAGAGGCCACTATTGTCAAACATTTCTTCCTTGACTGGGAAAGGTGAGAAGTATATCCTGTTTAATATAATCACTCAAGTGATACTACACTGGATAATGAAAAATTGCACTTTATTTGGAATCAGACCATCTACCCATATTAACAGGAGCAAGAGATATCTTTCTAGGACAGAACCTTGGAGCAACCTTTGAGTATCCCAGCAACATTATTACCTGTGCAGATGTTGACGATACAGTCAAAGCTGCTTGGCATTTATGAAAATCAAAATTGATTTTGTACTAAACCAAGAGCCTACGAAGACTTCACTTCAATGGATGATTTCTTCTGATTAGCTGTATCGTTAATTATGTGAGTACGGGAGGTGATTAGTTTTGCTCAAGGAAGACAAATCCCTATTGTGAAAGGACAAGGAGCCTTTCCTCCTTTTGACTGTGACACCAATCAGCTCTAATGTGAACTGTAATTCTTCAGTGCCCTGTAATTTTCCTAAAAGCCTCAGATTGGAAAATGCTGCTGAAACTGACGGCTTCTTTCTCTCTTTGTGTACTTGCGCAGCAGGCAGATGTAGAAGTGACAGAAATGTGTCCTGTTTCATTACTTAATCTTTTTGATGGATATTGTGCTCAAAGAGCCTATCTCCTTATTCTACACAGTTAGAGAAAGGCCCTCTTTGCTGTCATGGCTACATGTCAGTAGTGGAATTTTAAATAGAAATACATTGAAGTTGGTGAGAGCTTTTCCGCAATCTCCATCTAATAGTGTCCCTGTCATTGATGGCTCTGCAGAAGGAAGTCTGTGTCTATTTCCAAGTGTTCAAACCAGTTTTCATAAAGTCATTGTGAAGTCGTTGGATGATCAAGAAATGTATAAAATTCGATTGTTTGAGAATAAAATTGTCTTTATTCATTCTCTTCAGTTAGTATCTTATTTTTTGTTATTCTTCAGAAAATATTAACTATTTCAGTAACTGTTTCCCCAGGGAGCTCAATTAATTCTCGTTTGTTATTATTTTAAACCCTAAGATTTTCTTTTTACAAAAATGTGGCATTCACTAAAACAGCAGTCTATGTACTGTTAAGCAATTTACCTATCGTTTTTTGTATAACACTATCTCTTAGATAACTTGCTCTAGTTACTATCTGAAATTCAATGAAGATAACCTTCACCTTATGTTTAACACATATAAAATTAGTCAATATTGACATGATAAGTCTAATCATATTTCTGTTTAATATTTTTAATTAATTTATTTGAAAGCATGAAGTATGGCAAAATTATCTTGAAGTATTTCTAAGTTATGCTTGTTGCATCACCTATAACTTAGTATTCAGCATCTATAAACTACTATTAAGCAATCACAGTATTCAAACTTTTAGTACTCCCCATCAAATTCCTTTGAAAATGAACACATTAATCCAATTTTAGAAAGGAAAAAGTGAAGGAGAAAGATTTTGGAAAGTTGTAGGTTCCAATATGTGCTTGTATTGTAAATACTCCTGTTTATATTAGTGTTTATATTGTAAATAGATGTGTTTATATTGTAAATAGTTCTGTTTATGTTTTCACTGTAATAACTGTAGTATTTTATTTTGAAAAATGAAATTTCTGAGAAGAAAAAGTAATATGAATCCAATTATAACTATTGCTCCTTTGCAAATAGACTATATAGCTATATTATGGTAAGTATATTGCAATATTAAGAATTTATGCTTTTGCTAGAGCCACGTAAAATATAGTTAAAACACAATATAGCTTTGGTGATCTAATAAACAAAATCTTCCAAACCTGAATGCAGATAAGTATCTCTTTAAAAAATGGCAAACACTTCCAGATACTTATTTACACTTTTACTTTTAATTTTTAAAGATAATGTTATATTCTGTTTTTTAGTGGTTAAGACATCTTATTTGTGTGAGAGATGTGTCCTGACCAACCCAGGTAGTAATTACATAATTCAGCTAGTCCTAACACTGTGTCTTACAGACTGCCAGTGGTCAGAGCCCCATTTCCCTACATTTTATGAATATACATACATTTGGAATACTGAGACATGCTAGTCAATCTTGTCTACTTTGATCAACTTCCTTCTGTTTCTTGTGGAGGGGTGGGTAAAGTGGAGTGGGGAGAGAGACATTTTTTCAACAACTTCCATAAGCTTCAAATTAAGACACATTGCCTTCTCTCTTTAATAGACTTCTTGTAAGGGTAATCAATGAGCTAGGTTCTGACCTATTGATTATTCTGCAGAACAGATAGGGGTGTGTGTGTGTGTGTGGGGGGGTGTGTGTGTGTGTTAAACATCAGCACTTTGGAACGCTAAGGTGGGAGGATGGCTTGAAGCCAGGAGTTCAAGACCAGCCTGGGCAACAACGCAAGACCATGTCTCTACAAAAAATAAAATAATTGCAGTCATGGCGGTGCACACCTGTAGTGCCAGCTATTCAGGAGGCTGAGGTGAGAGGAAAGCTTGAGCCCAGGAGTTCAAGGCTGCAGTGAGCATGATAGTGTCACTGCACTCCAGCCTGGGTGACAGAAACTGTCTTCAAGAAAACAAAAACAAACCTCATAAGACATTATTATAACTGGCTTATGTGGTTTGTAGTTATTTAGTTTACCCACCTGTTTACAATTTCATTATGTTTTACTCCATCGTATCTCTAAGATTCATTTAAAAACATGTTCTTCTATTTGGAGATCATTCTTTAGTACTTCCTTTAATGCAGTTTTGCAGGTGATACATTCTCTATTTTTTCTATGGCATGAAGATATCTTTGCTTAATTCTGAATGATATTTTCAATGGCATAAAAATCAATTACTTTCTTTCAACCCATTGAGAGATAATTATATTTTTGTCTGATAAGAAGTCATCTCTTGATCTAATTACTGCTCTTTGAAAACGGTATATCTGGTCAGGCACGGTGGCTCACACCTGTAATCCCAGCACTTTGGGAGGCTTAGGAGGGTGGATCATGAGGTCGGGAGATTGAGACCATCCTGGCTAACACAGTGAAACCCCATCTCTACTAAAAATACAAAAAATTAGCCAAGTGTGTTGGTACACACCTGTAGTCCCAGCTACTCAGGAGGCTGAGGCAGGAGACTTGCTTGAACCCGGGAGGTGGAGGTTGCTGTGAGCTGAGATAGCACCACTGTGCTCCAGCCTGGGTGACAGAGCAAGACTGTGGAAAGAGGGAAGGGAAGGGAAGGGGAGGGGAGGGGAGGGGAGGGGGAGAAAGAACAGTATATATTTTTCTCTAGCTGATTTTAAGATTATGTCTTTACATTTGATTATTTGTGGTTTCTGTTATGATATGTGCAGGTGTGAATTTCCTCGCATTTGTTATGATTGGATTGCTTTAAATCTGTGGAAGATGTCTTTCATCACATTTGGAATATTCACAGTTGTTATCTTCCCAAATATTGCTTGCACAATATCCTCTCTCTTTCCTTTTCTTCTGGGACTGGAGATAAATATATGTTTGTCCTTTGTGAAAAGGGCATCCATGCCTCTTATTACCTCTCTTTGGTGCATTTCGTTCATTTGTTTTTCTGTTCTTTAATCTAGATTATTTCTTTTGACCTACCTCTCAGTTTACTGATTCTCTTTTTAGCAGTGCCTAACTAGTTGTTATACTCATCCATGAAGTTCTAAATTTTAGTTGTTAGAACTTTGTGCCCTATAATTTCTATTTTGTTCATTTTCATCTTCTTTTTTTAAAAAATATATATGCTAGGTATTTTTTAATATTCCAGTTTTCTTTTGAACTCATTGAATATGACCAACATAGTTACTTTTAAAGTCTGTTTATAGTCTGTATCTATTAGTTCAAACATATGGACCAACCTCAATTGGTATGATTAATTGCCTATTGTTTCTGCTGATTTATATTCATATTTTCTTGTCTTTTTGTGTGCCTGGTTATTGTAAATGGGATCCAGGCATTTTATTTGAAAAAGTGCTTATGGAAATAATTTGAGGCGTGGGTAATGTTATTTTTCTCTGAAAAATATTTTGTTTGCTTCTACCATGCACCTTTGGGCACTGTAATCTCTAATCTGGTATTACCTAATTCAATTTCAAAATTTTATCAAACTCCATGACTTGACATTGGGCCATAGTCCATGTCGGGGATAGTTCCCTTCTGATTTAGCCTTACTTCTAGAGTTAAGCCATTTTAGGTTCCAATCCAAGCACAGGGCTTCATCAGTTTCTCCACTCTTGGTAGAAACTGGCTTATTCTTCTGTCCTCCAAATTCCATGAAGCTGACAAAAGTGTTGCTTAGTAACTGAGCAGCTTCTTTGGGAATCAACAGATGCCTCCAGGAAAGTATCTCCAACTGCTGGGTGCCTGTCTCTGCCTTTTCATCTTCTCCTGGATCTTGACCTAGTAAATCTTCAATATCTTATCTATATGATGCCAACAAATTTTTTCTCAACTTTTCTATGTCATCTGGGTGAATGTTGGTCTGAGCTATCTGATTTTCAATTAGTGAAAGTGGAAGTCTCATTATCTTTTTTATTCTCATGTGGTCTTACAGTTCACATCATCTAAAAAAACGATATGAAAAGTATTGAAGCAGCCATATCTATAGCAGATATAAAAACTCAATCTGGCTGGGCACAGTGGCTCATGCCTGTAATCCCAGCACTTTGGGAGACCAAGGTGGGCGGAACACCTGAGGTAAGGAGTTTCCAGGCTGGCCAACAGGTGAAACCCCATCTCTACTAAAAATACAAAATCAGTTAGGTATAGTGGTGCATGCCTGTAGTCCCAGCTACTCAGGAGGCTGAGGTAGGAGAATCACTTGAACCCAGGAGGCAGAGGTTTCAGTGAGCAGAGATCGCATCATTTCACTCCAGCCTGGGTGACAAGAGCAAAACTCAGTCTCGAAAAAAACAAAACAAAACAAAACAAAAATACCCAATCTGTAGAAGAAGGCATAAGCAAAATGAGGCAGATATCATGAGATCAGCAAAGAAGAAAGGACATGCCACTTCTGATATGGAGTCTCTTGTTCACTGAGCTTATTTTTGCTCTGACACCTAATTGCACAAAGCATAGTGATATATTTTTTTTCTTCCATTAAATCTCTCCCAAGGCATTCTTTTTTTTTTTTTTTTTTTTTTGCAAAGACAGTATAAGTAGGTTCTGTAACTTGTAATTTAAATAATTTTTACCAGAGCAAGACTATTTTCTGAATTGACTTTTTGGTCATTTCATCTATTTTTACCTCTATATGCATGCATAACTGGAAGTTTATTAAATCTTTTTGGTCCCCAAAATAAAATGCTTTAGTCAACTCAGTGGATTTCGGACAATCCTTTCTGAACATCATGCTATTATGTGACCTTTTTTCTAAGGTAAACTTTCACAAACAGGCCTCAAATTAGGCAATATAAAATGCCTTTGAAAAAATCCCAAGGAAAAGAAGCATTAAAAATCTCTCCTACCCTTGATTCACGCTACATTGTTTGTGATTAACCACACAAGGAACCATCATGAAGTCCATAATGGAATTATCTTCTTGGAAGAGCGTTTTACAGAATGTCCCACTAAAGGATTTTAGAGATCTCTCTAAATCTGAGTCTTCCTATGACTTGTGAAAATAGACTTAAAAAAAAACCTGCGTTGCAGGGGACTGGCGGGGGACGGTGGAGGGGGGCACAGTATTTTATGTTAGTTTAAATGTGTACAGAGTAAGTCAGCTATCCTTTTTAAAAATACGCTTCTTGGAAATAATAGGATTCATGCAGCAACATTTAATACCTGGAAAAATGATGATAATTTTGTGCTTTTAAGTAGATATTTCAGAAAATGATTCCTTTTTCTCTATTTACTTGCAAAACCAATAGGAACCCTCAATGGGGTCAGGGGCAATTGAACGTGGGGGTTTTTGATAAGTAAAAGTTGACAAAGCCCAGCCCTTTCTTGAATTTGCAGAACTACGAGTTAGCAGACAAAATGTTTACCATCTACTTGGGAAGACAAATCATAAATGCCTGGAATAACAGCAAAGGCAGTATTTATTATGCATTCAGAATTCCATGATTACACAGTAAAATCTGAATTGCATTCAATGGAGTGAGAACACGTGGAGTGTTAACAGTGTGGAGTACTATTAAGAAGACCAAGAAGAGCTGGGGGAAAGATGATAATTATGACCTGGGGGCTTCTCAGAGGGAAATGTCCTATGGTAAGGGGAATTAAGAATTAAGCCAGGTGTGCTACCCTCCAAAGACACAATGTAAATAAATGATTTAACCATTTTTAAATTAAAAATAACATCTAACAAAATACAAAGAGTGAGTGGCTTTCATGAAAAAGTATAAACTGAGAAAGCCCAAAATGGGAACAACAGCAGAAGCAATGCTGCTCTACAGGATTTGAGTGTAAACCGTAGAAAGTACAGTGCCTCCTGAGATGAATGCCATGAGGAGTAAATACAGATCCCATTCTCAGCTTGAAGCACAGCAAAGCAAATTTTGAACTGGTATTACAACATTTGTCCTTTAATCAGATTTTTTCAGGTCATCTTACACTATAGTCTAAGTTCTTATCTTCTCTGTCTCTTTTTGACTGCCATGATCATTAGCCATTTGAGGGAAACGTGGATTTGAGGATCATGTCCAATCTTCCAAATAAAAAGGACATTTTGGCAAGTAGCTCTCCTACTGAGCTTACGCTGAACTTGGTAACAAAAGTCTCAGAAAATGGAAGGGGAGAAAGGAAAAACTAACATTCCTTCCCCAGTTGCCTTGCTGGGTCAGTGGTTCTCAATGCCCACTGCATACCACAATCACTTACAGAGTTTTTTGCATATAGAAGCCTGTTCCCCACTCCTCTAAAAGCGCGGAGGCTCATGCCTATAATCCCAGCACTTTTGGAGGCCAAGACAGGCGGATCGTGAGGTCAGAAGATTGAGACCATCCTGGCCAACATGCTGAAACCCTGTCTCTACTAAAAATACAAAAATTAGCTGAGCATGGTGGCGGGCACCTGTAGTCCCAGCTACCAACGAGGCTGAGGGAGGAGAGTCGCTTGAACCCAGGAGGCAGAGGTTGCAGTGAGCCAAGATCATGCCATTGCACTCTAGCCTGGGCAACAGAGCAAGACTCCATCTTAAAAAATCTAATTAGGTAGCTCTGGAAGTAGGGATAAGAAATGACCGTGGGCACTGATCTTAAAAAAAAAAAAAAAAAAAAAAAATTCTAATTAGGTAGCTCTGGAAGGGGGAACAAGAAATGACCGTGGGCACTGACCAGTACTGTTACAAACAAATCATCAGTAGTTCTCATGAGCAGCCAAAATTAAGACCTACATTTTAGGTTCAAAAAAATGGACAAATACTATTTGAAAAAGGGTTACTTTTTTTTTTTTGACAAATCCCTGTATTTTTCCGTCTTTGAATTAGATCCTTTGTTTTCTACTTTTTATATTTTCCATTAAGGTTTAATTGTAAGTCTGATAGATTGCAACCACTTGGACCTCTAAAACTTAACAAGGTGCCTTGAATATAGTAGTTACTCAATGAGTGCTTTAAGTGTTTGTTGAGTGAGTCCATCACATCTGATGTCAATATGTGAAAGGTTGCTTTAGGCTAGCAACTTGACTGGGTTAAGGAATACTCAGCTGGTAAAACATTGTTTATTCTCAATAATTCTGTAGGCTCTCAGCCTATCCCACTTCTGCTGAAATTAATCTCAGGTGGTTTTGCTTTTGATTAAAATGGTTTGGCTGCCCCAGGTGTGCCTGTGAGGATGTTTCTAAAGGAGATTTGTGTGTGAGTCAATGGACTGAGTGGGGAAGATCCACCCTGAATGTGGACGAGCACCATCCAATTGGCTGGGGGCCTATATGGAACAATAAGGCAGAGGAAGGGTGAATTCTCCTTCTCTTCTGGAATCAGGATGCTTTTCTTTTCCTGCCTTTGGAACTCAAAGTTCTCCAGCCTTTGGACTCCTGAACCCATATCAGCAGCACCCCCGACCCCCCGCGCCCCGCCGAGTTCTTGGGCCTTCAGCCTTGTACTGAGAATTACACCATCGGCTTCCTTGGCGCTAAGGCCTTTGGACTTAAACTGAGCCATGTTACTGAGTTTTCTGATTCTCCAGCTTGCAGACGGCCTGCAGTGAGACTTCTCAGCCTCCATAATCAAGTGAGCCAATTCCCCTAATACATTTCTTTTTATGTATCTCTCTATGTATACTATCAGTTCTATCTCTCTAGAAAACCCTGACTAAAAAAACATGGATAGATATAATTGCTTTCAATTTGAAGCTGGGAAACTGGAAAGCTTGAAATTCACTTAGAGATTTACTAGAAATAGCCCTCAGGATCTTATGTTGAGTTGAATATAGTATTTTCCCAGATATCAGTTTACTTATCCTAATTAACAGGCATCTGTCAACCAAAATAGTGGCAGTAGCATCTATCATCTTGCTCTTACAGGCTACTTAAGGGGAAGTTGGAAAGTCACCCAGCTTTAATCCATAATTTGTCTTAGGCCAGTCCTAAAGTAGGTGCTTCAGATGGATGCACCAAGCAT
The DNA here is from genome assembly GCF_049350105.2 of Macaca mulatta. Taxonomy (NCBI): domain Eukaryota; kingdom Metazoa; phylum Chordata; class Mammalia; order Primates; family Cercopithecidae; genus Macaca; species Macaca mulatta. The sequence goes on from NC_133408.1 coordinate 121,808,678, forward strand.
TTGCTGATTGTCTTCTGCCATCTTCTTAAACATCACATTGCAGGGTACGAAGGTAGTTGGCAGTTTTGTTTTGTTTGTGTGTGTGTGTGTGTGTGTGTGTGTGTGTGTGTGTGTGTGTGTGTTTGTTTTTCGTTTTGTTTTGTTTTATGAGATGGAGTCCCGCTCTGTTGCCCAGGCTAGAGTGCAGTGGCTGGATCTCGGCTCACTGCAACCTCCGCCTCCCAGGTTTGAGCGATTCTCTTGCCTCAGCCTCCCAAGTACCTGGGATTACAGGCACATGCCACCACATCCAGCTAATTTTTTTGTATTTTTAGTGGAGATTGGTTTTAGCCGTGTTGGCCAGGCTGATCTTGAACTCCTGACCTCAAGTGATCCACCCACCTCGGCCTCCCAAAGTGCTGGGATTACAGGCGTGAACCACCATGCCCAGTTGTAGTTCAGTTTTGAAACATAAAATTCAAGCAGCTGAATGGAATAAAAATAAACCTGGACATACTACCATCTTCTCTTTATTCCCACAGTTACTAACATCAACTTTATAGCATTTTAACCTTATGCCCTGGAAAATAACTAGATCGCCACTCTCTTTGCCGCTGTGTGGAAAATCAAATGAGAAAACTCAATAACACTTTGATGGATATAATTAGGCTTGCAAGTCAGCATCTGATATGAGGAAAATTCATGTCATGTTGATCTGTCTATAAAATGAAAATAATGTAAAAAGTCTTCAAAAAGGCAATCAGTGTTCTCTGCTGTAGGGAGAACATGAAATTTGTTGAGAGTGGTCATCGTAAGTGTTAATTTCTTCTATGATTTTTGATTTGATTATTCATAGTCATGCTAAATTGAATTAGGGTGTATATATTTGTAAGGCATCTGCTAGTAAGGGTGACGTTTAGACATTGGTACAGAATCTACTCTTGAGGGGAAAAAAATGTACAATTTGAGGACAATCCAAAATTTAGCACAGAACATAGTATTCTGCCACTATGATTGAGATGAAGATATGTGCTTGAAGTAAACCAATCATGTATTTTGGTTGTTCACAATGGGTGTGGGTGTGTTTTAAAGGGCAAGTGCCCCCTACTAGGTAAAAGTAGGCGAAGACTTTAGGTCTCCTCCACAATTTTCCTACTAGATGGCATGTTACAAAGAAAGCAAGATTTAGACTACATTTTGTCACAGTACAAATATTTATTAGCAATAAGGCTAATAATAGGTCTCAGAGCAGATTCAATCTATTCTTTAAGATCTGTGAATTTTGGTTCTATGGCTTTTTTTTTTTTTTTTTTTAAGGAGTTTTGCTCTGTTGCCAGGCTGGAGTGCAGTGGTGCGATCTTGGCTCACTGCAACTTCTGCCTCCTGGGTTCAAGCGATTCCTCCTGCCTCAGACTCCTGAGTAGCATGGACTACAGGCATGTGCCACCACGCCCAGCTAATTTTTGCATTTTTAGTAGGGTTTCACCATGTTGGCCAGGATGGTCCTGATTGCTTGACCTCGTGATCTGCCCGCCTCAGCCTCCCAAAATGCTGGGATTATAGGCATGAGCCACTATGCCTGGCTGGTTCTATGACCTTTTAAAAAAATAATTTATTTTTTAAATTAATTTTGAAAAGGTGTTATATACATATATATCTGTTCAATGTTGCAACTACTCTTCCTCCTGACAAGTTTGTCATTTTAAAAAATTTCTTCTTAAAAAAACAAAACGGGATACATGTGCAGAATGTGCAGGTTTGTTACGTAGGTATACATGTCCCATGGTGGTTTGCTGCACCTATTGACCCATCATCTAAGTTCCCTCCCCTCACCCCGCAGCCCCCAACAGCCCCTGGTGTGTGATGTTCCCCTCTGTGTCCATGTATTCTCACTGTTCAACTCCCACTTATGAGGAAGAACATGTGGTGTTTGGTTTTCTGTTCCTGTGTTAGTTTGTTGAGGATGATGGCTTCCAGCTTCATCCATGTCCCTGCAAAGGACATGATCTCATTCCTTTTTATGGCTGTATAGTATTCCTTGGTGTATATGTACCACATTTTCTTTACCCAGTCTATCATTGATGGGCCTTTGGGTTGGTGCCATATCTTTGCTATTGTAAATAGTGCTGCAATAAACATACATGTGCATGAGTCTTTACAGTAGAATGATTTATATTCCTTTGGGTATATACCCAGTAATGGGATTGCTGGATCAGAAGGTATATCTGATTCTAGATTCTTGAGGAATTGCCATACTGTCTTCTACAATGGTTGAACTAACTTACATTCCCACCAACAGTGTAAAAGCAGTCCTACTTCTCAAGAGCCTCGTGAGAATTATTGTTTCCTGACTTTTTGATAATTGCCATTCTGACTGGCATGAGATGGTATCTCATTGTGATTTTGATTTGCATTTCTCTGATGATCAGTGATGTTGAGCTTTGCTTTATATGTTTGTTGGCCTCATAAATGTCTTCTTTTCAGAAGTGTCTCTTCATATCCTTTGCCCACTTTTTGATGGGGTTGTTTTCTTCTTGTAAATTTGTTTAAGTTCCTTGTAGATTCTGGATATTAAACATTTATCAGATGAGTAAATTGCAAAAATTTTTCTCCCATTTTGTAGGTTGCCTGTTCACTCTGATGATAGTTTCTTTTGCTGTGCAGAAGTTCTTTAGTTTAACTAGGTCCCATTTGTCAATTTTGGCTTTTGTTGCAATTGCTTTTGTGTGTTTTTGTCATGAAATCTTTGCACATGCCTATGTCCTGAATGGTATTGCCTAGGTTTTCTTCTAGGGTTTTATGATTTTGGGTTTTGCATTTAAGTCTTTAATCCATCCTGACTTAATTTTTGTTTAAGGTATAAGGGAGTGGTCCAGTTTTAGTTTTCTGCATATGGCTAGCCAGTTTTCCCAGCAGTATTTATTAAATAGGAAATCCTTTTCCCATTGTTTGTTTTTGTCAGATTTGTTGAACATCAGATGATTGTAGATGTGTAGTGTTATTTCTGAGATCTCTGTTCTGTTGCATTGGTCTATATGTCTGTTTTGGTACCAGTACCATGCTGTTTTGGTTACTGTAGCCTTGTAGTATAGTTTGAAGTCAGGTAATGTGATGCCTCCAGCTTTGTTCTTTTTGCTTAGGATTGTCTTAGCTATACTGGGCCTTCTTTGATTCCATATGAAATTTAAAATAATTTTTTCTAATTCTGTGAAGAATGTTAATGGCAGTTTGATGGGAATAGCATTGAGTCTATCAATTACTTTGAGCAGTATGGTCATTTTCACAATATTCTTCCTATCCATGAGGATGGAATGTTTTTCCATTTGTTTGCGTCCTCTCTTATTTCCTTGAGCAGTGGTTTGTAGTTCTCCTCGAAGAGGTCCTTCACCTCCCTTATTAGCTGTATTCCTAGGTATTTTATTCTTTTTTGTAGCGATTGTGAATGGGAGTTCATTCATGATTTGGCTCTCTGCTTGTCTATTTTTGGTGTAAAGGAATGTTTGTGATTTTTCCACATTGATTTTGTATCCTGAGACTTTGCTGAAGTTGTTTATCAGTTTAAGGAGTTTTGGGGCTGAGAGAGTGGGGTTTTCTAAATATAAAATCATGTCATCTGCAGACAGAGACCATTGGACTTCCTCTCTTCCTATCTGAATATTTTTTATTTCTTTCCCTTGCCTGATCACCCTGAACTTCCAATGCTATGTTGAATAGGAGTGGAGAGAGAGGCCATCCTTGTCTTGTGCCAGTTTTCAAAGGGAATGCTTCCAGTGTTTGTCCATTCAGTATGATACTGGCTGTGGGTTTGTCATAAATAGGTCTTATTATTTTGAGATATGTGCCATCAATACCTAGTTTATTGAGTTTTTAACATGAAGAGATGTTGAATTTTATCAAAGGCCTTTTCTGCATGTATTGAGATAATCATATGGTTTTTGTCTTTGGTTCTGTTTATATGCTGGATTACATTTATTGATTTGTATATGTTGAACCAGCCTTGCATCCCAGGGATGAAGCCCACTTGATCATGGTGGATAAGCTTTTTGATGTGCTGTTGGATTCGGTTTGCCAGTATTTTATTGAGGATTCTTGCATCCATGTTCATCAGGGATATTGGCCTGAAGTTTCCCTTTTTGATTATGTCTCTGCTAGGTTTTGATATCAGGATGATGCTGGCCTCATAAAATGAGTTATGGAGGTGTCCTTCCTTTTCAGTTGTTCGGAATAGTTTCAGAAGGAATGATTACCAGCTCGTCTTTGTACCTCTGGTAGAATTCAGCTGTGAATCTGTCTGGTCCTTGGGTTTTTTTGGTTGGTAGGCTATTAATTACTGCCTCAATTTCAGAACTTGTTATTGGTTATTCAGGGATTCAACTTCTTAGTTTAGTCTTGGGAGGTTGTATGTGTCCAGGAATTTATCCGTTTCTTCCATATTTTCTGGTTTATTTGCCTAGAGGTGTTTATAGTATTCTCTGATAGTAGCTTGTATTCCTGTGGGGTCAGTGGTGATATTTTCTTTATTTTTTATTGTGTCTATTTGATTCTTCTCTCCTTTCTTCTTTATTAGTCTAGCTAGCAGTTTATGTATTTTGTTAATTTTTTCAAAAAACCAGCTCCTTGATTCATTGATTCTTTTGGAGAGTTTTTCGTGTCTCTAATTCCTTCAGTTCTGCTCTGATGTTATTTCTTTTCTTCTGCTAGCTTTTGGATTAGTTTGCTCTTGCTTCTCTAGCTGTTTTTATTGTGATGTTAGGGTGTCAATTTCAGATAGTTCTAGATTTATGATGTGGGTATTTAGTGCTGTCAATTTCCCTCTTAACACTGCTTTAGCTGTGTCCCGGAGATTCTGGTAGGTTGTCTCTTTGTTCTCATTGGTTTCAAATAACTTCTTGATTTCTGCCTTCATTTCACTATTTACCCAGGAGTCGTTCAGGAGCAGGTTGTTCAATTTCCATGTAATTGTGTGGTTTTGAGTGGGTTTCTTAATTCTGAGTTCTAATTTGCTTGCACTGTGGTCTAAGAGACTGTTACTATTTCAGTTCTTCTGTATTTGCTGAGGAGTGTTTTACTTCCGATTATGTGGTCGATTTCAGAGTAAGTGCCATGTGGCACTGAGTAGAATGTATATGCTGTTGATTTGGGGTAGAGAGTTCTGTAGACGCCTACTAGGTCCACTTGATCCAGAGCTGAGTTCAAGTCTCGAATATCCTTATTAATTTTCTGTCTCATTGATCTAATACTAACAGTGGGGTATTAAAGTCTCCCACTGTTATTGTGTGGGAGTCTAAGTCTCTTTGTAGGTTTCTAAGAACTTGTTTCATGAATCTGGGTGCTCCTGTATTTGGTGCATATATATTTAGAATAGTTAGCTCTTTCTGTTGAATTGTTCCCTTTACCATTATGTAATATCCTTCTTTGTCTTTTTTGATATTTCTTGGTTTAAAGTCTGTTTTGTCAGAGACGAGGGTTGCAACCTCTGCTTTTTTTTTTTTTTTCCTTTCCATTTGCTTGGTAAATTTTTCTCTATCCCTTTATTTTTAGCCTATGTGTGTGTCTTTGCACGTGAGATGGGTCTCCTGAATACAGTACACCGATGGCTCTTGACTCTTTATCCAATTTGCCAGTTGTGTCTTTTAAATGGGGCATTTTTCTCATTTATGTTTAAGGTTACTATTGTTATGTTTGAATTTGATCCTGCCATTATGATGCTACTTGGTAATTTTGCACACTAGTTAATGCAGTTTCTTCATAGTGTCATTGGTCTTTATATTTTGGTGTGCTTTTGCAGTAGCTGGTACTGGCTTTTCCTTTCCATATTTAGTGCTTCCTTGAGGAGTTCTTGCAGAGCAGGCCTGGTGGTAACAAAATCCCTCACCATTTGCTTGTCTGAAGAGGTTTGCATTTCTCATTTTCTTATGAAGCTTAGTTTGGCTGGATATGAAATTCTGGGTTGAAAATTCTTTCCTTTAAGAATGTGGAATATTGGCACTCAATCTCTTCTGGTTTGTAGAGTTTCTGCTGAGAGGTCCACTATTAGTCTGATGGACTTCCCTTTGTAGGTGACCTGGCCTTTTTCTCTGGCTGCCCTTAACAGTGTTTCCTTCATTTCGACCTTGGAGAATCTGATGATTATGTGTCTTGGTGTTAATGTTTTCATGGAGTGTGGTGTTCTCTGTATTTCCTGAATTTGAATGTTGTCCTGTCTTACTAGGTTGGGGAAGTTCTCCTGGATAATATCCTTCAGTGTGTTTTCCAGCTTGTTTCCATTTTCCCCATCTCCTTCTGGTACTCCAATCAATCATAGGTTTGATCTTTTTATGAAGTCCCATATTTCTTGGAGGCTTTGTTCATTCCTTTTCATAACTTTTTCTCTAGTCTTATGTGCATGCCTTATTTCAGTAAGGTAGTCTTCAAACTCTGATGTCCTCTCTTCCACTTGGTTGATTCAACTATTGGTACTTGTGCATGCTTCACAAAGTTCCTGTGCTGTTTTTCAGCTCCATCAGGTCATTTATATTCCTCTCTAAACTGATTATTCTAGTTAGCAATTCCTCTAAGCTTTTACCAAGTTTCTTAGCTTTTTTGAATTAGGTTAGAACACTGAGTTCCCTTAGCTCAGTGTAGTTTTTTATTACCCATCTTCTGAAGCCTACTTCTGTCAGTTCATCCATGAGATCCTCCGTCCAGTTCTGTACCCATGGTGGAGAGACATTGCCATCGTTTGGAGAAGAACAGGCACTCTGGCCTTTTGTGTTTTCAGCATCCACCTTTTGTTGTGGATTCTTTCTCATCTTTGTGAGTTTGTCTAGTTTCAGTCTTTGAGGATGCTGCCCCTTGGATAGGGTTTTTATGGGGGCTTTTTTTGCTTGTTGTTGCTGTTTGTTTTTCTTTCAATGGTCAGGTCCCGCTTCTGTAGAGCTGCTGCCATTTGCTAGGGGTTCACTTTAGCCCCTATTCATCTGATTCACTCCTGCACCTGGAGATGTCTCTTAAGGAAGCTGGAGAGCAGTAAAGATGGGTGCCTGCTCATTCTTCTAGGACCTCTGACCCTGAGGGGCACCAAGCTGATGCCAGTAGGATCACTCCTGTATAAGGTGTCTGACAGCTTCTGTTGGAGGGTCTCACCCAGTTGGATAGCATGGGGAACAGGACTCTTTCAATGAAGCACTTTGTCCCTTGGTGGAGGGGGTGTGTCTTGCTGGGGGGAAACCCACTTAGCTGGGCTGCTCAGATTCCTCAGAACTACCAGGAGGAAAGGCTAAGTATGTTGGTCTACAGAGACTGCAGCCACCCCTCCCTCTAGGGGCTTAGGCCCAGGGAGATATAAGTTCTGTCCCCAAGCCTCTGTCTGGAGTTACTGGAGTTCCTGAAGGGAAGTCCTGCCCAATAAGGACGGATGGATCAGTGTCAGTCCTCAAGAGACACTCTAGTCTATGGCCTTTTAAGTACTTCATTAACAACGTTTGCCTGAAAGTTTCCCTTCAATGCAAAACTGATTATTGTTTTTAAGAAGGCTCGGGTTAATTTTGGATTGGCTCATGTGAATTTTGGATTGACCAAGGCAACAGAACACTCCTTTAAGAGGTAGGCATAGGACTGAGTGGAATTCTAGGCCAAAAGATTTAATCCTAAGGTAGTATGCTGATGGACTCATCAGTTTCTTATGCTACCTTCATGCAGTGATAGAGGTATCAGTCCAGTATTTCTAGGCAACCCACATATTGTAAACACAGTTCATTTCATCAAAGAAATACTAATTTTACCATTTATACTGATTGATGAACTTGGGAATTAAGACAGTAGTATTGAAGCACTAATAGTAGCTGGATTAGGAGTGTGCCTTTTGATGAGAGTATTTCAAAGGTTTGTTAACCACTTCTGTAGTATGAATTTGTAATTAGAATCTCTCAAAAAAGTTAATTGCCTATAGTTACATAACTCACAAATACATAATGCTGTCTGTGCTGAAGTGGATTCAAGCAAATTACATTCAGTATATCAACAGGGTAAGAGTTTTAGAAGGCTAGATTTGGAGTTGATTTTAGATAAAATATGTTGTTTCAGCATTTACCTCACCATGTTCCTTACTCCCATAGAACTACCTACCGGTAGAACCCTAATGGGCCAGGTGCAGTGGCTCATGCCTGTAATCCCAGCACTTTGGGAGGCTGAGGTAGACAGATCATGAGGTCGGGAGATCGAGACCATCCTGGCTAACATGGTGAAACCCTGTCTCTACAAAAAATACAAAAAATTAGCCAGGTGTGGTAGTGGGCACCTGTAGTCCCAGCCAGTCTACTCGGGAGGCTGAGGCAGGAGAATGGCGTGAACCCAGGAGGCAGAGCTTGCAGTGAGCCGAGACTGTGCCACTGCACTCCAGCCTGGGTGACAGAATGAGACTCCATCTCAAAAAGGAAACAAAAACAGAAACAAAACCACTCATGATGGCATGTTCACATCCAGTGCAGTTTGCCTGTTCTCTGTTTTGGCTCAACAGAGGCCAAAGATTATCCTTTTATCATGGGTTATTTTCTTAAGCTACCATGGGAGATTTAAAAACAAAAACAAAAACAAAAAACTTCACTTGGTGTTATGTCTCCCAAAATATCATAGGTTTTATATACCAAGACCAGCGATTAAGCATGAAAAGCCCTCCTTCTGTAACTAGGAGATCTGTCAGAAGCCTGGTCTAGAATAGGAATGTAAACTCACCATTCTTCACCTGTGAGCAGGTCTTTGGAGGCCCTGAACTAACACAGATCAGCTCACTACCAGTCACTGGCAGTTAGTCATTTGGACACAGCAATATGCTTCTTGGAATCCATCCAAATGCTTTCACCAATCTCTTGCCAAATCATTCAAAAGACTATAGTGCTTTTCTGGTTTGTTTACAAACTGCATCCTACCAGGCATTTTTCTTTTAAATGTAACAGCTTCTATTGTCTCTAAAACATTAACCAAGAACAATGTGAGCAAAGAGTGAACTGCAGGTGGATGGAGTGGCGGGCCGGTAGTGAGCGGGGGTCCCTTCCCCACCTCCTGCATGACCCCTCCTGGATCCCTGGCTCTTTTCAGTCGCTAGTGCTTCATCTATAATTAGCTCCTATCCTGGCTGAGAACATCTCTTCAGCACCCTTTCAAAAAACAAACTGTGCATCCAGAGACTTAAAAACTTATATCAATTTGAAGGCTTTCTTTCACCGGAACAAGACAATTTCTGATTTCAGAAAGTAGTCTGTAAAAATAAAACATGGAACAAACACATAAAAATGTAGCTCATTTGCCTTAACTCCCAAATGGGACTGCAATATAAGCCTGCATCATGAATGCCTCAAAACACTGTATAAAAACAACCTGTGCTTATAACTCAAGCAGTTTGTTTGCAATGTCAGAAAGGAAAATGTTTTTTGGGGAAAATCATTTACTGTATACATTTTTATTATTTTCTTCCCATTTTTACTACAAAAGCAATTAGGTGCCATGGAATGTGGATATAGTGGTCTATTGCTGTGCCTAACACAGTAACTTTTAAAACTATTATTTACTTATTTTATGGTTATAAAAGAATATGTACTCTGAGTACAGAATTTGGGAAATACATACAAGCATAACGAAAGATGTACAGGCCAGGCATGGTGACTCACACATGTAATACCAGCACTTTGGGAGGCCAAAGCAGGAAGATCACAAGGTCGGGAGATCGAGACCATCCTGGTCAACATGGTGAAACCCTGTCTCTACTAAAAATACAAAAATTAGGTGGGTGTGGCTGCACGTGCCTGTAATCTCAGCTACTGGGGAGGCTGAGGCATGAGAATCGCTTGAACCCAGGAGGTGGAGGTTGCAGTGAGCCGAGATCACGCCACTGCACTCCAGCCTGGTGACAGCGAGACTCTGTCTCAAAAAAAAAAAAAGATGTACACATTGCCACATGGTTGTTAACCTTCAGATGTGTTTTCTGATAGACATTGTTTCCATGGATATTGGCTGTATATTAATTTAGACTTAGTCTCTCTGTATTATGTAATACACATATGTATTTATTTAGGTGTGTATATATTTATATATTTATATATATTTATATATTTATAAGCATAATGGCTTTATATGTCAAGTATAGTTTTTCTCATACTCTGTATTTATCCAGTGGAATTCCTCTATTAAGGGATTATCAGCAAAAGAAGCAGAGTACAATAATGATTTTTTGATTGGAGATCGGAAAAGACTGATAATAAACTATAAGCTTTTTCTCCTTCTCGTACACGCAGTCTCCAGACCAGATGAAGATTCCGAGGTTGAAGAAGAAAAGCAGCATGTAGATTTCCATCGGCCCTCTCTGCCTCACTGCTCCTCTGCTCCACACCACCTCAGTCAGTGTGGTAGAGCAGGCTGGGATGAGGGCATGCGGGGTGGCAAGTTCATCCCTGAGATAAGTTTGGGGGGCCCTGAGCTGAGCGTGCTGTCCTGCCTTTCGATAGTTAGCAGACTCACAGCTGTTTCCTGTGCTTCTGTGGCGTGGGAGCCACGGGATAGTAATTGTCACAAAGGATGTTAGGACAGAGTGATGTCTTGGTGTCCTTCATTGTCCCCAGAGGAAGACAGAAGAGCCACTAGCCTTCCACATGCCTCAAAAATTGGCCATTTATGTAACCCAGGTTAGAGAGAACTCACTGACTTCGGGGCGATTTGGCATCCTGAGGAAGTGACCAAAAAGAAAAAGGAGCCAGGGTGGGCCATTCAGCTGGCTTTGCTGCAGCGAATGAATGGTCAGCTCAGAAGGGGATACAGAGGAAGTCTATCATCTCTGGAGTAGCGGGCCAGCACAAAATGGGCGGAAGTTGTGCACAGGCATTGGATAAACCTCCAGAGCCCAAGCATTAACTCCAGTGGAGAAGTGGGTGGGGCTGTCTTAAAGAATTGAGTTTTGTGTTGTTTTTTTTTTTTTTTTTTTTTTTTTTTTTTGAGACGGAGTCTCGCTCTGTCGCCCAGCTTGGAGTACAGTGGTGGGATCTCAGCTCACTGCAAGCTCCGCCTCCCGGGTTCACGCCATTCTCCTGCCTCAGCCTCCCCAGTAGCTGGGACTACAGGCGCCCGCTACCAAGCCCGGCTAATTTTTTGTACTTTTTAGTAGAGACGGGGTTTCACCGTGTAAGTCAGGATGGTCTCGATCTCCTGACCTTGGGATCCACCCACCTCGGCCTCCCAAAGTGCAGGGATTACAGGCGTGAGCCATCGAGTCCGGCCAAGAACTGAGTTTTAAAACTTCCCTGCTAGCCGGGCATGGTGGCTCACGCCTGTAATCCCTGCACTTTGGGAGGCTGAGGTGGGTGGATCACAAGGTCAAGAGATCGAGACCATCCTGGCTAACACGGTGAAACCCCGTCTCTATTAAAAATACAAAAAAAAAAAATTAGCCAGGAGAGGTGGCGGGCGCCTGTAGACTATATTTAGTGGATACAAAAAATATAGTAAGATAGAAGGAATGAGTTCTAGTGTTTGTTATCTTCTCTACCCTCTCCAGCCTCTGATAGCCACCATTCTATTCCCTACCTCCACAAGATCAACATTTAAAAAAAAAAATTAAGTTCTGGGATACACTTTGCAAGATGTGCAGGTTTGTTACATAGGTAAACGTGTTATGGTGGTTTGCTGCACCTATCAACCCATCACCTAGGTATTTAGCCCTGCGTACATTAGCTATTTATTTTGAGGCTCTCTCCCATGCGCAGGCCTCAGTGTGTGTTGTTCCCCTCCCTCTATCCATGTGTTCTCATTGTTCACATCCCACTTATAAGTGAGAACATGTGGTGTTTGGTTTTCTGTTTCTGCATTAGTTTGCTGAGGATATGGCTTCGAGTTCTATCCATGTCCCTGCAAAGGACATGACCTCACTCCTTTGTATGACTGCATAATATTCCATGGTGTATATGTTCCACATTTTCTTTATCCAGTCTATTATCAATGGACATTTGGGTTGATTCCATGTCTCTGTTATTGTGAATAGTGCTGCAATGAACATATGCATGCATGTATCTTTATAACAGAATAATTTGTATTCCTTTGGGTATATACCCAGTAATGGGATTGCTGGGTCAAATGGTATTTCTGGTTCTAGGTCTTTGAGGAATTGCCACACTGTTTTCCACAATGATTGAACTAATTTACATTCCCACCAACAGTGTAAAAGTGCTCCTAGTTCTCCACAGCCTCACCAGCATCTGTTGTTTCTTGACTTCTTAACAATCGCCATTCTGACTGGCATGAAAAGGTATCTCATTGTGGTTTTGAACTTTTTTAGCTCCCACATGTGAGTAATAACATGATATTTATCTTTCTATGTCTGGCTTATTTCACTAATCATAATGACTTCTAGTTTTATCCATGTTGCTACAAATGATAGGATTTCATCCTTTTCTATGGCTGAGTAATATTCCATTGTGTGTGTATAAACCACGTTTTCTTTATCCATTCATGTATTGAAGAGCACCTAGGCCAATTCCACATCTTGGCTATTGTGAGTAGTGCTGCAGTAAACATGGGAGTGCAAATTTCTCTTCAATATACTGACTTTTTGTTGAATATATGCTCAGCAATGGGATTGCAGGTTCATATGGTAGGTCTGTTTTTAGTTTTTTAAGGAACCTCAAAAACTAAACCTCTGTTCTGTTTTCCACAGTGGTTATACTAATTTACATTCCCACCAACAGTGTACTAGCATTCCCTGTCCTCCACACTCTCCCTAGCTTCTGTTCCTTTTTGTCTTTTTGATCATAGCCATTTTATCTGGAGTGAGATGATATCTCATTGTGGTTTTGATTTATATTCCCCTTATAATTAATGATGTTGAACATTTTTTCATATATTTGTTGAAATTATGTGATTTTGAGAAATGTCTATTCAGGCATCTTTGGATTATTTATGTTTTTTTTTTTTTTTTGCTATTGAGTTGTTTTGAGTTTCTTATATATTCTGATAATCCTTTGTTAAATGGCTAGTTTGCAAATATTTTCTCTCATTCTGTAGGTTTACCTATTCATCCCTTTTTTCTCCATCCCCTGGCAGCCACTGATCTTATTATCTCCATAAGTTTTGCCTTTTTCAGAATATCATATAGTTGAAATCATATAGTATGTAATCTTTTTTGATTGGCTTATTTCACTTAGTAATATACATTTAAGCTTCTCCATATATTTTTATGGCTTGGTAGCTTATTTCTTTTTTAGCACAGAATAATATTCCATTGTCCAGATGCACCACAGTTTATTCATCCATTCATATACTGAAGGACATCTTGGTTCCTTCCAAGTTCTGAAAATTGTGAATAAAACTACTGTAAAAATGTGTGCAGGTTTTTGTGTAGATATAAGTTTTCAACTCCTTTGAATAAATAATGAGTGCAATTGCTGGATCATAGGGTAAGACTATGTTTAGTTTTATAAGAAACTGCTAAAGTGTCCTCCAATGTGACTGTACCATTTTGCATTTCCTCTATCAATGAGTGTGAGCTCCTGTTGCTCTACCTCTTTGCCCACATTTGGTGCTGTCAGTATTCTGTATTTCGATCATTCTAATAGCTATGAAGTGGTATCTCATTTTAATTTGCTGATTACATATTATGTAGAGCATCTTCTCATATTCTTATATTCCATCTGTATTTTTTTTTGGGGGGGTGGAGTCTCGCTCTGTCACCCAGGCTAGGAGTGCAGTGGCACAATCTCAGCTCACTGCAAGCTCTGCCTCCCAGGTTGGTGCCATTCTCCTGCCTCAGCCTCCTGAGTAGCTGGGACAACAAGCACCCGCCACCACTCCAGGCTAATTTTTTGTATTTTTAGTAGAGATGGGGTTTCACCATATTAGCCAGGATGGTCTCGATCTCCTGACCTTGTGATCCGTCCGTGTCGGCCTCCCAAAGTGCTGGGATTACAGGTGTGAGCCACTGCGCCCAGCCTGTATATCTTCTTTCATGGAATATCTGCTAAGGTCTCTTGCCCATTTTTAAATCAGCTTGTTATTAAAGAGTTCTTTGTATGTCTTGGATTACAGTCCATTATCAGATGTGTCTTTTGCAAATAATTTCTCCTAGTTTGTAGCTTGTCTTTTTATCTGTTTGAGAGTGTCATTTGCAGAGCAGAATTTTTAAATTTTAATTAAGTCTGGCTTATCAATTCTTTCTTTTACGGGTTGTGTCTTTGGTGTTGTGTCTGAAAATATCATTGCCAAACCCATGGACACCTAGATTTTCTCCTGTGTCATAAGAGTTTCATAGCTTTGTGTTTTATGTTTAGGTCTGTAATCTATTTTAGATTTTATATCACCACCTTTTTGAAGAGTACCCATAGACATATGTTTTAGAAGTTGATATTTGCAACAGAATCACCTGATACACTTGTGAAGCATTTAGATTCCTGGTTCCTCCCCAGGTCTTCGGATGAGATTCAGGGGTCTTCCCACATTTGCAAGCATGCAGTTTTTTGTGTCCACTGGCATTTATAGGAACCCCAGGTGATTCTTGTGACAGTTGTAACAGGGTGGTATCTGTGCCAAGATTTCAGATCAGAAGCCAATTTTGACTATAGGTGATTGGAAGCTGGATTCTAATTGTAATTTTTGCTTGAGGTCATGATGTGAAGCGATGTTATTTATAAGCATTTTGCAACTTTTAATGGTATAACTTCCTTCCAATTGTATTTTTCTCACAGACAAGGATGTGTTCTTTCAATTGCTTATGGAAAGTTACATGAGAGGATTGACATTTGAATGCTAAGCATCATAAAACACAAATAGAAAAGTTTTTAAAAATGTTTTCAATATCTTATATTTGAATTTATGCTTTGGGTTATTATGACTTTACAAATGGTGTCATTAACCATGTGGAAGCAACAATTTTAATGTAATGGATTATAATAGTATTTAAAGACTCTAGAAAGAAGACATTTAGAATGATCTGTCAGTGCAGTAGTTAATATAGACCAGCCTAGGCAACATAGTGAGACACCATCTCCACAAATTGTTTAAAAAAATTAGCCAGGCATGGTGGTGCATGCCTGTACTCCCAGCTACTTGGGAGGCGGAAGTAGGAGGATTGCTTGAGCCTCTGTGATCAAGGCTGCAGTGAGCCATGACCAGAGCCACTGCACTCCAGCCTGGGGGACAGAGTGAGTTCCTGTCTCAAAAAGCAAACAAAAACAAAATAAGTAAAAAATAAAGTGCTTACAAAAGAAAATATATTGGGCAATAAATCCTGGAAGAAATCAACCAGGCCAACTAAATAGTAACAATCATAATAGCCTGGCTGTGCAGTGAAGCTAATTTTTCTAATCCACTGATATTTCTAGGAATTATCACCTATTTTTTTCTTTTGTTTTTAGCATTCTGGAAGCTTTCATTTTAAGTTTTTATTCTTTCCTTTTCCCCCCTCAACCTGTTTAGGGTTCTTTGTCAAAAAAAAAAAAAAAAGTCTCTAGCTATCTGGTGGTGGTAAAAATTATACTGGACAGCCACTGAGTAAATCACAGAATTTATAGACTCTAAACAACCTGGTACTACAGATGATGAGCACAGCCCCGGGATTGTCAGGAGCAGGAACTCTTGGCTTCTTTAGGACAGGGTCATGGAATGACTTGACTATGGTTGTAACTGCCTGACTTTCTGCTTACCTTCCTGGGGTTTCATGTGCCACAGCTCGTAAGACCTGGGGTGGGCACTGCCATGGACACTGCGACCAAGACCACATAGCACTACCCTCTTGTTTCCCTTCCAGGGGCAGGCAGTAGTGCTTATGCATCTGAAGAAGACTGACATGCCCAGAGAATATACTTGGAAACATCTGTGTCTCTTTGAGAAGCTACGTTGGAAAGCACTGACCAACATTTGAACACGCAGCATTCCATCACTCTTGGTCTTTCATTGCCTCGCTCTCACTATTTCCTTACCTTTACCATCCTGACTTGAGTTTGCACCTCAGGCTCTGCTTTTGACAGAATTCAGCCCAATGTATTTGGTCAAGCCTCACTCTTCTTTGTGGGAACCTAAATTTAGACACATTATAATGAACAGAAATTGAGCAATTTCCTGAATTTTCACAGAGTTAAGGCCATTTGAACTGTTTTTAACTAAAAATCAACAATCCATTTAAAAAAAACAAGTATCGTGGTCAGGCGCAGTGGCTCACACCTGTAATCCCAGAACTTTGGGAGGCCGAGGCGGGTAGATCACGAGGTCAGAGGTTCGAGACTAGCCTGGCCAACATAGTGAAATCCTGTCTCTACTAAAAATACAAAACATTAGCCGGGCGTGGTGGTGGGCGCCTGTAATCCCAGCTACTCAGGAGGTTGAAGCAGGAGAATGGCTTGAACCCGGGAGGTGGAGGCTGCAGTGAGCCAAGAATGTGCCACTGTACTCCAGCCTGGGCAACAAAGTGAGACTCCATCTCAAAAAAAATTAAAAATAAAATAAAGTATTCTATGGGAACTAGGGAGTGGTCTATCATAAGTGAAGTAGTGTGAGAAATTCTTAGGGTCAATGACTGGGTTGAACCAGAACTGACAGTGAAGTCTTGAGGTTGAATTTCACTTGTTCAGTTAGAATGTCCAGGCAAGTCTTTCCTAGTGGTCCTTAAAAAGATGTCTTTTCCTTTGAAGGAATAGCAACATTGCCAGCAATGATTCAGTCATGTGTCCATAGTCTAGTAGTTTTTAGCCAAGATAAAAGTCATTTAGTAGCTATATAAAGGGCCTAAAGTACCTGAATATATTAAAAAAAAAAAAAAAAGCTAGAATGAATGAGAGAAAGCTAGAGAGAAACAGATACATGTGGTTTAAGCGTCAACAGTGACGTTATAAATGACAGCTTTACAAGACAGAACTGGGAGTTTCTTTGGTCCTCTGGGCTAGTCAGCTATGCCTGGAACATTGCTCTTGGTTCTGAGTGCTTCTGGGATGAGAAAAGCACCTAAGATAGGAGCTATCCATGTGATGAGAGAACTTGGAATCAGACTGTACAAAAATATCAAATAGGATTGCATTTAGGTGTATGTAATGCAAACCCTGTTCTCACATTCTTGGGGTGTGGCTTTTGTTCCCTTGGCTACCCGATGGTTGCTCCATCTGTAGGCAATTGCATCTGTATTTCAGGCGGTAAAGATGTGAGACAGTGGTGAAGGGCAGAGGGTGCATCTATTCCTTTCTGAACAAGAAAAAACCACAATTTTTTGGTCCACCTACCCCATAGGCATTTGCTTAAATCTCACTGGCCAGAACTAATGACCTTAGGACTAAGACTTGCCTACAAGTTTTAACTAAACTGAAATTAAGCTTTACTGTTACTTCTGGTTAACTGTACAAGGAGGTGTGAGGAGGCAGATACTTTTAACTGGGCTTGTCCTTTACGAAAACCAGAGTTTTGTTAATAAAAAAGAGAGAGTGCTTATTAGGTAGGCAACTCACCATAAGTACTACAATGAGAAGCCGGGGAAGAACTGAGAAACTGAACCTAGAGAGAAGAACAAGAAAACACAGTATTTGAAAGTGTCATTATAAATCCAGACAGTGGATAGCTTTCTTTCACCAGCTCCCTCTTGTCTATCTGTTGTTTCTTTCTTTCACTTAATGCCTCAGCTTCTACCCCTAGTTCTGGAAAGACAGGATCAGATGGAAATAAAAGAATACACATGTGAAAGTAGTTTTCTAAAAATTCTTGACTCACTCTACCTAGATGTATCTGGTTTTGGATTTCATTTGCTGCTGCCTTAATTATCCAACAATAGTCACAGATATAATGTCTTAAGTACCTATTATAAGGCACAGATATTACTATTCTTAATTTGTGGATAGGAAATTAATGTTTACAAAGGGTAAGTCTTTTGGTGACATAGGAGGTGGATCTGGGATTTGATCTATCATCTGAACTACTTCAAGCACATAAGAGGTGCTCACGTTAAACACTTCATGCCTTATGCTCCGAGGTGGGTACTGTAGTCTGCTTGAAAGCTCTGACTTTATTATTGTGAATGCCCTGTGCCAAAAGAACATTTCTAGAAGAATCCTGTGTTTCTTAACCTGTGGCCCTCATATTACAGGTAGTATTGAAACAGGAAAGGTTCCTTTGCCCCCCTTCGCAGGGCAAGCGATGGGGGACTGGCTCGCTTCTTCAGTGCTCCGCTGCTCAAACCTCTAGGGGAACCTACAGACAGGCAGGTTGTGGGGCTTTTGACCCCACGGCAATGCCTAGGGGTGAATGTTTACAGCTCCCGAAACCCCAGTGGGCATGTGTTTCAGGGTGCTCTCTTTGCCTTCTCTAGGCGGCTTGTGTTAACCAGGTCAATTAGACCTACCTTGTCTCAAGGACAGAGGGCTTTCTGTATCCCAGGTTCTTGCCTTGGTGTACCTGAGGAATCGGATCACACCTGGGCTTGGAGAATGAATACAAAGTTTTATTGAGTGGAAGCAGCTCTGAGCTGATGGGGAAGCCAGAAGGAAGATGATCTTCCCTTGGAGTTGGGCTGCTCAGTGACTCTGGCTCTCAGACTGTCCTGGCCAAACCCCGCCTCCTCCCCCTGGTAAATGGCCTGCCAAAGTGCCTGCATGTGCCCCTGTGCTCTTCTGCGGGTGTGCTCACCTTGACGTCCTCCTGTTGTCCAGCGGCTGGTGTCTTCTTCCGCTGATCCGTTCCTCTCAGCATCCAGCCACCTGTCTCTGCCTTGCTATAGGCCCAGGATGGGGGCATGGCAGGCCAGGGTGGTCTTGGAAAATGCAACATTTGGGCAGGAAGGCAGAAGTGCCTGTCTGTGGGGGTAGAGCTCTAGCCAGGGACCACGCCCTCCTCATGGAGCACTTCCCTTCCCCCCTTCCTATCATTTAAAGGGACCAGGTTCTTGCCTTCCCAGCACTCCTGTATCAGTTTCATTATTTTAAAACATCCATGGGAGCTTTATATTTACCTATGATTACACTGCCGAGGGGAATGAAGTAGCTTGTTTCTTTCCTTTTGATGTGAATCTCAGCAATTTTATCTATTAACACTGGGACTGACCAGAAAATTACTTTCAATTATATGTTGTCATCTAATTCAAAATGGAGAATCAAAGTAGTAGTATTGAATCAATGCAATGTAGTTAGTTGAGAAAAGAATCATATAAAATTTGGGACTCCTGGGAGTCAAAAGATAGCATAGTCAGTAGAAAGTTTGCAGACAATCATAGCAGCGAAACACAAAACCTGAGCAGACTTCTCTTTAGTATATCATGTGGCAACATGAGTCATTCAGGGACTGAAGTCCATCTATCTTTTTTTCCTTTCTTCCTTTTCTCTACCTCTTTTATTCCAAGTTCTCTGTCGCCCAACATCATCCCTCACTGGCTTTTTGGAGTGGTGCCCAGTCCACCTACATCACAGTAGGGATTTTATCAGTGGTAGCAACAGAATCCAGCCAGTGGCCAGCTTGCTCTCACTCATTCCCTCAGATAGAGAGCATCTCTACTGGTTGGTTTTCTGAAATAATGTACTGTATTTTTTAAAAGGTCAACAATACAGAGGCTAGCCATGCTGATTGTGGGAGCAGGATGCACAACAGATAGTAATGAAACAGTGTTTTTCTTTCACCCAGTTTAACAAATGTGATTGTCATCTAACTGTGATCTGATCTGAGATTGTGTTTGTTCCCACAATGTAAGGCCAAGTAGAAAGGGATTGCCACATATATACTCAGGAGGGACATGTGTCTTATGGGGGTAGCTTAATGCTGTATAAAGACCATAGTTTGATTTTTCCGGTTCTGTCCTTTTCAGGACTCATATTTCAGTTTTCAATACCCACAAAAATACTGTACACTCTAGGCAGTAATTTGGAGAAATGGCTGGGTATTTCCTGGTAGTCGGGAGGAGGGTGGGGTGGTGTAAGAGCAGCCTGGGAATCAAGCAGAAGTTAGCAGAGATGGAGATGATGTGGAAAGTGTGTTAAAGGCCTACAATTCTGAAGTTTTTCACTTCTATTGGGTGTAGAACCTAAATACAAAAGAAAATGACTGGAATTCTGGAACTTTGAAGATGAAAGGTATTTAGAGATATTTAAGCCCTCTTATGTTACAGCTGAAGCACCGAGATACAGAAAGAAAAAGTGAGGGGCCCAAGACTACAGAGCTGTTCAATGGCTGCATCAGCCTCTGCCCAGTGTGAACCATAGCTCATAAGTCACACAGGAAACAGAGACAACAAACTATTCCTTGGAAAAGATACAAGGTGACCACTTTAGGCCTTGCCAAATGTGGGGAAACTGATTTGTGAAAATCTGGAAAGATCCTGAAAGGTCATTTAGTTCAGTCTCTATCTTACTGATTTCAAAATGTTTAGTGTTTTCTATAATTATTTTATTAAATTTTTCAATTTTGAGATGACTATAGATTCATACTAGTTGTAAGAAATAATGCAAAGAGATCTTGTGTATCCTTTGCCTAATTTCTTCCAATAGTGATATCTTGCAAAACTGTAGTAAAATGTTTACAACCAGGATATTGGCATTGACATAATGAAAATAAAGAACAGTTTCATCACCACAAGGAGACTTCCTGTTGAGGTTCATAGTCACACACCTCCCTCCCTCCCACAACCCCACCTCTGCCATAGACCCCTGGAAACCATTCATCCGTTCCTCATCTCTACAACTATGTCATTTCAAGAATATTATATAAATAGAACCATAAGATCTATAAGCAGAAAAATAAAATCCTAATCTTTGGAGATTCATCTTTTTCACTTCGTGTAATTTCCTTAAGATTTACCTAAGCTGTTTTTTGTATCAGTAGTTTATTCCTTTTTTTTTTTTTCTGTAGAGTATTCCATGATATGAATATACCAAAGATTATTCACTCATCAAAGGACATCTGGGTTGTTTCCAGTTTCTGGCTATTGTGAATAAAGCTGCTATGAACATTCATGTACTTATTTTTCTATGAACATATCTTCATTTCCCTGGCATAAATGCCCAAGAATGCAATTCCTGGGTTGTACAATAGTTGCATATTTCAGTTTATGAGGAACTGCCAAACTTCCTTCCAGAGAGATTGTATCTGCTTACATTCCTACTAGCAACATATGAGCAATCCACTTTCTCTACTTTGTCACTAGCCCTTGATGTTGTCATTCACTTTTACTGTAGCCATTTCAGTAGGTGTGCATTGATAACTCTTGTGGTTTTAATTTGTATTTCTCTAAGGCTAATGATGTTAAACATATTTCATGTGCTTATTTTTTATCTGTAGTTTGGGGGCAAATGTCTATTCATATATTTTGCCTATGTTTCTGTTTGGATTTTTAAAAATCATTTTTGAAAGTTTTTTGTACGTTCTAAATACTACTTTGTTGGAAATATGGTTGGCAAGTATTTTCTCCCAGTCAATAGCTGTTGTGCCTTTACATTCTCCTCAGATGGTCTTTTGCAAAGTAGTAGTTTATTTTGATGAGGTCTAATTTATCAATTCCCCTTTACTGTGTTATGTTTTAGAGTCAAACTAAAGATCTTAGTCTAGTCCTTTCTAGTCCTATGTCTCAAAGATTTTCTCCCATATTTTTTTACTAAAAGTTCTATAGTTTAACATTTATGTTTAATATAGTGGCCAGGTGTGGTGGCCCACGCCTGTAATCCCAGCACTTTGGGAGGCCGAGGTGGGTGGATCACGAGGTCAGGAGATAGAAACCATCCTGGCTAACACAGTGAAACCCCATCTCTACTAAAAATACAAAAAATTAGCTGGGTGTGGTGGTGGGCACCTGTAGTCCCAGCTACTCAGGAGGCTAAGGCAGGAGAATGCTGTGAACCTGGGAGGCAGAGCTTGCAGTGAGCCGAGATTGCACCACTGCACTCCAGCCTGGGGGACAGAGCGAGACTCCATCTCAAAAAAAAAAAAGAAAAAAACAAAAAAAGAAAATAGAAAATGATCGTGATACATTTTGAGTTGACTTATATAAGGTATAAGATTTAGGTCAACATTTTTTTTTTTTTTTTTTGCCTTCAGCATCATTTGTTGAAACGGCTACGGTATATCCATTGAATTGCTTTTGCACCTTTGTCAAAAATTGGTTGGACATATTTATGTGGATCTACCTCTGGGTTCTCTTCCATTTATTTATATGCCTAACCCTCTGCCAAGACTATATACTTTTGATTCCTGCAGCAATATAATAAGTCTTGAAATCAGGTAAAATGAGTGCTCTCACTTTATTCTTTTTTAAAAGTGTTTTAACTATTGTAGGGCCTGTGCCTTTTAAATAGATTTTAGAATAAGCTTGTCTGTGTCTACAAAACGTCTTTCTGGGATTTAGATGGGAATTGCATTAAACCTACAGATCAATTTGGGGAGAATAAACATCATTACTATCTTGAGTTTTCCAATCCATGAGAACAGTGTGCCTCTTCATTTATTTAGGTGTTATCTGATTTTTTTCAATCAGAATTTTGTAATTTTCAGCATATAGATCCTCTACATGTTTTGTTAAGTTTATACCAATATAAGTATTCTACTTTATTTGGCATGATTAAAAATTGAAGTACATTGTAAATGTTGATTCCCATAAAAAATAGTATATAGAAACTCCTTGTTAGTATATAAAAATGTTGATTTATATATGTTAATCTTGTGTCCAGAGACCTTACTGACCTTGCCTATTAATTCTAGAAATTTTTGTAGATTCTTTGAGATTTCCTACATACAGCATCGTATCATCTGCCTTAGAGACAGTTTTATTTCTCACTTTCCCATCTGTATATCTTTTATTTCCTTTTCTTGCCTTATTTCAGTTGCCGGAACATCCAGTGTTATGTTGAAAAAGAGTAGTAAGAGCAAATATCCTTGCCTTATTCCTCATTTTAGAAAATATTGTATTTAGCTGTTCACAATTAGGTGTTATGTTAGCTATAAGAGTTTTGTAGTTACTGTTTTATCAAGAAGATGTAGTTACTCTCTATTTCTAACTTGCTGAGAGTTTTTATCATGAATAGATGTTAGAGTGTGTCAAGTGCTTTTCCAGTGCCAATTGATATGATCATACATTTTTTTTTTCTTTTTCATCTAGTAGGTATGATGAAATGGTAGTTTACATTGACTTTTTTTCCAAATGTTGAACAAAGCTTATATGCCTGGAATAAATCCTACTTGGTCATGGAGTATAATTTTTTCTATATGTGGTTGTATTCAATTTGCTGATATTTTGTTGAGGATTTTTGGTTCTAAGTTTATGAGAGATATTGACTTATGTTCTCTTTTGTATTTTCATTTGGTTTTGGTGGCAGGGTAATGCTTGCCTCATAAAATGAGTTGGAAAATCTTACCTCCTCTTCTATTTCTGAAAGACATTGTGTAAAATTCATATTAATTCTTTAAATGTTTTATAGAATTCTCCAGTGAAACCGTCTATACCTGGAGATTTATTTTCAGGAGATTTTAAATTACAAATTAAAATTTTTCAGTGATTGAAAGGGCCATTCAGATTACTTACTTCACCTTGCTTGAGTTTTGCTAGTTTGTGCTTTTGAGGAATTATTCTATGTCTTCCTAGGTGTCAAATTTATGAGCATAAAGTTGTTCACTATATTCCATTTAATAGCTGCAGGATTTGTAGTGATGTCACTTGTTTTATTCTGAATATCAGTGATTTGTGTCCTCTCTTTTTATATTTGGCAGTCTTATTAATTGTATATTTTTATTTATTTATTTTATTTATTTATGTATTTTTTGAGATGGAGTCTCGCTCTGACGCCCAGGCTGGAGTGTAGTGGCACGATCTCCACTCACTGCAAGCTCTGCCCTCTGGGTTCATGTCATTCTCCTGCCTCAGCCTCCCGAGTAGCTGGGACTACAGGTGCCTGCCACCACGCCTGGCTAATTTTTTTTGTATTTTTAGTAGGGACGGGGTTTCACCATGTTAGCCAGGATTGTCTCGATCTCCTGACCTCATGATCCACCCGCCTTGGCCTCCCAAAGTGCTGGGATTACAGGTGTAAGCCACCACACCCGGCCGATTGTATTTTTTTTAAGTTTTTGGGTTTTTTTCTATTTTCCTGTCTTCAAGTTTATTGATTTCTGGTCAATTATTTCCTTCCTTCTGCATGCTTTGGATTTTAATTTTTCTTTTGTTCTAGTTTCTTGAGGTAGTAACTTAGTTATTGATTTTAGGTCTTTTTCTAAATTAAAGATTTAATATCATAAATTTCCCTTTCAGTACTGATTTAAGTGCATTCAATATATTTTGATATGTTGTATTTTTACATTTTTTTTTATGTCCCAAGATATGATCTTTTCTTTTTTAATGTCCCAAGATGTAGTCTGTTTTTGTGAATAGTCCATGGTGTTTGGAGAAAAGAAAAGTATATTGGGTTGATGTTGGGTGGCATATTCTATATATGTTAATTAGATCCTGATAGTTGATTGTGTTGATCGGTTCTTCTATATCTTTGCTGATTTCCTGTCTGGTAGTTCTGTCAGTTTCTGAGGAGAGAGCATGTGGTGATTATCTGTCCATTTCTCCTTTTAGCTGTTTCACTTTTTTCCATACATATTTAGAGTTCCTATTTCTTGTTTTTGTTTTTTGGTGCATACATGTTTTATGATCATCATATCTTCCTGGTGGGTTGGTCTTTTTATTATTACATAATGCTGCTCTTAGCCTGAAATAATCTTCTTCCCTCTAATGTCTACTTTATCTGATATTAATAGAACCACAGTTGCTTTGTTTTGTTTGCATGCAGTATCTTTTTCCATCCTTTTACTTTCAACCTAATCATCCTTAAATTTGAAGAGTTTCTTGTAAACAGCATAAAATTGGGTCATGTTTTGTATTCACTACCAATCTATGTCTTTTAATTGATGTAGTAGGCCATTTATATTTAAGGTAATTATGGAGTGTAGTAAGACATAAGTCTGCCATCTTGTTATTTGTTTTCTATTTGTTCCATTTCTTTTTTGAGACAGAGTCTTGCTCTGTCACCCAGGCTGGAGTACAGTGGCATGATCTCAGCTCACTGCAAGCTCCACCTCCCGGGTTCACGCCACTCTTCTGCCTCAGCCTCCTGAGTAGCTGGGGCTACAGGTGTCCGCCACCACACCCAGCTAATTCTTTGCATTTTTAGTCGAAACGGGGTTTCACCATATTAGCCAGGATGGTCTCGATCTCCTGACCTCATGATCCGCCTGCCTCGACCTCCCAAAGTGCTGGGATTACCTGATCACATTTTTTTAAATCATAAAACTACTCAGGATTCATGTTAGTAAAGAGGCTTCTCCTTGAGTTTGCAATCTCCCAGCAGTGCTTTTCCCCTGTTACTTTACTAAAACTTACCTAGGTATTCTCATTGCCTCCCCATTGGAGTCCATTCCAGAGGGGAGGATAAGTAGATGGATGATAGAATTCTGAAACCCACATCTTAAACCTTATTCACAACTTTTGAATTCCCCTCCCCCATCTAATCAGGCACTCCATACTTCTTGAGTGAGAAACAGCCAAAGTTATGAAGCCTTCTACTGCCTCAGTAATCACCACAGAGACACTATGTTCTTAGGCCTCCGAGCTCTGCATGTAATATGAAAAGCCAAGCTGCTGGGATCCACAACATCTTTTCTGTCTCAAAAGCCTGGCTTTTGCAATTAATGGTAACAATTATTCCCCTCTCCCCATTCCTTCTTATGAACAGAGCCTAAAGTTTGTTTAGGTTTTCACATTTCCCTTCATGTACTTCATGCCCTGGATAAGGGTAACCCAATTATAGCAGCAGGGATGGTAGTGATTGACCCCACAGTTTCTTCAGATCTATTTTATATATAAAATAGATACATTTTATATATAAATCTCTTATTCTCTATCTGGTATAGTGGTTCTGCTCTACTGATCGGACTATCACTGATAAAGGGAGGCTTGCTCTTCCCTTTTATTTCCCATATTGAAACAGGCTTTATTCACATTGAAATATAAATCATTAACAACTTTTAATGTGTTTCTCATTCCGAAAGTATTGGGTATTTTAGCAACATGTTAAATACATAATTTTTTTAAATCTATGGAATGAAGAATCTACATGTAAATGGAGTTTTACCTAAGCCTGAGTCTGACCAAGATCACAGAGTCATCCTCCTCAGGACTCTCAACCTCTTTAGACTGGATTTTAAAGTTGTATATGACTCATATATAACATGAGAATAACATAGTGTGTTGGAAAGAACGGCTTAGGAAATAGGAAACCTAAGTTCTAGTCCCAATTCTGCCACAAAGCAATTGTGTAGTGCTGGACACGTCATTTAATTTCCATGGCTTGTGGTTCTTCATTTTTAAAATGTGAAAGTTGGACTGGACTAGTGGTTATCAAATTGATGTATGCATAATTCTGCAGGTATACAAAGACTTTCTAAGGTATATGTGGGCTGTGTCGTTTTAAAGAAACACATTTTCTTGTCTTCAACTTCTATTTGTATACTTTCCCAGCTTCATGTAGATTGTACCTTTCTACTTCCTATCACAATTAGATTTCTCTCTATATTTAAAAAACAAAAAAACAAACAAACAAACAAAAAAGCATACTCTACTTCTATCCTAAATCTTACTATTGTGTGTTGTCCTGGTCATCCAGGAAACCCAGGGCCTTTAAAAAAAAAAAAAAGGTTATATTGAAATATTTTTATTGTTTTGGAAACCTCATTTAATGACTTATAAACCTGTCATAGAGCATCTCGGTTTTGCTAGCCTTACAGTTTTCTGATAATACTGAAGATTAACATTAGAGTTGGGGTATTTTGATCCTCGTTAGGAGGTTTCAAAATCAAATATATTGTAGCATTTGGGCTGAGAGGGTAATGGAAAACTTGTTTAATTACCTTACCTCTACCACCCCTTGACCACTGTGAGAGAATGCAGTACTTTAGGCAATGTCTAGTAAGAATAAATAAAGGAGAGCATGGTAAGATACATTGAATTCTAGAAATGAATTTTTGCATGTATTTAAATGTGAACAGTTTTATTTCAGCTTTTATGCTTATCTCTTGCTTCATTAGCTGGAAAGAAAAGCAACTTCTTCTAGTTTGGATGTTTTGTCCCCTCCAAATCTCATGTTGAAATGCAACCTCCAGTATTGGAGGAGGGCTCGTGGGAGGTGTTTGGGTCAAGGGAGTGGATCCCTCATGAATGGCTTAGTGCTGTTCTCACTCTGAGTTCACATGAGATCTGGTTGTTTAAGAGCCTAGCACTTCCTGGGTCAAATGGTATTTCTAGTTCTAGATCCTTGAGGAATCACCACACTGTCTTCTCCAATGGTTGAACTAGTTTACAGTCCCACCAACAGTACTGGGTATATACCCAAAGGATTATAAATCCTGCTGCTATAAAGGCACATGCACACATATGTTTATTGCAGTACTATTCACAATAGCAAAGACTTGGAACCAACCCAAATGCCCATCAATGATAGACTGGATTAAGAAAATGTGGCACATATACACCATGGAATACTATGCAGGCATGAGAAAGGATGAGTTCATGTCCTTTGTAGGGACATGGATGAAGCTGGAAACCATCATTCTGAGCAAACTATGGTAAGGACAGAAAACGAAACACCGCATGTTCTCACTCATAGGTGGGAATTGAACAGTGAGAACATCTGGACACAGGAAGGGGAACATCACACACCAGGGCCTGTCATGGGGTGGGGGGAAGGGGGAGGGATAGCATTAGGAGATATACCTAATGTAAATGACAAGTTAATGGGTGCAGCACACCAACATGGCACATGTATGCATATAACAAACCTGCATGTTGTATACATGTACCCTAGAACTTAAAGTATAATTTAAAAAAAAGCAATCTCATTTAAAAAAAAAAAAAAAAAAAAGAGCCTAGCACTTCCTTCCTCTCTCTCTTGCTCCCTCTCTTGCCATTTGACATGTTGGCTCTCCTTTACCTTTTGCTGTGATTGTAAGTTTCCTGAGGCCCTCACCAGAAGCAGATGCTAGCACTGTGCTTCATGTGCAGCCTGTAGAACCATGAGCCAAATGAACCTCTGTTCTTTACAGATTACCCAGTCTCATGTATTCCTTTATAGCAACACAGATGGACTAACACAAATAACTAAAGTGGTATAGGTTAATGATGTTACTCCTTTAATTGTAATTGCAATGCTTAATGGCTTATCAGAGTTTTCAAATTACATTGGATAAAACCACAGATACAAGTTGTAGAGATTTCCTATACCCATAGTATGAGTTATTCAATAAGGTACTTAAAGCCTATTTTATCAAAATATGTCATAAAATATTTATGGCAATTATAGTCAATCCTCGTAAATTGCCTTATAAAAATGTTTCATAATTTCTACTTCCTCTTAACATAAAATACTTGTAGAACTGTTTAGTTTCTACTGTCTTGCTTTTTGAATAAATATATAGGTAATATTTGATCATTAGTATCTAAAAAATTGAGTGACTTCAGAATTATTTTCAAAAATGGAACTCATGCATATGTATTTACTAAAGGAAAATCATGCTCTTTATCACACATTTTGCTTCATAATAACTTAGGTACCCAACATTTGCACTGTAATGAAATGAAAAATTAAAGATATTATTTCAAAGACTGTTTCCCAGCCAACATATAAAGAGCTTAGAAACTTTTCTTTCTTTTTTTTTTTTTTTTTTTTTTTTTTGAGACTGAGTCTCACTGTGTCTCCCAGGCTGGAGTGCAGTGGTGCAATCTCGGCTCACTGCAAGCTCCGCCTCCCAGGTTCATGCCATTCTCCTGCCTCAGCCTCCTGAGTAGCTGGGACTACAGGTGCCCGCCACCACACCTGGCTAATTTTTTGTATTTTTAGTAGAGACGGAGTTTCACCCTGTTAGCCAGGATGGTCTCGATCTCCTGACCTCGTGATCCACCCGCCTCAGCCTCCCAAAGTATTGGGATTACAGGCGTGAGCCACTGCGCCTGGCCAAGAGCTTAGAAATTCTTACAAGAAAACACTTGAACGAAATAAGAACCAATTGCTCTTTTTAGATCTATCAGAGAATTGAGGTCCAAAGCAAACTGCTGCCCCTAAAACTGGACAGACAGACAGGTAGGTGCAGAGAATTACATCTTACTTGGAGCAGAAGTCTAGGAGAAGAAGCTCTCAGCTTAAGCCAGAATTGGTAGGTACACTTTAGTAATTGATGAATGGCTAGAGGCTCAGTGTGAATTAGCTGAAAGTTGAAAAAACTCCAAGAAGGCCCAGTCTTAATGAATTTTGTCTCCAGGAGCCCTACCAGGTTCTCTTAGTGAAGATCCAAAAGGGGAACAGTAGCTATTTTGAAATATACCCAGAACTCCCAATTCTCCTTAAAGAGGCCTGCTGTCAAGTGAAACTATTTTACTAGAGTATAGCAGACTAGTGTTTTACCAAAGCCTAACTAACCTAGGGGAAGGGAAATGTCCAACTCAATTTCCTTGAAAGATAAGACCTAATCATAGAACGCATCCCTTCCTCAACAGTTTACCACCATATTATCGGGGCTCCTCTATGGTGACAGGGGATTACAGCTAAAGAATTGCAAACCTAACACCCAATTTAATAAGTCTCCAGAGATACACAAAGTTGATGGGAGACAAAAACAAAAATACTAGAGATTGTAGCCTCTGACATCATAGCGACAGCAAACAAACATAACTAACTCCAAGCCAGATACACATAAAATCTCATACTAAAAGCCTATTTCAGTTTTCTATCCATGATAAATCATGTCTGGTATTAAACAAAAAAATTGTAAGATATACCTTTAAAAAGCACAGTTGGAAGAGACAGCAAAAATCAGAACTTGACTGAGATATTACAGAGATGTTGGAATTTTCAGACTGGAAATGTAATATAGCTATGATTAATGTGTTAAAGTTTCTAATGGAAAGAGTGAACAACGTGCAAGAACAGACAGGTAAAATAAGCAGAGATAGAATCTCTAAGGTTTAAAGGGAAAGGTTAGAAATAAAAAACACTGTGATAGAAATGAAAGATGCTTTGAGTTCATCAATAGACTGGATAACGGCTGGGGAAAGAATCAGTTTGTTTGCAGAAGCAGAGAAGAAGGGTGATGCCAGGGGTGAGGGAATGAGAAGATGTTAGTCAAAGGGTAAAAACTTTTCGTCATAAGATGAACAAGTTCTGTGCCTCTAATGTACAGCGTGGTGATTATAGCTAATAATGTTCTATCGTTACTTCGAGTTTGCTAAGACTATAGATCTTACCACATACACACAAATGGTAAAAATGTGAGATGATTAATGTGCTAAGAATCTTGATGTAATTATTTCACAATGTATATTAAATCATGTTGTATATCTTTAAATGTATGTAATTTTTATCTGTCATTTATACTGCCATAAAACTAGAATCAGGGAATATGATGAAATGTTAATGTAAATGTCCAAGCTGAAATGCAAAGAGGAAAAAGGATAAAAAAGATGGAATAGAATATCCAAGTACTGTGGGAAAATCATAAAAGCTGTCACATACACATAATGAGAATACCAGAAGGAAAAGAAAGCAAGAAAGGAGCAGAAAAATTACTTGAAGTAATAATGGCTGAGAATTTTTCAAAATTAATGACAGACACAAAAACCACAGATAGAGAATTCTCAAAGAACACCAAGCAGGATAAATGACAAAAAAAAAAAAAAAAAAAATCTACATCTAGGCATATTACATTCAAACTGCAGAAAGTCAATGACAAAGAGAAAATCTTGACAGAAGCCTGGTGGAGAGGAGTATGGGATACATTACCTATAGAGAAGCAAAAATAAGAATTACATTGAAGTTCTCTTCAGACACCATGAAAGCAAGAAGAGAAGAGTGAAATATTAGAAGTGTTGAAAGCATATTCTTCTTCTTTTTTTTTTCTTTGAGACAGTCTTACAGTCACCCAGGCTGGCGTGCAATGATGCCATCATGGCTCACTGCAACCTCAATTTCCTGGGCTCAAACAATCCTCCTGCCTTAGCTTCCCCTCCGAGTAGCTAGGACAACAGGATCACCACCATGCCAGGCTAATTTTTGTATTTTTTGTAGAGTCAGGGTTTTGCTATGCCCAGGCTGGTCTTGAACTTCTGGAGCTCAGGTGATCCCTCTGCCTCAGCCTCTCAATGTGCTGGGATTACAGGCCTGAGCCACCATGCCCCGTCAAGGATATTATTTCTACATCAGTTTAAACTTGTTTGTCTCTCATAAAAAATACTGTGGTCTGATGTTTCCTTAGCGGTCTCTCGTAAACCATGCTTCCCGGTATTCTCACCATTGTATAGGCCCCTTTTATACTAACACTAGGCTTGGCCACTAGTTCTAGTGTTTTTGTTTTGTGTTGGGGGTGTGTGTGTGTCTGTTTATGGTGTTTACTTTTGGGTGACTTGTTTTAACCCATGAAACATTAGTGTACATGATGCAAGAAGAAGCTTAATAAGTGCTTACACACTGGACTTGTCTTTATGGATGTTCCTTCTGGGAACAGTATTGCCATGAGAAACCTGAGCGAACATGTGGAGAGGCCCACATAAAGAACAGAGTCCCCTGGTCAACAGTCAATCTGAACCCCTAGCCTGTGGTCAACACCGCTTTCTAGTCCTGTGGGCGAAGCCATTTTGGACATTGCAGCTATCCCTGTGTCTCATGTGAGGCAAAAGAACCACCTAATCAATGCACAGAATCATGAAAAATAATAAATTGTTGGTTTAAGCCATTGAGTTTTGAGGTGGTTTGACACACAGTAATAGTAACCAAAAGAAATACTTTCATAATTTATTTCTTAGATTTTATAATATTCTTTAAAGCATATATGAAAGTCAGACTTTCTACATGGATGTAAGTCTGATTTGGCTAACTGGCTTGATCATGAAGAAAAGATTGCCTTTAAATTTTACATGTTTTTTATATATATATATAAAATATATATATTTTATAAATATATAAATATATATATAAATATTTATATATATATATAAAATATCATGTATAATTGTCATTTCATAAGTCTTGGAAAAGTCTTCTTAGTACTCTTCCCAGAAATTAAGAAAACGAATGACTCAAATGACTAACAGGATCCTTTTAAAAGTCAGGTGGGGCTGGGTGTGGTCGCTCATGCCTGTAATCCCAACACTTTGGGAGGCTAAGGCAGGCGGATCACTTGAGGTCAGGAGTTTGAGAACAGCCTGGCCAACATGGTGAAACCCCCATCTCTACTAATAATACAAAAATTAGTTGTGTGTGATGGTGCAAGCCTTTAATCCCAGTTACTTGGGAGGCTGAGACACAAGAATCCCTGGAACCGGGATGGGGAGGTTGCAGTGAGCTGAGATCGCGCCACTGCACTCTATCCTGGGCAACAAACTGTGTCTCAAAATAATAATAATAATAATAATAATAAAAGAAGTCAGATGGCTTCTAATTCTCTTTTATTGTTAAAACTGAAGGAAGATGGGGTTAATTTGTTTCTGGAGAGCAGGCAATTTTGTGATTTCTAGCATTTAATTCACTAAATTGAACATCTATTAATAAATGTTAAATTTTCTTAACTTATTTAGAAGAACAAAAATAGAAATAGCTGATGCTGAATTGTGTATTATTCTAGCAATAAACGATATTCATAGCCATATAAGCTACATGGGGGAAAACTTTATCTTAATTTATTTCTAGAAAATTTGTTTTGATCAATTTTATTTTGTTTTGGTCAATTATATCCTAATGATCGTTTTAGTGATAACTCAGTCTGGTAGAATATTATACTATTTAGATTTTTTTTCTTTTGGTCACATAAAAAATTTATTTCAGTTTACAAACACATTTTGGAAGGAAATGTGACAAGTGATCAATTAAACATTTTCAATTAGAAAACTTTACTACTTTAAGACAAATTATTGCAGCAAAATGAAAAAGAAACACAAATTAAGGAAAAAATACAGAAAGTTTCCCAACTTAATGAAAAGCTTGCTCAAGTATTTTTAATTTTTTGCCCCAATTTCTTGTATTTATTATCTTATTTTAGTTTATCTTATTTATTTTTATTTATTTTTTTGAGATGGAGTCTGTGTCACCCAGGGTGGAGTGCAGTGTCGCGATTTTGGCTCACTATAAACCTCCGCCTCCAGGTTTCAAGCAATTGCCTCTGCCTCATCCTCCCGAGTATCTGGGACTACAGGTGTCCCCCACCATGCCCAGGCATATATGCATACAAAAGAAGAAAGCAAAAAGCAAGTCCAGCAAAATTTTAACAACTGCTATATTTAAGACGCTAATTGTACTATTTTTAAAAATCTTTCTGGAGGTTTAAACCTTACAAATTAAGAAATTGGGGCAGACGGGCGCAGTGGCACATGACTGTAATCCTAGCACTTTGGGAGACCCAGGCAGGTGGATTGTCTGAGATCAGGAGTTCAAGACCAGCCTGGCCAACATCGTGAAACCCTATCTCTACTGAAAATACAACAATTAGCCAGGCATGGTGGCAGGCGCCTGTAATCCTAGCTACTCAGGAGGCTGAGGCAGGAGAATTGCTTGAATTCAGGCAACAGAAGTTGCAGTGAGCCAAGATTGCGCCATTGCACTCCAGCCTGGGCAACAGAGTGAGACTCCACCTCAAAGAAAAAATAGATGATGATGATAGGTATTAAAATGATGTAGCATTTAAATTTCTTTGGATATATATAGAAATACAATTTAATATTTCATTTTTAAATGTCAATATTCTCACTATGACAAAGTATATCTTTGCAACTATCTAACGACAGCCTTTAGTTCAATTGGAAAAACGTTAGATGACGACTTCATATGAATGAAGTAGTACAATTTTTTTAAAGTTCTTTTAGGGAATAGAAAGCAAAGAAATATTTGAGAGCCATTGGATGAGATGATTCTGAGATTATTTCCAACTCTAAAACTTTGGTATTTAACTTATATAAACTCACATGAAGTTCTGTGTACAGTTGTTAACTCATTTCATAAATGGAGATCTTCTGTTGCAAGATGTCCATTTACAAAATGAGTTAAATAAGTTAAATTATTTACTTTAAGTTTACAGTTTGCACAGTAAATTGTACAGTTTGTTATACAGTTCGAAAGTGCCAGAGCCAAGACCTGGACTGGCTCTACTTATCTCCAAATTCCCTGCTCGGTCCTCACTGCCATAAAGGTCTAGGGATCAGACCTAGATCAGATTGGCCCTCTTAACAAAATTTTTCAGTGCATAGTACAGTATTATTAACTATAAATACAATGTTGTATAGCAAATTTCTGGAACTTTCTCACCATGAGGTTCTCATTTCAATCTTGCATGACTGAATTTTTATACTCATTGAATAGCAACTCTCAATTATTCCTTCTCCAACCCCTAGTAACCATCATCTTTATACTCGTTGAATAGCAACTCTCTGTTTTTCTTTCTCCAACCCCTAGTAACCACCAACTTTATACTCATTGAATAGCAATTCTCCATTTTTCCCTTCCCCAACCTCTAGTAACCACCATTCTACTTTCTGCTTATATGAGACTGATCTCAACTTTTTCTGTGGATACCTCTTTTCTGAACCTGTGAGTGTACATTCCTAATGTAAGGTTTTACATTTTTTCAGGAGCTTATAATCTCTTGTTCCCTCTGGCATCTGTCTTCTATGGTATGGGTCTTCTGGAACAGAAACATTTGTCTAGTTCCTTTTTACTCTTAGCAACCCCCAAAGATCTAGAGTATGGTGGGCCCTGTCAGTGCTTCAAGACTGTTGAGACAGAAGCCTGTCCCTTGAGATGTTCCCCTGTCCCACAAAGTCTAAATGCTGAATAAACACTCTAATCTTCTTTTCTTCTCCCCAAGAGAATCCAGAAACTGAGATTTTCCTCCTAATTTGTACGGTAATTTGGCAGGGGAGGGATGATGGTGAGAAGGTGCCCCAAATTTTCCCATTGGCTTTGATGTGGCTGCTGTTGCTCTTGTTTGGGGTGCAGGAATCTTTTTAGTGTTTTCTGGTTTCTCACAAAAGAAATTACTTCATGTCTTATTGTTGAATCATTATGTCCATTGAGGCAAGAAAGTCTGGGGCTCCCTATTCTGCCATTTGCAATGTCATGCCCTACACTTACTTCTTATAAAAATATCTATGTTCTAGTTTATGAGATTTCCTTAAGGGAAAGATTGTCTTTAACGGTGGTGACCTGCATGTGACATTAGTGAGGAGATAATCAGGATAGGGTAAAGCCCTCAAGCCACATTACACAGGCTACATCTTGTACCACCAGGTTGATCCCCATCTTCCTAGTCTGCAAGGAGAGCCTGTTGAGCATCTTACAGTGACATCCAGATTCTAAAACATTTATAGGAACAAATGAGTAACTGAGTAACCCGTGAATCTAAAACTTTAATAATCTCCAGACTAACATCTATTTTTAAAAACTATTACAATGTGTATCTTCTCAGTAGAGCACTGAAGGTAATCCAGAGATAGAGTAAAATATCTTTCAGCAATGAAAGGAGGGAGACCTTCAAAGTTGAGAATAATGCTGGCACTATGATAAAGTCCTAGCTATTCCAGAGTTGTAGTATTCATATACTTTTGGGAAAACCTTCTCCCATAATGTAATCGTTTTTTCCATTTAGATGTTACTAAATTTTAACCCTGCACATAACCTTTATCCTTAGACACATCAGGCTGTTAAGAGAGAGACTCTGGATTGAACTGTAGCAATACTTTATGACTTTAACTTAAGCATGGTGTAAATAGAAGCTGCTTGCTTATACCCCTATGACTAGTGTAATATTTTTTTCCTATAAGGACACAGATTTTAGCTTGTCAGTCATCCTCCCTTTTGCACTAGTCCTGCTACCCTTTATTTTTATACAAATTCAAAATCTCTTAACAGATTCATGCTTTGTGTGTATTTGTAAAATTAATCCCTTAGAATTCATTTTTCTATGTCTGTATTTTAAAATGTTTTCTTCTTTTTTGGCTTGGGGTAATCATTTTTAGGACAGTAATGCAGTATTATGTCTTTTAGTACCTGAAACAGTGCTATGCAGAGGGTGGGAGCTCTATAAATGTTTGAAAAATGAAATTGTTTGCTTATTATGAATATAACTGTGCTGGCTCACTTGTCCTTACTCAGAGACAGAGAGAGAAGCCTCATCAACCAGCAAAGATGCATGTTACTGAGACAAGAAAGACCATTCCTGTTTTTTTTCTTTATCAAAATTCTCTATGACAAGTCTATATACATTGTGCTTCATGTTCTACAAAACAAGAAATATAGATTCCATTTAAAGAACAGCAACACAATTATATGAAACATAGACTGGAATATATAGAACCTGTAGTTTTAGGACTTTATTGCTTGAGCCACTCATAGCACTAACTGTTTGGGATAGCTGGCAGGAAATCCGGTAGAAAAGGATAATTAACAACACTGGAGAACTGTCTACAAATGTTCATACTCTCCCAGCAAACCAATTATCAATAAGAACAGACTTTATTATGGGCTGCAATAATGAAACCAAATTTTTAGAGTATCAATTGCTGTTGCTTTGCAGTGTCTAAGTCTCAAATACTTATTTATTGTGTATTCTCCTGAAAATCTCTTCCATTCTTTCCCTGTTTCTTATGCCTGCAGCTATTGCTATGGGAGAATATTATGGTAATCAATCAATATCTGATTAAAAGTATGAAGCTTTTTCATTATCTCCACAAGGTGATTGAATTTCTTCTGCCTGAACAGCAAGATTCTCCTTTGAATTGCTGCAGCAGAGACTGGCACTGTGAGCAAATTTTGGGCTGCATTTATTTAGTGTGAGTGAGCAAGTTCTCTGTTTCCTTAGTATCAGAATGCAGGCAAGAAGCTACTTAGTACTTGTTGGGAAGATGAGTTACTGTAAAATGAGTATGGGTTATTTGATCTTTACACAGAATGCTTGATATCTTATGTCTCGCCTCCATTTTAATGCCTAGTTTCATGGGAAATAATTAGTCAACCATTTATGTACATTTGACAGCTAAGGTGTTTTCTTTTCTAAATGATTCTGAAAGACCACACTGCTAAATAATCAAGAAAAAAAGCACATGCTTTGTATGGTGTAATAAATAACTGTCTTTTAGGCAAGGTTGCCTTCCAATTGTCAGTGGTAAAAGATAAGTGAATAACAAGAAGAATTAGAAATGTCAAATAATAGAACAGTTTCCTGTTGAAAATCAGTAGATTATATTAATATATCTTCTTCACTCAGTTTTTCAGCAGAATTAACAAGTAATATATTTACCTCATTGGCCTTATGTATACTTTCTGGTGGACAAGCTTGTAACCTGTCAGTGAAGACAGCCAGAAATAAAATAGGCAGGGAAAACTGACAAATACAGTACATGGATAATTTGCCGTTGAATAATAAGCAATTAAGTATAAATCGAAGCTTTTAACCTAAATGCAAGAAAGCCACTTTGCAGGGCTGCTCCTTTTGCATAATGAAGAAAAAGAGAAGTCAGATATAAAGATAAGTTGCTTTCCATTCTATTTTTTGAAATCTAATGAATGTCTTTGACTTTTGGGGGTTGGGAACATTTTTAGAAGTCTGGTGGAAGCTATATCCCCTCTTCCTATAAAAATGCACAATTGTAGGACCACTACATAAATAGCATGATATCCGTATGACTGGTGCCCCCCTGGAGTTGCACAATGCTGACATATGCATATCATCTATCATAGGGACTCCAGATAAGGAAACACTTTCCCCATTGTGATCTTTGGCAGAACTTAGCTTGAAGTAAGCACAATTCTATTGTTACCTAGGCTAGTATAGCCACTGCTTGTGTGGGAAGGAGGTTATTTTGAGCCTGTCTAAATTAATAGAGTGGCAGTATTTGCAGGTGACACTAATCCTAGGAGAAATTCAGTGGCTTTACTCAGAATATCACATCATTTACTTACAGAAAAAGCAATGAGGGACACATAATTAAATAGATGCTGTTGCCACAGGTGACCATTCTAAGCAAAATAAATCTCTTGCATCTTGATATGGCTTTGAGCTGACTTTCAGTCTTCTGCAGCTGGCTTTATTGCATGTTCTAAATTTTCATGCATACGAAATATTTTGAAAATGTAATTCAATTGTCACTTGCACAGGAATGAAAAGAAGCAAGGAAATGACTCTTCATTGAGTTTTGGCTTTTTCTTGATTAGATGAGCAGCTGTTGAGCAATAAGTCTACCAAAATGGCAATTTGACTGAGCCAAATAAAACCCAACTAAATAAGACTGCTAACTACAGTCAGGCTTCTTAGAGTACTTTAGACACAGTGGTAGGCACAAGAGGGCATCCTAATAGTGTCATTGCTTCTTGGTGAATAATTCCTTTTTCTCTTTTTTTATTTCCAGGCTAATCTTATCTGCTCACATTTTTTCACATCTTTGAAGTGACTTATATGTTTTGATGTAAAAATGTAGGAAGTACTGAAGGTAATGATCCTTTTTGGAGGTTGTTGATATGCAGGTAGAAAAAAACCTAAATATTTTTATTCCAGTTTATATGTTTCTTTCATTAAAAATCTTTGGAAAGCCTATTTAGAGCCTCAGAGTAACCTGTTGAGTTTGATGGGACACTTTACAATTAAGGAGGCATAACAAAGTGAATTATCAATAGTAGAAAGATGGCTTTGAGCATAAATTGCTTGGTTCTCATTAAAACGCCCCTTCCCCACTATAATATGGAGCCTCCTTCGAGGACTCGGGGACTTCTGTTAGGAGACACACATGATGCCTGAAATAGATTTGAAGGGAAAAATCTTTCAATATTACTAAGCTTGTGAAGACAGAGCTTTTGAATCCCATTTCTCACCAATGCAGCAAATAATATGAAGAGA
The DNA here is from genome assembly GCF_049350105.2 of Macaca mulatta. Lineage (NCBI taxonomy): Eukaryota > Metazoa > Chordata > Mammalia > Primates > Cercopithecidae > Macaca > Macaca mulatta. Next base: position 121,847,519 of record NC_133408.1, read on the forward strand.
TTGTATTTTTAACAGAATCTCTAAATTTTCCACCTGGATGAATTACAATCATCTGGATTTATGACTCCTTATGGACTCCTCATTTTTCCATGATACCCATAAACGTTTCTTTTCTCTTACCCACGATGTCATGAGGAAGAAACAAAGCCATGCAGAGAATGCCCTTGGTTTTGCTTATCCCCACTGCAGAGACCAGTGATTTATTTATAGATCAGCTTTGCCAAAATGATTTGGAGAAGCTAGCATTTCTTAAAGGGAACATCACAGTTGGAATTAGGTTGTGGTCTATGTATATTTAGTTTAAAACAGCAGGATCTATTTTTTTTTCTGCTCATTATTACATTGCCCCATGCAATTTTGTCAGTTTTTTTCTTTTACTTTGAACTAGAAAATACATGAGTATTTGGGATGGAAAAACACTTCTGTAGAGTAACAAATCATTTGATAAAATTGTCCAGTCAATCAAATCTATTGAGAAATACATAATACACACACAGAATACACAGAATGCACGCAGGGCCACTATTTTGAAAGCATGGAAAGATTCAGAAAATGGACTTCTGTAAGCCCAGTGCATTGATTCAAGCTTGTTGGTCAAAGGCTGTTCACAGCCACTAGTGCCCCCAGGGTCTGTCCCATTTTAAGGAAATAGCTAGTTGCTTCATTATTATGTTTGTGTTTGTGTACAATCACAAAGAGACAGGGCACAGCCATAACTCTTTATATATCAGATATTACTTTTCTTTCAAAGAAAATGTGGCTTTGTCTATAATCCATTTTGTTTCCCTGAGACAAAACTTCAGTCCACTGGGTAGAAGGAAGAAAACAAACATTTAGCACTTGCTATAAGCTGAATTGTGTCCCTGCAAAATGTATTTGTTCAACTCTAATTCCCTATGTGAGTGTATTTGGAGTTAGGGGTTATGAGGAAGTGAAAAATGTTAAATGAGCTCATAAGAGGGGAGCCCAAATCTCATAGGGCTGGTGCCGAGAGACTAGAGCTTCCCTGTTCCACCATGTGAGTACATGGTGAGAAGGCAGCCATCTGCAATCAAGAAAGCAAGCCCTCACCAGGAACCGAACCAGCTGGCACCTTGATGTTGGAGTTCCTAGCCTTCAGAACTGCAAGAAATAAATGTCTGTTGTTTAAGCCTGCTAGTATATGGTATTTTGCTATGGCAGCCTGAGCAGACTAATATCATCCTGTCAGTTTAAGTTACTTAAACCATTAATTTAGGATATGCTCAGACTCACTAAGAAAAAAAAATAGGTGTAGGTTTTTATTTCTTCCACCCCCTCCAAGCAGTGCTTGGGTGAGTGTGAGGGTGTGCTGCAATGCAACCTCGTGGTGAAGCAAAAGAATTTAGGTCCATAGGGAAGGTGTCCGCTGGCGTCTTGCAGCTCCAGTACAATCCCTTCTGCCCCCCTGTCAGGGGCTGGTCCTGCTTACATGTGCAGTTGACATCTGTGACTAGCATGACTCAGTATCTGATCTCTATTTGTCCCTCCCTTGTTGACTCAGCGTCACCTCAGTTCTATCTGGTGCTATAGATTCTCTGCATTCTACTACATCCTCACCATGGTGGGCTCTGCAGCATCCCCAGAACTCTCAACTCTGTGGCCAACTGCTTCTACACTGGAGCTGCAAGAACATCTGGGTCTCATCCCTGCTACCCACAAACCCTGAGTGGATCAGGAAAGCCAAATATCAAAGTCTCCTTTTGTCTGACAAACTATACTGTACCACCTGGCTTACAGTGATCTGATTTGTTGCTGCTTGACAAACTCCCTCTTAAATCCCACAGGGAAAGCCAGGACAGGAGGTTTCCACTGTCCTTAGCTTTTCCTCACTCTGAGGACACATGATTTATCATTTTCTCTCATCTCTTCCCATCTTATCTTCTTTTTCTAAATTCCCTCAAACTCCCAGAAAGAGAAAAAAAGCAAACTTGCTCTCTCACTTCAAGTCATTATTTCGTTTTTATCGGACAGAAGCAAGTTTTATGGCGTAGGAGAGTGAGAGAGAGCTTCTTTACATTCTGGGCAGTGTATGAGCTGAGTTCTGAATCTTGGTATGCTAAAGGAGTTTATAAAGGTATTTAGGAAGTCCGTTCTCTCTCACTCCTCCCACAATGTCCCTTTCTCTGAGGTAATAAACTTTAGACATAAAAAGTTTCAGATGGACAAAAATTTACAGGAAGAATAAAAATGATTGGCTTATATTCACAAATATATTATTCCTCCCAGTGAATAGGACTGTCTGTTTTACTGTGGAGGTATGCTTACATTCTGCGTGTTAATGCACAGTTTCATATATAAACCTTACTCCTTGAAGTGGGCATCCCAGGTGTGAACAAACACCACTAGTGTTCACAATGAATACACAGTGAATAAGACTTCAGGCATTCAAAATGTACTCTCAATCCTGCAAGATATCTTCCACCAGCTTGTCCAAACTGTTCATTTGTTTTGCACTTTCTTTTGTAAAATAAGCATATAGGCCAGCCACACCACTCAGATGTTGTGTGAAGAATTGGGTCCTTGCACTTTTGAAAGAATAATTTAATTAGCTCATCAAAGTACCCTTCAGTTATATCCTGTATTTTGTCCATCCAGGACGCTGCATATTTAATTACTCTGGGTCAGTGAGCATCCTGTTGGGTATCTCTTACATGAGTCTTCCTGTCATATTGCATTTTCACTTCTTATTGGCATGCAAGAGGGGAGAGCTACTGTTGACAAAGCTCCAGTTTGACTGCTATTTTTGACCCTGCTATACCACTTCTGTGGCAAGCTCAATCACAGGCTCTGAGAAGAGTTCTTAGGTCCACAGTCATTTATGCATGTAAGATTTCAGGTGTTTAAATAATCATCCTTTTGGTGATTTATAACTTGGAAGAACAAGGAATATCTCTTGTCTTATATTTCTTGCCTTCTGTTAGTTTGTTTAACTTAAGGTACTATTAAAGTTTCTTTCAAGCTTAGGATAAACTGAGAAAGTGAGACACAAAAATTATTTTAAAATGCATATTCTTTAATATGTAAATAAAACAGTTTCACTTATCCAAATGTTTATGTTTAAGTTTTTTCTTAAAAATCAAATTTTCCAGCAATAATCATGTTGATATAAAGCGGTGTTATATCAACAATAATTTTGGATTCTATCTTATGGCAGTGACAGAAAATTCTATATAAAGATATTAATGGAAATGATAGTGGCTGATGGATTAGGCTGATTGGCACTGTAAAGATAAGACTATTTTGTTCCTTGATGGGAGATTAGTACAGAAATAGATGTGTGAGTCAAACTTCAGCACAGTAATGATTTCCTGACAAGCACTCTTTCTAAACCCAAAATACATTAAGTTTAAATCCAAAGAGCCATTACACTTTAAATATTTCTCTCAATTTTTCTGTAAACTGGTAGAAAAAGGAATTTGCACTTTATGTCAAGACCACAATAATTTGTTTGTATATAGCATATTACCTACTAAAGACCATGATGGAAGTTAAATAATGATGAACCAATTGCTGGGCTTATGGTAGAGTGCTATATGATTAACTCATATAACAATATATCAGGGCCATGCATTAGTTTCTGAGTGATTGAGATTGAGTGCTAATGCAATTTGGAAGAATTCCCAGTACAAATAAAGAGATACACACTGTCCCTTTAATGACTCAAGGAAGCAGAAACAATTTTTCACACATTAGCCATTTTACCAAGTTTGAATATTTTGTCTTTTTTAATCTTTAAGAAAAAACTTTTTTGACTCAAACAGCTATCAAGCTGTTGAAGTAGAATGGAATGAACTGATTTCAAGGTATATTAATAATTAACAGTCACCGGAGCCATGTAAACAATGTCAACCAGGGCCTAGATATTGTCTAACTGGCATCTAACTACATCTGAGCCCCTTCTCCTAAGGAAAGGACAGGAAATACTATTAATTGAGTATCCAATAAGTGCAAAACAATGTTCTTGGCACTTTTATATCTGACTTAATCCTTACAGTTTCTCTGTGAAGTGCGATGCCTATTAAAGATAAAGAAAGTGAAATTTATGAGAGTTAAATTGCCCTCTGTCCTATAATTGAAAATTGGAAAACTCAACTCTTGAGCTCTGTCAAAATCTATTCTAGATATACACTATCTGATATGGCTTGACTGTGTCCCCACCCAAATCTTATCTTGAATTGTACTCCCATAATTCTCATGTGTTGTGGGAGGGACTCGATGGGAGATAATTTGAATCATGGGGGAGGTTTTTCCCATACTGTTCTCATGGTAGCGAGTAAGTCTCATGAGATCTGCTGTTTTTTTCAGGAGTTTCTGCTTTTGCCTCTTCCTCATTTGCTCTTGCTGCCACCATGTAAGAAGTGCCTTTTGCCTCTCTCCATGATTCTGAGGCTTCCCCAGCCATGTGGAACTGTAAGTCCAATTAAACTTCTTTTTCTTTCCAGTCTCAGGTATGTCTTTATCAGCAGTATGAAAATGGACTAATACACTATCATTCTTCTTTTCTGAGTGACTTTTCCAGAAACTTCTATGTGCCTACTTCTTAACAATGGGCCCTGTTAGCACTTGCCAGATCCACTGCTTAACCCACTTAGGTAACAACAACAACAAAAAAATCATTACACCATTTCTTCCTGAGCTTTGTATGGTTCTCCCCTTCACAATCCAGCAAAAAATCCCAAGTATTGACCCAGAGGGTAAGTGCAATACTTACAATGCCAGGTTTTATTTTGGGTTTTAATTACATAGTTCAGACTTGTGTATCAAGGAATGCTTACTCTTTTGGTGGGGTTTGTGCCTACTGTAAGTTGAATTGATATAAGTAGATCTAGTTTTGGGAGGCTTCTTACTCTTACCTGAAGATGAACTACCTACTTTTGTATAGAAATGAACATAAATCATCCATATGAGAATAAGAGATCAGAGCTTGACAGTAGGACAAAGAAGTGGGTCAGTAGGATGAAGTGTGCCCTTCTCCAACCCAAGAGGAGACATAAACTGATTAGGACTTGGCAGGTTGTCCTGGAAGCCTGGAGGAGTGAGCAGCAGGACAGTAGTGGTCAAGAGAGGCAGGGAGAGACAACTGAAAGGCCTAGGAGGCATATCGTTGGCAGTCTAGGTCCAGCCATGGAGAAGGGTTTTTGACACAGGACTCCCAGTGCTGAAAGGACTGGTCATGATTAAAACTGAAAACCATAAAGAGGATAATAATTATAATAGCTAATGACTGTTGCACACCTACTGTGTGCCAGGAATATAGGGTTGTACATCCATGTCCTCTAGGGGTTTTACAAGTGCTTACGTGGCCTCTATGATCTTTCTTTCATGCTACATAGTCTCGTGACCAAAGGTTTACCCTTCTTCCCACTGCAAGTTCCTCCCTACCTTCTTTCATTTGAATAGCCACTGAGCCCTCTCATTCTCAATCCCTTGAGGCTTAGACTTATCTGGTTTCTGGGAAGAACATCTAAGAATCTTCATCTGGCTGATAGGTCAGGAATTTCTTCAAACTTGATTTCTGCTTTTGCATGACGAGGAGGAAGAAAATCAGCATTCCTGGTACCATGAGAGAGATGGGGGAGAGAGATGGGGTAGAGAGATCAATATACTATGGAAAAAAAATTGAAACTTCTGCATATAATACAGCAACAGAGATTATTGTCCATTTCTTGAAACTAGAATGTGAATTCACTCAGAGCAGACACCTTTCCTCACATGCTGACAACTCCAGTGCTAGCATAGGCAACTAATAAATATTTGTTGAATAAATAAATGAGATATATGAAAATTTGAACAGGTAAGAAAATAAAGATGAGAGTTCTCTCTGGCCATTTGCTGTGCTTAACTTCCTGGGCTACTTTCATGTATATTTTTGCTCAAAATCATAGGCATGTGGGGGGGACTATTAAACGTCTTTGCTTGATATAGTGTTAGACCACAGCAGAACTGCCTACACTTATCCAAAGACATAAAGGCTGAAGATAAGCCCTGTGAAATATCAGGTTTCTTATACCTCCATTTCTTTAGACATGTTCTCACAAACAAGCAGCAGCCAAATCATACCTTTTATATTGAAATGAAGCAAATATTTGAAAAGTAAATTCAAGGATTTTTCTAGTTTTCTTTTTCTTTTTTTTTTAATTAAATTAAATTTAATTTTTTTGAGACAGAGTCTTGCTCTGTCACCCAGGCTAGAGGGCAGTGGCTTGATCCTGGCTCACTGCCAGCCCTGCCTCCCAGGTTCACGCCATTCTCTTGCCTCAGCCTCCTGAGTCGCTGGGACTACAGGTGCCCACCACCACGCACAGCTAATTTTTTTGTATTTTTAGTAGAGACGGGGTTTCACCATGTTTTCCAGGATGGTCTCGATCTCCTGACCCCGTGATCTGCCCACCTCAGTCTCCCAAAGTGCTGGGATTACAGGCATGAGCCACCGCGCCCAGCCAGTTTTATTTTTCAAGAATGCATTAAGCTCAACAAAAGATGTGAAGATCTTTGGACAAGATCTTATGAGCTTTGCTTGTAAAATCAGAGCACAGATTCTGTATCCAGACAACTGATTTGGGATTTCAGCTTCCCAACTTGCCAGTTTACTGGATCTTGGCAAGTTGATGAACCTTTCCCATCCTGTGTTGTCATCCACAAAACAAGGATCATAATACTGCCTGCTTCATAGTGTGCTGGTAAAATTAAATGAGCGATACATGGAAAGCACTTAGAGAATAGAGCCTGGCACACAAAAGAGCAAGTTTTTGACTGTTACTGAAATGAAATGAAGAGTCCTTTGCTTAGTGTTCAAGGAAAGTGTACTTACTAAGGTGGCTGGTATACTACCAGTCATGTAATATATGAAGTGGAAGAAAAAAGACCTTCATAACGATGTGTGCTAGCACTCAGCTAGTTATTTTATATGCACTATCTCATTTAATCTTCACACCATTTCAATTTACAAAACAAGAGCCAAGACAACGCAATCTTAGGGTAAATACATTTGTTAAATTCCCATTTCTAGGAAATGACAGAGCCAGATTTTAAACCTGGATTTGTCAGATTCTAAGGCCTATCTTGTTCGAGTGGTTTAAGTGCAGAACTACTTAAAGAAACAAAGTTTAGAGAATGTTCAACTTAGGGTTCTGTGCTAAAAATGTTAAAGTGGCGAACACCTAATTTAGGTTCCTAAAATAAGTGGATTATCTCTCTGGAGAAAAGACTAATTTCAAACCTTGTAGGATATTGTAAAATCTTATCAATTTTTACTGAGGCAGATAGAGGCATTAAAATATGGACTTAAAAATACAATTTTGGTTTTAAAGACATTTTTATAATTAGGCTGAGTACCAGTTTAGGGGTCTAGAATCATATCAATTATGATTTACATTTAAATAGCTTGCTATACATATTTGTGTCTATAGTGAAAAACAAAAGCAAAAACCTGATTTTTTCAGAGTCTAGTGGGCATGTACCAGAAGACAAGATCACTATTACCTGTGATCTTGGTGTGTATTTCCTGGTTTCAATGTGTTGTGTTGTTTTCTCTGCCTCATTTTACTCATGTGAGAGTCTTAGATGTATGATGGGTTTTAATGTGTAGGCATATATGTGTGCATGGGTATGTAATTTTTTTCTCTCGTGTCTAAATCTGTATTAATATCACTGTCTTCATGCTATGGAAAATACTGTGAAAAAGAGTGAACTGGGTTGTCACAGCACTGCCTACATTGGGCTGTTGGAGTCCTTTCTCATTTAAGGTTGGATGAAGCACAATATGGTCCATGACCCTTTGTATCAGACATGGGATGAGATTACACCTTATTTTTGGGTTAATATTTTCCCTGGAAGAGAATGGATATTCCGAATGTCAATCATCCTGGAACAGGAAATAAGATGAGCCTTAGGTATAAAAGAGCACCCCTTATCTTTGACAGAGGAGGCAGTCAGGCAGGCCTAGACTCTGGATTGTAGAAATATATAACTCTTCTTGTTGGTGAGAATGCAGTTGACAGCCCTAGCACACAGAGGCCTGCCAGGAAACAGCAGGGACACTCATGGTCTCTTAGAGACTTCCAGCAGCAGTCTGTTAAGTTCCTCTAGTCTCTGAGCTTTCAGTAAGCTCTTTTTAACAGTGTGGTTTTGTCTCAGTTGTGTGTGGGAATTGGGGGAATTGAAACTATTTTTGTAGTATCAGGAAAGACAATGGCCAAGAAGTGAGATGATGACACAGGGGTCATCTGCCCCAGAAAAGATGGCCTGGGCAGCAAGAGGAGAAATCAGAACATAGGAAAAAAGAGGAATTTTAAGGCAATTACCTGGGAAACTTCTGGAAATCATTGGGTGAAGATATGAACTGAAAGGGGCTAATCCCTGCCAGAAAGTCAGCGAGGGTTTGTGCCATGATAGTTTGCATATACAAAGGAAACTTAACCTCATTTGGGAGTCACAGGCTTAGCAGATCAGTAATATACAAGGTTTATAAGAAAATGATTACAAATTCTTGCTAACCTAAGGGCTCAAAGAAATATAAATTAACATAAACAGAAAATTTCAGCTAATTCGGTAAAATGAGTTGTATTGATGTGTTATTTAATGAGAAGCAGTAGGTTATTTTTGTTAGAGGGCTGCCACCCTTTTCTGACGAATTATTTTAATGTTGTAATTATTTGATTTGATTAATCAGCCAGTCAGCAAAGCAAATATTTTCCACCTAAATTAAATGTGTTGGCAGAATGATTTTTTAACACATTTGATATGTCTATTTTATATTTTTATGAATAAATGTATGAGAATCATGTTATCTTGTCTCTGGGTCAGAATTCTGCCCTGGAGGCTTCTATTTTGCGCCAAAAAAATTGACAAGGTCTTTCTCAATGTTGACTAGGAGAAAAAAACCTTTAAAACTTCAAAATTAGGTGAAACTCATGTGATTCAGTAGAAATGTAATGTAAAAATCACTGAAAAAATATCTGTGTTTGAGTTCCTGGCTCTGCCACTAAATGTGGAAGCTGATCAATTATCGGATTCCTCTGAGTCTCAGCTTCTGTCTGTAACCCCACAGGATCATGTAGAAAATTCAGTGATAAAATAAATGTACAGGGGAAATGCTATAAAGTTAAGGTAGTACATAAAATCTGTCATGTTTTCTTCCAGTTCTTAGATTCCAGTGGGAAAATATAGAGGCAGGGGGCATAAAGGAAATAAATTAGAGCATGAAGGAAAGAAATCCAGGCAAAGTTCAAACTAAAATGTTTTAGGTTTTTTTGTTTTTTTTTTTTTTGAGATGGAGTTTCACTCTTGTTGCCCAGGCTGGAGTACAGTGGCACAATCTCAGCTCACTGTACCTTCTGCCTCCTGGGTTCAAGCAATTCTCCTGCCTCAACCTCCAGAGTAGCTGGGACTATATGCATGTACCCAGCTAATTTTGTATTTTTAGTAGAGATGGGGTTTCTCCATGTTGGTCAGGCTGGTCTTGAACTCCCGACCTCAGGTGATCCACCCGCTTGGGCCTCCCAAAGTGCTGGGGTTACAGGTGTGAGCCACCGCGCCTGGCTAAAATGTTTGAGTTTTAGGATTATTTTTAATCTTAGTGATTTTCGAGCTTATTAAGTAGCTTGTTGAATCAAAATTTTCAATCCTGGGTGTGATTCAGAATACTATCATACAAAATTCAGAACCCTGAGCCCTACCTGTCACTGGAGATGTTGGTTCAAAAACTCAGGAGCGGGTTTTTAAAATTTTATTATTCAGTTTATTGCTACCAATGTCATGGAGCCTGACTGTCTGAAACTTTGAGACTCCAAAGCTGGCTGCTGGGAATTGCTGAGCAAACTTTACTGTGTCAATAAACTTCTTTGGACCAATGTAGGGCAGTTTTACATGTTTCCCACTTGGGTACAGTTGGGGATGTACTGGAAAGCTGTGGTTAACAGGATAAACTAAAAAGTTTCTAGTTAGACATTAGATTCTCATAAGGAGCATGCAACCTAGATCCCTCAAATGTTTAGTTCACAATAGGGTTCACGCTCCTATGGGAATCCGATTCCACCACTGATGTGACAGAAGGCAGAGTTCCAGCAGTAATGCTTGCTTGCCTGCCACTCACCACCTGCTGTGTGGCCCAGTTCTTAACAGGCCACAGACCGGGACCAGTGCGCGGCCCACGGGTTGGGAGCCCCTGGTTTGGCACCAGGAGATGGTGCTATTCTTGCGATAGTGAGTTCTCTTGAGACCTGGTTGTTCAAAAGTGTGTGGCACCTTCCCCCTCCTTGGTCCTGCTCCTGGCATGTAAGATGCTTGCTCTCCCTTTGCCTTCCACCATAAGTAAAAAATCCCTGAGGCCTCCCCAGAAGCAGATGCTGCCATGCTTCCTGCACAGACTGCAGAACTGTGAGCCAATTAAACCTGTTTTCTTTATAAATTACCTGATCTCAGGTATTTTTTTATAGCAGTGTGAGAACAGACTAATACAACTTTCAACCTATAATTCTCTGGATGACATGAGCAGTTTCTTCTGAATAAGTTTTTGAGTGGAAATAGTTCTGCTTCATAAAGTAGAAGAAAGGAACTAATGTTTATTGACTGGCTGTTCTGTGCCAGGCACTGAGCTTGGCATTGAACTGGGGACTTATAGTGGTTATCCCATATACTTCTCATCAGAATTCCATGAAGAAGCCATTAATATTACTATTTTACAGATGAGAAAATTGAGGCTTCCGTAAGTGAATAACTGGTAAGAGCATACAATTAATGATGGTGGAACAGGGACTTTGACTCAAATCTGTCTAGCGTGGAAGTTCATGATCTACACATCATCCTATACTGCCTTTCCTTGTGTCCAGCACTTGAGGTAGAACAAGTGTTTGGTGCTGTAGGGACTATTAATATCTCCATTCTGATAGTTATCTTATATTTATGATCATTGTGTGGAAGTTATAGGCATAATGAATGGGCTGAATTTCACTGACACTAGATGCAACAATGCATTTTGCACCTATATCCCATCTCAGCCCACCTCTGATTTCAGTGGCAGCCATGGTGGATGGTTCTGAGCTCCATCTGCTAGCATTTGCACTGGAATCACTCCGCTTTTCTGCCTCAGGGCTTTCTCCAAAGCTACAGGAGGTTGCTGAGCTTGAGCACATAGCCAACTGGTTGAACAACCTTCAACCAGTGAAGGACAAGAGTCAGAGGATAAATGTCTCAGCCTCCTGTCTTTCAGTGAGACAATTCTAAGGTGCTTCCACATGCTTTTTTCAAAGACCCCAGTGGGATTGAGTCCCAGGGATCCAGCTCAGCAATGCACCTAGTGGTTCTCCTTCCTTGTCTTACTACCTCTCACTCTGCTTCCTGGGATGTTAGTGGGTTTTTTTTTGTTGTTGTTGTTGTTTTGGTTTGGTTTTTTTGTTTGTTTTTGTCTTCCAGTTCTTAAGGCATTGTATTTTTTTTCATTTATTTGAGCAATAGACTATTTGGTCTGAACTGATATGCATCAGAGTTTCCTGTTTGGGGTAAGGGAGAGACAGAAGGCAAAGAAAGAGAGCAGGGTAATATGAACTGAGAACAAGAGCTCCAGTGAGCCTCCTTCTCTTCTGCCTTGCTTCCAATCCCGTGGGTCACAAGCAGAGAGATCAGCAGCATGATTGAAATGGTTTCTAACTACATGACAGAGACTGTCACTCTGTAAATACTCTGAAACACTTGAGGAAGGGAAATTTCACAAGTGCCTGGACTTCCTGTGTATTAGTTGCATCCCGCACTGTATCAAGAAATGTGCGTATTGATGCAGATGTAACCTCACATGCCAGTGAAATCTGGAAATGTTTTTGTGCCAACCTAGTTCTCAATATCTTACTCACTTTCTCCATTGGCTTGCATAATTTGCATGTATTAGGAATATCATAGCAAAATAGAGAGTATTCATTTGTAGGAAATTCCGACCAGAAAAACACCACTGGATGAATTTGACTTTGTTTCCTAATCTATGGCATAAGGAAAAACTGTTAGCTTTTATGTGATTTTGGCCAGAAATGAAGTAAATAAATAAATCATGACAAAGATGACATGATAGGAAAACGTGTCACCTTAAGAAAAGTCTGGAGTAGCTATTACTTGAATATTTTTACACTTACAATATATGAACTTCACATATAAAACTTAAGAGTGCACTCTCTATTACAGAAGTGGGTGGAAATTAGGTGACTCTAGAAAGGTAGGTGAAGGAATGTATGGCTAGATACAGATATGAATGTGGATATAGCCCTTTACAAAGTACTGTTACGTAATTTCACATTCCATTTTTATACAACTTATGAAATCTTAATTTTCCTATTTTACAGGTGAAGTTCAAAGGAGTTAAATAAAATCTTTGAGATAACCCAGCTAGTAAGTGAGAGAGATGGACTATCTCTGTCTCACCTGTCTCAAAACCCTGTGTCCTTTCTCCTTCATCCCACTGCCTTCACCTGGTCAGTTCCTGAAATCCACTGGGACATAGACCTGGTGCCTAGTTTGCCTTATGACCTGCCTCATTTCTCAGAGACCAGGGATTGGCCATGGCATCTACAATTAGGAAGAAAAACAAATGAGTCCCTTGGTCGCTGCAGTTGCGCACTGACCAAAGGATATTTGGCAAATATTTCTTGACTGGTTTCACATAGAAAATTTCACTAGTGTTACTGCAGGCCAGTGTGTGTGTATCAATGCAACAAACTTAGATTCAATTAAAATAATTTATCTAGAGCCTCAATGGAACTATAAAGCCTGGAAACTTCTATGAGTGTAATCTGAAAAAGCTCTTACTTTGAACATTTTGAATAGACTTTGATGTTCATTCATTTTTTCATGTACATATACATAATCCCAGTTTTATGTAAAAAGGTGAATCTTTTAAAAGAGGCATATTGAATTGAGGTTTAAAGCATCAAACCTGGGCTCTCAAATTTTAGGGTAAAAATCTTTCAAAATGACTGTATTGTCTATTCTGGCTTTCAAATGTATGTATATACACACATATATTTATATATACATACAAATGCGTATGTATATACACACATAGAAATTCTTGTTATTGCTAAAGAGGTTCTTTTATTGCTGTTTGCTTCATATTTAATTATCTACACTCCATACAAAATTATGTTCATTGTTATATATGGTTTATCTCAAAGAAATTTAAAGAATAAGCAATGAGAAGAACTGGGAGTAATTGTAGAAAATGTGCTTAGGCATGAGGATAAATTAAAGTATTCAGTCACAGGCTGGGCACAGTGGTTCATGCCTGTGATCCCAGCAATTTGGGAGTCTGAAGCAGGTGGATCACTTGAGGTCAGGAGTTTGAGACCAGGCTGGCCAACATGGTGAAATCCTGTCTCCACTAAAAAGACAAAAATTAGCCGGCCCTGGTGGTGCATGCCTGTAATCCTAGCTACTTGGGAGGCTGAGGCAGGAGAATCACTTGAACTTGGGAGGCAGAGGTTGCAGTGAGCCGAGATAGCACCATTGCACTCCAGCCTGGGTGATAGAGAGAGATTAGACTCCATCTAAAAAAAATTAAAAATAGGCCGGGCGCAGTGGCTCACGCCTGTAATCCCAGCACTCTGGGAGGCTGAGGCGGGTGGATCACGAGGTCAGGAGATCCAGACCACAGTGAAACCCTGTCTCCACTAAAAAAAATACAAAAAATTAGCCGGGCACGGTGGTGGGCACCTGTAGTCAAGCTACTTGGGAGGCTGAGGCAGGAGAATGGGGTGAACCTGGGAGGCGGAGCTTGCAGTGAGCCGAGATAGCGCCACTGCACTCCAGCCTGGGCGACAGAGCGACACTCCGTCTCAAAAAAAAAAAATTAAAAATAAAGTTTTCAGTCACAGGGTTACTTGTGAAGGAAAGAAATGAAAAGATACAAGTAAAAAGATATTTCATTATTGAGTTTTAAAGAGAAGTCAGGAAGAAGGAATACAAGAGTTTTCAGAGAGATTGTAGAAGTTCAGGCAAGAATTAAGGTGCATTTTGCAGAGATGCTAAGTACATCAGATTGTAAATAACACATCAGGCAGATTAGGCCAAGAGTAGAGTAGGTGGGGTGGGGAAGCCATCATCAAATGGTATTCATGGTGTGGTGTGGCAATGATATTTAAAGCCAGATGAGATCACCTGGAAGTTCATATACATGGAGAACAGTAGATATTTCATATCAGAAACTAGGGTATTTTGGAGCACTGAAAGAGATGGATGCAGCAAACAAGAAGTTAGAAGGGGAGGAGAGCAAGCAAAGAAGAGAAACATATGAGGGTGGAAATCACTCATATGGAATGCTGCTAGGAGGGCAAGTAAGATGATACCCAGGAATGAGCCGTAGAGTTGGCAACCTGGAGGTGGTGGTAGAAGAGAAGATAGAGATGGGAAGGGAAGTCCGGAAGTGAAGACAGAAAGTCAAATATTTCTAGCTATTTTGCTATAATGGAGAAAAAAAGAACAAAATCATGTGGGGTAGAAAAGATAGAAGCTTTTATACCACATTTATTTAGTGAATGGTGAGGACTTATTAGAGAAGAGTAATGTACAGTCCTAGAAAGAGCAACACAAACTTCTAAGCGGATTCCAGCAGAAAACTTGACCAGCACTCCCCCTGATGGCCAGCAGATGAACAAATCCCAGCTTCTTATGGCAATCCAGCACCCTCCCCAATCTGGTTTTCCCTGCTCACGAATATATAATTATCCAGACAAGTATGTAGGTACTAGGACTAATATGACTGAAATTTAGTGACGTACAGATTATGAAACACATCAGGGAAATGACATATCAGGGAAAAACAAAAGAATCAAATGGAATAACTTCTATAACATATAGTTCTCAAAGTGAGATTCCCAGACAAGCAGCATCAGCATCACCTATGAACTTGTTAGAAATGCAAATTCTCAGGCCCCAACTCAAACCTACTGGATGAGAAACCCTGGAGGTGGGGCCCAGCAATCTGTGTTCAACAGGCTCTTCTAATGATTCTGATGCACTTTCAAGTTTGAGAACTGTCACTGATTTCAAATAAGTATTTGAGGGAAACTTTAAGTTGTATACAAACTTTGCAGAGCCAGAGTTTCATTCAATTTCATGTTGTCCATCTGTTTTTGAGTCATTTTTCTGGTGTTTCAATGATTTCTTTAAATTTTTTTAAGCGTTTAATGATTTTGGATATATAATATTTACACATGTTTATGGTATACATGAGGTATTTTGATACAAGCATATTTTGATACAAGCATAATGATCAAATCAGGGTAATTGAAGTATCTGTTACCATAAACAATTATTTTTTCATGTTAGCAACATTCCAATTTCATTCTTTTAGTTATTTTGAAATACATAATAAATTATTAACTATAGTCACCTTACTGTGCTACAGAACACTAAATCTTACTTCTTTTAAAATCTAACTGTATTATTGTACCCATTAACCATCCACTCTTTACCCCAACCTCCTGGCTATTCTTCTCAGCCTCTGGTACCATCATTCTACTCTCCATCTCCATAAGTTCAATTGTTTTTTAGCTCTTACATATTAGTGCAAACATGCAATATTTATCTTTCTGTGTCTGGCTTATTTCACTTAACACAGTGTCTTTCGGTTCTATCCATGTTGTTGCAAATAACAGGATTTCATTCTTTTTATGGATGAGTAATATTCTATTGTGTACATGTACCACATTTTCTTTACCAATTCACTGATGGACACTGTATTAGTCCATTTCACACTGCTATTAAAAATACTACCTGAGACCAGGTAATTTAAAAAGGAAAGAGGTTTAATTGACTCACAGTTCTGCAGGCTTAATAGGAAGCACGGCTAGGAAGTCTCAGGAAACTTAAAATCATGGTGGAAAGCAAAGGGGAATCAAGCATGTCTTACATGGCAGCAGGTGAGAGAGAGCAGGGGAAACTGCTACTTAAAACACCATCAGATCTCATGAGAACTCACTATCATGAGAACAGCATGGTGAAAACCGCCCCCATGATCCAATCACCTCCCACCAGGTCTTTCCCTCAACACATGTGGATTACAATTTGGATTGCAATTGTTGATGAGATTTGGGTGAGGACACAGCTAAACCATATCAGACACTTAGGTTGATTCCTTATTTAGGCTACTGTGAATAGTGCTGCAATATACATGATAGTGAGGATATCTCTTTGATATACTGATTTCCTTTCTTTTGGATATATACCCAGTAGTGGGATTGCTAGCCTATATGATAGTTCTATTTTTAGTTTTTCAGACTGTTCTCCCTAGCAATTGTACTAATTTACATTCCCACCAATAGTGTACAAGGTCTCCCCTTTCTCTACATCCTCGCCAGTATTTGTTATTGCCTGTCTTTTGCATAAAAGCCATTTTAACTGGGGTGAGATGCTATCTCATTGTAGTTTTAATTTGTATTTCTCTCATTAGTGATGATGAGCATTTTTTCATATACCTGTTGGCCATTTGTATGTCTTCTTTTGAGAAATGTCTATTCAGATCTTTTGCCCATTTTTAAAACAGCTTATTTTTTCCTAAGTTATTTGTACTTTTTAATATATTCTTGTTATTAATCTCATGCCAGATGGTTAGCTTGCAAATATTTTCTTGCATTCTGTGGATTGCCTCTTCACTTTGTTTCCTTTGCTGTGCAGACTCTTTTTTTTAGCTTCATGTGATCTCATTTGTACATTTCTGCTTTGGTTGCCTATGCTTTTGAGATCTTATTCAAGAAATCTTTGCCAAGACCAATATCCTACAGTGTTTTTCCAATGCTCCTTTAGTAGTTTCATAGTTTCAGGCCTTAGGTATAAGTCTTTAATCCATTTTTATTTTGTTTTTGTAAATGGCCAGAGATAGGGTCCAGTTTCTTTATTCTGCATATGGAGATCCAGTGTTTCTAGCACTATTTGTAGAAGAGAGTGTCCTTTCCCCAGTGTATGTTTTTGGCACCTTTGTCAAAGATGAGTTCACTGTAAATGCACAGATTTATTTCTGGGCTTAATACAAAATTTTATTAAGCAGTTTTAAGCCTACGTTCCTCAAGTATTTTATACCATACTCAGCATAAGGACAAAAATAGTTTGTGTTTTTGTAGTAAACTTCTTTCTATGAGATAATTGTCACTTTTTGTTCTTCTAGTTTCTATGATTCTAGGTCTGAGGCAGAGAAAATAGAAGGTGAACTTGGAAAAATTTGTGCCAGGAAGCAAGAAAGTAACCAAAGTCTAAAGTGATACTATGAAAAGGACATAGCAGTTGGCTTGAAGGGGCCAGCTCTGGCCAAATTAGAGACAAGTAAGCATCAGAGTCATGACAACAGTTAAATCACATTCATGGGGAAAAAACTATTATATATGTGTGTGTATATATACATATATACATGCATATGTGTGTATATGTATGTATACAGATGTGTGTATATCCATATAGCCATATGGCATTATAGCCATATGGATATACACACACATATACATACAGATATATATGTGTGTGTGTGTGTCACATTTATAGCCATATAGATATACACACATATACATACAGCTATATATATATGGCTATATGTGTATATGTGCATCTATGTCCATAGCAATATTAAAGAGAAGGCTGAGGAAAGAATACTCTTCTTAACAGAATATCAGCTAATAAATAGAAGAAAAGATAGAGTTAGAATATTACAATTTTGTGTCCAATTATATCAATAGATATAGCAAGGATCATTAATGACTTCTAAAACAATTGAGTCAAATCTTAGGAGAGAAGACATTCACAGGGTCCCAAACTATTGTCACACAGAATACTTATTAATTAGAAACATAAACAATTCTTTTACAAAGGAGCGATCTGGTGGATACTACCTTGTGTGAGCAAATGAACACTTGGAGGTACAACATAACTGATAAATTCTACTTTCTTATGCAGATATTACTGAACATCTGCAATGAGTGAGCAAGAGACTTTGAGACTTTGAGATACAACAGGGGACACCGCCACAGTGGGAATTCAGATTTGATGGAGGCCTTTCTGAGAAAGTAGCAATCGTAAAGTGTAGAGATAGAGAAACTTTCCTCACAAAGGCTGTGGAGGTGGTAGGATCTGAGACAAGGTATACCAGTTAGATGCAAAAATGCATGCAAAGACTCTGGGGCAGGAGGGTGTATGATTCATTGGAAGAATTGTAAGAACCAAAGTGCCTAAAATTTACAAGTATTAGTTTTCTACTTCTGCTATAACAATTTCACAAACTTTGCAGCATAAACACACCTTTACTGTCTTACAGTTCTGTAGGTCAGAAGTCCAGTATAGATTTCACCAGGATAACATTAGGTTGCCTAGGACTGCATTTCCTTATGGCAGCTCTAGGGGAGAATCTGTTTCCTGCTCATTGAGTGGTTGGTGTAATTCAGTTCCTTGCAGTTTCAGGACTGAGATCCCCCTTTTCATGTGTATAGTCCTCTGAGGACTACTCCCAGTTCTGGAGGTCACTTCATTTCTTGATTCATTATTCCTGTCCTCTATTTTCAAAGTCAGCAATAAAGAAGGAGTCCTTCTCAAATTGTATCTCTCTCTGACAGATGGGAAAGGTTCTCTGCTTTGAGAAACTCGGGTAATTATACTGGACCCACTCTGATGATCCAGGATTATCTCCCCATCAGAAGGCCCTTGACCCTACCCACATCTGCAAAGGTAACATATTCACAGGTTCTGAAAATTAGGGCACAGACACCTTGGGGGGTCATTATTTTGTCTAGTACAAGAGGAGATCATGAGAATAGCTCAAGATGGAATACTTTCACTCGCCTGATGGTTCTAGTCAGGTTGCTCGTTTTAAATCAAGAAAACTTCAGTGACTCACTGTTACTATCAGTGAAACTATTACTATCACTATTACTATTACTATTCAGTGACTCACTATTACTATCACTTCAGTGACTCACTATTACTATTAATTCAAAATGTGTTTGAATTAAATTCAAACACATTTTCTTGTCATGTAGACTTTACATGATCTAGGCAAAATCCTGATGTATGTTTTTTTCTACACCTGTTTTCCAGCTACGTTGGGCTATCCTGGATTCTCTGGTAAAGATTCCTATATTTTCTTGCCTTCACACTTTTTCTCAGTCTTTCTTTTCTCTTTGGAATGTCCTTTTCTCCATCTTTTGATGTTTCATCCCTTCTTTGAGGTTCATCTCCTCCATACCCACTCTTACCCAGCATGAGCACATGTGCGCGTGCGCACGCGCACACACGCGCGCACACACACACACACGCACGCACACTTCCAGCCCTTTACAGTGATCTGTGACAATCATTCTGCATTGCATGGCAGTGAATACATTTTCTTATTGTCCTATTATATTACCCAGCTTCTTGAGGGCGAGGGCCATGGTGGGGATGGGAGTACTTGTTGGTTTTTTGCCTTCTTTCTGATTGCCTGATGCTATTGTCATACTAGTGGCTAAATATTTTTATATCATCCCTGGCAGTGACTACTTCTCATTTATCTTTGTAACCTCCATAGAGCACATAAATATGCCCCACCCACCCCCACACCCAACAAAGTGAATGAATCATCCTTGATAAATTGTATTTTGTTGGTTTCCAGCTTGTCAAGATATTTGCAAATTTTGATCCTGACACATTACGCATTAATTATGACTTCCAGATTGTTTTATACAACTTCAACTGGAGTTTCAAAAGCTCAACTTTATTTCTGTTTCCTGGGAATATCATACTAGATTCTACACACTAAACATATTCCTTCTTTGCTCTTCTTTTTCCAATATAGAAAACATACACACACTAAATAGAAAAGCAAACCACCAGACTAATGTGGTTGTCTTAAACATATGTGTTTAATGCCATGCCAGGTACATTCTTGGTACCAGTTTTCCTAATACCAGAACCTTTATGATATTCTTCTCTTTTGTATTCCTCCAGTGTGTGCACATCCTGAAACCCAACAGACGTAAGCTTTGAAAATATAAGCCATTGTTTTTTTGTGCTTTTTTCCCTTACATTCTTTCCTTTGTTTCTTCCTTTTCCTGCTTGTTCTTTCTTATTTGGGTTGTATTTCTTTTTATATTTGGAAATTTCAAAATCATAGAATAAAGAAGCACATAATCATCACCTATAATCCAATAACACAGAATAAATTATCATAAGTATTTGAATTACTTAATTCTCACCTTATGTTAATGTTTTTAAAATTACATGTGTAGTATGTGAACTTTCCTTTTTTTCAAATAAAGCCATACATTAGTGGTTAAAACGATTTCTCCCTTCAGTTTTACTAAGCCTATTTGGTTTGCATCTGTTTGGTTCTTTTATTGATAGATTAAAATATGTATTATTCCATCAAAAGTTTATTTTGGAAAAGCAAAATATCGTTTAAAACTTTCCATTGAAAGTTTACTTTGAAAAAGTAAAATGTTATTTTAAAAGTAAAATATTTCGTTACAAACTTCATGGTAACTTAGCCATACCTTCCCCCACCCCAAGTTTCCATTAGACAGACAGGTTTTTTATAAGTTGTACATATATATATACACACACACATATATATACACACACACACACATATATATATAAAACCTTTCTTATCATACTTTTTTTTTTAGATCTGTCCATGTATTAATTTATCCTTTAATCACAAACAGTATTCAGACATTTCATTTTTCCAATACCCTCTTGGAAGATATTTATTTTGCTTCCAATTTTGCTCACAGCTGTGAAATATTTTGGCCCTCATAACTTTGCGTACATGAGAGAGTGTTGTCCTAGAAAGGCAGCATGTGGTGAGTGGTCGAAATCAGGCTCAGGAGCCAGACAGTCGCATGTCAAAGACTAGTTCTTTCAGGCGACCTTGGCCAAGGTTTTCATCTCTCTGCACCTTAGTTTCCCCACCCGGAAAGAATAGCAATAGCTTCTGCACCATGCAGTTGTTATGGGAATCGGATGAATTCATACACAAAAAGGACTTGGAATAGTCACCTTACCAAGTAGGCATTCCAGGCATGTAAGCTGTCATGATTATTGTTGTCCTGTGGCTGGCTTAAGGAAGACAGTAATCAGTTAAACCTGTTTTTCAGATTTATTAACTGACATTGCCAAATTGCTCCTAAGAAGGGCTACAACAATATTATATCCACTTCCTCACAATCTTTCCAGTATTTGATATTGTGTGATGTTTTAATGTTTTTGTTATTTAAAAGGATGAAAAGATAATAACATCTCTCATATGGTTTGGCTGTGTCCCCACCCAACTCTCATCTTGAATTGTATCTCCCAGAATTCCCATGTGTTGTGGGAGGGACCCAGGTGGGGGTAAGTGAATCATGGGGGCAATCTTTCCCATGCTATTCTCGGGATAGTGAATAAGTCTCACAAGATCTGATGGGTTTATCAGGAGTTTCCGCTTTTGCTTCTTCCTCATTTTCTCTTACTGCCACCATGTAAGAAGTGCCTTTCACCTCCTGCCATGATTCTGATGCCTCCCCAGCCATGTGGAACTGTAAGTCTAATAAAACCTCTTTTTCTTCCCAGTCTCAGGTATGTCTTTATCAGCAGTGTGAATACAGACTAATACAATCTCTTTATTATAATTTGAATTTTTCTGATTACTGGTGAAATTGATTTCCTTTTAAATGTTTATTGGTCATTTGCATTTTATCTTTTCTGACTTGTCTATTCATATTCTCTGCTTATTTTTCTACTAGATTGTCTTTTATTGCGGTTGTTAACAGGAGTTCTTTGAATATTTTGGATTCTAAACTCTAGCCACTTGTACATGTTGCAGATGTAAGGAAAATCAACATCTTTACTATATGAGCCATTCTATTAACATACATATCACATTTCCCATTAATACTAAAGTTCTCTTATTCCTTTAGTAAAGCTATATAAAAGCTTATTCATGAAGATCTTACTCCCCTTCTCTCCCCTTTTTGTTTTCTTTTTTGTTTGTTTTAAAGTTTTTTGGTCTTTTTGAAGCAAAAAATATCTTTTTAGGGCAACGTTAATACCATTTGTTTCTAATTATAATGCGTTAAGGTAAGGGAAAGTAGTCTGTTTATTTGAAATAGATGAAGACTTCCTTTCTGAGATCAGTTTTCACAAATGTTCCATGTGCTTGAAATTTATGTGTATTATTTAGTTTTAATTATGTGTATTCTTTAATTTCTTAAGTCAAGTAGATATTTAATGAGATGCTCTGCTTTGTTAGCGTTAAACTACTTTTAGGAAATCTATAAATTACATGGAAGAAGCATGTTCTTTGATATATGGATGAGAAGAATAGAGAGACAAAAATAATTTTATTAAAATGTAGATACTCCCCAACTTATACGTTTAAGTTGTGCTCTAAGATTTTACTTGTAAACTGATTATCTGGAATTTAGAGGATGCTTGTTCTCTCAAGCCATAAATATGACATTTGCTCAACTTTTTTTTTTTTTTTTTTTGAGATATAGTTTCACTGTTGTTGCTGAGGCTGGAGTGCAGTGGCACTATCTTGGCTCACTGCAATCTCCACTTCCCGGGTTCAAGTGATTCTCCTGCTTCAGCCTCCCAAGTAGCTAGGATTACAGGCATGCACCACCACACCTGGGTAATTTTGTATTTTTCATAGAGATGGTGTTTCACCACGTTGGCCAGGCTGGTCTCAAACTCCTGACCTCAGGTGATCCACCCACTTCTGCCTCCCAAAGTGCTGGGATTACAGGCATGAGCCACCATGACCAGCCCAACTATTTTTGATTGACAATGATGAAGCCCCTTCTCCTTTGTGTTATTACTTGTTCATTGGCACCTATTTTCCAGAATATTATTCTTTCATCTCCCATTAATTATTCAGAGATTGGTAATGATGAATTTATTTTAAAGCAGAGTGAAACGGGAAAAGATCCCTTGTTCCCCTCACAGGGCATGTGATTGGGTTGTGGTTTACTTCTTGAGTGCCCCACTGCTCAAACTTCTAGGGGGAGACAGGCAGGCTGTGGGGCTCTGACCCCATGGCAGTGTCTAGGGGTGAATATTTACAGCGGAAGCCCCTGTGGGCGTGTGTTACAGGGTGCTCTTTTAGTTTAGCCATCCGTAGGTGGCTTGTGTTCGCTCAGTTAAACCCCTGCCTTACCACAAGGACAGAGGGCTTTCTGTATCCTGGCGCTCTTGCCTTGGTGCACTGGAAGAATCGGATCATACATGGGCTTGGAGAATGAGTGCAAGGTTTTATTGAGTGGAAGTAGCTCTCAGCAGATGGGGGAGCCAGAAAGGAGATGGTTTTTCCCTGGAGTCAGGCCACTCAGCAGCCAGGGCTCTCTTCTGATAGGCAGACTCCGCCTTGTTCTCGCCCCCAACCCAGCTGATGGCCTGCCAGTGTGCCTGCATCTCTCCTCTGCTGATGTGTTCCTCTCAATGTCCAGCCGCTTGGCTGCTAGGGTCTCAGAGTTTTTGTAGGCACAGTATGGGGGCGTGACAGGCCAGGGTGATCTTGGAAAATGAATCATTTTGGCAGAAAAAAAAAAAAAAATGCCTGTCCTCACCTAGGTCTGTAGGCACAGGCCCCGGGGTGGAGCCCTAGCCAGGGACCACGCCCTCCTCTACACAGCATTTCCCTTATCCCCTTCTGTATCACGAGGTTGCAGAGCTCATAGCTGAGCACATTTTTCCTCATTCGATTTCCTCTGCCCTTGTTAGAAGTCCATTGATTTTACATAATCCAAATCTAGGCATCATCTCAGCCTCTTCAATATCAATAAAATTGATAGCTGGTCATTTCCAATCCTTTTCTCTTTTTCAAAGCAAAATTGAAAAAGTTATTCTACTTATCTGAAAGATGAATGTTGATTCTTAAGAAATAACAGAAGTTAATACTTAAGTGGAATGATAATTTCTTGAGTTCTGATGACTAGAGAGCAAACTCCTAATAACTTAGAAATTGAACACAAATACTGAGATTTTGGTCATCAGTCTCTAAAGAAACACTTTTCTTCACATACTTTTCATGCTGTGGTTTTTGATAATTGGCAATAGTTGCTAGACGTAACTCACCATAAGACATTGATAAAAATAAAGATGACAAAGGTAAATCATGGAGAAAATATTTCTTAATTAGTTATTTGTACTTGGCTCATTTGTATTTGTATGGGTTCATTTGTATTTCAAATATATTTTCTCTTTTTAAAACAAGTATTTCAGATCTTATTTTTACCCATAGATGCCCATCTCCTCCAACAAGAATGTTATTTCCTTTATCCCAGTGTACAAAGACAAAAGGCTTCATATTCATAGTTATGTATTTGTATTAATATCTCTGTCTCCCTAAATATATATATATACATGTGTAATTAATATTCCAAACCTACTGTTCAAGATAAAACTAAAGAAAAATTTAAGATTTTAAGGTGAATTGTTTTATTTATAATCTCCAGAAAATGAAATAATCCAAATATCAGTTTACTAATGAATGGATAAACAGATGATGGTATAAACATACAATGAAATCCTACTCAGTAATAAAAAGGCACTATTAATACACAGAATGAGGATGAGTCTCCAAACTTTATACTACATAAAATAAGCCAGGAAGAAAATACTATACATTGTGTGATTCCACTTATATGACATTATGGGAAAGGCCAAAACAGGAGTTGGTGGTGGTGGGGAGTAGGCATTGATTGAAAAAGGACACAAAGTTTTCAGGCTAATAGAAATATTCTATAATTCAATTGTGGTAGTAATTAAATAAATGTGTACATTTTTTAAGATTCATAGAACTCTACTCCTAACAAGGGATACACTTTATATAAACTATAGCTCAAAAAACTGATTACAAATAATTTAAGAAAAACCATTAAGTTCATATTCATGGATAAGATTCCACTCAGAGCTCTGAATCTTTAAATACAGCCAATTGATAGGATGTTCTTGTGCCTCCAGAATGGTTTTGACACTGGAGCATTTTGGCTCTTTTTTTCACTACTGGGTATTTGGTGGGCCCTGTGTATATATGTAGCCCTGGATACTAAGCCTTAGAGGGTCTCTAGAGAGCCTCACAAATGCTAACAGTGTGAGATGAGGAAAGAGTACGATATCATAGAGTGAAAGATGAAACATTTTTTCTCTTCTGCCCCAAACCCAGTTATTCTTTTATACTCTATCTGTAGACCTCCGGCTGTTGGGCCAATCCATATCATTTTCTGGACACTGTTGCATAGTACCAAGACGTTCTGTCTCTTACAGTCCAAAAAAACAGGGTCAGTTCAATAATTAAAGGTACCAGTACAGCTTAATTACCAAAACTCCAAACTTGCTTCAAAGGGAAACCTTTCTCCCTGTCATCTTGGTGCTGCTTCAGACTGGGGTGTCTAAAGTGGGGAAGGGGCAAGGCTGGCCTCCCTACCCTCCCTGCAACTGCTGGTGCAGCTCTTCCCCTCTTCGTATCCCATGCCACCTTTGACTCCTCTCAGATTTTGTGGGGAAGCACATGGGGAGTAGAGTAGACGAGCAGAATGTCACAAATGAAATCTGCATCAGTGCCCTGTGGATCTCGCAGATTCCCAGTGAGAGGTTATAAGTGTTTCCCTAAAGTTTCCTCAAAAAGGAAGATGTGGCTGTGGGTTCTTTAGTAAGGGGAAGGTCCCTTCTCTGGCAACTCCCAAAGCTGAACGCCAGATTCTGCTTCTGATAGTGTATCTTCTACCTATCCCTCCTATGGCAGCTAAGGGAAGAAAATTTCTCTTGCCCTATATGGTCAACCCATTCATACACTTGAAGAAGATGAGGACTAAAAATGAACTAGTTTCAGAATATCCTATTATGTCTTGGGTAGCACTTTACTTTGAGATGTAAGTACCTGGCACTTGTTGCTTTATTCCATTTGCTAAAATGCGCCTCTTCCTGTCAGTTTCTCAACTGAAATAGAAAGAGCCCATATTTACCCAAACAAATGGTGTACAGATATAGCAAAAATTATGGAGGTAGAATACAAATGACCAAAATTGAGAATCAGGTTAAAAAGAAAGAGGAAACTTTACAGGACACTTTTGAGGGTACCAAGAATTTGTTTCCAAAGCATTCAGTGGAAATGTTTAGAGGGAGGTTAGTAATGAGATGCAGAATGGCAGGTTCCAGGAGGGAGATGGACAGAGCAGTGAGGGGCTAAGAAACAGAAGCCCAGTGGCCTGACCAGTCTCATGTAGGTCATCTGTCGAAAGGAGGGGAAGCATTCTTGGGGTGAAGAGGGGAGAGCAGCACTCAAGTATATAGTTCAGTCTTGCCATAGGACTGCCCAGGTTTGCCTCATTCTATGGGGTAGTGTTTGACAGAAAGAGAAACTTGTGCTTTGGTCTAGTGACAGAGAGGGCAATGCAAAAATGCAGATAATGAAGAGGGGTCAGCACTGCAAACAGGATTGGCTCAAAATGATTTTCAGGCCAAAGAGTTGTCTTGAAGACTGGCAGTTTTAGAAATTGATTTGCAAGTTTGGTTAAAGCCCCATTATCTTCTGAACCCCACTAAAGAAATCAGTGCAAGACTGCCTTAAAAAAGTAGTGGAGGCCATCACCTAAATTCTTTAGGTTGGACTGAGCAGAATAAATGTGGTACCTTCTTGGCAAGAAGAAGAATGGACCAACCCAAGAGGTCTTTTCTGCTCTTAATTCCTATGATTAACATGCTCTTGTTCCCATCCTCTTGTAATTTCTAACAATTTTAAAAGTCTCTGCTAGTGGAAAAACATTTATGAGGAGATTGAAAGTAATTACAGTGTGTATTTTTTTTTTTTTTTTTTTTTTTGCCTAGAATATATAATCAATTTCATTTATTTCCCAAGTAAAACATTCACTGCAGGTTCAGTCATTGAAAGACAACTTGATTATCTGTTCCACAGAGCAAGTCAGGAGATATCATTCTCAGTCCTCAATCATAACTTCCTATTATGAAATGTTTATGCCCTAATCATTTTCATATTGAACAGGGGTCTGATTAACACATAACATTTAAAGTGTGTGTTTCTTGAAAAACCCTCTGAATAGGCAGCATATAATGTCATTGGAAGTAATTGCTATATTATTTAGCTCCTTTGCTTTTTAAAAAATCTATTTTTCTGTCCTCTAGAGCTACATAATGTCCTGAACATTTTAAATAAAGTATATTGTTTCACGCATCAAAACCAAATTATACATGTTCTTAAAGGCAGGTTAAATAACGTCCCACATATAGTAATGTCAGGATACTCTTGGAGAAAAAAAAGACAGGAAGACTAAGGATAGAAAATAAAAATGTACCTTCCTGTCTAAAAGTCACCTTAAATTAACCTTACATTAAAAAACACTAAGTTTTGTATATATTAAAATGCTTTTGTAAAAGTACAAATAAAAACTTTTAACTAAATCAAAATCTATATATGTTACCTACATTTACCCAGGCCTCCTCAATCTGGGCTTAAACTGGGGTAATAGTAACAGCTAACAAACCTGAAATGTCTGTAACCATAGCAATGGATATGCCACTGTCATGGTTTGAATATTTGTCCCCTTCAAAACTCATGTTGAAACTTAATCCCTGATTGTGGCAGTACTGAGAGGTGAGGGTCTTTAAGAGGTAATCAGGTCAAGAGGACTTTGCCCTCATGAATATATTAATTCATTCATGGATTAATGGATTTATGGGTTAACATGGGAGTGGGACTGGTGGATTTATAAGAATAAGAAGAGAGATCTGGGATAGCACACTCATCCTCCTCACCGTGTGATGCCCTTCACTGACTCAGAATTCTGCAGAGTCCCCACCAGCAAGAAAACCTTCACCAGATGTGGCCCTTTCACCCTGGATTTCTTAGCCTCCATAACTGTAAGAATTTTTTTTCTTTATAAATTTCAGACATTTTGCTATAAGCAACAGAAGAATGAACTAAGACATCCTCCCACCAGCAAAACTACTGGTATACAGCCCCCAGATCCCTTAATTCTGATTGAAAGGTACACATGAAAGATTATGAAACCACCAGTGTCTCTTCTATCTCATTTAGCATCTTGGCGCAAATTAGGAAATGGTACCCTTCCTCTAGGCAGATGCAGTCTGACTAGAAGAATTCAAGAATGAAACTAGAGCTGGATTTCAGCCCAACTGGCCCAACAGTAGGCAGCAGTCCTGCTAACTCACCTCTTCAACTGGAGGCATCCAGTAAACCCTCACTTTCCTAGGTTTGTCTCCTTACTGCTGAGCGACCCTGAGTGGTGACTGCCCCTGTAAAACCTCTTCTGGTTATCTCCTACTGTGGTCATCATAGTTGATCTCTGATTCGATGTCAACAATTTTTGTGCTAAAAGTGTGAAAGAATAAGTCCTCCACAAATCATGTGATACATGTTTTCAAACATACACACCAGAGCAAAACTATGTCCTACCTATTTAGCAGACTTTCAGTGACATAGCTCTATTTGAGGCATTAGTGCATTTGTTTTGTAAGAGACTGCCAAATTGTCTTCCAAAATGGCTATTCCAGTTTGCATTTCTGCCAGCAGTGAATGAGAGTTCCTCTTACTACATATCATCACCAGCATTTGGTGTTGTTAGTGTTTTGGATTTTGGCCATCATAATAGGTGTTTAATGTTATCTCATTGTTGTTTTCATATGTAATTCCCTAATGATGTATGATGTTGAACATCTCTTCATATGCATATTTCCCATCTGTATATTTCTTTTGGTGAGGTGTCCATTCAGGTCTTTTGCACATTTAAAAAAATTCGGTTGTTCATGTTTTTGTTGAGTTTTGTTTGTTTGTTTGTTTTTTGTTTTGAGATGGAGTTTCACTCTCGTTGCCCAGGCTGGAGTGCAATGGTGCGATCTCGGCTCACCGCAATCTCTGCCCCCTGGGTTCAAGCGATTCTCCTGCCTCAGCCTCCCGAGTAGCTGGGATTACAGGCATGCACCACCACACCTGGCTAATTTTGTATTTTTAGTAGAGATGAGGTGTCTCCATGTTGGTCAAGCTGGTCTTGAACTCCCGACCTCAGGTGATCTGCCCATCTCAGCCTCCCAAAGTGCTGGGAGTGCCACTAGATATGTCTTTTGTAAATATTTTTACCCAGGCTGCAGCTTGTCTTTTCATGATCTCGATCAGTGTGTTTTGTATAGCTCTATCTCCTTAA
Organism: Macaca mulatta; assembly: GCF_049350105.2. NCBI lineage: Eukaryota > Metazoa > Chordata > Mammalia > Primates > Cercopithecidae > Macaca > Macaca mulatta. The sequence goes on from NC_133408.1 coordinate 121,876,693, forward strand.
GAAACTGATATGTGTTCCTTAAGCCCAATAAAGAGACAATCTGAGTGAGGGTAACTGTTTAACTCAACTCCTTCCCCCTCAATACCCCACTTAGGAAGTTAAGGGCCTGTTTTTCCTTCTCAGTGATTTGAAGATCCTAGCCCAGGGGATGAGGATTTCCAACTTGTCCAGTCATTATCTCGCTCAGTAAGTTCATGAGGTTCTCAAGCAGAGAATTTTTTCCTTTTACACAGCTGTCAGGACGTTGCCAAATACATCAAAATTAAAAAAAAAAAAAATGTAATTTAGCCTACTGCTTAGGGAGCCTAACTATGCACTTTGATAAGATTTAGAGGCAAAACAAGTGAACAAAACTGTATAACACAAGAATATACGTTACCCAATTATGAAGTGAGGCCACAGCGGACTTGAAACAAAATAAAATTGCTTCTATCCTCCAATTGAATGGTTTGAATTGATCCAATGTTTTCCTACCATATTTTGTTAATTTGGAGGGATTATGTTCTTGTAGCCCCTCTGTCTCCTGACTTCTAAGTCTAATGCATTCTGTGTGCTGTATGTTTTGCTCCCCATCAACCTAGACAAAAATTAATATTTTCACTGGTTTTCAGGGTCCAAATAAAACCACTCATATAAAGTTTTCATTTTTGCTATTACATTTGTAATTTCCAAGCATTTTTCTTCCCTGAATTTACCTTTGTTTCCCGTATTTTTAATTATATTCTTGGTTTGATGCATATTCTCTCAACGCTCAGAATTTTGAGTGTTTTTTTGTTTATTTTATAGCCTTGCCTCTCTGTTCATTTTCAAGTTTTAGCTCTTAAAAGTGAATTTAGCTCTTAAAAAAGACATGTGGTTATTCTCCACATGTCTCTCAAGACTCATTCCCCACCTTGTCAATGCCCCAGAGGCTGAGTGCTATGAGCCACATCATCTGGGATACATAGCTCTGTGGCTTCCTGTTAGGTTCAACCAATGGAGGCACTGGCAAGAAATCAAAATATAGCCGGACAGGGAGACGGGGTCATCAACTCTCATTTACTCTCTACCCAGCCATTGTTCAGCCAGTGGCTCTGTTCTTCCCTTTCAGGGTTTCTTAACCTCAGCCCTATTGACATTTAGAGATGCAGAGTTCTTTGTTATAGGGTCTGTACTATGCATTGTAGGGAGTTTAGTGGCATCTCTGGTTTGTATCTTCTAGATTCCAGTAGCATCTTCTTTCACCAAGGTATTGATAACTAAAAATATTTCCAGACATTGCCAATGTCTTATATGGGATTGATAATCACTGTTCTATTGCTGTGACAGGGACAACCCCTCTTCCACATCTGCAACTCTGACTGAATTCTGGTAGTAACATTCTCTGCCATGCTCTTTCAGATCTTCCCATTCATGTTCATCCCTGAATTGGTCACTAGTTTTTTAAAAATTCCTTTAAATTTTTCCACTTTTATATAAGTAATCCCTTCATTAAAGTCTCTTCAGTTAATCCTTTTAGCGTGTACCACCTATTTTCTGCTGAGACCTCATTGCTCTAGAAGTTCTGTGCAAATGAGTGTGTTGTGTTGTGTTGTGTTGTGTGGTCTTTGCTGGAGGGTGATCTGGATAAGTTGTGGCCTTGAGAACCCACATCTCAGTACTTTTAGGTACTTTTGGTGGACTGGGTCCTCAAACAACTTTTGATCTCCTTCTTGGGAGAAATATGATTGGCTGCCAGTATTCTGGGAACCTAGTGGGAAAAGAAGGTTGAAGGTCTCAATATTCGGTATGAAACCTTTCACTTAATCTTTGTTTATAATATCCTCAGTGTGAACTGGGCCTAGTGTTTTAAAGTCCAGAGACCTTTTTTGCACTCTCACCAAAAACAAAAACAACAACAACAACAACAAAAACAAGATTCAAAGTTTTCTGTCCAAATCTTTTTTACTTCAGTCCTAACTTTATGCTTTGTCACTCCAGAGATACCTGGGATTACCAATTCTGGCTAGCTCCCTGTAGGTCTCTGACTAGAGATCTGTTCCTCTAAGAGCTTTTTCTGACTATCTAAGACAGTGCTAGGAACCACCTTTGCTATTAGAACACCTTCTGCTTACCCTTTCTGTGTGTTCTTTCCTCTCCCAACCAGCATTGTATGCATTCTAAAACACAGGAGTGTGTCAGATTTCTCAGGCTTTTGGAAAGAAAAGTAATTGATCTCAGGTTTTATGTAGCACTTAGAACAATGTATTTCTATGGCCATTTATTCCATCTCCTTCAATAAAATGGGGCTCCTTGGGAGCAGGGATCATATCCTGGTCATCACTGAAATCTCCAGCATTTAGAACAGTGCCTGTCACATAAATATATGGGACTGAATGTTCAATTACTACTGGCTTTATGTTGATTACACACTCATTAGCACACACAGCAGGTTCTGAATAGATGATGAGTCTTACCAAGAAGTCAGATTTTCTGTGAGCTGATCTGATGACTTAGGGTCAAAATTGAGGGCATTCCTCATATGCAAGCCCAGAGTCAAATGGGTCCCCAGAAGTTGGAGTTCCTTTTTGAGTCTGTCACTTTTCCCTTTGTTTTTGGAACTGCTCCATGCATTTGAGATAATTGCTTGAATATCTGGATCAACAGATAAGAAAATAATGTTTACACAATAGGTAATAAAGAAGTGATTTGACCATTATCACCTTGTTTTTGCTAAGTTTTGTTGAGAATAATTATGAATGGTTACCAGTTTTGAGTGTATTGCTAGTCAGGAGTAAATCAAGGCCTACATAGATTATATCTTTTTTCTGCAAATTCCTGTCAACAAGGTGATCAGGAGAGATTTGTCAATTGGTATTCCCAAAATGTTGGACAAGAAGTGTGAAGTCAGGATTTATTCAACCTAAACCCCCATTCCGGTTGACTCTTCTAGGTAAAAAGTGGTATTTTTAGCATTCAATTGATGCAACTGACTTTAGAAAGAGGAACTTAGAGACTTTTACATAAAGCATCACAACTTTTGAGGCCAATGTCACGTATCACTTTCCAGATTGTAGATTTCTCAAATCCATTACCCAAAACACATCATTTTTTCAAATGAAAGATTTCACCCTCTGCTTTCTAACACTGGAAATTCTGTGCTTATGCCAAGTGTAAACCCAGCCCTAATTATTACCCTCACACACTCTGACCCCACACAGGGCAACATTATCCACATTCGCAGGTGGGATCCAGGGAACTCTTCCCTTTAGCCAGAAGTTGTTCTATGATGTCTTCATGGCTGTGGCTCAGCCTCTTTGATTGCATTTGTTACTGTGTCTGTGTGAATACATGCCAGGGCCTTCCAGAGAGAAGCTTCACAGAAAATGTCTTGTGTTCAAAATATAATCCTCTCAACCATTTTGGAAGGATTTCCCCCAACAGATGGTCCATTCACGAGATATTTATGTCCCACTTCCACATTCCATGCTTGCCACAGTCAAGAAGCCTATAATGGATCTTCAGTGCAGTTTCTCCTCATTGCCCTGGTACGTATCTCATCTGAGTCACCAGTATTTCCTATTTTCCATACCATGCTGTTACTGTACACTTGCTGCCTCTTGAGAGAAACCACAGCAACACAGCCAGCTCAAGGCTGCTGTTCTCTGGTGGTGACAAGCTGCTGTCATGTGAGCTCCGTATGGCTTCTCCCTCTGCTCTGCCTCATCCGGACAGAACAGGCTGATGGTACAAAGAGCCCTACAGACTGCACAGCTGGTAAAACCCATTTTAGGAACACCAGTCTCTTTGAAGGCTTGGATATGAATTTAAAATGAAGGAAATTAAGAAACATAATTAACTTTGGCCATATAGTCTCTAAAAATTACAGAGAAAATAAAGAAAGAAAATTAAAGAATATATTTTAACTAAAAATGACCAAGATCTAAAACAGACACTTAAATGAGTCCTATTTCAGTATTTTTGGCTCCAGGACAGTATGGCAAAGCAATATTTCCAGAGCCAGAAAATTCCCCCAGATATTCAAACTTAATTTCTTTGCCAAAAAATTGGGATTCACGACTCTGAATAATGCCTTTAGTGTGAGGCTTCAAATATTGGATAAAGAGCTGAAATCTAGCATCCTCAGGATTTACTAAAAGTGAGACTCCTTAATGGGCTAAATACCACCAAATCCCTCTAATCCCTGGGGTTTACTTCACAGCAAGAACATGTAAGCATTGCTCTTTGTCATGGCGCTGCCTAGTCACAACTCAGAGAGGCACGCTAAATTGCCAACGAGAATACAAGAAATATATCCTCTGGAGAAGCAGGTGATTTAATTTTAGTCTTTCATCGGTGAAAACAGCAACATCTCAAAGGAGGAACTTTTTGCAACTCAGGAATACATGTAAAAATAGACCCTATTTTTAAAAGATGATGTGGTTTATTAATTGTGCTGTTAACATTCTCTTGTTCTGCAGTGTTCTTATGTCAAATGCCACCCCCACAGCTAAGTGAAAGCAATTGTCAGTGGCAACCTGTGAGGTCACACAGAATCCCTTCTGAGTGGCAAGCCAAGAGGCACTTGGTTCCAATCTGCAAGATAAGCCATCTCTTCCTGCCCAGCGTTGATGCCAGTAATCTTCAGAGCAACCTTCAATAATCCTCCGGGTTTCTCAGAGCACAGTGCTGGGAACTCATGATTGATTGAGCCTCTCTCTTGCTCCTATTATTGTAGAAGGACAGATGCGATTGTCATATTTAATATCCTGTTAAGGGAAAGGTCCTAGCCAAGAATTATATTGGAAAAAGGCACTGGCTCCCATGAAATTAAGATAGTCCTAAGGAAAACCAGCACTTGAACTTAATGACAAAGCAGATGTTTTGTGTTTTTCATTTGCCTTTGCTTGTATTTTCCTGGAATTCTTTAATAGAATCGGGAAGCTCAGTGCATTTGGCCGATGTTCTCTCTCTTAGAAGAAGAGATGGCTGGGAGGAAACTGGCATCGATATCACCGGTACTGTAGCTCAAATACTATTGGAAAAATAATATTCACAAGAAAAGGATTCATATTATCCCCTTTGTTCAAGTTTCCAGGTTAGTGCTCCTCCTCTAGAAAAACCTATTTACTTCTCACAAGTATCAATAAATTTTACTCCTGGAATGTTTAAGTTATTGGGTTTTGCTGCTATGAGTAAGTCTCTGTTGAAGTGCATAGGACATGGATGGTACTGAAGAGCCAGTGCAGGAGCGGTTGGAAGGGCAGGCCGTTGAGCCAACCCCACTGGGTTTAATATCACCATGGTGCTTTCTATTACTTATAACAACCTCTTGAAGGCTGTATTTACTCATCTATAATGTGGAGAAAAAAAATAGTACCTATCTTATAGGGTTGTGCATTTTAATTTTTTCCTTCAAATATCCATATCATTTTTCTCCACCTTAGCAAATGGCATCCCATCCATGAAATTGTCCAAGCTAGAAGTCAGGGAGTTACCCTTGATTATTTTGTCATTCACACTCCCTAGCCAAATTGTAATTAAGCCTGTCAGTTCTACCCCATAGCAAACTCTCTGTCTCCCAACAGCTCTTGCATATGAGCCAGTGGTGCTTGTGTTTTATTACTCTAGATCCTCTGTAGCTTCTCTCTGGCAGCCTTGTTCAGGCTCTGTTACCTCTGGACTGGTCTATGCAGGAGCCACCCCCATAAGTCTTCCTGCCTCTAATCTTGCCCACTGTAAGCTAGCATCATAAAACAGGCTGGGTGATACTTTAGAAGTGGAGATCATGTCAATTTTCTGTGTAGAACCTGGCAATGACTCCTACCATACTGAAAATACATGCCAAGTTCCTCATGTGACCCTTGCATCCCCTCTAGCTTTATCTTGCACACATCAGCTCTCTTCTTGCCCTGCCTTGGATGTAGGTCCCTCAGACCTCACAGGACACTGTATAACTCGGACCTCAGTTTGAATACCATCTTCCAAGAGAAGCCTTCTCTTACTATACTATCTAAACTAGAGGATCATAATTTCACTTGCTCTATTTGCTTCATGGTATTTATCAGAATCTAAATTTATCTTGTGTATTTACTCCATTATCCATTACCTGCTCCCCCAGTAGAAGCTGGCACTCCATGAGAACAGCAGCCCCATCGGTATTGTTCAATAGCACTCCTTTGAGAGTTCAGAACAGTGCCTGGGGTCTCCCAGTAAATTCCTCCTGAATGAGTAGATAGAAATGGTCTGTATTCAAGAAGTACTTAACAAATGTGAGTTGCTTTTATGATGATGAAAAACAAAGAAGACCTCTTCCATCCTGGTCATTTGTGTTGGCAAAATTTTAAATTTAAAATTGGTTTTATGGTTTTTTTTTTTTTAACAATAATGTAAGCAGTTTCTGGGGAGGAGAGGCAAGATGAAGCCCATGGAGAGAGGTGAAGCCTTTGCAGTAGGTTGCACAGGATCCAGTGTCCTAGGTTTCTCAAAGAGTATTTTAGAGAGACCTGTCACTTGAGAAACAGGGCTTGGGTAGGGGTCAGACCAGAAGTCTTAGCCAACAGCATTATCATTTATAACTCTTCATCTAGATGAGTGATTCATTGATAAGCATCTGTTTTCTTGGCTACCAGCTCAAAATTTTTCCTAATTTTGGCAGTTCAAGCCACTTAAGTGCCCTTTCAAGTTCTATCCTGTCCTTGGCTCTTGGGTCTTAGGAGGAGGCAATTCAAGGAATTTTTGTTCAGTTTTTACCAGGCAAGCATCATGTCAGCCGTGTTCCTGCCCCCACCTCATTTTCCCTGTAAGTGTATGCAACTCTTTGGCCACGGCTCCTTCTGGCATTGCAAGTGCCTTGAGGAACAGGTTTTCTCTTTTGAACTTATATTCCTAGGGGGATCCCTGTCCCACCATTGGATACTCCAGGTTTTGCATACCTTTATGGATGATGTCTATTATTCATCCTGGTTGGCTTGCATGGGTGTCTAAAATCTTGGATGGCCTTTTGCTTAGTGGTACTTGCATCTCATCATTCTGCACTATGCCTGGAACATCACTCATGTCCAGCAATGGCTGCCATTTGAGAAACAGCTCTTGCATCATGCCCTGTGCTACGTGCTTTCTTTGTAGCATTATTAATCCTTGAAACAACGTTTCACACTGGTTATTCCCTGTACCTTTGCTACAAGAGGCTCAGCCCTGCTCCTTTTCTGGCATTTGCTAATTTTCCCCCAATTCTATCTCTCCTTAGATTTGGTCCTTGTCCTTCCCTTCCAGAAAGCATTGTACTTCAAAGCCTTACTTGGAGACCCTAGAAACTTCACTTTCTTTAAAATCCAGTGAGGTAAAAATCATTAACCACTTCTTGCAGGCAAAATAAAATGAGGCTTAATTTGCAGGTTAACCAAACATGTTCTATAATTTGTATATTTGATTCACTTAAAAAATCTCTATTATATCAAAATACCTTTTCTTTGTAAAGATTAAAGACAAGAACATTGAATTCCTCAAAACTACTGTTATGTAATCTTTGTTTACATCCTTCCAGATTATTTCCTATACATATAGAATGGAGATTTTAATATTTAAGTAGTATGGCATATTGTATTGAAATATGATTGTATTTTTTAGGTCCTTCCATGTAAATTTCAAATTTCTTTGAAATAAGAGAGTCACACAGAAGCAAGAGCAGGAGAAAGGATTCAAACCTTTATCTTCTGCTTTCAACTCCTCATCTCTTTATACCCTTTCATCTATGTCATACAATGACAAGGAAAGGCCGACGGGAGGCAAATTCTCTGGTGATTATGGAAGGTAGCATTTGTAATCAGGTGCCCTATTTTCTTCTTTATTATCTGATAATTTATTTTTTACTCTAAGAGAAACTCTTCATATCTCCAAGAATCTTGTGTTCCACTTTCTGAATGCATCTAGGCACAAAAATACAACATGGAATAGATAAGTTACTGTCTTGCAAGAAAATTTGGAACAGATAATAAAATTTAGCTTTTAGCATCAGCTTTGTCTTCAAATCCTGTCTTTTGTCATTTTCCAGTGGTGTAATGTTGCATGAGTTATGTCCTCTTCTGAGCATCATTTCTACTATATAACATGGAAGTAATAGTTCCCATCTTGAAGGTGGTTTCTGGAGATTAAGTGCAAAGTATAAATGAGGCATCTAGCAGAGTGCCAGACTCAAGAGGGACTTCCAGTGAAAGACAGCTATTATTCTTATTATTTTCATACAATTCTATTTATTTCAAATTAAGATAAAGAGCAAATCCAACTTTAAAAGTGGTATTCAGGACGATTCAATCATTCAAGCACTTAATTCTAAACTATGGATATGTTCAAGTTAAATTTCTTGATATAAAGAAAATCAGCAATTTCCAGTATATATTTTGACTCTTACCAAAGTTAGCCACGATCATTCTTTGGAGTCAAGGCTTCAGCCGAGCTTTCTTAGTGACCAAAGCTTATATTTACATTAATAAGTTAAACTCAGTGGTTCTCCATCAATAGGAAGGCAATTAGAATAAATGGAACAGAGTATTGAACCCTACTAATTATTTTACCTGGAAACTTTTTCTGATGGTTTTCTTTGAATGATTGCTACATAACATTGTGTTTATGGCACACAACTTGTCTCTCTAGTTGAAATCCTTGTGATCTAGCCAATGACCCTATGTCAATGTGATCTTGTTGAAAAGAATTACAATGTACAATATATATGAGTATAATTCTACCCTGTCTTTAGAATCCAAGATTTATATTTAATATGTGACTAGGCAGCCTATTGGAAGAATTGCACCTTACTAATGCTAAAGATAGTGTTTTAATCTGCTCAAGCTGCTATTACAAATTATCATAGACAGGGTAGCTTAAAAACAACAGAAATTTCTTTCTTACAGTTCTAGAGGCTTGGAAGTCCAAGATCAAGGTTCTGAAAGATTTGGTATCAGGTGAGGACTAATTCCTCATAGGCAGTACCTTCTCACTGCTTGTGGAAGGGGATACACAAGCTACCTTGAGCCTATTTTGTGAAGGCACTAGTTCCATTCATGACAGTTCTATCCCATGACCTAATTATCTCCCCAAGGACCCCACCTCCTAATACCATCACCTTGGGAGCTAATATTACAACATAGAAATTGGGCGGGGGGCATACAAACATTCATACCATTGCATAAAGCAATCCATTTTAATATAATTCCAAGAAAAGAGATTTAGAACATTTCCATTGCCATAACTCCTCTTCTGACTTTCATCCTCTTGCTTCCCTCTTACAGAGACTCTTGTGGTTACATTGGGCCCACCCAGATAGTGATAATCCAGGCTAACCTTCCCATCTGAAGATCGTTAACTCAATCACCTTTGCAAAAGTCCCCTGTACCATGCAAAGTAACATATTCACAGCTTCTGGTACTAGGATGTAAACATCTTATGGGGCTATTATTCTGTCTATCATGCCACTCTACACAGGTAGAATCCTATTTTAATGATCCACAGATTTTGTGTTGTATTACAATTTAATTATATCAACATAACTTGAATAAATGCATTGTCTAGGGCTTAAGTATTGTTAAAGAGATAGTTTTAGTTTCATCAGTATTTATTTTCCCTTCACTTTTTACATTAACTGCTGTGTGACCCTGAAAAAGTCAGACTTCTGACAGCCTCTGTCTCCTCCTTTAGAAGAGAGTTGAACTGGTAGATGTCTAAAGTCCCATTCAGCTAGAATCTTACCCATAACTCTTTTCTATTACTCTACTTTATATTCAGAATTGCAAGGCAGCAGAGGTACTGGTTTCTCCCCAGAGTGGCAAAAGCCAGAAGACTGTTTTGATTTGGCTTTGTTCTGTTCTGCATGCCTAAAGCAGCCTCCCAGAGTTTGTGGTTTGGGACTAGAAAAACAATGGATAACCCAGTTTTACCTTTACACTCTCATAAATAATTGGTACAACCTTTATAACTAGCCTAATAAATAATAGCTCACTGGGACTTTTGTTCACAGCAAATAATGTTAAACTTATCACTTATAGTGGGTGATAAGTGGTGCTGTATTTACACAAGCCCTAAGGGCATGAGTCATCATCCAAAATGTTTTATTGCATTCTCATTTTCTATAATGTCACATTTTATTGGAAACATTAAGTTTCAAATGAATATTCAGAATCTTACACTTCCTGGAAATCATTTAAAATGAAATACTAAGTGAGGTAAACTTTTTTGTTTTGTTTTTTAGACAATGTTTCTGCTCTTGTCACCCAGGTTGGAGTGCAGTAGTGCGATCTTAGCCTACTGTAACCTCCACCTCCCAGGTTCAAGCAATTCTCCCACCTCAGGCTCCTGAGTAGCTGAGATTACAGGCACATGCCACCACACCCGGATAAGTTTTTTTGTTTTTTGTTTTTTGTTTTTGTATTTTGTATTTTTAGTAGAGAGAGGGTTTCACCATGTTGGTCAGGCTGGTCTCGAGCTCCTGATCTCAGGTGATCTGCTGGCCTCAGCCTCCCAAAGTGCGGGGATTACAGGCGTGCCACCATGCCTGGCCAGGAGGTAAACTTTTAAAATGTAGTTGTTGATTTTACTGGGCAAGTAAAAACTTGACTATATGAAGAAGAATCCCATTATGAAGCACTTCCTATGTGAAATCTCTAAGCTATTAGTCTAAAGCTGGTAAGTAGACATCAGAATTCATTACATGCTCTAAATTTATTTTTGTTGTTGTTGTTTTATTGTGTATTATTTAACGTAACATTATTTGGAATATGTCTATGGACATATTATTTGGAATATGCTCTGATCATATAATGCACAAAAAACCTGATGATGAATTTCAACAAGTGGCCTGAGCACTGGCTGGTGTGAAGATACTGGTACTCCATTGCACTTTTTCTCATTTATACTATTTTTTTCATTTATACTATTTCTTGTTGGCAACCATGGGCCATTAACCTCCTTCTAAAAAAAGTTAGTACGTTCACTTAGAAGTCACAATTTAAAAAAACAAAATTGTGGCAATTCTTGTCTCTCTCTAGAAAGATGCAATATCAGGTATCTTGTTTGCACTGCCTTCTATGGAAGGGGATAGGGAGGAGTAGAGAGGAAAAGTGGAGCAGATGGCTGGATGATCAATGCTCAGAAATCACTACAAGTTCCTTCAGAGCATGACTTCCTTATAAATCATTAGTTTAAATTACTGTAATAGCTAAATATCTCTAATACTTATTGCATGTGATCTCCTTCTTAGGTTCTCATCATTGTTAACAAATAGCTGTTGAATATTTACCTTGTGTCAAGTACTGTGCTAAGCTCTGAGAATACAATGGCAGGCAAACTAGGAAAAGCCCTGTTCATAGTTCTTACATTCTAGCGAGAGAGACAGAGATATTAATCCTGAAATCACACAGTTGCATTTAAAATTGCACTATTATGCTAAGAACAATGTGGTGAGCCAAGACAACAACTAAAGGGACAGGGTTTTTAGAATATATCAGTTTACATCACTAATAGAACACTTTATAAAACATCAAGTCCTGTGTGGGTATCCATGTGATTTCACTGAGAGGTTTTTTTTTATCTAAATTATTTAATTGCAAAGGGAATTTGGCGTGACAGGGAGAATTCAACGGCTTTAGAAGCAGCAAAAGAAAATAATGATTAGTCAAGTGACCTTTGCCCAAGATTTCAGATCCATTAAGTAGCGATATGTGGCACAGCCTAATTAACATCCTAAAACTGAAACTTCTATCAGGTATAATAGAATAAGAAATGTTAAATGTCATCAGGCATTTTATTGCACATACAAGGCAAGTATGGAGAAATTTCCATGGCTAATTTTGATAAGAATCAAGATACATTATACATTGGGGATTACTGATTTTTTTTATATTCAAGGAATTTAAATGTAATATAACATCCAGAATAAGATCCTAGAACAGAGAAAGAACATTAAGCAAAAACTAAGAAAATCTGAATGAAGTATAGGCTTTAGTTGATGATAATGTGTCAATATAGGTTCATTAGTTGTGACAAATGTACTGTACTAATGCAAGATGTTAACAATAGAGAAAACTGGGTGTGGGGCATATGGGAATTCTCTGTACCATCTTTGCAACATTTCTGTAAAGCTAAAGCTATTTCTAAAATGAAAAGGGCTTATTTTAAAGGTCTGATGCTGCTTTGAAAGTCATGGAAAGTAAAACTTTTAAGTGGTAGGTGTTTTCACTTCAGTTTTAATCCAATGCTGTTATACCAATGGTTCTGAAACCTGAGACTTTATTATAGTCAACTGCAAGGCTTATTAACCAGATTGCTGAACCTCCACCATACCCCCTAGGGCTCTGACTCAGTAGGTCTGGGGTGGGGCTTGAGGATTTGCATTTCTAGCAAGTTACCGGGTGGTGCTGATGGTACTGGTCCACAGACCAAACCCACTGTTACATACAGTAAGTCTTGGAATTCAAACACAAGCTTTCAATTATCTATCTTCATTAGCAAATAAGGTAAACCAGCTTTATTTGAATGCATTTACTCCTATGGTAGCCAAAGAGTTGATGTCTTAATAACTAGTACATAATAATTTTATAATTCCAGCTGATTTAGTTTTATTGTCCTGTGCACATTACTGGCAATCAGCAAATGCTGTTGTTAATACCTAGCTTAACTTTTGGTAAAGTTATTTACAACAGATTAAGTGGAAACTTTGCGATGAAATATAGCTTTACCTCTAAGGATGCAAGAATGTAATGAAAATCACAGTGGGAATTCGAAATTTGCCTTGGAACTTCTCACCTGATGAATGCATGCCTTTAAACTAAAAAGACAAGAGGAAGTCCATGTTTGGATGTTTTTGCCCACAGTTTTTGTCTGTCAGGATAAACGTAGAAAGAGAAGTGTAGGAGGGCTTATTAGTTTGACAGATGTCAGAGGGTTCTCAGCAAAGACTTGTATTTGTCTCATTAGTCATTGGGCTTTTGGGGAGGTCGGAATGAGGACCAGTGCCAACCATGAAGCATTGATGTCCTGATTTGAAGCATCCTCCAGAGCTACATACTAAGCCTTAGCTGGGAACAATGACATCCACAGCATATATCATTTCTTCAAGTGGATGGTACAGCTCTGGGGAGATAGGTTCAAAAGTAAATGTGTCAGGTTAGATAAAAATAAATCGGGGCTTATCATGTTTCAAAATAAACTGGGTTCAGAAAAGGTAGTTTATTGGAAACTTTTGACAGACCCATAAGTAAGTTTGTGTGCAATGTCAATTCATTTTAGATCTTTTCTAAAATGTTTTGAAATTTAGTGACTTTAGTAATTACAGGGTAAAACTCTGTGTCACTGTTATTACACTGATCTAGATCCTCTAAAATAATCACCTAAAAAGTTTAAGACCACAAAGCAGATAATAGTCCTTGCCTTCAGAAATCAGGGTAACAGAGACCTCCCACACCATTCATTTGATTCTAGGGTTTGTTGCCAATTTCTGCCATCAATATCTGTATTCAAACTTCATATTACTCTGGACTCCAGCCTGCCAGTGCCACTCATGCCATGTGAAGACTCTGTTGACCCCAGCCTCTCTTTCTGCAGAAAGTATGGTTTCCTCCCAAGGAACCACAGCTCAAGGGTGAAGAGAGAGAAGCATGCACTGCGGGGGTGGAACCGCTCAGCTCAGTCACCTACCAGATAAAGGGAGAAGTTGGGAAGGAATGAAATAGCAATAGGAAAAAATAGCAACTGTCGGCAGAGGGACTGACAGCTAGGATTGTCAAAAGTCCTCCCCCAGCCCTTCATACTCAAGTTTATTTAATAATAATAACACCAAAAGCAGTGGAGAAATATGCCTCATCATCCAAAAGAGTGTCTCCTTCATACTGAACACTTTGTGTCTTTTCCTGAGCTTCCAGGATTCAACTCTCCTGTTTTTATTCCTCTTGTCCCTCTGCTCCATGTTGCTTCTTTTCCTCTCTGGTGACATGGCCCTAAGCCAGGAGAATAACAGGATAATATCATGGTATGCATTTAGTGACTTATTTTCCTCTCTTGTACATTGTTGCCTATGATTAATGATTCAGATTCAATTTTTGCTTTGTATCTATTTTTGGTTCCTTCTTTTTTTCCATTCTTTTTAATTTCACAAGCATTTGTGCCTGTCTACACTCTTATTTATGCTTTCTGGTTCTTCTGTGATTTTCTCAGTGACACTAGTCAATATAAACATATCATTATACTGCTGTCCAAGGATTTTGGCTAAGCCCTCCATCCTCACTCTTAACTTAAAAAAAAAAAAAAAGAAAGAAAGAAATTTCACGCTGCTGTTTATATATTTTTTATTATTATAGCATAGAGTTATAGACTTTGCCTGGCATAATATAGTCAAGATTTCCCACTTTTTGTTTAACCATAGCAATTAAATCAAACTACTGCTTGCTAACGAAGACCAGTTTTATTCTCATGTTTTGAGGATGTGCTAATTCCCCTGAGGCTAGGACTATGGCACTGGTAAATGCCATCTCTCAGGAACCAGAGGGGGAAACAATGTATGCTGGGAGAAGTTTGTTCATAGATCTGTTAAGCAACCAATACACAGAACAGAACCTTCCTATTATTAGGGAGAAAACGGGCTCAGAACTGGAAAATGAGGTTTCTAATCCTGGTTTCTCCATTTACTAGTCATGTAACCTTAGGTGTATTTTCTAACCTGTTAGAAACTTCATGATTTTTCATCTGGAAAATGGAAATGGTGTTTGCTCTGCTATCCTCCTGAGGTTGCTATGCAGATCGAGTGAGACTTTGCAAATGAAAACAAATTGCAAATACTTTCATTACTGTAAACTATAAAGATGCAAACTTTATTCTTTTCCAGTGAAGACTTAGCTTGCACATATTTGATTATTATGAGATTTCTAACACTTTTTCATGACACCTGCTTTCTCCACTGCTATGATAAAGGGACTGTGTCTCTATGGGTGTATACACATTGAAACTTCCCCCTTCCTGGGAGGAAAATCTGCAGTTACTGAGCAGACTCTTCAGGGCCCATGGACTCATGTCTAGATAAGAGCACAGGCTATGGGGCCAGACACACCTGGGTTTAAATACCAACCTGCCATAGCTGTGTGTTCTTGGGCAAATGTTGCAACTTCTCAAAGTTGGAGGTCTCTCATCTGTAAAACTGGGACAACTGTTTCCTTTAGGATTCTTGAGAGACACTGTCTGACTCCTAATTGTTCCATAGTCATAACACTGAATAAATAATAACTCTGTTGCGATGTTGCATACATGGCACCAACAAGGCAAATAATTATTGAGCAGGGAGGCTGGGAATAAGATCAGAAGACAGGCAGGAAGAATTGCTTGCTGCAGATCTTGCTCAATTAATCAGAAAAGGTATCTCAAGTCCTGGTGTTTGAGCTTCTGTCCGCTTACTTTCCTGGGCTGACTGTGACTGTGTATCATGGTTCTCTGACCTCTCTTGAGATGGGCATTCCTGGGCCTTAAACTTGTGACACCCCTTAAAGACAAGGGAATGACAACACATGGTATTGTGGTGTTGAACAGTACTTGGGTTGTAAGCCGGGATTTTTGATGTCTTTCAGCAGAGGCAACTCTGAAAGCTTAAGATAATGCCTACAACTACTGTTACCATAGAGAGCTCTAACCCCACTTTCTAACAGTGGAGTGGAGATGTGAATTATTAATCAGTGAAACAAAGGGATGGTTTGAAGTGACAAATGTAGAAAAAACCTGTGCTCCACAGTGCTCTTGATCAACAGGAACTGAAGGCCAAATGATGGAAATCCTCTTAGGGAGAGACTGACAGTGCCAAATAATCCTCTCTGACAAGCCTTGCTCTGTCAGTTTTAGGCAAATTAGCAAATTCAAATAGATGGCAACTGTACCTTGTCTTTCCAGTTATGGTGATTCTTGGGCTTGGTGTGATACTTTTAACTACTTGCCTGATCAAAATGCCTGAAAGCTGTGTCCATGTCTCCAGAGTATCATTAAAAGGAAATGGAAGCATATGCACTGGTGCCTGCCAATCTTTCCCATCACATGTTATGTTTGATTGACATGTGACACTCCCCTTCATAGTATGTGGGGAGCCCAGAGCTAGCCTGTGGTCCTTGAAGGAAATGTAAAGAGCCCAAGTTATTTTAAAAAGAAGTTATTTTTCTAAAGGAAAGAGCTTGTTCTTTGCTCACACTTCTCACCTTATGTTCCTGAAATACTTTGTGTTAGATAGCTTCTGAAACTTTTGAGTTACTGTTGGAGAAATAGCAACCTATGCTTCCTCTGTGTTAGATCTCCCTGCATCTGAGATGACAAAGGAAACATAGAGAATTGACTCCCTTTATTCCAACCTTGACTCTTCTCTTATTGCTGGTAACTTGATGACTGAGACATATTCTTGAGTTTATATACCTTGACATATACCTTGTGTTTCATCTTTGGGTCCCAGCCAATGCTTGATTGCTTGTCTCCTGTTCACAATGTTTGGATTGCTGGGCAGATGACACTAAAGTGGGTTTTGTAGTGAGACCTGTGGGGAGAAATAAGAAGAAACTCTTCTTTTTGAACTTTGCAATGGTAAATTCTTGTCAATACAATGTAATATGCAATGGCTTGATCTTCTTTGTATCCCCTAAGTTATGCAACAGATACAAAAAACTATTGAGAACTAGCCAAGTCTCAGATTGAACAATGCTTTTGTAGACTTTCTCCTTTCTGGTTCTAGAGTAGTTGATTGGCCCCGTTAAGAATTCAAAATGCTGCTTTGGGTGTTTTCATTCCTGGTTAACCCCAAGGTGGCTGTTCTAAGATGTCTTCATTTCCTTCTGTCCTCCGTGTACATTTCTTAACAGATAACGAACCCTCCTTTTTTAGCTGAAAAGTCAAAGAAAACCTTTAATTTATTGTATCTCTGTCGAATATCTTAGCACATTTGTTTTTCTTCCTTGCTAATTCTCTAAGGAAAAGAGTACACAATGGCCCGTGGACCATGTTTGGCCTGCCAGCCATTTTTTAAATCAAGTTTTACTGGAATACATTCATGCTCATCCATTTATTTATGTCTGCTTTCACAATGCAGTGGCAGTGTTGAATAGTTGGCACAGAGAATATGTGACCTAGAAAGCCTAAAATGTTTACCATCTGGCTCCCGACAGGAAAAGTTTGCTTATCCATTCTCTTAAAAAAAAAATAGTGATGGTTTTCCTTATAGGAACCCCTAACCCAGTCCATGGATCCCACCTCCTCCTAACCCCTCCATTATGTCTCCATCAATCTCTGCTCTTCCTCACATCATCAATTTCTTCTCTAGTCATTCTTTTTCCTTTGTTCAACTTAGGTGGCTTTAATTAAAGATGGTTCAATTTCTTATGAGTGACATAAAAATTCCTGGAGGAACGATGCCTGCAGAATGAAGAATAATAACAGCCGTGTCTAAGGGCCTGTGCTCTGCAGAGCGCCTCCAATTCAGTATTCAGGCATCATGCTGGGGTGTTCGGATGCTCCCTCCTTCAAGCCAAGTGGGATAATGCACCAACCTCTCCATGCTTTTGCTGATGCAGTCACCTAAGATAGCCTTTTCCCATTTACTTGCTTGCTATCCTAATCCTACCTATTTTTCAAAATTCAGCTGAAATAACACTTTTTTCCACACAAAATCTTTTATTTCCACAAACCTAATCTTTCTCTCCTTTCAAACACAAGCACTTCAAAGCGTTTTGTTGGTGCCTTCTGTAATATTTATCACAGTCTGCTTTGTGTTTCAGTTATGTGTCTATTTTCTTTTCCCACTTCTCACTACAGCAATGGCAGAATCTTTGCCATATTTATTTTTTATGTCTATACAGTACCTAGTGCTGTTTAGACTCTACCTAGATTCCATTGAATTGGTTTAGATTTCTCTTACCAGAAATGTGAAACCTTTATGAATAAAGGATTTGGGGTTTTCTAAGCCATTTGTCTGAAATAATATGTATGTAAGCCTGAGGAATAACTGTCATGTACACCTCATGTTTTGCCTTTAGAATATTATGTCAGCTTTGGTAAATTTTAGTCTCCATTTGTGGCATTTTAAATAACATGTTAATCTTGTTTTATTTTTCATAAATCTGTCCTGTTATTCTAAAAATCTGTATCTTACATGAAAACGCCAAGGTGATTATAAACAACTGAACATTTTTACAACTGGAATGCTTAAAATGGAATTTGCATGATAATGTCTACGGAATTTCATTTATTCTTCCTGGTGAGTGCACCAGTTTAAATTTTGAATTGATAATGAGCACTGCCTCTTCAAGGGAATTAGTTGGAGAAAATATCAATGTATGTCAGGTTTCTTTATGGTTTCAGAAAGGCAGTTATGAATGCCCTTTAGAGACTATTCTTGAAGGCATATTTTTGTATAAAATTTAGTTCATCATCTTAAATCTTCTTAGCTCTACCATCCCTGCTGTTGTTAAGTAATTTAACTCCTCTTAATGGTTGGACGTTGGCTTGGCAGGCAGCACCCTGGGTCAGCATGCTCCTGTTTCATGGCCACAGCCCACAGCCATAACCCTTACCAGCTGTCTGGAAACGTGGGCAGTTAGGAACAAGGGAAATTGGTCAGCAGTGTGTCTTGGCCTCTACAAATTCTTTTCTGGGGAGAAAAATTCCACTCAGAATGTATTTATCACTATAAACATTATTAAAGAAGACGGAAGACAAAGATCTGTTATCTTAAGATAAATATTTGTCAAATTCTACCTTAGTGTCAGTTTGTCCTTTTTTTCGCTCAGGTGTCTGGGGACAGGTCTTAGATTTTCTGGTTTTTAATCTATTATATCTTATAAGTATGATTAAATTATTAAATCAGATGAGCCTATTAACATTTAAATAGACAATTCAAATGATTTAAATAGGGGAATTTAAATAAGAGAAGATTGAAATAAGATGATTTAAATAAGAGGAGAATGGAGGCACAAGGGTCCAGACTGGTAATTCTTTTTTGAACCTTAATATGCATCTAATCAAAGAAACAGTGATTTAAGTGTTACTTGGCATCATATCATAGTTTTAAGCTAGAAGCAACCCACAGAAATTAACTTTCCTTATAAGCCCAAAGAGATGACTTGCGGGATCCCAGGTCACAGTGCTGATGACAGCTTAGGACTTAACCCTCCAAGTCTTATGTTCTTTCTACGAGGCCATACAATTCTTTCTTCAGTCATTTGAGACACACTGTTCTATTAAAATGAGTTCTAACCCAGAAATTAAAGGCATGACTGAACCACATTTCTCTGGAATCTTTCTGTAAATTTCTTTTAAACACCATTCCAAGATCATTGTTGTTCTTGTACGTTTACTCAACACCCCCCAATTCAAAATAACTGACATTTACTGAATGCTGACGATGGGGCAGGAAGCCCTGTTCTAAGGGTTTACACATACTAAATCATTTTAATCTCACAAAAGCCAATGCCACAGGCACTGTTATCATCTGTCTTATAAATAAAGAAGGCTTGGCAGACTCTAGTAATCTGACCAAAAGCCCATGCTCTGAACACTATATCTGTACTGCCTCTTAGATGAAACTATAGCATGTACTCATCAGGAGCTGCACAGAACTGTGTAGGTAATCCCACCCACTGAGTGGCTGCAGACTAAGCCCTTACTCTTTCTCAAGGGTCTTTAAAATTGTCGCTTTGAGCCTGTCAGTTCCCTTCTTGCACATGGAAACTCAAAGTATCTCAAAGCACAGATGCTGATGACCACCAGATTAGAACTGTCTCACCTTAAAGAGGAAATCTCTTTGCCTGTTGATTCAAGGTGGCATGAATATGTGCTCAGGTGTCCTCCAAACGCTGCTTTAAGTTGTGTCAATAGCACAGTAGGATTATTCTCCATCAGATACCAGTGGCCTTTGTGTGAGAGCTTCATTGTAAGTAGTGCAAAGCTATAATATTCAATAATCTGGAGAATGTCCTTCTCTATCAGTCCCTGTACTGAACTCTCAGGAAAATTTACCTGCTTCACAATTATTTCTGTCCAGATTGTCTAGAGTCAAATGAATGCTCTGGGCATTTAAGATACATTGAATTTCTCCAAAGAATTCTGCCACTACTTAAACCGATGCCATGCCTGAATATTAGGAAGGTGCTTTTTGGTTGTTTTTGACTATGCAATACAGTCTTAGGGGAAGGCCTTGGAGCAGTGATAGGAGATAGCTGTGGGGATGTGTGCTCAGGAAAGTCATTGAGAGTCCTTGTAACTAAAGGTGATCTTCAGGGTAGGAGAAACAGCAGAAGTGTAAATAAGTGACAGAGGCAGGCTACAGATCTTCCAATGGACATGATAAAACTGGAAGGCTGCCAGGCGTGGTGGCTCATGCCTGTAATCCCAACACTTTGGGAGGCCAAGGCAGGTGGGTCACCTGAGGTCAGGAGTTAGAAACCAGCCCGGCCAACATGGTGAAGCCCCATCTCTACTAAAAATACAAAAAAATTAGCCAGGCATGATGGTGGGCACCTGTAACCCCAGCTACTTGAGAGGCTGAGGCAGGAGAATTGCTTGAACCCAGGAGGCAGAGGCTGAAGTGAGCCGAGATCATGCCACTGCACTCTAGCCTTGGGGGATAGAGTAAGACTCCATCTCAAGTAAATAAATAAATAAATAAATAAATAAAATACAAAAGTTAGCCGGGCATGGCGGCACATGCCTCTAGTCCCAGCTACTCCGAGGCTGAGATGGAAGAATCACTTGAACCCAGGAGGTGGAGGTAGTAGTGAGCCGAGATCGCGCCACTGCACTGCAGCCTGGGTGACAGAGTGAGACTCCGTCTCAAAAATCAAAACAAAAACAAAAAAGTGGAAGGCCCCCACTACTGAGGGCATGCTGTCAGTGGGACACTAGAGCAGAAACCCCTAAGCTGAGACGATGTGATACAACGTTTTATAGCTTAGGCTCACACAATCTGAGAGGTGAGTTTCACAGAGGTTGATAAAATGTTTTAATTTTCTCCAAATCACATCTGTTTATTAATTCCTAAGTCAAGTACGATTTGTGTGCTTTTCTTCTAGACTGAAAATGTGTTTCAAAACCAAGTCAAGTTAATTATCCTGTACCACTCCTATTTCCAGAAAACAAATGTAATCTCACTTGGGGGCATGTTTTGGTCTTAAACCCGCTTGTTGGCATTTTCACCTCATCAGCTCTTTGCAGTAATTCCCACTCAGTCAGTAGACTATTCTTAAGTGCTTTTTCTCCCTCCCTCCTCTGACAAACTCAAAATGTCTCAGTTAAAGGAAAATTCAACAACTGTAGCTGATGTGGAAGGGATTGAGGGATATCAAAAAGATGAACCAATTTCAGAGAAGATCACTTTCTGACAGCAAAGCTTGTAAGGATCATGATGAGATGGTTTGTATTAGTGATCAGTGGAAGTAGCCCACCCTGGGGAAAGGTTAACAACTATGTTCCTGATGCTATTAACAATATTTCTCAAATTTATTAAGAGGTAAACCCTACCTATGCATATTGTGGGTGGGGGATGAATGAATGAATGAATACAGAAAATTGTTTTTCATGGCAGTTAGAATAGGATTCCTCCCTTTTCCTGGAAAAGACCCATCTTTGTTGATTGGTTTTATAAACTCATTTGATTAAAGGCTGAGTCCTCAGGGTCGGTAGGATGTGCTGATTCTCAGATTAAGACAGTCTAGCTGAGCTCACTGTGTATGAAAGAAAATAGATTAAAAGTTATACTGAGGTCAGAAGGAGTGGCTCACACTTGTAATCCCAACACTTTGGGGGGCCAAGGCAGGCGGATCAAGAGATCAAGAGATCGAGACCATCCTGGCCAACATGGTGAAACCCTGTCTCTACTAAAAATACAAAAATTAGCTAGGTGTGGTGGCACATACCTGTAGTCTCAGCTACTCAGGAGGCTGAGGCATGAGAATCACTTGAACTCGGGAGGCGGAGTTTGCAGTGAACTGAGATCATGCCACTGTACTCCAGCCTGGTGACACAGTGAGACTCCATCTCAAAAAAAAAAAAAAAAAAAAAAGTTGTGCTGAGAGGAGTAGATCCTGTGAGAGGGAGCAGTGGTGAAAGAAGAGAGAGAAGTGAAACTCCAAAGGAAGCGCAGAGAGAAATAAAAATTATAACAGACAGAAAAAACAAATGTAGCTGACTCCATTTTGCTTCTAACCTCACAAACTATCTTTGCTCATTCCTGGGTGTAGGTGAAGCTAACTATGAGAGCCGTTTACTTTACAGTTTGACTTTGAAGCAAGGATGATAATAGTTCCTTCCTCCAACTAACCCCCTACTTTTTCAGGGACTGAAATCGCCTTTGTAAAACTAATAAAAGGCCACAAGGTTAGAATTATGTTAAAGACCTGAATTCTGCTAAGACCTATGCATAGTTAAATGATAATTAGTCATTGTTTCCTAACTTGCTTGATGCTCAGGAGTCACAAGATTTGTAAGTTCTCTCATTGGTCCTGTAGACAACACTATTTTAAAATGTAAGACTGGTGTTGGAAATATTTTTCAGACTTTGCATTGTGGTGGAACAACTGACACCACCTGAACCAATGATCCCCACCTAGGAACTGACTCAGCACACAAAGACAATTTCAGTACTCCTATGATTTCATTCCCAACCAATCAGCTGCACCCGTTCTCTAGCTCCTTACCCACCAAATTATCCTGAAAAACCCTAGCCTCCAAATTCTTAGGGAGGTGGAGTTGAGAAATTTCTCTCATCCTTCTGCTCAATGGCCTTACCATAAACTCTTTCTCTGCTGCAACACTTCTGTCTCAGTGTGTTGGCCTTATTTGTGCAGTGGGTGGCAAGAATCCAGTGGGTTATAACAGAAGTGGGCAAAGAGAGGTGTCTGTTGGGGATTCTACAATTACTTTTTGTAAGAAAAAATTTCAACTATATACCAGACAATAGTTTAATGTACCCCCATATAACTATTACCTGGCTTCAACAATTATCAGTTACATGGCCAATCTAAACTCTAACTTACTCCCCCCCCCCACCTCCCTTACTTTTTCTTTTTTTTTTTTTTTTTTTGAGAGACAGAGTCTCGCTCCATCACCCAGGCTGGAGTGCAGTGGTGTGATCTCAGCTCACTGCAAGCTCTACCTCCTGGGTTCACACCATTCTCCTGCCTCAGCCTCTGAGTAACTGGGACTAAAGGTGCCTGCCACCACGCCTGGCCAATTTTTTTGTATTTTTAGTAGAGACAGGTTTCCCCATGTTAGCCAGGATGGTCTCAATCTCCTGACCTCATGATCCACCCGCCTCGACCTCCCAAAGTGCTGGGATTACAGGGGTGAGCCACTGTGCCTGGCCACCTCCCTTACTTTTTGAAGCAAACCTCAAACATCACATTTTACCTAGATACAGTTGTGTGTCTTTCTGAAGCATAAGACTTTTTTTGGACAAAACTCCAATATCATCAACAAAAAAACCCTGGCAATTCCTAAGTATCATCAAATATCAGTGTTCTAATTGCCTCATGAGTGTAAGAAAACATTTTATTTTGCAACATAAAGAAAAGTACATAAACCATAGGTTTACAGTGTAACGTATGACATGGTTTGGATCTGTGTCCCCAGTCAAATCTCACGTTCAATTGTAGTCCCCAGTGTTGAGGGTGGGCCTGGTGGGAGTGTAACCACCCAGTGGGTTCACCTTGCCTGCTGCCTAGACAAAGCTGATTTATCAAGACAGGGGAATGGTAATAGAGAAAGAGTAATTCACACAGAGCAGGCTGTGCAGGAGACCGATGTTTCATTATTACTCAAATCAGTCTCCCTGAGCATCCAAGGATCAGAGTTTTTAAGGACAACTTGGTGGCGGGGAGAAAGTCAATGAGCCAGGAGTACGGATTGGTTAGGTAGCAGATGAAATCATGGAAAGTCAAAGCTGTCCTCTTGTGCTCAGTCAGTTCCTGGATAGGGTCACAAGATCAGATGAGCTAGCTTTTTGATCTGAGTAGTGCCAGCTAATCCATCAAGCTCAGGATCTGCAAAATATCTCAAGCACTTATCTTAGAAGCAGTTTAGGGAGGATCAGAATCTCGTAGCCTCCAGCCGCATGACTCCTAAACCATAATTTCTAATCTTTGGCTAACTTGTTAGTCCTACAAAGGCAGTCTAGTCCCCAGACAAGAAGGAGGTTTGTTTTGAGAAAGGGCTTATCTTAGTCTATTTTCATACTGCTGATAAAGACATAACCAAGACTGGGTAATTTATAAAGATAGAGGTTTAATGGACTCACAGTTCCACATGGCTGAGAAGGCCTCACAATCATAGTGGAAGGCAAAAGGCATGTCTTACATAATGGCAAGCAAGAGAAAATGAGAGACAATTGAAAAGAGAAACCGCTTGTAAAACCAACAGATCTCATGAGACTTATTCACTACCACGAGAACAGTATGGGGGAAACCGCCCCCATGATTCAATTATCTCCCACTGGATTCCTCCCACAATACGTGAGAATTGTGGGATCTACAATTCAAGATAAGATTTGGGTGGGGACACAGCCAAACCATCTCAGGGCTGTTATCATCTTTGTTTTAAATGATAAACTATAAACTAAGTTTCTCCCAAAGTTAGTTCAGCCTACACCCAGGAAGGAACAAGGACAGCTTAAAGGTTAGAGCCAAGATGGCGTCAGTTAGGTTAGTTCTCTTTCACTGTCTCAGTTATAATTTTGCAAAGGCAGTTCAGGAGGTGACTGGATCACGGGGTCAGTTACTCATTATGGTTTAGTACCATCCCCCTTACTACTGTCCTTATGATAGTAAGGTCTTGTGAGATCTGGTCATTTAAAAGTGTGTAGCACCTCCCCCACTCTCTCTTGTTCCTGCTTTCGCCATGTGACATGCCTGCTCCCCCTTTGCCATGATTGGATGCATCCAGAGGTCTCCCCAGAAGCACATGTCACTATGCTTTCTGTACAGCCTGCAGAAATGTGAGCCAATGAAACCTCTTGTCTTATAAATTACTCAGTCTCAGGTATTTCTTTATAGCAATGTGAGAACAAACTAATACAATGTATTTTCATAAATAAATGTATCAATATAACAAGGACCCCAATAAAGATGCAGAGTACCACCAGCACCCTAGAAATCATACCCCCTTCAGTGATTATTCCATACACAGGTAACCAATATCTGGATTTGGAATGGTATGTGGACTCAAAAGTATGCATTCTTTGTGTTTGGCTGAACATTATGGTGGTAAGATATACATTTAAAAGTATATTTGAAATAATATTTGTGGGCTGGGCGCAGTAGCTCATGCCTGTAATTCTAACACTTTGGGAGGCTGAGGCAGGTGGATCACGAGGTCAGGAGATCGAGACCATCTTGGCCAACATGGTGAAACTCCGTCTCTACTAAAATGCAAAAAATTAGCCAAGCATGGTGGCGCATGCCTGTAATCCCAGCTACTTGAGAGGCTGAGGCAGGGGAATCGCTTGAACCTGGGAGACGGAGGTTGCAGTGAACTGAGATCGCCACTGCACTCTAGCCTGGCGACACAGCAAGACTCCGTTCCCCCACCAAAAAATAAAAATAAAAATAAAATAATAATAATATTTGTGTATTTTACTTGTTTGATACACTTTTTAAGTTTTCTTATTTGTGTTTCCCTTTCTTTATTTTTTTTCTTTTTGAATTTGCCACTCATTTGCTGAAGAAACTGATACATCTGTCTTACAGAATTTTTCACGTACTGGAATTTTCTGGTTCCTACCTTGCAGTTAAACATGTTCCTCTATATTTCATACTAACCATGAGTGAGAACTAGAGGCTTGATTAGAATCAAATGTGATTTTTTTTTATTTTTGAGACAGAATCTCATTCTCTCACCCAGGTTGGGGTACAGTGACTCAATCTCGGCTCACTGAAATCTCCATCTCTGCAGTACAAGCAATACACTTGCCTCAGCCTCCTGAGTAGCTAGGATTACAGGCACACGCCACCATGCCCAGCTAACATTTTGTGTGTGTTTTTTTTTTTTTTTTTTTTTTTTTTTCTGGGTTTCACCATGTTGCTCAGCCTGATTTTGAACTCCTGACTTCAAGTGATCCACCTACCTCAGCCTCCCAGAGTGCTGGGATTACAGGTATGAGCCATCACACCCAGCCCCATTTTTTAATAAGACTATAAAGAGGATTTTAAAAGCAGCTCATTCCATCCCTCTTATAAGACCATCAATAAATTTTGCATTGTTCTTTATCTGGGTGGGTAAATAGATCCTTGGGGGAGCTCAGAGAGGAGAATACAAATAGAACTGACATCTGGGATACAAAAAGATGGAAGATACATATAATGTTAACAGCAGAGGCATGTTAAAGATGTTATGAATGTGTCCTCAATAGTGTTGAGTGCTTGTATTTTATAGTGAACACAAAAACAGGCATGCCTGGCCAGGCAAGGTAGCTCACGCCTGTAATCCCAGCACTTTGGGAGGCAGAGGCGGGTGGGTCACTTGAGGTCAGGAGTTTGAGACCACCCTGGCCAACATGGTGAAACCCTGTCTCTACTAAAAATATCAAAATTAGCTGGGCATGGTGGTGAGCGCCTGTAATCTCAGCTACTTGGTAGGCTGAGGCAGGAGAATTGCTTGAACTCAGGAGGCAGAGGTTGCAGTGAACTGAGATCAAGCCATTGCACTCCAACCTGGGCAACAAGAGTGAAACTCCGTCTCAAAAAAAAAAAAAAAGGCAAAACAACAACAACAAAACAAAACAACACGCCCAAGGAAGCAGTTTCCCTGACTTGCTCATCCGTGGCAGCCACCGTCCCATGGCGGGATAGACCACACAAGCAGGCAGAGCATCCTGTCCTGCCCATCAGACTATCTGCTTCCTCATCTTCCAGGTGTGTCCCATGCAACTTCTTGATGTTCATCTGGCTTCACAACTTGGCCATCTTGTAGGAAGAGGACACACTTAACGTTCTAATCCAATTCACCAATATATTTCTAGCATTCTGTGACAGTCTAACTTCCCAGGGTCTCACATCATAAAGTAATCTAATAGAAGCAACTTTCTTTTCTTTTTTTGCTTGTTTGTAGAGACACGGTCTTGTTATGTTTCCCAGCTGATGTTGAACTCCTGGCCTCAGTGATCCTTTTGTATCAGCCTCCCAAAGTGCTGGAATTACAGGTGTGAGACACACACCCAGCCACTGATAAAAAGCAATATTCTGAACCTCTATCACTGAACCGGACTCTGAGCCACAAATTTCACAGCAACATGTTAGGAGGTTTAGAGTTTCCTTCCAGAATGTCATTCAGCCTCTCTCTTTTTCATCTCTTCACTGGAAGAATGACTCAGGTTCCACTCAGAGGCCATCTAATGAAAGACAATACGCTTTCTGTCTGGCTGCAACAAGACATCCTTAGAAACATATCAATTAAGTATTAGTACAAATTTTCTGAAACCAGAAACTTCAGACAAAAAGCCACCAAAAAGAGGTCCTTGTTCCTGGGAGCTTCTCTTAAGAGAATGCCAGCTATGAACGTCAGTGGTGTGTGACCTATTCAGGTACTAGACTAAGGGAGATTAAAGGATAAGCATTTACATCGTGTTCGCCATGGAATTTTTGTTGTTTCTTTTCTTCTGTCTCATAGGGAACCACAGCTGTGGGGTAAACCTGTAGGTGAGAGTCCTAAAATTAGGTAGCTTAGGGGGTTGCTGCTGTAGATGTACTAAACCTGACATGTAAATATTTTAAAAGTTTGTGTGCCTGTGTGTTTTCCTGGAAAAAGCATCCATAGATGTCCTCAGATTTTCAGAGTTCTATGATCAAAAAAGGTTAAGAACATATAAATCACAGATATTCTTCTCAGGTTAATAATATGTCGAATGAACTGTGGATGACAGAGGAGGGGCTCCCCTGGATAATGCAACTGAATAATGTGGAGAATAATGAACGATGTGGAGAAAATGTATTTTCTTCAAATTAGCGTTTCTGAGGAGACTAGTGTTACAGCTTGTTTGAAAACCTTTTCATGGAGAGGTGAAATTGCTATGTAATGATCCTGGTAATGAGAATTGAGTAGGTGAACTCAGCCTCGCTGGCATGAGCACTGCCTCTAGAGTCTTTCTTCCAACTTTCTTTCCAAATAGTCACCTGACCTTACCATCTTAAGTCTTTTGTTGACTTAAAAAAAATTTTTTTAGAGAAAGAGTCTTGCAGTTTTGCCCAGGCTGGTCTAGAACTTCTGGGCTCAAGCCATCCTCCCACTTCAGCCTCTTGAGTAGCTGGGATTATAGGAAACCCCCTACTGCACCGAGCCTTCATGGACATTTTTGTCTCATCTGTTTTTATTGTGATGACTGCCCGCATTCTCTTGGAAGAGAAGACCATTTATTGCCTCCCAATTACAGGGAAGTAAGAAATAAAGCAAAGAGAAAGAAGTAAAGAGCTATACCAAAGGTAACAATTTTGTGATAAACCTTAAAGGTTAATTTTTATGTAATGGAAAGATTTTATTATTTATTTTATTTTATTTATTTATTTTTTGAGACAGGGTCTCACTCTGTCACGTAGGCTGGATTGCAGTGGCGTGATCTTGGCTCACTGCAGCCTCGGCTTCCCAGGTTCAAGTGATTCTCCCACCTCAGCTTCTCGAGAAGCTGGGACTATAGGCACACACCACCAGTCCTGGCTAATTTTTGTATTTTTTGGTAGAGACAGGGTTTCACCATGTTGGCCAGGCTGAGCTCGAACTCCTGACCTCAAGTGATTGACCTGCCTCAGTCTCCCAAAGTGCTGGGATTACAGGTGTGAGCCACTGCACCCAGACTGAGAAAATGGGTTTTGAATGGGCAAGAAGGTGAAAGTTTACTTAACTTTCTTGCTTCTCTTGGGTGAGGATTTAGTAATGTATATTCATCCATCGTATGGTTTAACCAGCTATGAAATTTCTAGACATCACACCTATTGAGATGGAGCCGGGACAAGGTCTAAAACAGAGGGCACAAAGCAGCCACCCCTGGACTGGATCTAGTCCACAGGCTTGAAGAGTGGGTAGCTTGAAGAGTGTTGTTATATTTAATTAAAAATTTGGAGATAGTGCATAAATTCAGTTTATATTGAAAAGTGGAAGATGTAATAGCATGGATGTGGCAGTGAGTAATGAGAGCTGGAAATGGCCCCTCTCTTTACATAGAGCGTGTGCAATCCAGTTTGCCAAAATCCTCACCATTCTCGTCCAGCCTGCATCCCTCATTAGGTTATAAGATTTTAAATGGGACCCCTGGGACCATGCAGGACTCTGTGTGCTAAGCTTGGATTTTATTCTGTGGGCATTGGAGAGTTATGAAAGCATTCTGGTTGGGAAAAGTAGAAAGATCAGATTTATGGAGAATGGGCTAGAGGAAAGTAAAACAGAAAGTAGAGAAACCAGTTCAGGAGATAACTGTAGTAATCCAGATAGGAAATCATGAGAGCCTGAACTAAAGCACAGTTATTAGGATGACATAGGAGACAAAATTGAGACTTGTTAAGGAGGTAGAAGCAACTAGCATCTAGCAAGTGCCTAGATGGAAGATTAGGAGAGAAATGAAGTTTAGTCCAGGAAGACTTGAGTGATAGATAGAAAATTGAAGCCATTCGTTAATGTAAGTAGTGAAAAGGGAAAGACGGTTTAGGAGACCGTTAATACATTCTAACTTTTTTAATGACAAGATATACCAAACAGATGTAGCCAGGGTGTGTTGTAGAAAGTCAAGGAGGGAGCCTATGGAATGACCCAGCTCCAGCAGCAGGCGCTGGCCTGTAGGCTGCTGATTGGGCTGTGTGGGAGGCTGAACTCGTCATCATCACTTCTGCCTACTCTGTTCAGGCTGCTATTTCAAAGCACTATAGACTGGGTGGCTTATTAACAACAGAAATTCATTCATCACAGTGCCGGACACTGAAAGTCTGAGATCAAGGCACTAGCAGATTTGGTGTTTGGTGAAGGCCCACTTCCTGGTTCACAGATGATGCCTTCTCACCGTGTTCTCATATCCTAGAAGGGGCAAGGCAGCTCTCTGGGGATTCTTTACTAAGGGCATTAATCCCGTTCATCTTGACTCTCCCCTCATAACCTAATTACCTGCCAAAGGCCACATCTCCTAATACCATCACATTGAGAGTTTAGAAGTTAAACACATGAATTTTGGAAGGACACAAACATTCAAAATGAAATAATTACCTGCATTATTTTTTAAATTGAGAAGTATCACCCTCCAGGGATGTTAGAGCAATGGTCATCTAATGAAAGAGTGAATCAGTGTCTTCTGGAGAGTTATTTAAATTCAGAGATACCCAGACCCCAGCCATATCTTCTGAATCAGCATCTCTAGGGTGGGCCTGGGTATGTCCATCACCAACAAACTCCCCAGGTGGTCATTATTGCTTCTGCACTTACCTCCCAACTAATCGTTTTCTGACCTGCCGCTGCTGTTTTGTTCATTGCTGCCTGGTAATTGTGTGTTGTTTACTGTCAACTTAGCCAATCTTCTGTCCTGTTACTTAAAATATTTTCATTCTCTGAGTTCATGTCCTTTGCAGGGACATGGATGAATCGGAAACCATCATTCTCAGCAAACTTACACAGGAACAGAAAACCAAACACTGCTCATAAGTGGGAGTTGAACAATGAGAACACATGGGCACAGGGAGGGGAACTTCACACACTGGGGCCTGTCGGGGGTGGGGAGAAAGGGGACGGCATTAGGACAAATACCTAATGCATGCGAGGCTTAAAACCTAGATGATGGGGCTGGGCACGGTGGCTCATGCCTGAAATCCCAGCACTTTGGGAGGCCGAGGCAGACAGATCATGAGGTCAGGAGATCAAGACCATCCTAGGCAACATAGTGAAACCCCATCTCTTCTAAAAATACAAAAATTAGCTGGACATGGTGGCACACACCTGTAATCCCAGCTACTCAAGAGGCTGGGGCAGGGGAATGGCTTGAACCCAGGAGGTGGAGGTTACAGTGAGCTGAGATGGCGCCACTGCACTCCAGCCTGGCGAAAGAGCCAGACTGTCTCAAAACAAACAAACAAACAAAAACCTAGATGATGGGTTGATGAGTGCAGCAAACTACCATGGCACATGTGTACCTATGTAACAAATGTGCGCATTTTGCACATGTATCCCAGGACTTAAAGTAAAATAAATAATTTTTTTAAAAAGAAAAATTTTCATTCTCAGTACCCCTCCCTTACATATATGAGCATATCTCCTTTTTATCTCCTCCAGCTTACTCTTTCCTCTTTAAATGCAGAAGCTCCCACAAACCTCTTTGGAAAAAGCACAGGTCACAGATGCATCAGTGACTTACATTTTTTCCTTGGCATTTCCTCAACCTTGGCTAAATAAACCTCTGTATCTCAATTGAGACTTGCCTCAGTCATTTTTTGGGTTACATGAGGCACTCTCCCCTCCATATGCCTCACTGCTTTGTAATCCTTTGTGTGATTAGGGTAGAGTCATTAGAGATTTGGCCTTTTAGCTTTTCCCTGTTTGCTGGGTGGGATATGTATACCTCTGGTGCTCCTCTTATTTGGATGTTGGAATACTAGACCAATACAACTACGAATTTGAGAAAGGGGAAATCCTCAGAAGCAAGATTCCAGAAGCACCAAGAGCCATCTGGGAGCATTCATAATGCTGGCTGTCCATAACAGCTATTCCAGGAGATGGCAAACAGAAGGTAAGAGCACTCCATGCGATAATGGGAAATAAAATGCAAAAGCTCTCCTCTTCTACTCTATCTTCTCTTAAGAATAGGATATGAGGCTGGGCGTGGTGGCTCATGCCTGTAATCCCAGCACTTTGGGAGGCCAAGCGGAGCGAATCACGAGGTCAGGAGATCAGATTATGCTGGCCAACATGGTGAAACCCCATCTCTACTAAAAATACAAAAGTTACCCAGGCACAGTGGTGTGTGCCTGTAATCCCAGCTACCTGGGAGGCTGGGGCAGGAGAATCATTTGAACCCGGGAGTCAGAGTTTACAGTGAGCTGAGACTGGGCCACTGCACTCCAGCCTAGTAACAGAGTGAGACTCCATCTGAAAAAAAAAAAAAAAAAAGAGTGGGGTATGAGTAACAGGAGAGAAATTGGAAGAAGATACTGAAGAGACAGAAAGATGTCTATCTTGATAAACTCCAGAAAAAAAAAAAATTGGCTTATTCACCCACAGCTTCAGCCATCTTATTATGCACAAATAATGCCTGTAGATGTCATGAGATGAAAAAAATATTTTATAAGATTGCACAATGGAGTTTTTCTGCTACCACCAAGGCAACAGGGAAAACACAGCCACTAAAATTAGTCAGAATGTTGGAGAAGTGAGTGCTACTTTCCTCACTTGGTGATTTTGAAGATTAAATAATGTAAGAGAAAACACTAGGAAAATGATAAAGTACTACATAAATATGACTTGGTATTAAAACAATGAAAGATGGTTGGGCACAGTGGCTCACATCTGTAATCCTAGCATTTTGGGAGGCTGAGGCAGGTGGAGTGAAACCCCGTCTCTACTCAAAATACAAAAAAATTAGCCAGTTGTGATGGCATGCGCATATAGTCCCAGCTACTCGGGAGGCTGAGGCAGGAGAATCATTTGAACCCAGGAGGTGGAGGTTGCAGTGAGCCAAGATTGTGCCACTGCACTCCAGCCTGGGCAACAGGGCAAGACTACGTCTCCAAAAAAAAAAAAAAAAAAGGCAAGGGCAGGAATATTCGTATCTTTTCTGGGAATGGGCAGTGAACTTCTCAGAACTGAAGTGCTACCTTCTTTATATCTTTTTGTGGCTTCCAGTCATTGTTGTGGTGATTGTCAGCTGTCATAGCAGTGGTGAGAGGGATATTTAGCATGGAAATTAGATTATAATGAAGTTGGAGGTCGTTCAGAGGTCAGGTGGGCTGTTATCTTGGATCCCACTGGTCTTAGCTAGTGTGAACAAAAGGGGAACCTCTGACCTCAGGCATCTTGTTGCTAAAGACAAACCGAGTTGTCCAACTGTTCAGTCAAGGCTTACAGCCTTATAGATGCCAGATGGGGTAACAGTGCCATCCCAAGATGTGCTGGATTGGCATGTTGATTCTTTCAAGTTGAAAACATTGGAGAAATTGTAGTTCAAAAAGGGCTAGCTGACTTGTCCCTTCCTGCATGCAGCAAGACATAATGATTCCTTTGGGTGGGCTACCCTCCCGCAAACAGGGTGATAAAATAGCCCTTGTTACTAGAGACTGAAAATTGGGGGCTGCAATGGACCTGAATAAATATATTTAATGAAATACCCTTTATCTTTTTTTTTTTTTTTTTTGAGACAGAGTCTCGCTCTGTCGCCCAGGCTGGCGTGCAGTGGCGCCATATAGGCTCGACTGCAAGCTCCGCCTCCCGGGTTCCCGCCATTCTCCTGCCTCAACCTCCCAAGTAGCTGGGACTACAGGTGCCCACCACCACCCGCCTGGCTAATTTTTTTGTATTTTTAGTAGAACTGGGGTTTCACTATGTTAGCCAGGATGGTCTCAATCTCCTGACATCGTGATCTGTCCGCCTTGGCCTCCCAAAGTGCTGGGATTACAGGCATGAGCCCCTGTGCCTGGTCTTTTTAGTATTATTTTTATTATAATTATAATACTTTAAGTTATAGGGTATATGTGCACAACTTATAGGTTTATTACATGTGCCATGTGCCATGTTGGCTTGCTGCACCCATCAACTTGTCATTTACATTAGGTATTTCTCCTAATGCTATCCATCCCCCAGCCCCCCACCCACCCACAGGCCCCAGTGTGTGATAATCCCTGCCCTGTGTCCATGTGTTCTTACTGTTCAATTCTCAACTACAAGTGAGAACACGCAGTGTTTGGTTTTCTGTCCTTGTGATAGTTTGCTGAGAATGATGGTTTCCAGCTTCATCCATGTCTCTGCAAAGGACATGAACTCATCCTTTTTTATGGCTGCGTAGTATTCCATGGTGTACATGTGCCACATTTTCTTAATCCAATTTATCATTGATGGCCATTTGGGTTTGTTCCAAGTCTTTGCTATTGTGAATAGTGCCACAATACAGAAATAACCTTTATCTTTCACTAGTTTTCCACCTTCTCCCATTTGTCTCCTAGTGACTCCCTATCTTCTAGTCAGATCCCCTTTGTCCTGTCATCTCCTCAAATGTATCATTCCTTGTTTAAAAAGTATAAAAACATCTTGCTGGCCGGGCGCGGTGGCTCACGCCTGTAATCCCAGCACTTTGGGAGACTGAGGCAGGTGGATCACGAGGTCAGTAGATCGAGACCATGCTGGCTAACACAGTGAACACAGTGAAACCCCGTCTCTACTAAAAATACAAAAAGAAATTAGCCAGGCTTGGTGGTGGGCACCTGTAGTCCCAGCTACTCGTGAGGCTGAGGCAGGAGAATGGCTTGAACCGGGAGGCGGAGTTTGCAGTGAGCCGAGATCACGCCACTGCACTCCAGCCTGGGCCACAGAGCGAAGCTCCATCTCAAAAACAAAAACAAAACAAAACAAAAAAGCAGTTAAATTAGAGGACGCCCAGCTGGTGTCCACTGGGGAATATGGTGTCAGAAGCATTGTGTTGACTGAGTGGTATAAGTAAAACGTAGAAAAAACACTTTTTTTTCCCTATCTTTCACAAGTATGTAATATAACTTACAAATTATAGATGCTTACTAAGTTGTAGTAATTTTAATTCCTAAAATTTCTTCTATATGGTCAACCATTATTTTTATTTAATGTGTGAACATATTATTTAATCCTTTTGTAATTTTGTTGTTGTTGTTACACTTATTTGGGGATGTGCTTATCAAGACTGAACTTATGTTTTCTCGGATGGAATTCCACCTCATATTCATTTATTATTTTCCTATTGATGGGTTACTTCTGGACACATTATGTAACTGATCCCTGTAAGAATTTGTGAAGTTCTCTAGGGCAGATGTTGTCATCCTCAGTTTTCTGGCAAGGAAACTAAGGTCCAGAGAGGATGGGGTGCAGGTCTCTTGGCCATGATTCATGACTTTCATAAGAAGTAGAGTCAGAATTTACATAAGAGTTTCTAACTCTAGATTCAGAACTCCTGATTTCAGAATTCCCACACTATGCTTTTCTTGGTATCTTTCCTCTTGGTGAATAAAAACTTTGGCTACTTCTAGGTTGTACAGAGTAAGGCTGAATGAAACAGATCGATGGACAGTCTGTAATTCTAAACCTGTTTGTGCTATATAATGTTATTCAATAAATTGTCAATAAATGCTCTGTATATGAAAAAGCACTCACTTTCTGGAAAATGTCAAGTGATAAGTGCGGTCCCCAGACTAGCAGCAACAGCATTGTCTGAAAACTTGTTAGAAAAGCAAATTCTCAGGCCTCACCCTCAGATCTGCTTAATCAGAAGTCCTGAGGCTGGAGCCCAGCAATTTGTGTTTTCACCCTCTAGGTGATTCTCATGAACACTCAAGTTTAAGAATCACTTCCATAGTGTATTTCAAGGAAGACCTGACATCCTGTAACTGAAGAAATCATGCTCTAGTGTTTCTTCCCCAGCCAGAGTTTGAATTTCCACTAAATATCATGCTCTATAATAAGCAAATACTGAACAAAGGGAAGAAATAGAATTTGATGTCCCTATTTACCTGGAAAGAGATTATATTTTTCTGCCTTGTATGTAAAAAGTTAAAGATAAATACGTATTTTTAAGGAGATAGTTCCCATATAAGGAGCTTAATGATTATGTTTTGGTTATTAAAGGCCTTCTTTCTCTATTCTTTTTTGTTTCATTTATTTATTTTGTATAAATTTGAGGCAAACAAGTACAGTTTTGTTGCATGGATATAGTGCAATGAGGTGAAGTCTGGGTTTTCAGTGTAATCATCACCCAAATAGTGTATATTATACCCATTAAGTAATTTCTCATCCCTCACTCCCCACCCACCCTCCAACCTTTCTGAGTCTCCAATGACTATTATCCCACGCAGTTCATCTGTATATATTATTTGGCTCTCACTTATTTTTATTTTTAATGGCTGAATCATTTTTTTCTTTTTTGAGATGGAGTCTCGCTCTGTCGCCCAGGCTGGAGTGCAGTAGGGCATCTCAGCTCACTGCAAGCTCTGCTTCCCGGGTTCACGCCATTCTCTGCCTCAGCCTTGTGAATAACTGGGACTACAGGCACCCACCACCACGCCCGGCTAATTTTTTCTATTTTTTGTGTAGTAGAGACGGGATTTCGCCATCTTAGCCAGGATGGTCTGGATCTCCTGACCTCATGATCCGCCTACCTTGGCCTCCCAAAGTGCTGGGATTACAGGCGTGAGCCACCACACCCAGCCTATGGCTGAATCATATTTTATTTGTGTGTATGTGTGTGTGTGTATATAGATGATGTATATATATATGATGTATTATATATACATAAATGATGTATTTATGTATATATGATGTATATAAGTATATGATGTATATATGTATATATGATGTATATATGTGTATTTTTATATCTATATAAATGTGAGATCTATATATATTCTTTATCCAATAATCCATTGATGGACGCTTAGGTTGATTCCAGATCTTTGCTATTGTGAATAGTGCTGCTACAAGCATATCAGTGCAGGTTTCTTTTTGATACAATGATTTGTTTTCTTGCTGGATGTGTACCCAGTAATGGGATTGCTGGATCAAATAGACGTTCTATTTTAGTTTCTTGAGAAATCTCCATAGTTTTCCACAGGGGTTGTACAAATTTACATTCCCACCAACAGTGGATAAGCATTCCCTTTTCTCCACATTCTTGCTAGCATTTGTTATTTTTTGCCTTTTTGATAATAGCCATTCTAACCAGAGCAAGATGATATCTCATTGTGGTTTTAAGTTGCATTTCTCGGATGATTAGTAACATTGGGCACTTTTTCATATGCCTGTTGAACATTTCTATGTCTTCTTTTGAAAACTATCCATGCCTTTGGCTCACTTTTTAATGAGATTATTATTTTTGTTGTTGAGTTGTTTGAGTTCCTTGCAAATTCTGCGTATCAGTCCTGTGTTGGATGCATAGTTTACAAATATTTTCCCCATTCTGCAGGTTGTTTGTTCATTCTGTTGATTATTTCTT
Organism: Macaca mulatta; assembly: GCF_049350105.2. Lineage (NCBI taxonomy): Eukaryota > Metazoa > Chordata > Mammalia > Primates > Cercopithecidae > Macaca > Macaca mulatta. The sequence goes on from NC_133408.1 coordinate 121,913,825, forward strand.
TTACTGTGTATAGTTTTTGGCTAGGCACAGTGGCTCACACTTGCAATCCCAGCACTTTGGGAGGCCAAGGCCGGTGGATCACAAGGTCAAGAGATCGAGACCACCCTGGCCAACATGGTGAAACCCCATCTCTACTAAAAATACAAAAATCAGCTGAGTGTGGTGGCACGTGCCTGTAGTCCCAGCTACCCGTGAGGCTGAGGCAGGAGGATCGCTTGAAACTGGGAGGTGGAGGTTACAGTGAGCCAAGATCATACCACTACGCCCCAGTCTAGCAGCAGAGTGAGACTCCGTCTCAAAAAAAAAAAAAAAAAGGAAATATTATAATTAGATTTTTAATAAGAAATAGTATTTGAATTATATCTACTATTAAGCTTTACTCCCAGGAAAAATGGGCTTTAATCTTGGGCTGCCCCAATCTGAAGCTCTCACTGTTTCAGAAGTAACGCTGTCAGTCATATTTCTGACCAGAAATGGGAGTAGATTCATTGTGATTTTGCTATGCAATTATGGTTCCATTATGTTCCATTACAGCAGGAACACTGCCAACTTTAGCATCTGCAAATAAAACGACTAATGAACACACAATAAAAGTTGTGTTTCCTGTCTCATGATCTAAGCTGGGGCCCAAGACTAAGCTAAGGAAAAGAAAAATATGACACATGCAAATAAACGGGTGTGTGTGTGTGTGCACACGTGTATGTGTGTTGAGTTATCCAGGTTGTGCCCCAAACTAGATAGTGAGGAGCTGAAAGACTGCTATAGTTGGATTCAAATGCTAGTTCTTCCATTTCCTAGCTGTGTAAGCATAAGCAACTTCCTTCCTGTTTTGGAATCCTGAGTGTCCATGCAGTATACTAACCTCCTGTGAGATTCTTTCGAAGGATATTAGCTCATGGATAAGAATGAATGTCAACAACCATCTAAGAGCTCAACACAATGTGGCAGATATTACAGATTGGCCCACTCTGCTCCCCTGCTACCTCTTTGTCATTTGTTTTATCAAATACCTCAAACGAAAATGTTCAAGGAAACCTTCCCAGACTCTTTGCCAGTTCTGGTTCTTCAGGTGATTTCATTTCTACCCAGCAGATGCATCTGAATAAGATTTGGATGGCAGAACACAGAAGTTGAACTGCTGCTGCTGCTTCTCCTGATGCTGCTGCTTCTCCTGCTGCTGCCAATCACCATCATGAAGGCATATGATTGTTCCCCAGCAGCTGTCATAACAATTTCAGCATCCAGACCCTAGTTTATTGTCTGTCAAGGGGGCAGTAAATTAGGACAGTTTGTTAGCACAGATCACAGAAGCACTTGTTGCCAGCAGTTCTAGCAGATTCCTCAGCTTCCTTTAGTAGTGACAGAGGCAGCAGTCCATCGGAGAACCACTTCTGGGGTGGTGGTGTTATTCCTGGAAGCTCAGCTGAGAGCTGGCCCCTCCAACCCGTCCAATGACTGTGTAAGCACTAAATCTCCGAATTAAATCTCAGTCTGCTTAAATTAGCCAGAACGGTTTCTATTTTCTACAGCTGAGCTCTGATCAATGTGCGATAGTAAGGTTTTAAAGAAAATAAGCTTTAAAAACAAATACAAAAACCATATTTTGCTATAGGATATGTAAGTTTTGTTATCCAGGAATAACGTTTCTGGATACTTGTCCTGCCGAATATCTTTTGAATATCTTCTCTGCATTTTGATGCATTCCCACATTATGAGTCTGCCTTCCCAAAGGAAAATTAAAGACAAAAACTTTACCCCAGGATCTCTTGTAGTGAGAGGTGTGAGTATGAAACTTATATTCTAGTAATGAAATATACCTGCATGAGGTCTGGATGCAGAAGAGCGGCCCATGAGGAGGTGACTGAGCACAGAGAGATGTATCACTTGTCAAGTGTGAAAGTTTGAAGTGATGGGGTATAAGGTCCTGTGCCAAGCGTGATCAGTACGTAGTGATAGACAGCAAGAGGAATGGTGTTTTTGCTGTAACCACCTGCAGCGTATAGAGTTGGATGTTCTTTCTGGCTATGTTGCTCCTTGCCAAGTAGCATCCACACCTACTTTTCAGGATCTTTTGGAGAGTCTTTGAGGTACGTAATATCCTTTCATAAATCCCAATTGGCTCAAGCTAGTCAGTGTGAATTCCATTGTTAGCAACTGTAAATCCTGATTGATAAAAAGGTAATTGCATAATCTTTTTGTCTCGTGCTTTTTACCCAACTTTTCTCTGTAGCATTCTATAATATCTCACCATGCTTATAGAATTGTATAATTTTGAGCCAGAAGATATCTTGGGAAAAATATCCAGTAACCCAATAACCACACCACCACCTGACATTTTATAGATGTAGAATCTTAAGTACAGAAAAATGAATTGACTTGAAAAATAGATCTGGATTCAGAGTCAAAACCAGGTCTCTTTAGTATCAGTTTGGTGTTTGTTTCACTATTCAACACTTTCTACCAGACAGAATCTGCTGAGCTAAAAATCCAAGAAAATGATATATACCGGAGAACTGGATATAAGAGCTTTAAGGGGGCTTTAGGAATGCCTTAAAGTATTCTTATAAAGGAATATAGAATTATACTCTCAGTCCAGTACTATCCAACTTCAATATTTTAATGAGCACTTTAAAAGTACTTTTTGCTCTAGAACTCTCAAAATGTTGAATCAAAAATCTACCCCTTTAACAATGGCAGATGACAGCTTATAACATGTAGCAACCTGCAATCATCTCTGAAATTACTCATGGTTTTCCAAATTAAACTCTGTAGTGCATTCATACTGTGTGCAAAGGATATATCATGATTGATTGATAAATTTACGGTAGCAAATCTTAATTGTAGGTTCATTCCAAGTTAACAGTTAAACTACTTAGTAATTTGCATAATGCAAACCTCAAAATTCTTCTATTTATACTTAATAAGAGTTTTATTTTAAAAGTATTATATTCTCATTGTTAAAAATTATGGAAGTGTATAAAGCAAAGATATTAAGGGCATTCTGCCATATCTCAGTTCTCAGGCTGGTATGGATCTTTACTGACTTTGTAATGTCTACCACTTGAATATTCCCATAATGGCCTCTAAAGACAGATTGTGTGGGTTTAAGTTCTGGCTCTCTTATTTTCTAGCTATTCATGATCTGAGAACCTCAGCTCTTGTGTGTCTGTTTCATCATCTATAAGACAAAGACAATAGTACCTGCCTCTTAGGGTTATTGTTGTATGAAACGTGATCATACCTCTAAAATGCTTAGGACAGTGCCTGGTGCATTTGGGTCAGTAAATGTTATCCAGTTTATTTAATGATGTATTGTTGCTTGAATTTTTTTTAACATACAACATTGCAGAAGAACTTTGTATCCTTTACACATCGATGTATCAATTAAACTCACCTAACGAGAAGCACTGATAATCTAAATTATAAGAGCAAGAATATTTGAGCAGGCATCAAACAATGACAAGTGCACTACAGTGTCCCGAATACACAATCTATATTCACATCCTTCTCTTCCCCAGCTCACCGCTTATTTGTTTATAAAACTAAAGCTTTGTTAATTTGACATTCAGGTACTCATTCTTTTTACCTTCTTTCCAGTGCAGCTAGTATAGAGGCCAGGAGGCAAGAAGTGTTTTAGGAGAAAACATACACACAAAATCTTGCCCTCTATAGCCCAAACCTATTGAGGGAAGGCAAATGTGCTATATTTCATTGATATGACACCCACTTGTTAATTGCCTATGGACCAAGTCCAGCACTGGGCACCTAGAAAGAATGGGAAGATTCCTAAGATTTAATCCTTGCCCCAAGAGGAACTCACGGTTTGGTAAAGGAAGCAAAGACACAACATGAAGGAATACAACAGAAAAAAGTTGGAGTGGGGACCTGAGGGAGCTGAGAGAAGAGGCTCACTAAATAAAGCCTAGAGCTGGAGTCTTGGTCTTCTCCAAGGGAGGCATCTGTTAGTCCATCATCTGGGTGTGACCAGTGATCATTAGCTCACTTGGGCTTGAAAATGGGAGACTAGGTACAATGGAGAAGAAGTTGCTTAAAAACTTATTTTTACTTCTTTCCTGAAGTATACATAATTATAGTAGAAAATTTAGTGGAAAATTTAAAAACAAAACAAAACAAAAAAAACAAAAACCAAAAAACGGAGACAGGTGAATATAGCCATCAGTCTCATTCCAAAGGTGATCATGGATCATGCCTTGATGTATTGTCCCAATTTTGTTTGTTTGTTTGTTTGTTTGTTTTGAGACGGAGTCTCGCTCTGTCACCCAGGCTGGAGAGCACTGGTGCTATATCGACTCACTGCAAGCTCCGCCTCCTGGTTCCGCCATTCTCCTGCCTCAGCCTCCCCAATAGCTGGGACTACAGGCGCCCGCCACCGCACCCAGCTAATTTTTTTGTATTTTAAGTGGAGAAGGGGATTTCACGGTGTTAGTCAGGATGGTCTCCATCGCCTGACCTCGTGATCCGCCCGCCTCGGCCTCCCAAAGTGCTGGGATTACAGGTGTGAGCCACCGAACCCGCCCCCGCCAATTTTCTAAGAAACAGTTTATTTTCCACTCTCTTTTCTCCGTCCTCCTTTCCCCCACTTCCTATTTAGCTCTTTCGAAATGTAATTATGGCTTTTTACTTCTTCTTCACCGGACAATTTGTACAGAGCAAGTTAATCTACTCTGTGTGCTTAGAAACTCCAGAGTGGGACCAGGCGCGGTGGCTCACGCCTGTAATCCCAGCACTTTGGGAGTCCAAGGCAGGCGGATCACGAGGTCAGCAGATCGAGACCATCCTGGCTAACACAGTGAAACCCCGTCTGTACTAAAAAAATAAAAAAAATTAGCCGGGCATGGTGGCGGGCGCCTGTAGTCCCAGTTACTAGGGAGGCTGAGGCAGGAGAACGGCGTGAACCCGAGAGGCGGAGCTCGCAGCGAGCGGAGATCGCACCACTGCACTCCAGCCTGGGCGACAGAGCAAGACTCCAGCTCAAAAAAAAAAAAAAAAAAAACAACCTTCAGAGTGGAACTTTAACCCACCAGGAGGTTGTCCTGACAGGTAACAGTTGATTTCCAACCCAAGGTATGCCCACTAGAGCTTTTGGCCACCTTTACAACCTATTTCTGTCCAAGAAGATGCCACCTAAATTGCCCAGTAGATAGGGCACTGAAGCAACTGTACAGAACCCCGACCTGCTCACTTCTACTCCTGCTTTAAAAGCACCCCACTTTCTGCTCCAAAAGCAAAGTGGTCTCCTTAATGTAGGAAACCTGTATTTCTTCCCCTAAGCTAGCTTTGGAATAAAAAGTCACTTTAGACCTTGTTCTTGTTAATTGGGCTGTGCAAGCAGTGAGCAACTGAACCTGCATTTAATAGCATGTGTACACATATGTACTTGAAATCATTTTTTAAAAATCTCATATGAGAAATATAAGGGATAAATTTAGGGGCAACTCATTACATGTGTTCTTTTTCTCCCCTACATTTTCCCTTAACTATGCTGAATGTCTTACTATATTACTTGAAATTACAATTTTAATGGCTGTATAATAGTTGATCAAATATATAAACTATAATGTACGTAATGAATCCTCAGTCATTGGACATTCAATGTCACCATTCTGTCACTTGAGGGAATACCCTTGTTTTCTTTAGCATCCTTGATTATTTCCTTAAGCTAAATTCTTAAGAATAGAAATGCCAAGTCTAAAGTTTGCACATTTTAAAGTCAAAATTTGGTTTGTTATTAAAGCATCAACTTTTTTATTGTATAATATACCCAACATAAAATTTACCTTTTTACCATTTTTTAAGTATAGTTCAGTGACATTAAATATATTTATGTTGTTGTACAACCTTACCACCATCCATCTCCAAAACTTTATCATCCCAAACAAAAACTCTATTTCTATTAAACAATAACTCCCCTGTCCCCACTCCCCTCAGCCCCTGGTAACCTGTACTCTACTTTCTATTTCTGTAAGTTTCCCTTCTCTAGGTTCCTTATATAAGTGGACTTATAAACTATTTTTTCTCTAGTGTCTGACTTGTTCCACTTAATATCATGTTTTCCTGGTTCTTCCACATTGTAGCATGTATCAGAGCTTCTGTCTCTTTAAGGCCAAATAATATCCCATTGTATGTATAATCCACATTTTATCTATTCATCTGTCCATGGACATTTGTGTTGTTAAGCAGCCACTTTTTTATGATGTGTAGAAATTAGAATCTCTATTTACTGCTGTTGGGGATGGAAATAGTGTAGCTGTCTTCGAAAACAATTTGTCAGTTCCTCAAAATCTTTTTTTTTCTTCTTCTTTTTTTTTTTTTTTTTTGATACAAGGTCTAACCCTGTCACCCAGGCTGGAGTGCAGTGGTGCAATCATAGCTCACTGCAACCTGGAACTCCTGGGCTCAACCAATCCTCCTTCTTCAGTCTCCTGGGTAGCTGTGACCAGAAGCACATGCCAGCATGCCTGGCTGATTTTTCAGTTTTTTGCAGAGATGGAGTCTCGCTGTGTTGCCCAGGCTGGTTCAGAATCTTAAACATAGAGTTATCATATGACCTAGCAATTCCATACTTGGGTATCTATCCCCCCAAAATTAGAAGCATAAAAACCAATGCATGAATATTCATTACAGCATTATTTATAGTAAGCAAAAAAGGAAACAACTAAATGTCCATCAGTTGGTAAGTAGCTAAATAAAAAATGTGGTATACTTATACACAATATGTTATTTGACAATGAAAAAAAAGTACTGAAACATGCTACTACGTAGATGAATGTTGAAAGCCTTATTCTGATGTAATAATTTGATGTACAGATTATTTCATCACCCAGGTAATGAGCATAGTATCCAGTGCTTTTCTGATTCTCTCCATCCTCCCACCCTACACCCTCAAGCAGGCCCTGGTATTTATTGTTCCTTTTTTTGTGTCCATGTGTACCCAAGGTTTAGTTCCCATTTATACATGTGGTATTTGGTTTTCTGTTCCTGTGTTAATTTGCTTAGGATAATGACCTCCAGCTGTATTTATGTTGCTGCAAAGAACATGATCTCATTCTTTTTTATGGCTGCATAGTATTCCATGGTATATATGTGACACGGTTTCATTATCCAGCCCACTGTTGATGGGGCATCTAGGTTGATTCCATGTGTTCAGTATTGTGAATAGTGCTGCAATGAACATACCCAGGCATGTGTTTTTATGGAAGAGCAATTTCTATTCCCTTGGATATATACCCAGTAATGGGATGCTGGGTTGAATGGTAGTTATGTTTTAACTTCTTGGAGAAGTCTTCAAACTGCTTTCCACAGTGGTTGAACTAATTTATATTCCCACAGCAATCTATAAGCATTCCCTTCCTCTACAACCTTGCCAGCATCTGTAATTTTTTGACATTTTAATAATAGCTATTCTGATTGATGTGAGATGGCATCTCATTGTTACTGTGATTTGCATTTCTCTCATGATTAATGATGTCGAGCTTTTTCTTATATGCTTCTTGACCAAATGTATGTCTTTGTTTGAGAAATGTCTTTTCATGTCCTTTGCCCATTTTTAAATGGGGTTGTTTGTTTTTTGCTTGTTAATTTGTTTGATTTTGTTATAGTTTCTGGATGTTAGACTTTTGTTGAATTCATAGTTTACAAATATTTTCTCCCATTCTGTAGGTTGTCTGTTCCCTCTGTTGATAGTTTCTTTTGCTGTGCAGAAGGTCTTTAGTTTAATTAGGTCCCACTTGTCAATTTTTGGTTTTGTTGCAATTGCTTTTGGAGTCTTCATCATAAAATCTTTGCTGAGGCCTATATCCAGAATGCTAGTTCCTAGGTTTTCTTTAGGAGTTTTTATAATTTTGTGGTTTTGTTGTTGTTGTTTTGCTTTTTGTTGTTGTTGTTTTTGAGACAGTCTTGCTCTGTCACCCAGGCTGGAGTACAGTGGTGCAATCTTGGCTGACTGCAAACTCTGCCTCCCGGGTTCAAGCAATTCTCCTGCCTCAGCCTCCCGAGTAGCTAGAATTACAGGCCCTTGCCACCACACCCAGCTAATTTTCTGTGTTTTTAGTAGAGACAGGGTTTCACTGTGTTAGCCAGGATGGTCTTGATCTCCGGACCTTGTGATCCACCTGCCTTGGCCTCCCAAAGTGCTGGGATTATAGGCATGAGCCATCGCACCCGACCTATAGTTTTGTGTTTTACATTTATGTCTTGAATCCATCTTGAGTTGATTTTTGTATATGGTGTAAGGAAGGGGTCCTGTTTCAGTCTTCTGTGTATGACTGGCCAGTTATCCCAGCACCATTTATTGAATAGGGAGTCCTTTCCCCATTACTTGTTTTTGTCAGATTTGTCGAAGATCAGATGGTTGTAGGTGTCTGGCATTATTTCTGGGCTCTCTGTTCTGTTCCATTGGTCCATGTGTCTGTTTTTGTACCAGTACCATGATATTTTAGTTACTGTAGCACTGTAGTATAGTGTGAAGTTTGACAGCATGATGCCTGCCAGCTTTGTTCATTTTGCTTCAGATTGCCTTGGCTATGCCTTTTTGGGTTCCATATGAATTTTAGAATAGTGTTTTCTAATTCTGTGAAAAATGTCATTGGTTTTTTCATAGGAATAGCATTAAATCTGTAAATTGAAACAGCCACTTTTAAATCAATCGACGTGGACCCACTGACCTGATAGACAAGGTCCAGTTTTTCAGTTTTATGTTTTGTCTGAGCCCACTTCATCTGTGTTGTGATAAAACTGAAAAGAGCTATCACAGTTTACTAGTTTCTTAGGTGGAAGGGAGCCAATTACTTCAAATCAAAATATGAAATAATATTTTTTTAAAAGTCGCCTGATCCAAGTGAACCAAGCCTAATTTTAGAAGCATGGTTTAGAATTAGAAAAATATATTATTTAAGAAAACATTATTGGCCGGGCGCAGTGGCTCACGCCTGTAATCCCAGCACTCTGGGAGGCCGAGGTGGGCAGATCACAAGGTCAGGAGATCGAGACCATCCTGGCTAACACGGTGAAACCCCATCTCTACTAAAAATACAAAAAATTAGCCGGGCGTGGTAGCGGGCGCCTGCAGTCCCAGCTACTCAGGAGGCTGAGGCAGGAGAATGGCGTGAACCTGGGAGGCGGAACTAGCAGTGAGCCGAGATCGCACCACTGCACTGCAGCCTGGGTGACAGAGAAACACTCCGTCTCCAAAAAAAAAAAAAAAAAAAAAAAGAAAAAGAAAAAGAAAAGATTATTGATGATGTATATTGAGTTAGAGAAATTATATAGATCTTTATCAGAAGAATGATGGGTATTTTGGTATGTTTTGTGTATTAGGTGTTTCATAGCTGTACATTAGAGTCTAATCAATTTTGACAGAAACTAAAAATTTAGTTTTAATCGAAAGAACAAATACACTCATTTGGGTTAAAGGTAGTAGCAATATTTCAATCTTAAGATAATCCCCTTCAAAAGCCTTCAATAGAGAATACCAGAAAAAAATGTCGATAATTGTTAGCTAAGGAATATAAAGGAATTCATTATTCTATTCCCTTTAGTTTTGCATACGCTTGATATTGTTCATACTTAAAATTTTGAAAGAATTTTAAAAATTTACATGGACTTAGGCAATATACCAATACCATCTTGCTTGGACAACAGTGCAATGTATTGATTATTTTTTTTCCTAGAAAACTAGTGTTTTGTGATGGTTTTCCTACTGTGAGTGAGAACTTTGATGTAATTCTGGTTTGGTGTCCAAGTCTTTTTCTTTTCTATGTAATCATATTAGGGATTGGTACAACAAAAACAGCTGCCCTCAAGAGACTTGACAGATGTGTTCAGAGTGAGCACTCTGTAAACACTGAAATCTAATCTGTTTCCAAAGCAGTACCACTTGCAGCAGAGTCCCTAATAAACCATCTTGGTTAATTTGTGAAACTGGAGAAGCTATGCAAACATGTGCATCAACCAAATAAACACTACAAGATTGTTAAAAAATAGAATTCCAGGGCATCTATTAGATATAATTTTAAAGCCTTTACTTAGCTTTTAAATGTTGAACAACTTGAAAGGTTGGCAGGTTTGAAAACTGATGGTCTTCATCTCAGGGCAGGAAAAGTAACATGTTTTTGAGTAACGTTTTTTTCCTGTCAAGTCCTCACCTATATTAAGTACCTTAAATTGTACACTCTTACATGAGAGATGAAAGTGCTAATTTTAAGGACATAACAATACAACTAAAATTATGAGTGATTCCAGCTTCTGCTAATATTTAGAACCCTTTGAAGGATGTGGCACAATAGATGGGAGTGATGGGTGAAGAAAATGTTGGCCTTTTATTCAGTGATTTAGTGGGTTTAAATTAGATTGAATCCATATTAATAATTCTGAGAATAGTAAAAAGACCAAAGATGGGCCTTGGAAGATTTGAGGCCAAAAATATGGAACACTATTTTAAGTAAGTATTTTTACCAAAATCAAGGCAAATGCTGGGAGATATAGAACCTCATTATTAAAAGAAATTTATCTAGAAACTCATGTAAGTATGTGGGGTTAGGAATTTATAACCAATTAGTCCTAATACTGTACTGAGGACTCACTTTGTGTGGATCATGAGAGCATTGTACTAGGGCTTAGGGCAATATATTAATGAAAGTGGCATTATCTCTGCCTTCAAATTAATCTGCAAGTACAGAAATGAGTTCTGAAAAGAGAAAACCCTCAGTCTGAAACACACGCAGACACACACACGCACACACAGGTTTGTCTTTGGGCTTGGGTCTATATAATTTAGGTGAAGATTTTCTTTCTTTTTTTTTTTTTTTTTTTTTTTGAGACAGAGTCTCGCTCTGTCATCCAGGCTGGAGTACAATGGCACTATCTCGACTCACTGCAACCTCTTCCTCCTGGGTTCACGTGATTCTCCCGTCTCAGCCTCCCGAGTAGCTGGGATTATAAGCACCTGCCATCATGCCTGGCTAACTTTTATATATTTTTAAAGACGAGGTTTCACCATGTTGGCCAGACTGGTCTTGAACTCCTGACCTCAGGTGATCCACCCACCTCAGTCTCCCAAAATGCTGGGATTATGGGTGTGAGCCACCACATTCGGCCAGGTGAAGATTTTCTTTAGGGCAGCCTTAGAATTGTAGATGTCAAGTGATAGAAATCTAACATAAATTAGCCTAAGTAGAAAACATCTGGCAAATTCTGAACCACAGAAAAGGCAGAGAAGGAACTGAGCTAAAGACAACTGAACTGGGATTAGACTCTGTCAGATTTTTGTTTTTCAGCCTTTCATTGATTCATTCTCTCTCTCTTCCTCTGTCTCTGTGTGTGTGTGTGTGTGTGTGTGTGTGTGTGTGTGTGTGTGGTGAGAGTGTGTTAAAATTTACATAAGAAAATGTACCATTTTAACCATTTTTAAGTATACAATTCAGTGGTATTATGTTCACAATATTATGCAATCTTCACAACTAAGCATTTACAGACCTTTTTTATCATCCTAAACAGAAACCCTGTACTCGTTAACAATAATTCTGTATTCCTCCCTGCTTCCAGCCCCTGGTAACCACTATTCTACTTTCTGTCTCTATAAATTGTGTATTCGAGGTACATCATATAAATGAAATCATAAAATACTTGTTCTTTTGTGTCTGGCTTATTATACCTAGTATAGTGTTTTCAAGCTTCATTTATGTTGTAGTATTGAGGCAGAAATTAGAGAAAGAAGAAAATAAAATTAAAATGAGAAAAATAAGTTCTCCTTTGTTAGGCTGACTCACTCCAAAAGGCAGTAACAGGCACAGCCCAGATCAAGGAAAAATTTTGATGACACTCTCTAAGAAGCTAGGGCTCAAAGGAAAGTGCTCTAGAGACTCTCTCAGCAATCCTTCAACATAGGGAGAAGAGAAACAAATTTTCGTTTCTCTTATGATTCTGTTTTTCATCTAAGCAGCACAGTGAAGATCATGAGATGCCTAAGCAGGCCTGGATTGCAGCCACCTGGGTACCATAGTGAAGGTTATGAGATAAACCCATGCAAGGCACAAGAGCAAGCCTGGATAACAGCCATCTGGGCCATATAGCAAGAGTTATATGTAAGCCTGAGTTATGAACCTGTCATAGTATGATTAACTGCTTTTGTTCTGCTTCTGTATCCTTGCTTTTGTGCCACCATAAGCTTGTTTCAAGCTAGCCCACCTCCTTTTAGAAGTGTGTATAAAAGTCAAGTGCTGTCTTTGCTCTGGGCCCAGCCTTCGGATGTTAATCCACTGGCTCTGAGTGCACTCAACAAATCCTCCTATTTCATCCAGTGGTCTCTCTGGCCCTCCTGATTCCTGCAACAGTATGTATCAAAGTTTTACTTTTTATGGATGAATGCTGTTCCATTGTAGGTATGTTCCACATTTTGTGTGTGTGTGTATGTACATTCAATGTTTATTACAACTAATTGGCAATGCAATGAGACAGTGCTCACATGGCCTGAATATTGGTCATAGTCACAAGGCTTAATCCATCCCAGAATATACAAGTGAAAGTATAAACCATGAAGACATGTTTACATACTTACAAGTACTTAGAAAAGTGATGCTGGACAATTATAGAGCTTTAAAAAATTTAAGACCAACTAATGCCCCTTTACCTCATTCAAATCTCACTTTTTTATATGAAAGGTGAGGTCAGGAGTTTGAGACCAGCCTGGCCAACATGGTGAAACCCCATCTTTACTAAACATACAAAAAAAAAATAGCCAGGTGTAGTGGTGGGCTCCTGTAATCCCAGTAATCCTAGCTACTTGGGATTGAGGCAGGATAATTGCTTGAAACTGAGACAAGGAGGTTGCAGTGAGCTGAGATCGTGCCACTGCACTCCAGCCTGGGCAACAAGAACAAAACTCCATCTCCAAAAAAAAAAAAGAAAGAAAAGTTAATTTTAATTTTTTTTTCTTTGAGATGAAGTCTGGCTCTTGTGCCCCAGGCTGGAGTGCAGTGGCACAATCTTGGCTCACTGCAACCTCTGCCTCCCGGGTTCAAGCAATTCTCCTGAGTCAGCCTCCCGAGTGCCAGGATTACAGGCATCTGCCACCACACCTGGCTACTTTTTGTAGTTTTAGTAGAGATGGGGTTTCACCATGTTGGCCAGGCTGGTGTTGAATTCCTGATCTCAGGTGATCTGACTGCCTTGGCCTCCCAAAGTGCTGGGATTACAGGTGTGAGTCACCGTGCCCGGACTCTTTTTAAATTTTTGTAAGACTTCTGTTAATTAGGCAATGCCATGGAAAGAAAAGAAGACACTGTAAAGTTTGTAGCACTTCTCCATGGAGGGAAGGCATAGGGAAGCAAAATAAATTTGGTTTTCACAAGCACTGCAGAAGGAACATTCATACTTCATGCAATGTCTTTATACACAACACTTTGTGAAGAGAGCAACATGTTTACTGTAAGATACTGTTATGAAGAATCCCTGGCAAATTAATATTTCCACTTTATTTTGGGGCATCAAAAACCATCCAACTAAGTGATTGTGTCCACAAAAATTCATCTCAGGAGTCAAATGTGCCTTTACCTTAAGAATTACATGCTTGCTATTATGAAACAATCCTGTTTCTCATTCCAGGTTCAGAATGCTTAAGAAATAATTTTTAGTGTAAATAGTATTATTCCAATTTAGTCATTTAAAATAATCTGTATTCTCCCCCCACCCCTTTTTTAAGGTATGTAGTTTCCAATAGGAGTCTTTGGCATGAATCTGCTTTCTAAAGTTTCAACAAGACTAAGTTTCCATTCATTCAATATGTGACATGTCAATTCCCTTTACTCTTATGTATACTGAAATGTTCACTAGTCTTTGGTTTTATAAAATGAGGTTTCACATTATAATTTAAGAATTTCTTTGTCAAATATAGTAATTAATAAATGTATATTGCCCAATTGTTTCATTTTACATATATACAGATATGTCATTTTCATATGTGTATATAATCAGATTAAGAGAAACTGACCTATAAACTTTAAAATATCCAGAAAAGTCTTCTTTTTCTGCCCCATTCACATTTAAGTCCTTTAACTTATCACTTGATTAACCAAAGTTCCTTCTTAAAAAATTGTATATGGCTGGGCGCAATGGCTTAAGCCTGTAATCCCAGCACTTTGGGAGGCCAAGGTGGGCAGATCACGAGGTCAGGAGATCAAGACCATCCCGGCTAACACGGTGAAACCCCATCTCTACTAAAAATACAAAAAATTAGCTGGGCGTGGTGGCAGGCACCTGAAGTCCCAGCTACTCGGGAGGCCGAGGCAGCAGAATGGTGTGAACCCGGGAGGCGAGTTTGCAGTAAGCCGAGATCACTCCACTGCACTCCAGCCTAGGCAGCAGAGTGAGACTCTTGTCTCCAAAAAAAAAAAAAAGAAAGAAAAAAAAGAAAATCGTATAGGCTTGAATGAAGTAGCTTAGAAAAACAGTAATGCTGACAAGACATCATCTTACACCATTAGCTAACATGGACATGAAGACAGGGGCCATCTACAGTGTGTGAAATGCCACAGGAAGTCATCAACAAGGAGGAGAGTTATGTCAGTCCAGTTTCTTTGAGAACTCTGTGTGGGGTTTAAGCTTCCTCCTGTGGTAGATAAGCCTGTGGAATTGCCTTAAGGACATTTTTCTTGGAGGTTTCCTAACTTCCCCTCCCAAAAGAACTCATCCAAAATAAAATAAACCTCTTCAAAATTAAAGATGATATTAAGTTCACATACACTGCCAAAATACTTGTCAAATAATTCCATGTCATGATGAATCGTTTCCAGGGTACTTAGTTCATTGCCCTGATTCGCCGTAGCACAGCAAATATACAAACTGGCATATCTTTTGTAAACAATCTTCAGATATCTTCACATTTTAGGTTTCTGTGCTAAAGTGAACAAGTTCTCTTGTAATATTTTCCTTCTCTTTGTCCAATAGCTGGATATACCATTTTTGCAGTTGAGGCTTTCCCTGACAACTTTTAATAAAAAGCAGCATAAACTGCATGATGGTCTCAGGTTGTCAGTGCGCAGGAGGTCCGCCTGTGGCAACAGGTCCTGAGGGGAAGCCAGTCACCATGCTGAGGAAGAGAAGCGGCCATGTTGCTGTGGGGAGGGAACCTGGTTGACCCACATTTTCTTTATACATTCATCTGTTGAAGGACATTTGGATTGTTTCTACCTTTTGGTTATTGTGAATAGTACTGCTATGAACCTTGGTGTACAAGTATCTGTCTGAGTCCCTGCTTTCCATTGTTTTGGGTATATGCCTAAGAGTAGAATTGCTGGATCATATGGTAATCCCACATGTAACTTTTTGAGCATTCTTTCTCTTTCACATTTGCTTCATTATCTCTGAATAACATTTCCGCAATAGTATAAACGCAGCTTCTAGCATCTCCAGGTTCACAACATCATGGTATTTAGACCGGAGAAGAGAGATTATCTTCCTCTAACAAAGGGTTAAAAACCTGGGAAGGACATTTAATTGGCTAACTTGTCTCTTAGACTCTTATCTAAAACAGTCACTGAAGGTCAGTGAATATCAGGGATGGTGTGTGGAGATGTGATTATTGGAGAGTCCTAGGATTAACCTCATCGAACTAGGTAGAGTCAGGTTGCTACCTCATCACTGGGGAAATGCAATCATGAGGAAAGGACAGTTCCCATCTGGGACATGTGTCTAAATCTGGCAGGAAGGGAATACAGTTCTCAGAAAGAAGGGAGGGGTTGCCTGCACATGGCTACTAGAGAAATACTTGTTAGCTCAGCGACCATCCCAAATCTGCAAACATCAAAAGTTTTGTTTTGTTGTTATAGTTTGTGGTTAATATAATCAGTCAAGGTAGGTTTGTATACTGCACCCCCCCAACCCCCACCAAAGAAAGGAACCTGTCTGAAACACAGGAAATTTCATGGAATAATTCATAGTAAATCTCTTTAAATACTTGTTTAACAAGTACAGTGACATTTTTCAGGGGAAAAGCCTGTGAAAACCACTTCATATAGATAAACAGTTGACGGTTGTATTTTTAAAAATCTGTGTTTTCAATATGAGCTTATTATTCGGCTTTAGTGCCTTCATGGATACATTTCCAAACTATATTACAGCAGCAGAGAATAAAGCTGTGTACTTTGACTTTCAACTATTTGTGCCATTTCTACTTTTAGCTTGGATTCAAATGATGTCAAAAAGATGGAAACTGCCTGTTGAGAGTTGAGAACTGCATTACCAGTTTTTTACTCCTACTAAGCTTGGAACACAGCCAAGAATTGGCATGACTTATTCAGTTGTTGTATCAAATCAAATTTAGTAAATTATTGATCTGATTTCAAGATTCATGAGGTTTCCTTTGCTTTTAAAACTTGTTTTATATTTATACATCCAGCAAAGAAAGCTATCTTCGCTAAGCATATAATATAAGCATAAGAATAATTCTCTTATTTATTCTCTAGTACCTCATCCCAATTAATCCTCTTTATTTCCTTTCATAATTACATTATTATGCTATTTCCTGTCTTATTTTTTGATTCACTCTGCATCTTACCTTTTCCATTTTAAGCATTCTTTCAGTTTTAGGCATTCATTTCATCATTATCCATTTCACATCTCTTATTTCTGTCATAGGCCTTTCCCTTTGTATCTTATTTATCACCAGATAATCAATAAGCATAATGTTCAAAAGAATGTTTTTATTCTGTATGCTTATTGGCATGCTAAATTACTGCTTTTTTGTGATGGAGGAGGGAAGTTAATATAGTTCAGAGAAGGAAATCAAAGAGACACAAATTGATAATGGCTGTTCATTTCCTCTTAAAAACAATGCTTATCTAGTTATAAATTGACTTGTAGAATTAACTTTTTAATGTATTATGGAATCTCTCTCTTTTTTTCTGTTTTTTTTTTCCTCTCTCCCCCTCCTCCCTCTCTTTCCCCTCTGACCCATTCCTTCTCTGTCTCTCTCTTTCCTTTTTTCCTTACCTCCATCTTTCCCTCCTTTTTGCCCTTCCTCACTCCCTGTCTCATCTCCCTCCCTCTTCCAAATGAAAATACTTAAATTTTCTAGGGAAAAAATATATATATATTTCTAAGATGGTTATCTAAGTCTCTTCAGTTTACCCAAGTAGATACCAAAAAAGTAATTAAGTCTGTCTGTTGTCCTTGGAGGTGTATCTCAAAAGAAGATGTGTCTTTGTTACCTTGGATTTGCCTATGAAACCACAAATTGCTACCACCAGCCTCACCCACTAACTTTCATGATAGAATGTGGAGGGAGTCTTTGGACAAAGGTGCACAGGAAAATGAAGGGTGGTTGTGAAGCAGAGAGGCATACATAGGAGAAAAAGAAAGGCTTTCAGAATTTTCAGTTTTGTTAACATTCCATTCCTATCTCAGGAGATTTCAGTATATTTTCAGGTAATCAATTGAATGTTAGTAACTAATTCCCTTTGCTTCTCTTTGCCTTCCTTCTTCTCATGTTAGTCATTCTCTTCTCCCTTGATTAACCTCACTGATCCTATTGGTTTTCTTCTCAACAACCAATTATTTTTTATACATACATATATATATATATATATATATATATATATATATTTTTTTTTTTTTTTTTTTTTTTTTTGGGACAGAGTCTCGCTGTTTCACCCAGGCTGGAGTGCAGTGGCGCCGTCTCGGCTCACTGCAAGCTCTGCCTCCCGGGTTCACACCATTCTCCTGCCTCAGCCTGCCAAGTAGCTGGGACTACAGGCGCCCGCCACCATGCCCAGCTAATTTTTTTTGTATTTTTAGTAGAGACGGAGTTTCACCGTGTTAGCCAGGATGGTCTCGATCTCCTGACCTTGTGATCCGCCCACCTCGGTCTCCCAAAGTGCTGGGATTACAGGCATGAGCCACGGCGCCCAGCCAATAATAATATTTTTAAATGTATATTCTAAATGGGCAGCTTGACCTGTATCTATTTCTCAATCATGGCATACTGTCCATCATACCTTTTCAATTAATGAACTCATATTGGGCTTTCTTTCTGATGGCTTTGCCTCTCCTGTGTTTAAGACAGACTTTCTTCTTGCCATACAGTGCACTCAAAGTTCCCACAATATTAGGCCCATCCCACTCAAGAAGAATCTCCTTTGCAATGTTAGAAAAATAATTGCTCAAATGCTAGTTCTTTATACACTCGATGGAAGCTATGAACTTTAGACTTATCTTGACAATTTAATCCGAGGTCTTTAACATTTTAAATGGATTCCATTTCCTACTCTTTTAATTTCTGTCCCTTTCTTTTAAGATATCTCAGTTTTCAAGATAAAGAGCTAAAGCCAGACACATCACTCTAATAAGAGTCTGGTCAATGAGACTATCATGAGAAGATTCCTACAATGCTAAAGTGCTAATCTTTTACTGTACTCTCATGAATGCCTTTTAGAATGCTACAGGAAGTCTGGATTTGCAGTTTCCAGTAGTCGTACTCATATAATTCTTTCTGGACTTTCCAGACATCAACTTCTAGGGAGACTGTTGACCTCTGTATGATTTCACAGTCCTTTTCTCTTAAAATCTCTTCAGAAAAGTGTTTCCTGTAGTTGGGCTGAGAGAGAGAGCAAGACACTCCCCACACCCCTGTTGGTTTGGAAGAAACTTGATTGCAAGACATCTACAGGCTTGAAGGGTGGTAAGCGAAACTGGCTACATCATTTTCATGACCCAGCACCAAATGAAAATGTGAGTCCTTTGTTCAAAAATTAAGAATTCAGCATTAAACCAAACACTAGGCTCTTCTAAGCACAGAGCACTGTACAATTCCACTGGTCAGGTATTTATGAAATGAGGAAGTGGTGAGGAATCCTGGGGAGAGGACGGGGGTATCATATTTTATTTTATTTTCCTTATTTTCTAGACAGAACTCATTTATACCAAATAAGTGAGAGAACAAGATTTTCATTAGGACATTAAAATGCATTCTTCCACTTGTGAGGCAGGTTTAGCATTTTTTGCTAATTATTTCAATGCATTGTCCCTATCTTCTTATAGCCAATCAGATTTTTACCCCCTGTCCCAATATGCTACCCTAAATTTGCTTTCATCGAAGTTACTTTCTTGTAAAATATTGTTGTTCCCTATAAATATACATAACTACACAAAGGAGATGCGCAAGATACATGAGGTCTACCTATTTCAAATTTTTGGATGTAAATAGGTATAAAATGTAGCCCTTGCCCTCAAGTGGCTTTCTGTTTGAGGAGATACGGCAAAAATAAATAAAGACCTAAATAAATAGTATTTAAAATTGCTATAAAGGACAATTCTGTGGCATGTAGACATACTGAAGTGACATTGACTTTGTCCAATTCTGTTTTAATTCTTAGTTGTGATTTGCTGGGCTAGGATGAGACCAGCCCCTTCCCAAGCACTACTTTGTATGTCATAGTCCTTTGTTCTCAAGTAATTACTAGATAGCTTAGGGATAAGTACTTACACTTATTTGGTACCTCCATCTGTTCCATTAGAGTACAGAGCTATAATAGGGGTGGTGGTGTGGAGTAGAAAGACTTCTAGAATAGGAATCTAAGCATCATGTTTGGTCTGCCTTATCAGATAATGGAGTTTAGGACACATTTCTTTCACCCGCTTCAAGCCTTAGTTTCTTCATCTGCTAAAGGTTAGTAATGCCTTCCTGATCAAGTAACAAATTTGCCACAAGTATCAAATAAAATTAATTTGGTAAGCATGTTTAAGAGTTTTCCTTCTGCCGGGCATGGTGGCTCACGTCTGTAATCCCAGCACTTTGAGAGGACGAGGCAGGCGGATCACAGGGTCAGGAGATTGAGACCATCCTGGACAACATGGTGAAAACCCATCTCTACTAAAATACAAAAAATTAGCTGCGCATGTTGGCATGCACCTTTAATCCCAGCTACTTAGGAGGCTGAGGCAGGAGAATAGCTTGAACCCGGGAGGCGGAGGTTGCAGTGAGCCCAGATCATGCCACTGCACTCCAGGCTGGCAACAGAGCAATACTCCGTCTCGGGCGGCGGGGGGGGGGGAACAAAACCAGTTTTCCTTCTCTAAGCAATACTCTTTGAGAGATACAGACATTCTCAAAGAGAGTTCCTGCCCACAAGGACCCTATAGTTTATAAAAGAACTGAGATAAAGAAAAAAATACTATAAAAGAAGTAGGACATAATAAAGACCCTAAGAGATCAGACTGGTTAGTGAATTGAGTATGGAAGGCAGGCAAAATATTATAAAAGAGAAGAAGCATTGGAGTTGAACCTGGACTGGCTTTGTCAGCAAGGTGGAGGGTTGAGAAAATGTATTCTAAGAAATGGAAAGAATATCAGCAAAGTAAGGAATATGGGAAAGCCTACAACGTTTGGATAACCCAAAATAAGATAAATCCATCAGGAAACTAGGGAGTGTGAAGGGAAAATAAAATTAACATTAGGCCATCAAGACACTTGACCATCCTGCAGGGCTAGAAGCTTTTTCGGCACATAGTATAGAAATTTTGGAAGAGTTTGGAAAAAGGGGTTTTATTAGATCAAATGAGATGTTGTATATGAAAGCAGTTTTAAAACAAGCAAGATTATGATATAATAGACATTCTTATATCCTGTCAGATGGATTAGGTATCCAGCCATGATATCAATGTACCAGCTGGCAGGACCAGTAAATTGTCCCCTGAGATAGTGCTTACTCCTTCCAAATAGTGCAGCATTTAATTCTGTCTTCCAAGGGACTGGAAACAATCAATCTCACTTGTTATCTCAATGGTTAGAATAATGGAAAATAACCCATGGGTACAAAAGCTTTATAGATACTAGAACCCTAAGGGCTTTGAAATAACTTCATAACGATCTTGCCAAACATGGTTGAGCCAAAGTTATCAGTGAGATTACAGTGACTAATAATAAAATATGATAACAGAAACAATGACCTTCTATGGAGCACTGGCTATTTTTCAGTAATTGTGTAATTACGTTAACTATGTTATTAAATTGAGTTCTCACAACAATTCTGTAATATAGATTTTATAGTCTCTTTACAGGTAAGGAAAGTGATATTTAGAAATACGAAGTGACTTGATCAAGAGCATGCAGCAATAGGCATTGATGCTGATTTTTCCAGCCCAAGTGTTTTATAATCCAAAACAGCTCTTAGCAACCTTGCTATTTGTTTTAATTTTTATTCTCTGTGTTTCCTAATACTTTTTCAATGAACATATATTGCTCGTGAATTTAAATGATAAACTTGTTATTTTTTAAAAATCCCCTTAAAGAATATGATTTGCCACCTGTCTGAAATTGATTATGGCTTTAGCTTCCACATTTTACGGTTAAGTTTTATCAAGATGAGAAAACCTTTTCGTCTTCTTAACCATGCTTGCCAAGATCACATTTGAATCTATCCTAATGGAGCACTTTAAAGCTACTTTACTTCTTTGTGGCCTGGATTCCAAGTCTAAAGTGCAATATTAAAAATCCTTGATCACAGCTTTTGTAGAAAGGTAAGATAAGCCTGATTCCGGTGGGGTTGCACTTCTGGTGGTAGTGGTGAAAGAGGGCACTGCAGGGTCAGACACTTTGCTGTCCATTACTTGAATGCGGAGTATGGTGAGCAACGGCCCGATGTCTTTCTCTCTCAACACGGTTTGTTTTTCAGCTCCTCCTGCCTCTTCTATGGTCTTAAGGTCCTAGAAGGAGGAGCAGGAGCCAACACACACCAAACCCTTCCTCACTAGGGATCACTGAATGATTAATATAGATGCAACCTCCAGGTAGTCTCTTCCAATTATTGCCATTACAGTTAAGGAAGCAAGTGACCTTGATCAAGGTCACCCAGTGAGTTAAAGTTTTGAAAGGATCTTCTAGAAACTGCTAGACATACAGGAATAATTACAACAAATTTAGGCAAGTGCATATGCATGGTGGGGGTAGAAAAGGGAAGTAGTCAAGAGTCAATAAAACAATCTTAATATTAGGCCAGGCACAGTGGCTCATGCCTGTAATCCCAGCACTTTGGGAGGCCAAGGCAGGCAGATCACTTGATGCCAGGAGTTTGAGACCTGCCTGGGCAACTGGGCGACATGGCGAAACCCCATCTCTACTAAAAATACAAGAATTAGCTGAGTGTGGTGGTGTGCGCCTGTAATCCCAGCTACTCAGGAGGCTGAGGCACAAGATCACTTGAACCCCAGAGGCGGAGGTTGCAACGAGCAGAGATTGTGCCACTGCACTCCAGCCTGGGTGACAGAGTGAGACTATCTCAAAAACAAAAAGTATCTTAATATTTTATAAAATGAACTTGGAACTATTTAATGTATCATTCAGTTTGTGTGTTCATTTTATAGAATCCTAATTAAAAACATTTTTCTTTAATTCAAGGCTTCAATTTCCAGACATAGGCAAATGCTGGTGCTACCATATTCAACTAAGATGCAAAGTATTTTTAACCTCCAAACTTTACATTAAAAAAAAATTCCTTTAAGTAATCTGAATATGCTTGTTTTGCTTCTGCTCAGAGTGAATGTCTTTATTCTCCCGTCAGTCTTAGTTGGTGGGCAAGCTGTCTTTGGAAACTTCCTCCTGTCGAACTGTCTCGTTGATTGTCATTTGAGTCTGTTAGTCATACGTCCTTGGGTGAATAGTGGGCGGCAATTAGCAGCCTCTCTTCAAGGTCTCTGCTGGTGCACGTGGCCTCCTTGTCAGTTCCTTAGGAAAATGGCTGGATAATAATCGTCTTCTCACGGTGATCTGCCTTTCTGAAGGTAGGATCGGCATCTCATTTCTGATTATGCTCATTAAAAGTTGTGTTGTCAGCTTACCTGGGAGAAGCAGCAGTCTTACGAGGCATGTGATTTGTCCCTGAAATGTTCATTAAAATCTCATTTAAGTTAGAGGAAGTAGCAACTTTTTTATGGGCATTCTAGAGAAACAGATGTGAAATCTGTAGGTAGCTGCTGTTGGAAAAATAGAAAATCGAAATTGGCAGCATCCAACTAACAAAGAATGTTTGAAGACTAAAAATACTTTGGGGCTCAAACTGGTTCCTACCTCATTGTTAGTGTTCTTTGATTATAGAGAATGATCAACTACTAATTTGAAAATTAGCAAATAATTTTCAAATTCATAAGAAAACATTGTTCTGAAATTAAAGCTTGAGGCATCTATAGCTCTTTGATTTTAACAATTAAGAAAATAAAATTATTCCCACTGTTATTAGGAAAAATGTAGGATATCTAGGACTATATGGTTAGGGCCACTCATGACAGACGAGAATATCTTCTACCCCATCCAGGAACCTGTTAGTACTCAAGGAATAGCAATAATCCCTAAATTCTGGTTCCAGGAGGGAGGGAAAAAGGTCAGATCAGTTCCCTTTTCCCACAGAAAAGGAATTTCTTTGAAAAGGATTGATCTGACCTTTTCCCTCTTCTCAATTTGCTTCCTCCTCTGACAGTTTAAGACAAAGCCTTAAAAAGACAATATTTCCTGTCAACCAGTAGTCAACCTCTACTCTGTACTTCCGTGGTTAGGTGATTACTTGTTAACTTGGTATTTAAAGAGACACAAATATCTGGCTGTGGAGTGGACCTTGAGAAATGATTAGGGTGGCTATGTGGGTTTGTGGTCTTGCAGACAATTGACCAATGCCTTGCCCTTTCTCCTACTTATTTCCAGACCTTTGTTAACTGTATTCTTCTTTTTGCTGGTCAGTGGTTGATAAGGAGAATATCAGTTGATCCCATTTTGTGTGTTGTGTATCGTCCTAAAAATCCTGTGTTTGTATGTTAAACCATATATCTGATTATGGCATTACAACTCCAAACTCACTTCCCAAAGTGAAAAATAATAAACTAAGTGACTTAAAATCTGAAACTTAAAGAAACATTCTGCTTTTGTGTAATCTACATGTGATTACCTCGAAAAGATAATAAAATGGCAAGTCAATCTTCACTTTAGTTGCAATTCGTTTAAAATTGCAGATACACCAAAATACAGGTTACAGCACACATGTGCAGCCCGTTTGGAAATAGGATATATCCCTGAATGTGAGAAAATTCAGGGCCTTATGTAATAGTAATAAAATAATAAGATTTTTCAAAAAGGAAAATAGCACAAATTGGCTGGGCGTAGTGGCTCATGCCTGTAATGCCAGCACTTTGGGAAGCTGAAGTAGGCAGATGACAAGGTCAGGAGATCAGGACCATCCTGGCTAACAGGTGAAACCCTGTCTCTAGTATAATTACAAAAAATTAGCCGGGCGTGTTAGCAGGTGCCTGTAGTCCCAGCTATTGGGAAGGCTGAGGCAGGAGAATGGCATGAATTCGGAAGGCAGAGCTTGAAGTGAGCCGAGATGGTGCCATTGCACTCCAGCCAAAAAAAAAAAAAAAAAAATAGCCCAAATTAATGCATGAAATTAGAAAGGAATATGGCATTTAAAGTCCATTTGTACACATGGATTCTCATTCAATTTTTTATGGCTAAGAAAGCAGCACAATCCAAACAGGAACAAAATATTTTACTTCCTTTGATCACTTATAAGGTTCTGAGTATTACTGATGCAATCGGTGCACCCCTGAAAGAAGACTATAGCAAAACCCAACAGCCTCTAGGACCGAATCTAAGGGGTTACTGTTACCTTTCTTTGTCGTGAATATTTTTTGATGCTACCATTAAATGACCTTAAGTTTTTTCTCTTTATTTCACTTCACTTAGTATATATTTATTTTTATGATGGCAGGGATAATTTCTAAATCATTAACCTTAATGAAAGAGAAACTAGTTTCCTAAGTTGAAAATATCAACAGTAACAGTGTTAATTGCCTTTTTTTTTTTTTGAGACAGACTCTCGTTCTGTCACCCAGGCTGGAGTGCAGTGGCATAATCTCAGCTCACTGCAACCTCTGCCTCCCGGATTCAAGCGATTCTCCTGACTCAGCCTCCCGAGTAGCTGGGACTACAGGCGCGTGCTACCATGTGTGGCTAATTTTTGTATTTTTTAGTAGAGATGGGGTTTTACCATATTGGCCAGGTTGGTCTCGAACTCCTGACCTCATGATCCACCCTCGGCCTCCCAAAGTGCTGAGATTACAGGTGTAAGCCACTGCGCCCAGCCTACTTCTTTCATCTACTGCATTCAAGTGATTAAATTTTAAATCAAGAACTATCAATTTTAAAAACAAGAACTTTAAACACTCTGATTATGATATTTACATCAGTGGTAATTGTGCCCTTCTCTCTGCATAGGCTTCTTGATCTTCTTCATGGCAGGGACTGTGTCATAGTCATTTCTGTATCTTTAGTTTCTTATTTGCACTCTTGAGGATATTTCCATGGTAGTAGAAAACAAAAACTTAAATTACAGGATTATACAGACTCATAATATTGAGACATACTGGCTTTGTGTTACACTTTGCCAGAACATTTTCCCCAATATTTCAGCTATATTGCTATCTTACTACTGTGATTATCGTGTCACTGATTCTTCTTTATAGAGGAAACTTTCATATTAAATCTTCAAGAGAATGGAAAGTGACAGGTGAGAAAATCTGCCTGTTCTGATCGTTGCGGTTTATACAGAAAAGGCTTCCTGGGACCTTGACAAAGCCCAGAATAGGGTTGTTGCCTGTGCTACTGGCAAGCCTCCCATTGAGGAGCGTTTTCTCCTGCCTGGCTCCATATGTGAGGGGATCAAGGAGGGTGGGGGGCTGATAGCTATGAGGCATGATTTAGTAGACTCCTGCTGCCATTCTGAAAGGGGACGACGAGGAACCTACTATTACCTTAAGTCAAGATTCATTGGGCTGTGTTTTCACAAGACTATAATTGCCTCTTCTGTTTGTCCAGAAGCCTTACAAAGTTGGGGGGGAAAAGCACACTTTTAAAACACAAGCACTTTCTATCAATGCTAAATTCTTGTGTATTTAAACAGAAATAAAGTCATCTTATATAGGATTCAAAAACCATTGGCAGTTCACCAACAGAATTTAAAGAAGCAATTTTGTTTTTAACTTTACCAACTTTTCCTTGTTTTATTTTCTCAGAAACCTAACTAGTATTTATATTCCTCACAATGAGCATGCTTTGACTCAAAGCATGTACACACTGAATAATACATGAGTCTGTGGCGAGATGAGTTAGAAGTATACTGAAAAATAACAGCATTAGTTGCAAATAATTTTAAATCCTAGATTAAAGCTCAGACAATTTAATATAAGGATTGGGTAAGATTGAAAGAAAACCTTTACTTGCTTTAGTAATTTATTTTTTATTGCATTTTCTGTATATTCTTAGCCATGATTCTATATAGACTACCCTCATGAGATTTTTATTTTTAATTTAATTTTAGCTACACAGTTTTGGAATTAATGAAGAGATCTCTCTACCCATATAAACCCAATTATCTGGACTCTGACAATAATCTCTATTTCTCTTTAAGACAGATGAAATCTGTTTCAATCGTATTTGTTCAATTACTTAATGTTGGCCCAGTGTGCATAGAAATGTCTTCTGCTAATTTGCCCATGTAGAGATCTTGTGCTATTTGTCACTTGTCACTGCTCTGCTCATAAACTGCTTGTTTGAGCTATTATAGAAGCTCTATCAAATCTTTTTTCTCTTTACCATTTGCATGTTTAATAGAAATGGCTTGGGCAAAAGGAATAGCCATTTTTCTGTCAGGAGGATTAAGTCATCAGGTGACCTTATATCCAGTAATACTATATCCAGAGGCAACTCCTCTTGGGATTCAAAGTGAGTAAAAAAGTAGAAAATGAGAATAATTTTTTTCCATATATGTGTGTGTGTATATATAATTTATATATAATTATGTATATATGATTTTATAAATAATTTTTTCTGTATTTCTGGTTTTTATTCTCCATATATATGCATATAGACACACATGCGTATGTATAATATCATACACACATGCATGTATAATATATACATGTATGCATACGTGTATACACACATACATAAATAACATATAAAATGTTATTTGCCTTTTATAAGAAACTGTCATAGGAGGAAATACAAAGAATATTTTCTGGAATCCATTCTATCCTGGCAAAAATAGTAGAATGATATAAAAGTTCAGTAAAACTTACCTAGAACAATCAGTGCTTCGCCTTCCACTGCGCCATCTCATTTTATCCTATTTCAGGACCTTACAAACTTTCAATAAGAAAACAATATGAAATCCAAGACATCCTTGTCATGACAGGTAAAGGACTCCTCCACACAAATACACCACCCCCAAACTAAAGAGCCCTAAATTAAATAGCTTTTAATGTGGGGCTCCTTACTTTTACCAGAACCCAGAAAAGTGTCTATATTGTATAAGTCTAATACTGGTACTTTCCTGGTATCATTTTAGTTTGGGGAGAAAAGAAAAAAGATAGCTACCTAGCATGGGTGTGTCATCTGTGATCCAGTGCTGCTCCCATCCAATGATCCACCACACATGAGAAGTGCCATGTGTTCAACCACAGAGGCAGATGACTGAGTAGGAACAAGCACAGGTGTGGCAATCAGATGTTCCTAGTTTCACATCCCACCTCCCACTGACTGGCTGTGTGACCTTGGACAAGTTACTTCAGCAAACTTCACTTTCTATATCTTTAAAGTCAACATGTAACATCAGCTTCATATGTAGACTAAATGATTTGTATCTTTAATTGTAGATCCCCTGAGGCGCTAACATTGGGAGAACTTCCTGAGTACCCCGTTTATGCAGGATTTTTTTTTTTCTTTTGAGAAGGAGTCTCGTTCTGTCACCAGGCTGGGGTGCAATGACACATCTTGGCTCACTGCAACCTCCACCTCCCAGGTTCAAGTGATTCTCCTGCCTCAACCTCCCTAGTAACTGGTATTACAGATGCCCACCACCACGCCCAGCTAATTTTTTGTATTTTTAGTAGGGATGGGGTTTCACTATGTTGGCTAGACTGGTCTTGAACTCCTGGCCTCAGGTGATCCACCTTCTTTGGCCTCCCAAAGTGCTGGGGTTACAGGCGTAAGCCACCACGCCTGGCCAAAAACTTTTATAGGTAACCTGCCACCTCCATATTTTTAAGAAGATGGAAAGGGATTAAGAAGTCGCAGTTGTGATTTTTAAAAACCATAAAAGGGTGGCTCATGTGACTGATTTTTGTTGTTGGTACTACAAAGAGCTTTTGAAGTTTTTGTGTCCATGCCTGGGACAATATTACAGGAAGCTCAGTGTAGACCTCCCTGAAACCTCCATAAATCCCTCTAGAAAGGAAACTGAGTCAATCCAAAGGAGAATATGAAACTACATGAATAGTGGAATATGTAAAAGAAAATGAGGCTTTAGCCAGGCTACTATTACATTCATGACTTTCTGAAGGATAGTTGTATTCTAGAGAGCACTCAGGGCAGGTGGCTGTAGTTTTACCACTAAGGCTTTTGTTTCAAATTCCAGTGGGTCAAAAGATAGCTTCTGAGAAATACATGTTTATAAGGGTGTATTAGTCTGTTATCATGCTGCTAATAAAGGCACACCCAAGACTGGGTAATTTATAAAGGAAAGAGGTTTAATTGACTCACAGTTTCACATAGCTGAGGAAGCTTCACAGTCATGGTTGAAAGGGAATGAGGAGTAAAGTCACATCTTACATGGCGGCAGGCAAGAGAGAGCATGGGCAAGGGAACTCCCCTTTATCAAACCATCAGATCTCGTGAGACTTATTCACCATCATGAAAACAGCACTGGAAAAACTCGCCACCATAATTCAGTTACCTCCCACCAGGTCCCTCTCCTGACATGTGGGGATTATTAAAATTCAAGGTGAGATTTGGCTGGAGACACAGAGCTAAACCCTGTGAAAGGGAAACCTAGAAAAACAGTGACTATATGGCAGCTGCTTAAAATTCTTTAGGGAATAAGGCATGACTAAGAATGGGAAGAGTGAGAAGAGTAGAGGTGAGGAGAGACAAGACAAAAAGAGATAGGCAAAAACTATTTGTCTTAAACAAGAAAAAGCTAAAAGGAGATTGTACCTAACCCTATTCCTGTGAAGAAATATTGCAGAACTGACCACGACTGAGTTTTCTCCCCATTTCCCACTGAATATAGGAGAAAACAAACCTAAATCCATTCAACCACTTATTAAATTTGGGTATAACTCTATACATCATCTTAACCTCTCCAGATCAGAGTTTCCTCATCTGTACAAAGAATAGAATGTGATCCCCAAATTACTTCTAATTTGTAATGTTTAAATTTGTTACTGGTAGTTGTGAGATTTTTTAGAATAAATGCACTTAAGCTAGATAATGTTAAGCAATAATAACTATTTTTCTGAGATGCTTTGCAAAGACTGTTTGAGGAGACAGCCTATAACATCTAAATCCTCCTTCTAACATTTGAGCAAATGCATAAGAATATGGTGAAAGCCTGAGTGGTAATCTGGGAAGGTTTCCAGGAGGAGGTGAGCTCTGAGCCAGTTTGGAAAAGAAACAGATAGAAAGGGGAGAAAAAGGAGCATATTGTAAGAAAAGGACTGGATCAGGCAAGTGCTGGGCTTGGTAAGTGAAGGGCGGAAAAGCTCAGATGGAGAACAAGTCACTTCTACAACATTCTGCTGTGTTAGGAAGCAGTCCGTTTGTGTGATCATCTAATTGCATGACAGCTTTTGAGTCACACAGGCCAAATTTGCATCTCAGCTTGTATCCTTGAGCAACATCCCCTGCAGAGCTACAGATTCATTATTCCTATAATATATAGAGATAATAATACCTACTTCTATTGGGTTATTTAAAAATTAAATAACGTAAGAAATATAGACTGTCTAGCATAATGCCTGTATGCTGTGTAGGAGCAGATGACTGAGTAGGAACAAGCACAGGTGTGGCAATCAGATGTTCCTAGTTTCACATCCCACCTCCCACTCACTGGCTGTGCGACCTTGGACAAGTTATTAGTCACCACCCTTCCCTTTTTGGGGACAAGTAAAATATTCTAGGAACTATACATACAATTTTACTGGGAAAGAACAAAATAGTTCAGGGGCAAGGGCGGTGGGCTGGAAACCAGGAGACAAGATTTCTCATCACAGATGTGACTTCTAACCAGCTATGGGCCCCCCAAACCTGTGAATCAAAATTGCCAAATTCAGTTTTCTTGTAACGATTTTGAGTTTGTGATAAATAATCCTCAAGTTCCTTTATGTCTCTAAAATCCCAAATTCAGTCTCTGTGCTTATGACGTAACTAACATTCAGAGAGACCATGCATGTAAAAGAATTTAGTGCCAGTCCAGGCTGAGAAAAACGGCAGGAAACAATGCCACAGCATGTATTAAATGGCTTTCCAGTTTAGGAATGTGAGCAAATAGAAGTTCAAAAATTTGTAATGCATTCCTGGGAATATATTAAGGGCATTCATTTTGGAGAAATTCATTCAGTAGACATTTGTTGAGTCCCTATTATGTTCTAATTACTGTATCAGGCCTGGGGACATAGTGATACATTGCACAAGCTCCCTCTCAAAGGTGTTCCCGGTTTAGTGGAGAATGTGGCCACAGTTGGGCAGTGTACTGAGCACAATGAAGTGTATGCAGGGCATGCTATGGGAGCACAAATTGTGTAGAAGGAAGAGAAGCCTTTGGAGACTTCCCAGAAAACGTGAGAGGTCAACTGAGGTTTAAAGGGTGACTGGGAATGACACACCTTGTGCTTTAATGAGTCACAGAGCTTTACACCAGGAGTCCCAGCAGGGAAGCAAAGCATCAGCTGCTAGGGCCCATACCCGCTAAGGCAAGTGGCTCTCAGGCAGCTCCTCAAGCTTCCTGAGCAGACTTTTCATTCTAGAGATTTCCCCTTCTCTTCTGGCACCAGTTTTTCATTTCAACAAAATTTTTAAATCAAAAATAATAATTTTGAACACTTTGTGGCAATTGAGGTTTTGGTTGCCAAAAATAAAAACCAGTTCAGGACAACTTAAGAAAAAAAAAAAAAAGCATTCTTTAGAATATTCGGTACCTCAAAGAATCAATGAAGATACTTGAGAAGTGCTGAAAAACAGTAGGAACCAAGAGAAGCAAGGCACAGCCAAGATCACCCAAAAAGACTAATGTACTCTGAATACAGACACTGGTGCCATGCCCATGGGACACTTGTGGCCACACCCTAGACTCTGTTGCCCCCAGACACATGCACTTACTCCTGGACTCTCACTTCAGCCAAGCCAGTATGAATAATCTATATCCTAATACCTTTGTTTCATTTCCATGCCTACATCACAGTTTCTAGAGAGCTTGTGGGGAAACATCTGCTCTAAAGAGACTTGCCTCTTATCTGTTTACACCTGTAGGATAGCCAAGGAAGCATGTACACTCAGTCTCAATCTCAATCTCTGTCTCTCTCTCTCTCTCCCTCTCCTTCTCTCCCTCTC
This sequence comes from Macaca mulatta, assembly GCF_049350105.2. Taxonomy (NCBI): domain Eukaryota; kingdom Metazoa; phylum Chordata; class Mammalia; order Primates; family Cercopithecidae; genus Macaca; species Macaca mulatta. The sequence goes on from NC_133408.1 coordinate 121,945,266, forward strand.
CCTCTCTCCTTTCTCTCTCTCCCTCTCTCTCTCACACACACATACACACGCACACGCACATGTCCACTAAATGCTGTCTCCTGCCTGGGTTACAGAGATGTTTTGAACATTTGTGATAATAGGCATTAAAAACACTGAAGCAAAGTGTTATGTAAGTGTAAAGTATTATTAACATCAATGATTAACTTTAGTCAGTAAAAAGTATAAATCATCTCATTTATGCTCTTTGTAGAACAGTTGTCATTTTCTCTGAAATGATCTAAATTAGCTACATTTTGCAGTGAGGCTGAATGTCATTACAATATAACACACCAAACCTCTCCTTAAAAAGGGACATTTACATATTTAAATTTAAATAAAATATGAATAGATCTATCATATCAATGTCCTGAAAGATAAGAGCATCATTATTACATAACATGTCTTCTAGTATTTACAGACATTATGCTAAGTATTTTGAATAATATATTGTAAAAATAATTTCAATTTTTAATATAGTATCTGGAAATAACCCTAATGATAAAAAGTATTATATTCATTGATTTGTGAGATTTACATAAGTTCTTCTAACACTGTGCTTCTGATGTCAAGTTATGAGAATTGAGATTCATGTTGTATTTGAAATAAGTTAGGTCAGCTGTTTTAACAAAACAAATCCCAATGGCTTAAAATATTAAAGGAAAACTTCTTGCTTACATGGCAGTCCAACATGGACCAACAGAAGTATCTTCTCTTCACAGACATTGGGAGACACAGGTTTCTTCTATCTAGTGGCCCTGCTTTTCCCTAAGACTTCGGAGTCCTCTACTGAGCACTCTGCATCCAGCCAGAAGCCGGAAGAGAATATAAAGGAATCTCAGGGAGTGGTTTTAAATATCTATACTTATTTCTTTTTTCCTGAAAGTAAACATGAAGTTTCTGGATCAAAGATCAGACTTATTATTGCTTATAGCAATAACTGAACTAATCCATTTCCCTTTTTGGAATTTATATAATGAGGAAAAACAGACTCTACAGATAAAAAGGAGGGATTTTGTACTACAGGAGAGGAACTCCTAATTATGAAAATGGTAGCTTAAATAGAAGCCAGATATCTACCTCTCCTCTTCTCTAAGACAATGAGAGAAACTTCTTTCCGATATAAACAAACACATTCTTTATGCAGGAAATAGTTATTTATATTATAAAAATAAGGTTTCTTTATCTTGAAAGGAGATTTCTTTAAAGATAAGCTTTCTTTATCTTGGCTTGGGAGTGTCATACATTACTCTAAATCCACATTCTACTGGTCAGAACTCAGTCACATGGCCATACCTAACTGCAAGACAGCTTGGAAAATGTAGTCTTCCCATGTTCCTCCATGTAAAAGTATGTCTGATTTGGAAAATTCATACGGGAATTCCCTGTGTTTGAGGGGAGCTTGAAGAAGGCAACACAGTGCACCACAATTCAGAAATACCAGTAAACTCCAAACTGGTGTGCATTTGCTAGGTGCCATGTTTACTAGATAAGGATGTTTGACAGATAAAGGTACTAACAGTGTATCTTCCTGGAAAACAAAGGTAAGGGAAATGTTCCAAGTCAGATGAACTCTGGGTCCCCACTCCTTATGCCTCCCCAATTCTGAATATTTCCATTTAGACATCCTTTAACACCTGGAGACAGCACATATTAAGGTTCTAATTCCAGAGGGGATGTTCATACAGTCAGAATCCCATATTTTTCTTTCAAATGTTCTTCCATAGAAGAGTGAAAAAGATGATTCCGATGGAATAAATGTCTTTAGTCATCAAAGGTACAGGGGCCTGGCTTACACAACCCTAATGTGGGTCCATTGGTACTAAGAGTGAAAGTGGCATCGGCAGAGGGCAAGTGCACCATGATGGGTTCCAGCAGAGCCTCCACAGGGAGTTGTGCAGTGTGTGCCATACCCAAAGTGCCCAGATGAGGGGGCACATGGGAGCCCAAATCCAAGCCTGCAAGTAGCTCACCAAGCCTTGCCCTGGCACCTGCATACATCTACCTAGAGAAAGGGGAACCTTTTGATTTACCAAAAAGTTGGTCCATTTGTCAAGCTGTACACTCATGGAGTACATCTGCCCCAAAAGGTGCCTTTTATTTTGACCACCCTAAAAAGACGCCTTTCCTAATACTCACAAAAACATCATATAGGCTAGTGGGTGGTCCAGAATTCTGAGCAGTCAATAAAAACAGCATGGGAGGTAGCAATAGCAGCAACAGCTGCAAGAATATAGCACAGGGAGTATGTGGCTGGAGAAGTACACTGTAAAGAAGAGAGAGTGCAGCAAAACAAGAGTATGGGAACAAACAACTAATGAATACAGGCTGAGCTGTTGTAACCAAGAGATTCCATATATTCTCCAGCTTTTAGATCAAGAACTTCCTTTGTTTCTTACATACCAGTCCTAAGTAGGGGTTCTAGGTCAGAGGCACCTCTGATACAATTTGCCATTGAGGAACTTTCGGTAGCCAAACCATTAGATGTTAAGGTCACCACAGTCATTTCCAACACAATCAGGATTCCTCCTTCCTCTTTCCTAAGGGGGAAAAATATGGAAGACCACATACAAGAGGATTTTATGAGCCAGGCCTGGAAGAACCATACACTTCCATTGGCTCAAACCCAGTTTATGGCCACACCTAACTTAAAGAGAAACTGGGAAAAGTGGTCTGTCTGAGGACCAAGAAAGGACAGACTTTGCTTAACAGCTCACAGTCTCTGTCACATGGACTTACAGGGATTCTTAGCGACCGAATGTAGGAAGGTATAAGTACAGAGGGAGCTCTCTCCTCTATTTATTTGAAAAGGGTGAGAAGAGGGAAAGACAGTTGATCCGCCACAAAACTATATCCTGACCCCTAAGTGTGAGGCAAGGCTGGTTGATAAAACTAAATTCATTCATAAAACATTTGCTCTTTGATGTGACTGGCTGATCAAAACCACCTTTACTTTTTTTTTTTTGGAGATGGAGTCTCATTCTGTCGCCCAGGCTGGAGTGCAGTGGCGTGCTATCAGCTCAGTGCAACCTCTGCCTCTGAGGTTCAAGCAATTCTCCTGCCTGAGCCTCCCGAGTAGCTGGGACTATAGGTGCGCGCCACCACGCCTGGCTAATTTTTTGTATTTTTGGTAGAGACAGGGTTTCACCGTGTTGACCAGGCTGGTCTTAATCTTCTGACCTCGTGATCCACCCATCTCAGCTCCCAAAGTGCTGGGATTGCAGGCATGAGCCACTGCACCTGGCTTACTTGTTTTTAAACACTACTTAGGAACTGTATCAGGCAGAATAATGACCCCCAAAGATGTTACCATCTAATTCTCAGAATCTGTGAATATGTTGCATTACATGGCAAAGGGGAATTTAAGTTGCAGATGGAATTAGTGCTGCTAGCCAGCTGATCTTAAAATAAAAATGTTATCCTGGATTATCCAGGAGGGGTAATCACAAGGTTCCATTAAAGTAAAAGACAGATGGAAGGAGATCAGAGTGATGCCCTGTGAAAAGGACTCTAACCCACCATTGCTGGCTTTGAAAATGGAAGAAGGGGCCACAAACCAAGGAATCTAGATGCTGGCAGAGGCAAGAGAGTGTACCCACCTCTAGAGCCACAAGAAAAATGCAGTTCTGCCGACACCTTTATTGGAGATCCATGTCAGATATATGACCTACAGCATTGGTAGATAATAAGTTCATGTTGTTTTAAGCTGCTAATTTTGTGGCAGTTTCTTGGAGCGGAAATCATAATGGGTCCTTGCTCACATGAAACACATTAAGGGCCGGGCGCGGTGGCTCACGCCTGTAATTCCAGCATTTTGGGAGGCCGAGGTGGGCAGATCATGAGGTCAGGAGATCGAGACCAGCCTGGCCAACACGGTGAAACCCCATCTCTACTAAAAATACAAAAGTAGCCAGGTGTGGTGGTACATGCCTGTAGTCCCATCTACTTGGGAGCCTGAGGCAGGAGAATCGCTTAAACCGGGGAGGTGGAGTTTGCCATGAGCCGAGATCGGGCTTCTGCACTCCAGCCTGGGTGACAGAGTGAGACTCTGTCTCAAAAAATAATAATAATAAAATAAAATAAAACACATTAAAATAGGAAGAAGCCTACAAAAACGCTGGTCACTAGAAGAGCTGCCCAGAGATGACTGGTTCCATCAGATTTACTCAAACAGTAGCACAAGAAGGGCTACCGCTGTCTAAAATGTTTCCTAAACTTGCTGAGAAGTCACTACCTGAGAGGTGATTCTTATTGCTTTTCAGAGAGTCTCTATTGGAGCTAGAAAAACAAGGTCCTCCAGGGTCTAACAGAATTATGATATTAGGTATCATCAGAACACACCTTGAATTACCCTGAATCCTTTTGACTTCCTTATTTCAAAAATTAGGAGTTTAGAAAAGCCATCAAGGTATGGAATTGTAATCTGCATCAAATCTCTCTTACATATAACATGAACTCCAACTGAATAAATGCATCTGTGCCTCCAACTCCAAAACCTTCCATTCTCCTGCCCCCTAAAGAATCTCTAATCAGGTGTGCCTCTTGCTGTTATTTGATTTGTTTTGTTTTGTTTCTTTGTTTGTTTGTTTTTTTGAGATGGAGTCTTACTCTGTCGCCCAGGCTGGAGTGCAGTGGCACGATCTCGGCTCACTGCAAGCTCCACCTCCCTGGTTCACGCCATTCTTCTGGCTCAGCCTCCTGAGTAGTTGGGACTACAGGCACGCACCACTATGCCCGGCTAATTTTTTTGTATTTTTAGTAGAGACAGGGTTTCACTGTGTTAGCCAGGATGTTCTCGATCTCCTGACCTTGTGATCTACCTGCCTCAGTTAAGTGCAGGGATTACAGGCGTGAGCCACTGCGCCCAGCTGCCTCTTGCTGTTTTACAGCCTCATTTCTTCTTTTCACTTTGGGCCGTCTTCCTCTTTACTTCAGAGTGTTCCATTGTTTCTACCTGGGAGAAAGAATTTAGCAGGTTTCACAGATCTAGTGTTTCAGGATAGCAGTGTCTGCATGTTGCCCCGAGTATTAACGTATAGGTTTTATTCAGTGCTGAACTTTTGGAAGAAAGGTACTAGTTAATAAAGACAGAATATATAACTATATTCCAGTTTAGTAGCACAAATAATAATAAACTAGAAATATATCAATAGAGTGAACAGCTAGAGAACTTCATTTGAAATTCTGTTATGCTCTTTTTGGAAAATTAATAAGAGCCAGAGAACTGAGTAACTAAAGTCTTCTGTGTTGCCACTCATCTCTCAAACTGACAGAACATCCTATTTTTTGATAAAGAACTTTGATGTGGCTAGAGTTTGACTTGATTCCATCAAGAAATAATAAATTGTGCAGTGAAGAGAAAAATTATTACAGGCAAGGTTGAGCCTAGTTTTTGTGCAACAACTTTCACATCTAAGGAGAGCACAACTGGAAGATAATTTGATTTTCTTTCATGATTATAAAGTATTTCATTCCCAGAAAACTTTGTCTTGAGGCAGTACTACCACGTTCATGAGAGGTTCCAGCTCAGATGATTTCTTTGTGGCATAAAATAAGGTGAGAGAGCTGACTTTTGCAATGTGGTCCTTTTTTTTTTTTTTTCTTTTTGAGATGGAGTCTCGCTCTGTCGCCCAGGGTGGAGTGTAGTGGCACAATCTCGACTCACTGCAAGCTCTGCCTCCTGGGTTCACACCATTCTCCTGCCTCAGCCTCCTGAGTAGCTGGGACTACAGGCACCTGCCACCACGCCCAGCTAATTTTTTGTATTTTTAGTAGAGATGGGGTTTCACCATGTTGGCCAGGATGGTCTTGATCTCCTGACGTCATGATCCGTCCGTCTCAGCCTCCCAAAGTGCTGGGATTACAGGCGTGAGCCACTATGCCCGGCCGCAATGTGGTCCATTTTGAATTGAGAGCTGGCCTGTCCAAAGCTTAAGGGCATGTAATTAATTTTAAAGTAAAGTGCTAAGGGCAGGTATGTGAGAGCAAAGTTCACATAAGGAAATGATGACATTGAAACCAATTCTGAAATTAGTTAACTTTTCCATTTTTATGGCATATTTTCTACAAAAATGTTAAGGTTCTTTGAGCATCAGTAAAAGGCAAGAGTCCTCTTTGCTAGCTTTGTAAAAAGTATGGCCAATGCAGTAAAGGAAGAATAAAGGTGCAGGTCCATTTGCATTACTACCATGTTTGCAACATAGAATAGAAAATTAAAGGCTGGTTTCGGTATGTGCTTTGGACCTACCTCATTGCTTTATAACCCCCACACGTGTATATGTAGCACTTCATTTCTCCAGGCCACAGCTGCCTGAGAGGTAGAAAAAATAAATCACATCACACTGTGGTCATGTCAAGTCATCTCACGTCTTATAATCCTTATTTGTGAAATCACTAAAACCTCAGTCACACAAATATTTTCCTTCCAGTTCAAAGATTGCAATTTCTCTTCCAAACCATGCCCAGCCACACTAGTCTTCCTTTGGAATAAGTGGCAGGCCGTGTGGGTTAGCTAACATAACAGCTCTGTTTCCAACCCTTCTTGGCTGCCCCTGCTATAGATGTGGATCCAAAACACTAGAATTTCTGGACTACCTTTGAGCTGGCCTGACTGTGCAACACAGTTCTGACCAATGATGTGTAAGGGAAGTCTTCTGGTACTAACTGATCCCCATTCTCCTTCCTGCCTGGGACACGGGGTGCCTGGAGGTGTAATAGCCATCTTGTGCCCATGCTGGGTGCAGCAGACAGATTCTAAGATGAATCCATGCTTCCCTGGTCTTCATGCCCTCATGTATTCTCCCCTTGAGTATTAGCAGGATCCGTGACTTACTTCTAACCAATAGAATAGTAAACATGGTGAGACAGTACTCTTGTAATTAAGATTGTAACATTTGTTTCACTGAGGGACTCTCTCATGCTAGCTTTGAGGAAGTAAGCGGCCATGTTGAGGAGGTACACGTGGCAACTTAGGGCAGTGTCTGTGCAAGAACCAACTGAAAACTGTGAGTTGTGTCCAGCCAAGAGCTAGCAAGAAACAGAGGCCTTCAGTCCAACGCTCCACAAGGAATGGCAGGCACACCTGCAATAACCATGGCAGCTTGGAAGCAGCTCTTTCCCATTAAGCTTTGGATGAAGACCCAGCCTGGCCAACATCTTGACTGCAATCCTGCAGAGGACCCCGGTAAACTACATTCAGAGCCTTCTGACCCACGGAAACTGAGACAACAAATCTGAGTTGTTTTGAGCTGTTAAATGTGTTGTTAGTGATCAGAAACTGACATCCCAAAATAGGGTGCTTTGATATGCTGAATTGAAGAAGAAGCCTCAAGGTCTCTCTGAACTTCCTCTCTTCCCATCTTTCAATTCTCTCTCTCTCAAACCATGGCATGAAGTTTCCCTGTCTGCCTAGTCTGGACCCATCAAAGAAGAAAACAATTACCTCTGGACCCTTCCCCAAGTTTTCATACTCTGAACTAATATGCAGAGGGAGAAGGACTGAAGTCTGTCAGTACACTTGGAGAGAATTTTGTCACAAACCATTGTCTGCTCTGTGTGCCCAACAGATTTTGTACTAGGCCACTGTATGTTCTTCAAGCCCCTTGAATTCCCCAAAAATTATTTACTAGCCCCCCTAAAATCATCCACATTTTCCAATCTCCTTTTCCCCTAAGAAGAAGTAAGGTATATAACCATCTGTACCCCATTGTGTGGTGGGGTCATTACTCTATGATTGCCCCCGTACATGCTAATAAATTTGTATGCCGTTTCTCCTATTCATCTGCCTTTTGTCACTTGATTTTTTAGCAAATCTTCAGGGGACAAAGGAAAGTTTTCTCTTGGCCCCTACAGTGTGGTGACACTGTTAGACAGCAATAGATACTTTATTCACTAGAGATGAAGGAGCAGATAGAGGGCCCTGGCTTCTTTAACGCACTTACACTGGATTGTAGCTTCAGCTCTGGATAGCCCATTTCTGGATTCTTACTAAGATAAACAAACCCTTGATGTGCATAAGCTCTTTAGTTTGTCAAGTTTTCTGTTACTTTGAGTTGAAAGTAATCCTTACTGGTATAAGGTGGCTTGTATCTCAAATTGTGCCCCCAATTCTGAGCACAATCTCCCTCTTATTATAACTCTCTGATTTGAAAGGCTGTAGTTGCTATTTCTATAGCTGTCTCAAGACACATCCCCCCAAATAGTATAGTTCCAACTCTTCTTTTGCTTTAATAATTGTTCAGATGAGTTAGGGAAAGGGCTTTCCTTCATCCAATGATGAAGAGAGAGGAAGAAGAAGAGAATAAAGAAGAAAAAGAATGGAAAGAGAGAAAAAGAAAAAGAAAAATGAAAAGACACAGGGAAAGATAAAATTTTTTAGCATCCAAACTACTGGTCTAGACTATTTGTAAATATGGTTATAACATATCACATGTTACAATTTTAATCAGACTGATGTTTTTAGTTATGACATTTTTCCTTTCTATCCCAACTCCAAAACTTGACACAAAGCCCTTATAGAATATTCTTTTCTACCCACCTATGGCATATTGCAAGTCCTTATCACTGCTAACATGATGAGTCTTTTCTAACCTTTGAGATCAGAGCTCTACTTTTTCTCAGTGTCTTGAATAGTTAGTTCTGAAAATTTCCCACCAGGTCCAGTCACCTGAGTCTTTTCCAAGTCTCATGGAAACTTCAGGCTATTAGGTCTCACGTCACGCTTGGAACACTGAGTACCTAAGTAAGCCATTGGTGTGAATTATCATATGCAATACTGAGTCAAGTAAGTATAGTAAGTGTTATGTCCATTATAGACATAAGGGAACTGAAGTGCAGAATCATAAAATTTTAGCTTTAGAAGCGACTTTTAAGAGACTGTGATATTCTTACTATACAATAGAGAAGTGTTATGGAATACAATGAATTATGAGTAAGACTTGGCTTCTTGTAAGAACTCTAGCATTTATAACCCTGTAACCTTGATAAACCCTTTACCCTTACTGAGGGTTTCTATCTGAAGGGTGTAACTTCTTGCCTACTCCATAGTATAGTGGTGTGGACTAAAAGGATTAATCAATATGAACAGATTTTGAAAGCCCCATAACTCTACATTAACTAAAGAGCAAGACCCACACATTCTTGAAGACTCATTATACCTCAAAGCTGTACACTATGCCATGATGAATGAGACTGCATAAAAACACAAAATGCTTTTAAATGGGAGTTATACCAATAATATTTTAAAATGCAAATTTCACAAGCACAAATAGTTTGAAGAACATTTTTAGTTTTTATGTTTTGGGATTTTTTTATTGCCTTGATATTATAGATTTGTTTGGTTCCAAAGGTATCTGGTCTGTATATTATAGTTTTTACTCTGTAATGATTAGCTCTATTTTATAAAGAAATAGACTAATGAGTATTGGTTCAAACAACCAGTTGTTTGAAGCTGACTTCAAACAACAGTCAAGTAATTTTTGAGAACACTGGACATAAATTTTATTTACAAGCCCTTTCATTCAAATATCTGTCATTAATATATGACATTTTAGTAGTGGGAAAATTGCTCACATATCAAATATTTTAAAATAAAAAGACAATAGTCAAAACTAGACAGTTTGAAACTATAATTTATGAAAAATAGTCAAAAATCAAGAATTTTAAATGTCCTCTTAGGCTTTAAGCAAGGAATGTCTCATGGTAACTGATGTCTGCAGATATTCACCATGGTTTCTGACTGTAGTGATTTACCTCTGGGTGAATTCCCAACAACATAGGCAAACATGAGGAAAGGTAGTCTAAAAACCCTTCAGGATTATCAATGCCTCCATTATTGAAAAGGTTTCAAATTATTGTAAGATTTTACTTTATATCAGTAGCCATGGGATATACTAAAAAGTGAGCTTAGTTATTCTTGTAAGCAATAGATAAATATAGGGATTGTTAGGGTCCTTTCCCTGCAGGAGCTCATCCTCAAATAAGCAAAACAAATACGAAGTTTCCTCAATTCTACTGAACTCTGAAACCAGATTACTCTTTCTATGAGTGATTGCTAAAGTCCTAATTTAAAATTCACCTTTTTGTCATTGCTTTAAAGTTAAAACTTCTGTGGGCAAGGGTTGGGGGTAGGGAATACAAAAGTTTAAAAAAATATAATTTATGTTTCCTGACTTCCCAATTTTTCTAGAAAATCCATAAATCAACATTCCTATTCCTCCACAGTGTTGACCAATTCATTACCATATGTCATAATCCTCAGAAGGGAACAATGCATGAAATCTAGCAAAATAACTGCCCCTGTTTCTGCAGTGCTGTGCTGTGAAAACTTAGACATCAGAGGCACAATGGGCTTGTCCTGGAGATTGTGTTCCCCCGCAGGTGACTGGGTACTATTAGGATGAAGAACTAGACAAGGGCACTGCTGCATCCTTTGGCTCTTCCTACCTATTTAACCAATTTGCATCCACTAAGAGATGCTGTTTGATGGAACTTTGGATCAAAAGTGTTGAAAATTTGAAAAATAGAGACATCAGATAGGTAATTAAATGAGATAAAGCATATAAGGTAATTAACAGTTTCTTGCACATTAACCACTCAGTAAATTTAACTATTTGGGTTTTTTTTTTTTTTTTAATGACAAGTGTAGTGTTTTCCTTTAACTATTCTTGCTGCTTTATCTCCAGTTAAATTTTGACATATGGTCATTTGTCCTGCCACTAAAAATGAGATCAACAACTGAATGGCTACATTCAAAGAAATGCTTACTGTTAAAAAAAAATCTAAATAATATTCCTGAGTAGCAATTTTCTCTGGCATCTAATTCTTGGGATTGTGACATGTACTTTGAGATGGTAGAAGAGGATTTCTATTACCTTCATAAGCTACTGGGCATTTATGAAGAAAATAGTGCAAAGAAAATGAAATTTTGCATATAAAACTAGTACATCCCCTAGCAATTTTGCATGCAGAAGAACTATCATTTACATGTACTTGTGAATTATTTTATTGTAGAACTGTTTGAAGATACCAATAATGTTGAAAATGAAAAATAGATGTTTATTAGAGCTGATCTGAAACCAAAGGTCACATCATTATTAGAAATCTAAAAAGTGAACTCTATACTTCTTGGTTCATTTTCTGTATGATTTTAAAAACACAAAGAGGAGAATCTTGGTCACAAGCAGCTGATTTTTTTTTCTTTTAGGAAACAACGTTTGTTTGCTTGTTTGTTCATTTGTTTTAGACTTTGGCCACAATCTTGATAAATGGTTGCTGCTGGTTTTCATTTTTTCTTGATGACCTTATTTCTTAAGTAATTTTAGATCTTTAGAATTACTGTTGTTTTTCTAAAACTGATTCATACTTTCCCCTTCATCCTCTCTCCATTTTAGATGTAATTCAGACGTCAATACTCTCTCTTTGAAAGAGATGATTGATAAGTATGTTCCTGTTGGATTCTTTGCAGGAACAAAATAAGAACTTACAATAAAATGAAAAATGAGTTACAACTGTTGAAAGTGTAATTTTAAAAACCTTTTTGGCTTTGTACAAAGAAGGCTATTTTTATTCATGACAGAAAAAAAAAAAAGTCACTGCTAGAAAAAGCACTGTCCCTGCTTTAGGGCAGAAAACAGCCCCAGAGAAGAGTCAAGTCCACTCCTCATTAAGCTTCAGGCCCTGGCTTCCTTATTCTTACCTTTCCCTTGTACCAGGTGAGTCAAACCCTGGAAGTCTCTATTTTATATTGTTGTTAAAGCTGCTATTCTAAATATTGTTTAAAATATAAGAAAATAAGATATAAGATAAGGAATAAGCTCTTTCAGAAGCAAGGTGGATTATAAAAACTGCAAAACAAATGATGCATCCATAAAATGAAAAACGTAAAGTTGGGTACTTACTCAAGGTGGGATAAATAACTAGGGCTAAGATAAATAGCTGTGGATCGATTCCCTTCAACAGCTCAGAGTCTGGAACAGGTGTTGGCATATTTTTTTCTGTAAAGGTCCACATAGAAAATATTTTTGAAACTTGTGGGTCATATGATCTCCGTTGCATTTGAATATTTCTGCTTTTGTACTTTGTAACACAAAAACTGCCATAGACAATGAATATGGCTGTATTCCAATAACCTTTCACTTATAGACACTGAAATTTGAATTTCATATCATTTTCATATATCATGAAATATATTGTTTGTTGGCATTTTCAACCATTTAAAAATTTAAAAACCTTTCTTAGGTCAGTGGTTGTGCAACAACAGGTAACAGGTCACAGTTTACCAGCCCCTAGTCTAGGGAGTTAGAAAGGGATCTTTATTTCATAATAAAATGTCAGGGCTAAAATTACCACTAGAAAGGTAATACTTTGTTAAATGTGGAAAATAATGGTTTTCTTCTTATGCTATTTCAAAATGTGTTGCAAAAGCTTTTGGTTCTGTCATTTGCAGACATTTTACATGATAGAATGTCTTTCTCAGACATACAATGAGGTCAATTACAGGGGAGTCAGAGAAGATGGTAGATGATTTCAGCTGAGGAAGGGCTAGACGGGCGTTGCCTTCAATTAGCACTAGAGAGGAACAGCTTCTCAGTATTTCAGATGAGAATAGTTGGCATTGGAGAATATTGAGGTCAAACTATTGGCAGGATTTTTTAATTCCAACTCTAAGATTCCAGAGCTAAGGACAAGTCCTTAAAGGGTCTGACTCCAAGATACATATTTCAAGTGTGTTAGACAATGATATTCTAGTGAAGTCTGGTAGGTAATTAGGGCTAAATTAAACAGTGAGAGTTAGTCAAGAATTTGGGAGAAAGGAAACCATTTTTTACCCTAGACTTTGTTGAAAACTTGCAATTAATGTATACTCTTATAGTTCTGAAACTAGTTATTAAATATAGGTGTATCAGTGAAGTATTTGACTTAAAGAAGGAAAAGCTATTTCATCCTCTCGTCTTCTGTCCTTTCCCCTTCCATACTCCCTCCCATTTCTCCTCCTCTTCTTCCCTCTCTTTCTGTCCTTCCCCACTTTTCCTTTCCTCCTCCTCTCTCCTTTTTTCCTCTCTTTCTTCTTCCTTTCCTCCATTCCCCCAAAATGTAAACCACTGAAATCTGGTAGTTTATAAAACGGTTTCTAAACTCAGACAATCAACAGAATCACTTAGAGACATCTTTTAAAAAGATAAATTTCTTGGTCCCAAACCAACTGAATCAGAATCTGGAGGAGTGGCATGAGACCATCTGTTGATCTGGATTTTTTTTTTTTTTTTTTTTTTTAACAAGCTCTTCAGGAGATTCTGATGGACACCCAGGTTTAGGAAGCACAGAACTACGGCAGTGGTTCTCAAACTTGAGTGGACATCAGAATGATCTGAAGAGCTTATCAAAGCATAGAGGGCTGAGCCCCACTCCAAGAGATTCTGATATATGGATTTGGCATGGGGTCTAAGAATATGCATTTCTAAACAGAATTCCCAGAGGCTACTGGTTCTGCTTGTCTAAAGACCACACACTTGCTGAAAACAACTGCTTTAGGCCATATAATTAAGGCTCCTCGTCTCTCTAGTTGGCCTCATGTCCTTAGTTCACTCAAGCTTTGAACTACTTATTAAAAGGGACATCTGCAAACCTAAACATATAAGGCATTATGCAGCATCAAGTCCATCAAATAGTCCGTAAACTCTACAAGCTGGACTATTGCTGTTAAAACATTTAATTAACCAAAGATACATTTAGCAAAGCACCATGACACCATGTAAATGACTCTCATGGCCAGTCTGATCCGGAGCTCTCTGAACCGGGATGTGTTCACCAGCATTTGCTGCTGTTGGCAATATTTGGATTCTGTCCCTCGTGAAGAGGGCGTTGAGGTTTTTCTGAATCAAAGGGTGGTGACAAATTACACTCAATTTTATTTCTGTCCAAATACAAGACCACAATGACACAAATGTTTTCAGAAAAAAAGTCTTAACATGGGTCATTATTATTATTATTATTATTATTATTGAGACGGAGTCACGCTCTGTCGCCCAGGCTGGAGTGCAGTGGCGCGATCTGGGCTCACTGCAAGCTCCACCTCCCGGGTTCACGCCATTCTCCTGCCTCAGCCTCCAGAGTAGCTGGGACTGCAGGCGCCCGTCACCGCGCCCGGCTAATTTTTGTTTTTGTTTTTGTTTGGTATTTTTAGTAGAGACGGGGTTTCACCGTGTTAGCCAGATCATTTCACCGTGATCTCCATCTCCTGACCTCGTGATCCGCCCGTCTCAGCCTCCCAAAGTGCTGGAATTACAGGCGTGAGCCACCATGCCCAGCCACGGGTCATTTTTTTAAATAACTTTTAATGATTCTTTGGGATCACTAAGATCTCTCACCCCAATCTCCCCCTGCTTGAATTAATGTTGAAAATAGCCTCCAGAATTTGAAATGTAATGGCTTCTTGTTTGAACCAGCTATTGTTTCTGTGTCAAACATGGGAGATTTATTGCCAGCAGCAGCTGGAGGAGTTTCCCATAACAACTTCACTGGGAAAACGGTAAGGCAACTAAGGCTTAGAGAGATTAACTCTCCAAGGATACATAACCAGGAATTTCTGGATCAGGATTCTCATATGCAGTTCTATTAGGCTGTATCATGCCTCTTTGACACATAAACTCAAAGCTCTTCAACAACCACAGAATCTGTTGAAAATAATAACAAGCCAAAATAGAACTACAAAGTGACACAGATGCTTCTTGATTTCTTCTTAGAACTAGCCTTTTGTTTGAATTAGATTGATTTTTTAGGATCCACACACATACATCAACGTATTTATTTTTATGAATATTTTATAAATAGATTCTGATTTTCATTTGTGTGGATGTATAAAACTTCATTGCACAGGCAATCAAGAAAATCACCAAGCTCTGTAGAAATGTCTTCATAGAACAAGCTGATTTTTTTCTCTACTGAGCTATATTTACCATGGAGAGACATTTCTGCGTATGTCATGACCCTCTACCAAAATGTCAACCTATTCTCTTCATCCAAAAGTTCATAAAAATAGGGAAAGCTCCAACAAACAAGATATAGGAACAGCTGGGGTAGGACAGAGGGAGTTAGAGGGCATGGAGGACTAACCAGGTACAGAGGGAGTAGGCGTAATGCACTCCTGAGTCTCCCAGAGGAAGAGCCACAGTCAGATTCCTCACACACCCCAGCTAATCCATGAAAAGCAGCAGCAGTGCAAGGATGTTTTCATTTCATGCCTTCTGTGTATGGCTATCTGAGTAACTGGTAATATTAAAATAGCTTATTTCACATTGACAGCTTCCAGAATTTGTGAGCAAGCTCCCTTTGCTAGAAACACGACTCTGGGTACCAAGAGGTTTGTCTGGCTTAGAATAAGAATTCAATACTTGCCTATAAATATTTATCTTGGAAGAGATTTTTTACTGTTTAATGTTTCCATAAGCTTTTGCTTTGAAAAAAAGATTTTACTCGGTGCTTATTATGTTCTTGTGACATTGTACTTGAGAGGGAAAAATCTTGATGTCTAGATCCCACCTTAAGGGTTCTAGTTTAATTGATAGAAAGTGGGCCCAGTTGCAAGTATTTTTAGAGTCCCCAGGCAATTCATGGAGCCATTGCTCAAGCTTCAAAATTTATTAATGCCTGTGTCCCACCCCCAGTGGTTATAATTTATTAGTCTAGGGTGTGACCTAGATGTTGGGATTCTTAAAGATTCCCCATCCCCACCCTCCCCAATCTTGGAATAGACTTGGGTATCTGCAGCTCTCAAACTTCAATATGTGTCAAAATCACCTGAAGAGCCTGTTAAATGACAGCTTCCTAAATACCACTCTCAGTGATTTTGATTTACTACATCGAAGTGGGCTCAAGTTTACAATTTTTATAAACCAACAGGTTATGGTAATGCTGCTGGTATGGAGATCACAAGAAAATAGAATTTTCTCCCCAGGAGCATTTGCCAGAGTCTGAACACATTTTTGGTTGTCCCAACTCAGAGGATTGGTGGGTACTACTGGCATCTAGTGGGTAGAGGTTAGACGTGTTGCTAAACACCCTACAATGCACAGGACAGCCCTGCCACCCACCCCCCCGGCAGCAATTATCTGGTCCAAAATGTTGACAGTGTTAAGGTTGAAAATGCTGTTTTAGTCTAGACTCTACAAAGATGCTTAGGTCATTATAAACCAAGGAATTTTAGTGAAATTCAAAGCAAAAATCCAGAACTCTTCAATTAGTATCACCTTTAAAACTAAGATATAGAACCAACTGCATGGCTTAGTTATACATATAGATTGGTAAAACATTGTGGTTTCTGTTGCTAAACAGAAGACTGACAGTCTTTTGTAGATATAGAAAACATTTGGCACAATTTTTGCTATAGCATGAATCGTTATTATAGCATTTAGTTAGCTTCCAGGAGATTACAAATTCTTTGTAATTTTACCTTGAAACCCTTTGAATAAAACTCTGAACTTATTAAGAAAACCATTACAGCATAATTTTTGTTCAAAAGTAGTCAATGGACCAGGCACGGTGGCTCACTCCTGTAATCCCAGCACTTTGGGAGGCTGAGGGGGTTGGGGGGGGGCAGATCACAAGGTCAGGAATTCGAGACCAGCCTAGCCAGCATGTTGAAACGCCATCTCTACTAAAAACACAAAAAATTAGCCGGGCATGGTGGTGCATGCCTGTAATCCCAACTACTCAGGAGGCTGAGGCAGGAGAATCACTTGAACCTGGGAATTGGAGGTTGCAGTGAGCAGAGATTGTGCCATTGCACTCCAGTCTGAGCGAGAGAGCAAGACTCCGTCTCAAAGATAAAAAAAAAAAAGAAAGGTAGTCGACATAGGATCTCATGAAAAAGCTAGTGTTCACAGCGCATTTTAAATGAAATCTGCATTACTTTTAAACATGTCTATTTCATAAAGTAAGATCCCTAAGTATTTACCCAACAGTTTTAAGTTGTATACTTAAGAGATCTGCTAGTCAATAAGAATACAGGAATTTTAAGAAAACAAAGACTTGTCTTCAGTAGGTTTAAAGCTAAGGTATGTGTGTATGTCTCTGTAATGTGAGGCAGTAAGTATAAGTGCTTTTAGGATGTAAAATATGTTCTGGAAATGTAGATACTTTTGAGAGCATCACTGGTAGATAGCCTGCTTCATGGGAAAGGTGAAATCAGACTGAATCCAAATCTGAATTTCTGAAAAAATTCTAGAAATGAGATGACAAGCTTTGAGGTAATAGGTTGAGATGGAAACCTAGGTGTCCCCAACAGGGAGAACATGATCCTGAGGTGAGCATCTGCCTTTCCCAGGGGCTTATGCACTGGGCCAGGAGCCAGTCTTAGGACATGTCCCCTTCTGTGGAAGGAGGCAAGTGGGAGAGCGACTGTGCAAAATTCAGGGAACATGGGGAGATTCTGACACTCCGTTGCCGACTTTGTCATCTCAACCAAGACTCAGAGACGGATGACTGAGGGGAGGCAACAAAAGTAAGTCTGGATTTGACAGGTCTATTGAGGAAATCCAAGAAACTACAAAACACAAGTTCAGTGACAGGGTTAAAATTTCAGAACAAGTTAAACTTAGGAAGAATGTTGGTAGCCTTCTCCTACTATCCACTTAATGCATATCCTCTCTGACAAGTGTGCCATCTAAGGTTGTGTTCCAGTAAGTGTCATAATTATACATCTATGTTAGTGACAGCAAACACCAGCAAAAGTTAATATTTCTCCATGGATTTTCTTCTTTTTCATCTATTTATTGAGCTGTTTTCCAAATTTTAGCTATCTTTTAGATACTGCATTAGTGAAGAAATATTAGTTCTTATAACCTCTGGTTCTATTGGAAATAAAATACAAAGATACAATTAGATGAAATCTGTTGGCATGATTGTCTGTTTGTCTAGAGTGAGTGAGCAGGGAGAGTATTATCCTCTTGCACTTAGAAGCTTTGTGATTGTTAGCATTTAAGCAGTAGTGGGGCCTTTTCTCTTCATTATGATACAATTTTTAAAAATATCTATTGACTGCTTCAAGGTGATCATATGAATACATTCCACCAGTGTTCCAGTAATGTGAGTCAGGTCAGAGGAAAATTCTTTGTTGCTATCAAATTATTGCTTAACAATAGAATTTGCAGCAAAAAGCTCCTGCATGATATTTATTCTTGTTTTCTCTGAGGATAAATAGCCAAATAAGTTTGCATTGTTTGAAATTTACTGGCAAGGTTCTGAAACTCGTTTGAGTTACAAAATCTCAGAAGCATTTGGTTGTTTTAAAAATCAACAAAGGACTTAAGCTAGTCACCTGGAAATTAATAAATACCTCTCTGCATTTCTCCATGACTCTCGATGAGAGTTGGTCTTTCTACCATTTCCGTAAGGTAGACAAGTCCTTCTGCCTTGCTGTTTGGATTTAAGATAATACCACAAATAAGGTTTCACTGTGCAGATGAAGGAAAAGGAAAGAGCATTTTTACCCTCCTCTCTCTGCCTCCAAGTATTTGCTGAGCAAGATACTGCACTAGGCACTGCAGAGATGTAAAGGTGAATTAGATACTTCAAGAAGTTCACCATTGGGGAAAGTAGATATTCCTGTTTTAGGCTTTGACCAAATCCTGGCTGACTTCCTTCTCTAGAAGGAATTTGGGTCTTTGGAAACTAGTCAGTGAGGTTGTAGAAACTGACAGAGATGGGAGGATTTTCTGCTGCCTTTCATTCTCACTTCAAAATAATGTTGCAACACTTGCAGGTTTCCTCATTGTTTTTAGCTCTATTGTGGGATTTTCTTTCTTTCACACGTCTGAACAGCTCTGGGCTCAGAGGCTGGGAATGAATGGGAGTCAGAAAGAGGAACCATAACACTTCCCTCTGGTGGGGAGGCACGGCCCTGGGAATAGTCCACCATATTACCTCATTTAGCTGGGTTCACTGGGGAGGTCTCTGGCCACACACTGAAAGACAACATAATTCTAAGACAGAGGTGCCTCTCTCAGGAATTTTGTCAGCATTACATGTCCATTTCTTGCATCAATGCAAAGATTTTATTCTGGGAAAGATGCCAATTTTTTTATGACTTTCTACAGAGATGAAAGCCACAATTTCTAAACCTATTTGTTTCCCACAAGAGGCAAAAAGAGCCCATAATTATTTGATGGATGTCAGAAGGTGTGTTTAGCCCCTTATTCAAGCCATAAGGGGGTCTCCTGAACCAATGGTCTGCAAAGCTCATTTATTTAGAGTGGATCATGCTCCAACCTCTGTTTGTGTGCCAGGTTGATCTGTAGCAAACTGTCATGGTCCCCAAATCAGTGGCTAAATGTTTAATGTCTAGGGTAGGCACACAACCAAAGTCATGAGAAGCATACCTCAGAAAAAAGTTAAACTTGATTTTCAGTGGCATCTTTTTCACTGCATATATAATCCCAGTTGATGAGTTTCTCGTAAAACCTCCTGTGGATACTCACATAATGTGAGCAAGGTTTTAAAATAATCAGAATGTAAATACTGGGAACATGTAAATTCAAGACCACAGATTACAGCATTTAGATGTCCTCCGTGTGAACCTAGAGATTCATAGTAAACAAAAAAGCATAAGATAAAAAGTTTTAGATAAGTGGAACAATAAACAAAACCATTTTTAGGATAGCTATTTTTTAAAACTATACATACAGAGTTAAAATAGATTACTACTTAAATGCGGATATTTAATATATTTTTTCATGCTATGCTGATAAAATATCCCAGAATCTCAGAGTTTAAAGCCATTGAGATTTCTACTAGTAACTCAAATTGTTGCCAAGTCATTTTGAGTTAGTCGAAGTGTCAGGGAACATGTGCGTTTTAGAAATATTTTGGGTTTTCAGGAGGTGGAGCTTGCAGTGAGCCAAGATTGCGCCACTGCACTCCAGCCTGGGTGACAGAGCAAGACTCCGTCTCAAAAAATAAATAAATAAAAAATAAAGACATATTTTGGGTTTTGTTCATTCGTTTAGGAAACAGCACTTTTAATGTAGCAAAAATGTTCACTAGTCTTTTTTTTTTTTTTTTTTTTTTTTTTTTTTTTTTTTTTTTTTTGAGATGGAGTCTCGCTCTGTCACCCAGGCTGGATGCAGTGGCATGATCTCGGCTCACTGCAACCTCCACCTCCCGGGTTCAAGCGATTCTCCTGCCTCAGTCTCCCAAGTAGCTGGGATTATAGGCACGTGCCACTGTGCCTGGCTAATTTTGTTGTGTTTTTACTAGAGACAGGGTTTCACCATGTTGGCCAGGCTGGTCTCAAACTCCTGACCTTGTGATCAGCCCACCATGCCCGGTCACTACTTTCTTATAATATAATAATTGTAGGAAGGTTTTGGCCTGGACATAGTGAGCTTACAAAAACCTGTCCTATTATCCTTTAGACGACTGTGCCTTACCTCTTCTGGTCGTGCTGTATATGTCTTTGTGCCCGATTTTCCTGTGGGTATAAAGTAAACTTTCCTTCCTTTTCCTTATACATTCTATTTACAAATAAAAAATAAACTGCTTCATAATTAATTGGCAACATTGTCCAAGTAAGAGTTATGCATATGAAGGATTTAGAAGTTATTTCTCCTACTTCGTGTTACCCAGGCAAAACATATTTGTGGGTTTTGATAACTATAATGAAACTACAGCAAGGCTATTGTAGTGTATGTGTTTGTTCAAGTGTATATCCAATTCTGAATTTTTAAAATCAGGGAGCTATCTTCCTGGAATGGTCACAGTACAAATATTGTTGCCTTAATTTTTTTCATTTGACCTTCACCAAAAAGCATTATATAGGGCTAGGATATCGGGAAAGTCAGGGTTTGTTATATACTTTATCAGTTATCCAAACTTCAGTGAGTTCCCTTAAGTGTTTGCCATTGGGTAGGAAATAGTGAAGATTTATTCTAAACTTGAAAAGTAAAATAATAATAATAATAATAATAATGATTATAAGGGAATATACATGATACATCATGAGGTAAGTCACTAGGAGCAGAAAACTTACTAAATTTCCAGTTGAAAAATGTATCTATGTTGGAAAAAAACATATTCTGATTTTCAATTTTTCCCTCAGATACAACCTTAGTCACAGCTTCATCTGCAAAGATACTGGTTATATTCATTGTATTTTGAAAAGGTACGGGTGTACATAAAGCCACTATATCTTTAAAATATATAAATAAATAACTTTTCCTGACAAGTTTTAAAATGTAAGACATATGACAGAACAGTTTTCTTCAATTATATGATTTGATTTTCCACAGTGGTATAGTTGTATAGATTTCCCTGTTATCATTTTATGCATCAGTTCTGTTGACACTTGCCACCACTCTTTTTTTCTAAAGTTCCAGGAGTTTACCTTTGGCACTTTTTCCTAACTCAGTCTTCAGATACAACTTTATTACATTTTATTTTTAAATTATTATATATTATTATTAAAATATTACAAAAATTATTACATATTACATTATTAAGGTATCAATCCAATTAATTAAATTTAATAAATTCATTCCATACATTAAATTGCAAAAAAGCTAAAACAAAAATTGAAAATTATTTTATTTATTAGATTATTGAAATTAGTTGTACACTCCAACATACCTGAAAAAAATAGACATTTAAAGGTAGTGAATGAAAAGATGGGAAATTATGCTTTAGGCAAATACCAACCAAAGCATTGTTGGTATAGGCAAAATGCTATCAAACGAAATAGACTTTAAGACAAAAGTAGCAAGAAAATAACAGGATCCCAGGTATGTGAAATTTTTAATTCACCAAGAAGAGATAATCTGACATCGTATGTACCCAATGACATAGCTTAAAATATGGAGAGCAAAATTCGACAAAATTACAAAGACAAAATGAATGCACCAGCATGGCAAGAGATTATATCAGACATATTTCAGCCACTGACTTAAAGTGTAGACAAGGAGAAATCACAAAGGATGAGGATTTGAGCAGCACAATTTAAAACCTTAATCTAATGTACATATATAGAATGCTGTACTCCCTGTTTGAGACTACACATTCTTTTCAAGCACACATGGAATGTTTTTAAAGACTACATTATGAACTGTACTTAAAGAAATGTCACCTAATTTTAAAAACCTGTATCATACATATCTTAATATTGGACTTCCTGAAAATTAAATTAGATAATAATTACCAGAAAGGTATCTTTAAAAATCTACATATTTCAAATCTACATTTGGAATTTAAACATATGCCTTAATTACCCATGGTTTAAAAAAGAAACTACATCCTTGAGGAATCACCACACTGTTTTCCACAACCGTTGAACTAGTTTACAGTCCCACCAACAGTGTAAAAGTGTTCCTATTTCTCCACATCCTCTCCAGCACCTGTTGTTTCCTGATTTTTTAATGATTGCCATTCTAACTGGTGTGAGATGGTATCTCATTGTGGTTTTGATTTGCATTTCTCTGATGGCCAGTGATGATTAGCATTTTTCATGTGTCTGTTGGCTGTATGAATGTCTTCTTTTGAGAAGTGTCTGTTCATATCCTTTGCCCACTTTTTGATGGGGTTGTTTGTTTTTTTCTTGTAAATTTGATTGAGTTCTTTATAGGTTCTGGATATTAGCCCTTTGTCAGATGAGTAGATTGCAAAAATTTTCTCCCATTCTGTAGGTTGCCTGTTCACTCTGATGATAATTTCTTTTGCTGTGCAGAAGCTGTTTAGTTTAAGTAGATCCTATTTGTCAATTTTGGCTTTTGTTGCCGTTGCTTTTGGTGTTTTAGACATGAAGTCCTTGCCCATGCCTATGTCCTGAATGATATTACCTAGGTTTTCTTCTAGGGTTTTTATAGTTTTAGGTCTTAACATTTAAGTCTCTAATCCATCTTGAATTAATTTTCGTATAAGGAGTAAGGAAAGGATCCAGTTTCAGCTTTCCACTTATGGCTAGTCAATTTTCCCAGCACCATTTATTAAATAGGGAATCCTTTCCCCATTTCTTGTTTTTGTCAGGTTTGTCAAAGACCAGATGGCTGTATATGTGTGGTATTATTTCTGAGGGCTCTGTTCTGTTCCATTGGTCTATATCTCTGTTTTGGTACCAGTACCATGCTGTTTTGGTTACTGTAGCCTTGTAGTATAGTTTGAAGTCAGGTAGCATGATGCCTCCCGCTTTGTTCTTTTGGCTTAGGATTATCTTGGCAATGCGGGGTCTTTTTTGGTTCCATATGAACTTTAAAGCAGTTTTTTCCAATTCTGTGAAGAAAGTCATTGGTAGCTTAATGGTGATGGCATTGAATCTATAAATTACCTTGGGCAGTATGGCCATTTTCACAATATTGATTCTTCCTATCCATGAGCATGGTATGTTCTTCCATTTGTTTGTGTCCTCTTTTATTTCACTGAGCATGGTTTGTAGTTCTCCTTGAAGAGGTCCTTTACATCCCTTGTAAGTTGGATTCCTAGGTATTTTATTCTCTTTGAAGCTATTGTGAATGGGAGTTCTTTCATGATTTGGCTCTCTGTTTGTCTGTTACTGGTGTATAAGAATGTTTGTGATTTTTGCACATTAATTTTGTATCCTGAGACTTTGCTGAAGTTGCTTATCAGCTTAAGGAGATTTTGGGCTGAGACAATGAGGTTTTCTAAATATACAATCATGTCATCTGCAGACAGGGACAATTTGACTTCTTCTTTTCCTAACTAAATACTCTTTATTTCTTTCTCTTGCCTGATTGCCCTAGCCAGAACTTCCAACAATATGTTAAACTAGAAATACCATTTGACCCAGCCATCCCATTACTGGGGATATACCCAAAGGATTATAAGTCATGCTGCTATAAAGACACACACACACGTATGTTTATTGCGGCACTATTCACAATAACAAAGACTTGGAATCAACCCAAATGTCCATCAGTGACAGACTGGATTAAGAAAATGTGGCACATATACACCATGGAATACTGTGCAGCCATAAAAAAGGATGAGTTTGTGTCCTTTGTAGGATGGATGCAGCTGGCAACCATCATTCTCAGCAAACTATCACAAGAACAGAAAACCAAATACCGCACGTTCTCACTCATAGGTGGGAATTGAACAATGAAATCACTTGCACACAGGAAGGGGAACATCACACACTGGGGCCTATTGTGGGGAGGGGGAGGGGGAAGGATAGCATTAGGAGATATACCTAATGTAAATGACAAGTTAATGGGTGCAGCACACCAACGTGGCACATGTATACATATGTAACAAACCTGCACGTTGTGCACATGTACCCTAGAACTTAAAGTATAATAAAAAAAAAAAAAAGAAAGAAAGAGGAGAAGGAGGAAGAAGGAGGAGGAGGAGGAGAAGGAGAAATTCTGATACACACGATCAAACTTCATTGCACAAAAATATATTACCCTATCATCACCTTGCAAACACTATACTTTTTCTTCCCCTCCTTGCCAAAATAATTCGTGAAAAATAATCAGGTTTTTTTGGGAAAAGAAAAAAAAAGAAGAAACTACAATGGAAATATAAAATAATTAGAATGACAAATCTGAATGAAGCAATTATATATAAAAACTTCCAGGATCCAACTAAAGCATCTTTGTATTAAGGGAATGTTTTACAACTTTAGAAAAGAAGTCTAAAAATGAAAAAGGTGCTATAAGTACCTAGGCTGCAGAAATCAAGCAGAAGCTACTGTGAACAACTATAAGGAAATAAATTTGAAACAAGTGGAATGGTCCAAGTTCTAGAATGATACAAGTCACTGAAACTGACCTGTGAAGATATAGTAAACCCAAATAGCCTATAACTGTATCAGTCAGGGTCCATTCAGGGAAGCAGAAAATTTTAACATCAGGAATTGTTTAAAAAGGCTTTAGGAAAACTGAAACAGCAGAAGGAGACCACTGAGGTGACACAGGGATGGTAGTTGCAGGCAGCATCTGCTACTCCTGGAGCTGAATGTGAAAAGGAAGAGGGGTGGTTCTCCCAATTTAACAGCCTGGAGCGGGATTCTGCAGAGGTGGGACCCAGACGTCTGGTAGGAAAGTATTTCACAGCTGGTATTTGGGGGTTGAGAGGAAGCACTGCTGCTTCCAGCCAGCTGGTGCTGGTATCTCTGAGGGGACACAATGAGTCTAATTCTGAGACTGTAGAAGAAACTGGAACTAAATGCTGCTGCCAAAGTGAAGAAACATTGCAGAAATGCCACTTACAGAAACAGGAAGCAAAACTGGTAGGAGCAGCTTCCTTTCCTTCTCTCCAATCTCCTCATCTCCATTTAGCGGCTACTGGAAGAAACTAACAGGGAACTAGGTAGAACGGAAAAATTTGATTTGAAGAGTGTCTGTTGCAGCATCACAAAGCAAATCAGAGAAGGGTGGTTTGGAGGCTAGGAGAAAACAGTGTGATAGCCTTAATTACTTGTATAAGAAAAGAAAAATAATCTAAAAATAAGTAAGCTAAATATTCAACTTTAATAAGTTAGAAAAACAATAAATTTAAAGAAATTAGATGTGTAGAATTAATAGAGGCAAAAATAAAAATCAGTGAAATAGAAAATATTCAATAGAATAATATAAAGCCAAAATATAGTTCTTCAAAAAGACTGAGAAAATTGACAAATTGACAAGAAAACGAAGAAAGAACAAAACCATAAATTAAAAACTGGGGAAAAGATGAAGAACGTAACTACAGACACTGCAGAAAATAAGCAGAGGGTATTATGAAGAACTGTATACCAACATTATAAACACGTAAGATGGCAAAATCACTAAAATAAACTCAAGGATAAGTTGAAAATCTAAATAGTCTCTAGCCATTAAAAGAAACTAACCTGGAAGTCAGTTCTTTGCACACAAATCACCAGGCTCATATGGAATTACAGGAAAGTTCTACCAAGTCAAGGAAAAGATCATTCAATTTTTCTATAAACTCTTTAAAGAAATATACAAAGGAGAAATAATTATTGTTTTATGAGTAAACTGAATACTAAAACCACAAGAGAAAAATAAAGTGAATAGTCCAATTCAAACAAAACAAATTTATGAATATATAGTCAGCCCTTGATATCTGTGAGTTTCTTATCCATGGATTCAACCAGCTGTGGATCAAAAATATTTGGGAAAAAAGGTGTACTAAACATGTGCAAACTTTTTCCCTTGTCATTATTCTCTAAACAATACAGTGTAACAACTATTTACATAACATTTACGTTGTATTAGATATTATAGATAATCTAGAGATGACTTAAAATATATGGGAGGATGTGCAGAGGTTATGTAAATATTATGCCCTTTTGTATCAGGAACTTGAGACTATAGATTTTGTTATCTGTGGGGGGTTCTGGAATCAATCCTCAGAGGATACCAAGGGACAACTGTATATAGAAAGAGAACACATATTCAGTAGCAAAATGCTAAAAGCATTTTCTTTAACATAAGGAACAGCGCGAGCATACTTACTATCATCACTAGTATTCAACATTATACTGGAAGTCTTAAATAATTTAGCAGAGAAAATGGTATAAGAGTAGAAAAAGAAGGGAAAAAGCTGTCATCCACAGATGAAATGACCATCTATATAAACAATACAAAGGGTTATGCAAAGTATAGGAATTACGGGAATTTGTCAGGATGGTACAATATATGATTAATGCACAAAAGCTAACTGCATTTCTTTATACCAGAAACAAACATAAAATTTAAAAAAACTTGTAAAAGGTACTACTATTTACAAAAACAACCAAAAATAGATGGTACTTAGGAATACGCACATCAAAAGAGATGGAAGCCCTCTATAAAGAGAATAATAAAAGCTGGGCACGGTGGCTCACACCTATAATCCCAGCACTTTGGAAGGCCGAGGTGGGCGGATCATTTGAGTTCAGCAGTTCAAGACCAGCCTGGTGAATGTGGCAAAACCCCGTCTCTACTAAAATACAAAACTTAGCCCGGTGTGGTGGCATGCACCTGTAATCCCAGCTACTTGGGAGGCTGAGGCAGGAGAATAGCTTGAACCTGGGAGGTGGAGGTTGCAGTGAGCTGAGATCATGCCACCACACTCCAGCCTGGGTGACAGAGCGAGACTCCATCTCAAAATAAATAAATAAAATATAAAATTGGATCCAAAGACATTAAGGAATATCTAAATAGATGGACTTACATGTTATGTTCACATATTGGAAAGGTTAATATGAAGATGTGTTTCCTCAAACCTGCATATTCATTGGAATTACAAGATTTAAACAAATAAAAATCCTAGATTCAGAAACCTGTTGGAAAAGCAAAGAGCTAAGGTAATCCTATAGATGAAGAACCAAGTAGAATTTTGTTACCCTAAAAAATGTAATAAAATTGTGTAATTGGTGCAGAGATAAATAGGGCAATGAAACAAAATGGAGAAACAAGAAAATTATATGTAAATTTATATATAACAAGAAATTTATATGTAAATAAGTAATTTGAATAATGGCACAACAGAATTCAGAATTAGTAGGAAAGAATGGATTATTCCATAAATGGAATTATTCATCTATAAGGAAAAAAATGAAAAATTGACCTTTAGTTCATACCTTACACAAAAATCAATTTCTGATACATTATTTCAAATGTGAAAGGAAAAACATTAAAAATTTTAGAAGAAAATATAAGTGAAAGACTGTCTCCTTAGGGATCTCATAAATAAATAATGTAAACTGTAATAAAATACTAAGAAATTTAATCTTGTTGTAATTAATAACTATTCACTAAAAGACCCCATAAAGAGCATTAAACTACAAACTTGGAAAATATTTTTGTGACTCCTGTAAAATAAAACATAAAAAACTAGTTTCGTAATATATAAAAATGTTGTGTATCAGTAGGACAATACAAATAATCAAACTTTTTGTACTGAATAGTCATGCCTCATGAGTAGTATGGAGAGCCAGTAAATAGCCAATGATTATCCGTATCATTAGTATGAGTGAACATATAAATTTCATTGGTATACCAATTCACAGCCACCAGACTGGAAAATAAAATTAAAGCCTTACAAAACCAAAAATTAAACCCTGACAAATGGGAAGGAGATGGAGCAATAGAATTTCTCAAAGCAAATAAGAGTTTAAATTGGCACAGGTCAGGCGCGGTGGCTCACGCCTATAATCCCAGCACTTTGGGAGGCCAAGGCGGGCAGATCATGAGGTCAGGAGATTGAGACCATCCTGGCTAACATGGGGGAACCCCTTCTCTACTAAAAATACAAAAAATTAGCCGGGCGTAGTGGCAGGCACCTGTAGTCCCAGCTACTCGGGAGGCTGAGGCAGGAGAATGGTGTGAACCTGGGAAGCAGAGCTTGCAGTGAGCCGAGATCATGCCACTGCACTCCAACCTGGGCCAACAGAGCGAGATTCCGTCTCAAAAATAATAATAATAATAAATTGGCACAAACATCTTGGGAAAAAAATGTATCTACCAATGAAGGTGAACATGCCTATAACCCTTGTCCAAGCAGTTCCACTTCAGAGAATATATCCTAGAGAGATCTTTGCACATGTGCATCAGGAAACATGTATGAGAATGTTCATAGTAGCATTGTTTATGATAGGAACAAACACTAGAAAACAGCCCAATTTGTCTATGAAAGTAGAATAGGTTTTTAAAATTGTAATATAATTATACAAGTAAAGATGATACAGTAGTGAAGATGAATGAACTACAGCTATATGCATCAGCGTGACTGAATCTCAGGAAAAATAATTTTGAACTCAAAAAGCAAACTAAGAAAAAATACAGAAGTATAATTTGGTTCATATCAAGCTCAAAAATAGGAAAGTCTAAATATGTTGTTTAGAGACACATGTATGTGATTAAAATATAAAGAAAAGGAATGGAGAGATGATCACAAAATTCAGGATAGTGGCTGTCTTTGGAAAGGAGAGAGAGATCATCATGAACGAGCACACAGGAGTCTTCAAATATATTGGTACTGTTCTATTTCTTAAGCTAGCTGGCAAGCACAGGATGTTTCTTTTCTGTTATTTTATGCCTTTATTTACATTGTAGGCGAGGCAAAATGTTTCTTCTACCCTCTTCTGGTCTCCAGGTAGCCCCGAGAATTAAATTAACATAGATAGATTAACAAGAAAAAAGCTTATAGATTTTTATTATATACCTGGGAGCCCAATAGAAAAATAAAGACCCAAAGAAGTGGCAAAACCTAAGTGCTTATGTGCTGGGTAGAACAAAGAGAAGCAATTGTGGAAAAGTAACTGTTATTGAAACACCAGAGGTTCAGTCTAGGCCCTGTTACTCACCACACAGAAACCTAATCACTGAGATGATGAGTAGTGCCAGAGAAAAAGTATTTATTCGGGTGTTGCACCCAAGGAGATACAAGATCAGTCTCCAATTCATCTCCTCGGCAGGACTAAAATTAGGGATTTATATAGCAGGGAAAAAATGTAACCATGTGTGAGAAAATAGGAATTAGGGAGGGATAAGGAAGAGAAGTTGTTCAACAGGAAGCAGGTGGTCAGTTAGGCAATAATGATGGGTAAGGGGGCTGGTGCCTTATTGTGCAGATTCAGTTGTCTGGTAAGTTTCAATTCCTTAATACTATCTGGAAGGCCTGATGGTTGATTTCCTGAGAGAGGATCTCAGATAAGATAAATGTAACTGTCTCAGGTTTTAAGATTGGAGGGTCCATTTCTATGTTAATTCAAAAGAAACCACAGACATCAGTTCTATGAGGCAATTGGGCCAGTTTCATAACTAAAATGTATGAGGAGACCAAAAGAAGATAGCTATTTTAAGTTGGGCACAGTGGCTCACACGTGTAATCCCAGCACTTTGGGAGGCTGAGGCAGGCAGATTGCTTGAGCCCAGGAGTTTGAGACCAGCCTGGGCAGCATGGTGAAACCCCATCTCTACTAAAAATACAAAAAAATTAGCCAGGCATGGTGGTGCGTGCCCGTAGTCTCAGCTACTTGAGAGGCTGAGGTGAGAGGATGGCATGAGCCTGTGAGGCAGAGGCTGCAGACTCTGTCTTGAGGGAAAAAAAGTTATTTTAACAAGGTTTGTTTGTACAGAATTATCCTGACCTCACTCTGGTGACAAGAATGTTTCCTCTTGGAATATAGAGGGCATCTTTTTTATTTTTATTTTTTTGAGATGGAGTCTTGGACGATGTCTCCCAGGCTGGAATGCAGTGGCGCAATCTCTGCTCGCTGCAAGCTCTGCCTCCTGGGTTCACGCCATTCTCCTGCCTCAGCCTCCCGAGTAGCTGGGACTACAGGCCCTGCCACCTTGCCGGGCTAATCTTTTGTATTTTTAGTAGAGACAGGGTTTCACCGTGTTAGCCAGGATGGTCTTGATCTCCTGACCTCGTGATCCGCCCGCCTCGGCCTCCCAAAGTGCTGGGGTTACAGGCGTGAGCCACCGTGCCTGGCCAAGAGGCCATCTTTAAGATGGGAGTTTTATTTCTTGCTTTCAGGAAGAGAAGGAAAGGTCAGAGTGCCCCTCTTGCAGCTGCTGTCTTTCAAGTGCCTTTAGCTCTCAAAATAATACTTATGCCAAAGTAGCATATTGGAGTTGGTAGATTGTTATCCTTCAACACAAATAAAATGTTTTATAAAATGCAATTTAAAACAACAGTTTATGTTAGGTACTTAGTTTGGCTTTTATAAAGAAACTAATGAATTCATGTTTTTCCTATTGTCCAATAATTTGTACTGCTTCCTTGTGTTGCAAAATTACATGTATTTTTAATTACTCCCTGAAAGTCTAAACTGTATGTTTTTCATCAAATTATTTTTAAAATTTATTTCTGACAAACATGTCCATATGTATGAATTTTAAGATGATGCATATGAAAGTGTTTAAAGATAATATACCTATACAAATGCAAGGTAATATATACATGGAATATATTTTAAAGAGTAGGTAGAATCACTGTTTTTGACTAAATAGAATGTGGCCATAGATCAAATTCGACGGTTACCCTCTGAAATCTTGGTTAAGCCTATTTCTTTTTTTGTTTATTTTTGGTTTTGTTTTGATAGTACCAAAGCAAAATGATTGAGAGGCACAGAGATGGGAATAGAACATCAAGTATCTTTGCAGAATAAACTAGGGATTCCTGTTATATGATACAAATGTAGGAAGAGAAGAGAAACAGTTTTCACCAAATAAAGTAATTAAAGCACATCCCACTAAACTAAAAAGTCAAAGAGTTTGCCCAGTTTGGTATCTTCCACCTCCCCAGCAAAAATAAGGCTTTTTTGGCAGGGCACACTAGCTCATGCCTGTAATCCCAGCACTTTGGGAGGCTGAGGTGGGAGCATCACTTGAGTTCAGGAGTTGAAGACCAGTCTCGGCAACATAGTCGCTGCAAAAGTACAAAAATTAGCCAGATGTGGTGGCACATGCTACTAGTAGTCCCAGCTACTCAGGAGGCTGAGGCAGGAGGAATGCTTGAGCCCAGGAGGTTGAGGCTACAAGTGAGCCATGACGGCACTGTTACCAAAACACTAGGGGTTCAGTCTAAGTCCTGCTGCTTGCTGCACAGAAAGCCAGTTTCTGAGACAATGAGTATTGCCAAGGAAGAAAGCTTTAAACAGGTGCTGCAGCCAAGGAGATGGAAGATAAGTCTCAAATCCATCTCCCTAACCAACTAAAATCAGGGATTTATATAGCAGGGAAGAAATGTAACTATGTGTGAAAAAATCAGGAACTTGGGAGGGGTAAGGAAGCAATCATGATGAATAGGCCTGGTATCTCATTGTCTGGATGCCATTACCCAGTGAGTTTCAGTTCTTAGATACTTTTTGAGAATCTTGAGGGTCCTTTCCTGAGGAAGGAACTCAGATAAAACATATGTAAGTTTCAAGCTTTAAGACCAGAAGAGAGTCAATTTCTATGTTTATCCAAAAAACCACTGTCTATGGGACTATTGGGTTGGTTTCAGCACCACTGCACTCCAGCCTGGCAAACAGAATGAGGATGTCTACAAAAAAAAAAAAAATATATTACCAGGCTGGGTTTGTTAGCAGTGGCAGAAATCCATGTTACCAGTGGCATATCCATATGGGTTCGCAGCAACTTCAGGCCCTGCCTTCTCAGAAGAAAGAATTCGACTGAGGGGCATAAAGCAGAAAAAGAGATTGAGGGCAAGTTTCAGAGCAGGAGTGTAAGTTTATTTTAAAAGCCTTTAGAAAAGAAAAAAAAAGGATAGTTCACTTGGAAGAGATCCAAGTGGGTGCTGCAGTACAAGAGAGAAAAGAGAACGTTTAAACTTGATCCTAGGCCAGGCATGGTGATTCACGCCTGTAATCCCAGCACTTTGAGGTCAGGAGTTCGTGACTAGCCTGGCCAACATGGTGAAACCCCATTTCTACTACAAATCCAAAAAAAAAAAAAAATAGCTGGATGTGGTGGTGGGCACCTGTAACCCCAGCTACTCAGGAGGCTGAGGCAGTAGAAGCTCTTGAACCTGGGAGGCAGAGGTTGCAGTGAGCCGAGATTGGGCCACTGCACTCCAGCCTGTGTGACAGAGTGAGACTCCATCTCAAAACGAAACGGGCCGGGCGCGGTAGCTCAAGGCTGTAATCCCAGCACTTTGGGAGGCCGAGACGGGCAAATCACGAGGTCAGGAGATCGAGACCATCCTGGCTAACATGGTGAAACTCCGTCTCTACTAAAAAAAATACAAAAAACTAGCCAGGCGAGGTGGCGGGCGCCTGTAGTCCCAGCTACTCGGGAGGCTGAGGCAGGAGAATGGCGTGAACCCGGGAGGCGGAGCTTGCAGTGAGCTGAGATCCAGCCACTGCACTCCAGCCTGGGCGACAGAGCGAGACTCCGTCTCAAAAAAAAAAAAAAAAAAAACACGAAACAAAACAAAACAAAACACACCTGGGACTTTATAGGCTCAGCTCTTTCCCATGATTCCTCCTTTAGGTGGGCCTCCCACATGCGCAGTGCCCTCCTTACACTTAGGAACCGAGCACACACGGTGTGTTTAGGAAGTTGTACACATGCCCATCTGAGTTTTTCTTCCCTTTCCCGGTGGAAAGTATCCCCGGAACATCATACTTTGCCATTTTGTCTCTTAACGTACATGCCCAGGACATTTCTTCTCCCTAGGGTCTGCATTCAGTTAACATTTTGATGTCAATAGGTGTGAATCATCAGAAAATGGCCTCTCCCTGGTGCCAACTGCCAATTTATCTCTTTTAGAGAGTCAGTGTGCTAATTGCTGAACCATCACCTGATGTTCCTAGTGGGTCTAACTAACTACCTGTAACAGGTTCATGAGTTTAGGCCTGTATCAGTGCAACCTAATAAAATTGGTGTTCCCCAAACTTTATTTTGCTTTATACAGGTTTTTGTTTTTTATCCTAGAGCAATGCCTTGCACACAGTAGTTGCTCAGTAAATATTTGTTAAATGAATAAATAACATGTTTAGGCCGGGTGCGGTAGGATCACACTTGTAATCCTAGCACTTTGGGAGACCAAGGCAGGTGGATCACCTCCAAGGCAGGTGGATCACCTGAGGTGAGGAGTTTGAGACCAGCCTGGCCAACACGGCGAAACCCCATCTCTACTAAAAATACAAAAACTAGCCTGGTGTGGTAGCATGTGCCTGCAGTCTCAGCTACTTGGGAGGCTGAGGCAAGAGAATCACTTGAGAAACCTGGGAGGCGGCAGTTGCAGTGAACCAAGATCACACCATTGTACTACAGCCTGGGTGACAGAGAGACACTCCATCTCAAGAAAAAAATAAAATAATAAATAAATAACACGTTTAAAGTTTAAAAAGCAGAAAATAAAAACTAAAAGCAGTGGTTTAGGACAGAAAAAGAAATTATTTCTAAGGGCATTTCATATAAGTTGAGAATAACTCAGCAGTAGATGAAAAAAGTCAGAAATTAAGTACACTAGGGAGCGGAATAGAGCAACTGCAGGGTACATGAGTTTTGGAGTCTAAGAGATGTGAGAACAAACCCGTTTTTGCTGGTTGCTGGACTTGTAATCTCCAATAAATTATAAACTTTCTCTTTACTTTTTTTTTTTTTAAGCTATTCTAAAGATCTTTGCCCTTCATCTTCAGCAGTTTTTCTATGAGGTATGTAGATTTCTATCTTGCTTGGGACTCAAGTTTTCTAAGCATGAAGATTTTTGTCTTTTATCTGTTCTGGACATTCTCAGCCATTATTTCTTTACATATTGGCTATTCTTTTTACCTACGGTTCATTTTCAATGCAAATTGAATCTTCTCTTTATATACTCCATGCACCTTACTCTCTCTTTTATATTTTCCCTATCTTTATCTTTCCTCAATTCCATCTTTCATTTCAATCATTTTCTGTTCAGTCGTGTATAACCTGCTGTTTGACCTTCCCATTGAGACTTTTTATTTCAATTATCATTTATTTTAAATAAGTTCTGTTTGTTTGTAAATCTTAGTTTTTTTCATAGTGTCTTTTTTACTTTTCTTATGTTTTTATTCATTTCATGATAAGTGAAGTTTTATCCTAGGGAATATTTCCTGCACTGGGTTGAAGAGGTTTCTCTCTAAGGTGATTTTGTGTTTGCTTCTGACAGATGAATCAAGTTTTTTCTTATCCCCAAGCCCCTTTTACACAACTGTTTTTTAAAATTTTTCGATTTTTGTTTGAGATTCGGGGGGCACATGTGCGGGTTTGTTACAAGGGTGTATTGCATGGTGCTGAGGTTTGGGCTTCTATTGATCCTGTCACCCAGATAGTGAACATAGTACCAAATAGATAGTTTTTCAGTCCTTGCCCTTCTCCCTGCCTCCTTTTGGAGTCTCCAGTGTCTACTGTTCTTGTCTTTATGTCTGGTGAATCCAAGATTTGGCTCCCATTTATAAGTAAGAGCATGCAATATTTGGTTTTCTGTTTCTGTGTTAGTTTACTTAGGATAACAGCCTCCAGCTGCATCCACGTTGTTGCCAAGGATATGTTCTCATTCTTTTTCATGGCTGTATAGCATTCCATGGTGTATATGTATCACATTTTCTTTATCCAATCCACCATTGCTGGGCACCTAGGTTGGTTCCATGTCTGCCATTGTGAATCGTGCTGCAATGAGCATAGGAGTCCATGTGTCTTTTTGGTAGAATAATTTATATTCCTTTGGTTATACACCTAGTAATGGGATTTCTGGGTTGAATGGTAGTTCTATTTCTAATTCTTTGAGAAATCTCCAAACTGCTTTCCACAGGGGCTGAACTAATTTGCAACAGTATATAAGCAGTCCTTTTTCTCTGCATCCTCACCAGCATCTGTTATTTTTTGACTTTTTAATAAGTAATAGCCATTCTGACTGGTCTTTTGTGCAACTTTTGTAGCTGTAATTTCCCATTCTGTGTGGGAAGCAGAGATATGAATCTCAAACTCTAGGAAAAACTACCCCTGGGGTAAAGAACTCTCAGGGAACTCATTTTACTCTCTACCCCTGGAGCTGAGGCCAAGAAGGACGAATTTCTGTGTTGCCTATTAATGCTGAAGGGGAGATTTTTACTCTAGACTTCCCCTTTACTGAGGGTATAATTATCCAAAGGCACTACTTTTTATGAGGATTTCAATTCTACTTCTTGCCCAGGCCCTTTGAGCCCAGGGCCTTATTTCTTTATCTGTTAAGGACGTTTAACTTTAACCTTCTTCAAGGATTTCTGGCGGATTTCATTTCCCAATTTGTGCTTGCCTCCTGGGAATTTCCCTTTCTTTCTTGCAAACTCAGCTGTGCAGTTCAAGGTGTTTTATAGCAGGAAAGTTCTCAAGCTATATATTCCCTCTTGCTGCAGAAAAAGAAAATGTCCTACTAACCTAACATAAGGTCCCACCTTATGACTTGCTAATATTTGACTACTTTTGATCTATAAAATTTCATATTTTTCATGTTTTATAATTGCATATAATTCTTAAATAATTCGAGTCTTTCTTAAATATTTAATTCAGATATTTTCTGATCCTCAAATCTGATGTGAGGATTAAATGAAATAATATATATGAAGTCCTTGGCATTTTGGACATAAACAATGGTAGTTTAGCATTATTAACATGTGTATGTCAATAACTGCATGGAGTATTTTGGGAAGAATAAATACCACAAACACAAACTGGTAAGAGGATTTGCCTCCAGAAGGGGGAACTGAATTGCTGAGAATGGAGAAGAGACTTCATTTCATCTATAAGCCCTATGGTAACTTTTGAATTTTGAACCATGTATGTCTCCCATGCAAAAATTATTTTAAAAATTAAAAATGAAAAAGTATAAACCCATACTCTGCCTTATAGGTATGTGTGCTTTTGAATTTATTTTTCTCTTTCTTTTTTTTTTTTTGAGATGGAGTCTCACTCTGTTGCCAGGCTGGAGTGCAGTGGCATGATCTAGACTCACTGCAACCTCCGCCTCCCGCATTCAAGGGATTCTCCTCCCGAGTAGCTGAGACTATAGGCACATGCCACCATGTCCAGCTAGTTTTTTGTATTTTTTTAGTATTTCACCATGTTGGCCAGAATGGTCTCGATCTCTTGACTTCATGATCTGCCCGCCTTGGCCTCCCAAAGTGCTGGGATTACAGGAGTGAGCCACCGCGCCCAGCCGTGCTTTTGAATTTTTAATAATAAATGTGTTCATATGCTATGTTTACCATTTAGAAATTAAAGCTCAAAAAATCATTTGGACATATGTCCATATGGGTATAAACATAATTAATACTTTGTTTTTTTTCCTATTTGCGTGATGAAACCAAGGCTATATTAGCTTAAAGATAATCAGTGGGCAAC
Organism: Macaca mulatta; assembly: GCF_049350105.2. NCBI lineage: Eukaryota > Metazoa > Chordata > Mammalia > Primates > Cercopithecidae > Macaca > Macaca mulatta. Next base: position 121,982,075 of record NC_133408.1, read on the forward strand.
TCAAGTCTAATTTAGTGTGAAATGCAAAAATAAAAAAACATTTAAAACAAAGCAACTTCAAAAGCTGAACTTTAAAGTCAGCAGAGATATTTTATAGTTATAAATTACACTCTGTGCTTTGAATATTTTAAAGAAGATATTCAGCCTCAGAGTGGAGAAAAACAGTTGTAAAAATGTGGTAGAAAAATGAAACATTATTTTGTTATTGTGGTTTCTCATAAAACAAAGCAGCGACTGCTTTTTAAAACACGCTCACACCATGATTCCTCTGTGGTGTGGTACTGAAGACATTTACAATGATGATACTAATGGGTTTTAAAAACTGCATCCTAGTTGGGGCGTTTTCCTAAGAAATATGAGGCCATTAAAAGGAATTATCACAGCAACCTTCCAGGGGGTCGCCCAATATGTCTGGGAGGAGCCCACTGTGTATCTCTGGACTATTGAAATTTACCTTAAACTGATGGTCCCTGAGTTATTGGAGGTAATGTAGTGTTCCGTTGCCTTTTCATTTCTTCCTCCATTTGGTCTGCATCAAGGTTTCTCAACTTCCACGCTATTGATATTGTGGGTCTGAGAATTCTTTGTGGTGGGGCACTGCCCTGTGCATTGTAAGAGGGTTGGCAGCATCTCTTGCCGCTATCCACTAAACACTAGTAGCACCTCTTCCTCGGCTGTGACAACATGGTCTCCATATTGTCAAATGGCCTTTGGGGAATGAAATTATTCTTTATTAAGAACCACTCTTCTACATCTTGCTAAATTCTTTAATCTGAGCCTGGATTAGTGAGGAAATTGTCAAAACTGGGAAGAGATACCTATGGGGTCCTTTGTGGCTTACTGAGGAAGAAGAAATTCCTCTTTTTTGGAATAAACTCCGTAGTGCAGCCTGGCTCTCTCACTAGATAAACTGAAGGGAACCAGTTGCTATGTCCCAGTGGTACCCAAAAGAAATGCCACTGTCCTCCCACTGAGAAATATGAAATGTCGCCTTGGAAGGTGTTCCTTCTGTTATTCATATAGACAAAGTTCACTTGTAAGTAAGCTTGGGCATTCTTTTGGGTACAAGTCCATAAATAAACTGGAGGACACAGAAAAGGACTGGCAGGAAGTCCTCATGCCATATACCACACCTTGGCTCATTAAGAATCACATTGGCCTGACACGATGGCATGGCTCATGCCTGTAATCCCAGCACTTTGGGAGGCCAAAGTGGGCGGATCACCTGAGGTCAGGAGTTTGAGACCAGCCTGACCAACATGGTGAAACCCTGTCTCTACTAAAAATACAAAAAATGTGCCAGGCGTAGTGGCATGTGCCTCTAATCCCAGCTACTGAGGAGGCTGAAGCAGGAGAATTGCTTGAATCTGGGAGTCGGAGGTTGCAGTGAACCCAGTTCACCTACTGCACTTCAGCCTGAGAGACAAAGCGAGACTCCATCTCAAAAAAAAAGAAGAATCACATTAATTATACCTTCTCATGTAAGTATAAGCTTCTGCACATAACACAGCTTAGCTTTGCTTTTTGGCTGGTATATACTGCACAAGTTAGAAGTTCTGGGTTGAGCATTTCTTTTGTGTTTTGTTTTGAGACGGGGTCTTACTCTGTTGCCCAAGGTGGAGTGCAGTGGTGCAATCTCGGCTCGTTGCAATCTCCCTCTCCTGGGTTCAAGCAATTTTCCTGCCTCAGCCTCCCAAGTAGCTGGGAATACAAGCATGCGCCACCACACCTGGCTGATTTTTTGTTGTTGTTTTTCACTTTTAGTAGAGATGGAGTTTCATCATGTTGGCCTGGCTGTCCTTGAACTCCTGACCTCAGGTGATCCACCTGCCTGGGCCTCCCAAAGTGCTGGGATTACAGGTGTAAGCCACTGCACCTGGCCCTAGGTTGAGTGAGGATTTCTATTTAAAACATTGCCGTCAACTCACACTATGTTCATTTCCAAGTTACTTAAAACTTTGCACTTAAGAATATTAATATGTGCCGGGCCTAGTGGCTCATGCCTGTAATCCCGGCACTTTGGGAGGCTGAAGCAGGCAGATCATGAGGTCAGGAGATCGAGACCATCCTGGCTAACACAGTGAAACCCCATCTCTACTAAAAATACAAAAAATTAGCCGTGTGTGGTGGCGGACGCCTGTAGTCCCAGGTACTTGGGAGGCTGAGGCAGAAGAAGAGTGGGAACCTGGGAGGCGGAGCTTGCAGTGAGCCGAGATTGTACCAGTGCACTCCAGCCTGGGCAACAAAGCAAGACTCCATCTCAAAAAAAAAAAAAAAAAAACAAAGCTAATCTGTATTGGGATGTATTTATATAAAAGCTCTTTAATTTATTTAAAAATTTTCATAACATCTTATAGTTTCATATCTTAAAATCCATCACTACATTAATATGCAAAATGACTAAAGACTTAGTCATTTAAGGATAAGATAGTTTACTTTTTCTAGTTAAACTCAAATTATTTTTACCCCTTTCATCTAAAAATGTATCTATCAATTTGCTTCTGCCTCCCATGTTAAATATAATTCTATAATACAGCCTTAGCATACTGTGTGATTTTTAACTTATGGAAAAGAAATCATTTGCCTCCTCCTTTATTTGTAACATATTAGCTTCAAAATTACTTTTCATAGTTAGCAATTGTGGTATCAAACTGAATGCACATGACCTGAACATACTTGAAAGTTGGAAATATCTGGGGTTTCTGAAAAGAAAACATGTTTGTCCTTGTTTCATTTCCCTGCTTCCTTCTCTCCAGCTATAAAAAAAAAAAAAAAGGTGCTCACTTATTTCTCCTTATAATCTGTAACTAAGAGGCAAGAAGAAAAGGATGTGTTCTAAGGATCACAAACTTATTCTAAGAGTTAAAGACCCCTAACTTTAGCATCTGAGAGGCAAAAGGAGAATGCAAAATAAACCCTTTTACAGGAAACTAAGCATAACCTATCAAATGACTTTCTATACTTGTGTCTTTTTCATCACTACAAAGAGTAGGCACTGGTGATTGGATAACACTTTCTAGGATGTGAGATGACAGCAGAAAAGGGATAGCCCTACTTACTTATAGGTCTAGAAAAGGCCTAGAAAGATTGCCTTTCTACTGATAACAGACAAGTTACACGTGACCATGACGTGGATACACCTGCAGTGACCCCTGCCTATGTCCCAGCAGAGAGGACATGAGCCCCTGCTGTCATCTTCCTGGGAAGGAGACCTCCGGAAAGTTGGTGTTTCCACTTACCTAGCACACTCCATGACTAAACAGTGGTGTAACCTTCAGCAAGTTCCAAGTTTCTTAAGCTCTTTGAGTCCCAGTTTTACTTCCTAGTATGTTGTAAGAATCAAATGACAGACTGCCAGTGATACATAGTAACTGGATCGCAGTAAATCTTTGAGAGATATGGGGAGAGAGATAGAGGGCCCTATCTATTGGTGACTCCTCTTTGTTCTGGTTCCCTTGCCCATCATTCCTGTCACATGACACCAAAGTTTAAAAAAAAAAGAAAAAGAAAAAGATGGAAATGTGAACAGAGGCTTAATAAGAAAAAAATAAAAATTTATTTGCAAAAAACAGAGTCTTAATTTGGGGTTAATTGCTCTGTTTACTGAGTGAAGCTCATGAGGCACTGTGCTTTGGACTGCTCTCCTTTCCTCGCCTCTATTATTTTGGTCATAAGTTGTTTAGCAAAGCCAACATGTTAGTTCCTTCAGGAAACTGAACACTGATATATTTCCATAAAGAATTTGGTCAACTTTTAGTCTGGAGGCTGGATCTGGAATGTGAACAATTAGATGGCAGTAGCTCCCTAATACTGAAACAGTCCCTGACAGTCTGTCTTTCTGCACCATCCTTCTGCTTGCCCTGGTGAGGAATTAGCTTGCTACTGGAAGCAGCCTCCATTCAATCACTACAGCCCCAAGGAAATGACAAGAGCAGCCAGGTCCTCTATTAGATGTGAGCATCCCAGACCACACTTTGAAACTTCTACCTATTTCCTTTGACCCCTGATGAAACTGTCAGTTTCCTCATTTATTGTCCTGTCTCCGGTTGTTTTGGTTTTTTTCCCCCTCACTGGTTTCTAGTTTGCAGCTGTCTCTTCCCCATCAATGTTAAGTTTACATCAACCAGCTGGAAATGTTTCATGTTTATATTTTATATGTTTTGCTTTCTCCAGCTAAGGAAACTTATGATTTGTTTCTAAAGACATTTCAGCCTTTTGCCTCCAGAGGGAATGACATTCATAGCAGTTTTTCCATCCTTCTGTCACATCCGTTAGATTATGGATATTAGATTATTATATTATAGAATCTTCAGCAATCTGGAAATTTTCACTTTCTAAGAGTAGGCAAAGTAAGGGTATAACAAATTCAGAGGTCAAAATAAAATTTTTGAAATTAATTAGTTGTTTAAAAAATTATATACTGGCTATAATATTGGAAGTCTCAGTTCCAAGATTTTTCCCTTTAAGGTTTGCTTTTACTATAAGTCAAGTTTCATGAATATGTAATGAATTTCAGCTTACCATTAGTCCCATTGGTAAATAAACAGCATTATTTTAGAAGGAAACTTCTCTTATGATTCCCAGAGAAGTCTATTAAGCTAAGACTCTTAATGTCCAAGTAGGTTTTATTTCTATTTGTGTTGGTGCCTTTATCACAGGGGGTTGGGAGAGTAGGGCAGAAGACAAACCTTCATCCTATATTTTCTGTAACATGTAAATCATTTAAGTAGAAGAAAAAAAGTAGAAAAACTGCTGGTTTGTGATGCTATTCAACTTGTAAAGAACCAAATTCAGGGAGCAGACAAAGTTTTGATTTTGAAGATAAAATTAAAATGTTATCTTTCTTTTAAGAGAGCAAAATTATAATTTGAAGACATAAAATAAATGACTTGATGAAATAAAATATACTCATAGTAAAATATCTAGAGTTGGTCAGAATAGTGCCATTTTCTAATGGGTACACAGGAATCCTGTAGCCAAATCTACTCTAAATATAATTATATACAAATGGTAAATATAAATAAGTAATTCTCAGATCTTGGCCACACCAGAAAACTTTTAAAGGTTCCCTGCCAACTCAAGTGAAAAGGGGCATGTGTTAGCCCCAGGCTCCATGGCTAATTTTTTTAAGGAAAAGAATATAACTTGTAACCCAGGCCTTTGGAAAAGCAGACACCATTTTTGTGTCAGGAAAACACTGTAGCTAACCCCCTGAATGCTCCTGTAATCATCTTTTTCTCAGCTAAAGGATGGAGAGTGGCATTAGAAAAAGAAGTGTGACCAGCATCTTGGTTTCTCTCATCCTGACAGACCATGGACTCCACCATTCCAAACTGGTCAGAAATGAGGCCATTAATCACACAATAGCTTTGCTTCAAAGATCTCAAAACAATTCACCAAAGTTTTCAAGTAGAGATAATTTTAACATTTGTGTAGCTTAAAAAATGGGATAAGTGGTAATTGTATTTTTCAGCTGCCAAGTAGATAAACTTCTACCTTACCTAGGGAAACTCTGGTCTAGGTAAAAGGATCAAGAGGATTGATTTTCTCCAAAAGAAACAAAACTTTAAAGTTTAGCATAGTAAACCCAGAGATGTATTTCTCATCTCCCTATGTCCCTGCTCTCCTTGTTAAGATGCCCAAAATGTATTATTTTGCCAAAAACTGAATCCAGTCGTTTGGAAGATGAAGATTTACAAGGTTTCAGTAAGCACCTGGGACCGGCAAATATTAAAAACCAATAGGGAATTCTCGTCCTTCTGCTGTTTCCAGCATGAGTCCTTCCCTCTTCTTCCCATGTATCGCATGATTTTAAAGTGGGTGCCCTACACCTACTTTATAGTTAGAAATATTGTGGTAAGCAGAGAAATAGACTGTTACATGTTTAACCTGGGTTAGTTTCCTTTTTACAAAATAGGGGCTATCTTGGAATAAATAAAAAGCTTCTGTCTAGGAAAGGAAAATGGCCAAATGATTAATACAATAGGAGATAAAGCCCAAATCATCACTTTCTACAGCACAAGGATATGGCTTTGGATGAACAATAACATAGCTTGCTTAGGCATCTGCCCAATGGGCATGATAGTTTTGTTCCAGATATTTGGCGTTAGAGAAATAATTTTTCTCTGTTGCAGCAATGCTTAATTATATATGCCTTGAGGCTACTACTGGTTGTCTCTGTAAGTTCACTGTAAATTACATTGACATTTTAACAAGGTGCGGTAGTATATGTTGGAGAGCCACAAAGCCCAGAGATGTCAGAGCTAACCTGTCAAAGTTAGATTTCAATTCCTTGCCTCAGGCTCTCTTAGCATAGCCAGAATCACATTCTCTTTAGAAGAACAACTGAATCTGAAACTGCAGGGTGGCTTAGTACGTTGTCAACTTTATTTACTTTTAAAAAAAGATATTTGCACTCATCCTCTCTGGTAGGTAATTTCTTAGGTAAGTGGGTGAATAATTTTTAACTTTTCTTCAAAATATAGTGATCCTCAAAATATATAAACCTTATGAATGAATAATGAGAAAAGCATAAACATGAAATTTCATCTAGTTTCTGAGAAACAAATAGTGTTTATACCACAGTGTTATGCCAGAGTGATATTTATGGTTTTCCTAAAACATAATGTAGACCATAAAATTATTCACAAAATAAACTTAGCCATCATTTATCAATCCTATGAGACATTTAAAATATTTAGCTCATTTGTAGAATACATCCGTTGGGAAGAAAAATTATACATTCAGTTGTAACATTCAATATCATTTTTTCTGCTATTGCCAAAAATGAAAACAATGTTTACCTTTTACTGGAGAAAACACATTATAATCTTACTTTGTCAAAGGCCAAACTTGAGAATTATGTGTCTGAGAGAAGAATTTTCCTTTAATTTGCTTAACATGTAATTTAGTGTATGGAAATGAGCTGTCTGGATAATGTTAAAGCTTCTACTGGTTTCTGAAATAAGATTTCTTAAAAATAAGTGCACATCTAAAGGGGACCCACATGTTGAGTGCACTGTCCAAGACTGACACCGAAGAAAAATAAGTAACTATGAAGGGGAGGGAAAGCTGAATCTGTGAAAGAAATCCAAGAAGAAATGATCAGAAACTTTATAGCAAGATGCTATGAAGGTTGCATTTTATTTTTTCCTTGGGGCTGTAGGAGCTTTATTGTCTGAAACCTAAGCACAGCTTGGTTGGCTAGAGTCTTCTCTTGATGAAGAGAAGGCCATGGAAGAGGAAACCTTCTTACTCAGCATAGATGACCTGGTCATCCGCTGTTGGTGGTGCTGGAACTCTTGCGACCCATTCACACATTAACTCAACTGATGATGAAGCTTCTGTTCCCATGGTCTCCAGCTATATTAGGATATATCATATATGTGTGTACGTGTGTGTGCGCATGTGTATGTGTGCAAGAAAGAAAGAAACAGATAAATTTTAGAGAAAAAAATAGTAAAATGTCTGAGAGGTAAGTCTTTAGAATTTAAACATTCTACCTTCATTCGTCAACCACTTCAGATATGACTTAAAACATTCCCCACTCATAAACATTGTCCTTCCCTTTTCTGTGATCCAGTTGGATTTTTTTAGTACCTCAAGAGTAGCATGTATGACACTTTATGTTTTTGATCATTCACTTGTCTGCTTTTCCTAGCAACCCTTAGGTTTCTTAAATGACCATTTCTGCCGGGCGTGGTGGCTCACGCCTGTAATCCCAGCACTTTGGGAGGCCGAGGCGGGCGGATCACAAGGTCAGGAGATCGAGACCACGGTGAAACCCCGTTTCTACTAAAAATACAAAAAATTAGCCGGGCGCGGTGGCGGGCGCCTGTAGTCCCAGCTACTCAGGAGGCTGAGGCAGGAGAATGGCGTGAACCCGGGAGGCGGAGCTTGCAGTGAGCCGAGATTGCGCCACTGCACTCCAGCCTGGGCGACAGAGCGAGACTCTGTCTCAAAAAAAAAAAAAAAAAAAATGACCATTTCTATGTAGTTCCTAGTTGTCTCTCCAGCACCTAGAAAAGGGCCTGCACACAGTAGTTGCTTAATACATACTGGATGAATGAATGATCAGGTACGAAAACGAATTTGACTATACCCAGAAAGTAGACTCACCACCCATTCCCCCTTGTAGTCTCAGTACCTTGCCCAACTCCTGTACTAGCTGAGTCTTGGTACACATGAGTACATAGGAAAGATGCAAGATTCTAATGGAATTAGACCTGAGTTGGAACCCCAGCTTCACCACATAGAAGCTATGTGAGCTAGACCATATTACTTTACATCTCTGAACATCATTTTTCTCACCAGTAAATGTGGTGAATGATAGATTAACCATGTAACACATGCAATAAGGGTGTTGGCACAGTACCAGACAGAATCAGGCCTCATTAAATACCAGCAAATCTTACAGGAAAGGCTAGAAGGCAATATTCTCACTCTCCTTTTGACTTAATGTTTAGTTAATTTTTGAGGCCAAATTCCATGAGAGAAGGGCTGATGTGATAATAATAAGTCTTCGGGCCAGGTGCGGTGGGTGACGCCTGTAATCCCAGCACTTTGGGAGGCCGAGGCGGGTGGATCACCTGAAGTCAGGAGTTCAAGACCAGCCTGGCCAACATGGTGAAACCAGGTCTCCACTAAAAATACAAAATCAGCTGATCATAGTGGCACACACCTGTAATCTCAGCTATCTGGGAGGCTGAGGCAGGAGAATATCTTGAGCACAGGAGGCAGAGGTTGGATTGAGCAGAGATCACACCACTGCACTCCAGCCTGTGCGACAGGCTGAGACTCCATCTAAAAAAAAAAAAAAAAAGTTCTCCAGCTGGACACTATTCAACTAAACAGTTATCTGGGCGTGGTGGCTCATGCCTGTAATCCCAACACTTTGGGAGGCCAAGGCAGGCGTATCATTTGAGGTCAGAGGGTCGAGACCAATCTGACCAACATGGTGAAACCCCATCACAAAAAAATTAGCCAGGCATGGTGGCATGTGCCTGTAATCCCAGCGACTCGGGAGGCTGAGGCAGGAGAATCACTTGAACCCAGGAGGCGGAGGTTACAGTGAGCTGAGATTGTACCACTGCACTCCAGCCTGGGTGACAGAGTGAGACTCCGTCTCAAAATAAATAAATAAATAAATAGGAAAAAGCCTTCTATGTCTGGCTCCTTATCCATGAAATAAGAATATAAATGGAATCACCCCAAAATCAAGGAGTCACAATTTGCACAAATAAGCATGTCTTGGTTCCAGTTAAGTCCAGATGTTCATTTAGCTGACCCCGCTGTTCACGTGGCCACTGTATGCAGCCTTCACTCCCAACTCACCAAATCCTTTCTATGAGGCCATAAAGCAGTGTGCTGTCATATCACAAGTTAAATTCACTTACCACCTTTCATCCCAGAGACATCCTCAGAGCTTCATGCACAGACACTTTAGCTTCACAACATTCTTGTGCCTGATGGAGAAAATGTGGTTCTCATTTTTCAGAATTGAGGTAATTGAAGATTGGGTTAAGTCATCTGGCCTAGATGGGTAAATATTTTGAAAGGAAATATTCAACTAACAGTTGAATCATCCTAGCTCAGGGTCTAGGTCTGCCTTAACTCAGTTGGATTCACTTGGGTTCAACTTCTCTGAACTATAAAGTATTTATAAAATTTGAGTATTAGTCCCTGTTCCTCTTACTTCACATAACTTTTGTGAAGATCAAACAATATTATATCCCTGAAACGTTTTTGGAAAGCATAAAGCAAATATTAAATGTTGAGTCCTACAACTAAGTACAGGCATATCTCAGAGATATTGCAAGTTCAGTTCCAGACCCCAGTAAAGCAAATTATCATGATAAAGCAAGTCACATAATTTTTTTGCTTTTCCAGTGGATATAAAAATTACATTTACACTCTGCTGTAGCCTATTAAGTGTGCAGTTACATTATGTCTAAAAAACAATGTACATGCCTTAATTTAAAAATACTTCATTGCTAAACAATGCTAACAGTCATCTGAGCCTTCAGCAAGTTGTAATCACTTTGTTAGTGGAGGGTCTTGCCTTGATGTTGGTGACTGCTGACTTATCAAGGGTATTGGTTGCTGAAGGTTAGGGTGCCTCTGGTAATTTCGTAAAGTAAGAGTACAATGAAGTTTGCCACACCGATTGATTTTTCCTTTCATGGGAGATTTCTCTGTAGCATGCAATACTGTTTGATAGCATTTTACCCACAGTAGAACTTTTTTCAAAATTGGTCAGTATCCCTCAAACCCTGTCACTGCTTTATCAACTACGTTTATGAAATATTCTAAATCCTTTGTTGTCAACTCAACAATATTCACATCTGTATCAAGAGCAGTCTCCATCTTGGCCGGGTGCAGTGGCTCACACCTGTAATCCCAGCACTTTGGGAGGCCGAGGTAGGTGGATCATGAGGTCAGGAGTTCAAGACCAGCCTGGCCAAGATGGTGAAACCCCGTCTCTACTAAAAATACAAAAATTAGCCAGGTGCGGTGGCAGGTGGCTGTAATCCCAGCTACGCAGGAGACTGAGGAAGAATTGCTTGAATCCGGGCAGCAGAGGTTGCAGTGAGCCAAGATCGTACCACTGCACTCCAGCATGGACAACAAACTGAGACTCCGTCTCAAAAAACAAACAAACAAACGGAGTAGTCTCCATCTTAAGAAACCACATTCTTTGTTTATCCTTTAAAAGTAACTCCATATGGGTTGGGTGCAGTGGCTCATGCCTGTAATCCCAGCACTTTTGGAGGCCGAGGCAGGCAAATCACGAGGGCAAGAGATCGAGACCATCCTGGCCAACGTGGTGAAACCCTGTCTCTAGTAAAATAGAAAAAATTAGCCAGTCGTGGTGGCATATGTCTGCAGTCCCAGCTACTCGGGAGGCTGAGGCAGAGGAATCACTTGAACCCGGGAGATGGAGGTTGCAGTGAGCCAAGATGGCACACTGCACTCCAGCCTGGCGACAGAGCAAGACTCCACCTCAAAAAAAAAAAAAAAAAAGTAACTCCATATGCATTCAAGTTTAATCATGAGATTGCAGCAGTTCAGTCACATCTTTAGGCTTCACTTCTAATTCTAGTTCTTTTGTCATTTTCACCATATCTGCAATTTCTTTTTTGATTTTTTGTTTTTGTTTTTGTTTTTCTTGAGACTGAGTCTCTCTCTGTCGCCCAGGCTGGAGTGCAGTGGTGCGATCTTGGCTCACTGCAAGCTCTGCCTCCCGGGTTTGTGCCATTCTCCTGCCTCAGCCTCTGGGAGTAACTGGGACTACAGGTGCCCGCCACCACGCCTGGCTAGATTTTTTGTTTTGTTTTGTTTTGTTTTGTTTGGATTTTTAGTAGAAACAGGGTTTCACCTTGTTAGCCAGGATGCTCTTGATCTCCTTACCTTGTGATCCACCCACCTCGGCCTCCCAAAGTGCTGGGATTACAGGCATGAGCCACCGCGCCCGGCCTGCAATTTCTTTCTTGGCTCAACTCTTGAACCTCTCAAAGTCTTTCATGAAGGTTGGAGTCAACTTATTCTAAACTCCTGTTAATATTAATATTTGACCTCCTTCCATGAATCACAAATGTACTAATGTCATCTAGAATAGTGAATCCTTTCCAGAAGGTTTTCAATTTATTTTTTCCAGATCCACAAGAGGAATCACTATCTATGACAGCTATAGCCTTATGAAATTTGTTTCTTAAATAAGACTTGTAAATTGAAAATACTTCTTGATCCACGGATTGCAGAATGGATGTTATGTTAGCTGGCACAAAACAACATTAATCTCCTTGTACATCCCTGTCAGAGTTCCTGGGTGAACAGGTTCTTGGGTGAACAGTGAAAGGGAATCTTTTTTTCTGAGCATGGGGTCTCAACAGTGGGCTTAAAATATTCAGTTAACCGTTCTATAAACAGATATGCTGTCATCCAGGATTTGTTATTCCATTTGTAGAACACAAGCAGAGTAGATTTATCATGATTCTCAAGGACCCTAGGATTTGCAGAATGATCAATGAGCATGGCTTCAACTTAAAGTCCCTAATTGCATTAGCCCCTAATAAGAGAGTGGGCCTGACATTTGAAGCTTTGAAACTAGGCATTGACTTCTCTCTAGCTATGACAGTACTAGATGGCATCTTCTCCCACCAGAAAGCTGTTTCATCTACATTAAAAATCTCTTGTTTAATGTAGCCACAACTTTTATGTAAGTTCAGGGATACAAGTACAGGTTTGTTACATAGGTAAACTTGTGTCAAGGGGATTTGTCGTACAGATTATTTCATAACCCAGGTATAAGGCTATTACCCATTAGATATTTTTCCTGATTCTCTTCCTCCTCCCACCTTCCACCCTCTGATAGGCCCCAGTGTGTGTTCCCCTCTATGTGTCCATGCATTCTCATCATTCAGCTCCCACCTATAAGTGAGAAGATGAGGTTTTGCTTTTCTGTCCCTGTGTTAGTTTGCTAAGGATAAAGGCCTCCCAGTTCCATCCGCGTCCCTGCAAAGGACATGGTCTCGTTCTTTTTATGGCTGCATTGTATTCTGTGGTGTATATGTAATGTAGGCACTTTCATCAATAATCTAAGCTAGATCTTCTGGATAACTTGCTGCAACTTCTGCATCAGCACTTGCTGCTTCATTTTACATTGTATGTTACGGAAATGGCTTCATTTCTTTAACCTTATGAACCACCTTCTGCCAGCTATAACATTTTCTTCTGCAGCTTCTTCACTTCTCTCAAACGTTATAGAATTGAAGAGAGTTAGTGCCTTGTTTTGGATTAGGCTTTGTTTAAGGGAATGTTCTGATTGGTTTGATCTTCCACCTAGACCATTGAGACTTTCTCCATAACAGCAATGAGGCTGTTTTTCTTTCTTATCACTTGTGTGTACACTAGAATAGCGTTTTTAATTTTCTTCAAGAACTTTTCCTTTGCATTCACAACTTGGTTATTTGGCACAAGAGGCCTAGCTTTCAGTCAGTCTTGGCTTTTGACATATCTTTCACACTAAGTTTAATAATTTCTAGTTTTTGACTAGAGATGTGCGACCTTTCCTTTCAGTTGAACGTGTGGAGGCCATTGTAAGGTTGTTAACTGGCCTAATTTCAATATTGTTGTCTCAGGGAATAGGGAGGCCCACGGAGAGAGAGAGAGAGAGCTGGAGGAATGACCAGTCGGTGTAACAGTCAGAACACACATATTTATCAATTAAGTTCATTGTCTAATATGGTTGCAGTTCACTATGCCCTAATACAATTATAATAGTAATATCGAACATTGCTGATCACAGATTACCATAACAGTAATTTTAAAAAGTTTGAAATATTATGAAGATTAACAAAATGTGACACAGAGATGTGAAGTGAGTACCTGCTATTAGAAAAATGCTGCTAATAGGCCAGGCATGGTGGCTTACGCCTGTAATCCCAACACTTTGGGGGGCCAAGACGGGTGAATCACTTGAGGCCAGGAGTTCGACGCCAGCCTGGCCAACATGGCAAAACCCTGTCTCTACAAAAAATACAAAAATTAGCCAGGCGTGGTGGCACACGCCTGTAATCCCAGCTACTCAGCAGGTTGAGGCACGAGAATCACTTGAACCTAAGATCGTGCCACTGCACTCTAGCCTGGGTGACAGAGTGAGACTCTCTCTCAAAAAAAAAAAAAGAGAGAAAAATGATGCCAATAGGCTTGCTCTATCCAGGGTTGCCACAACCTTCAGTTTGTAAAATACGTAGTATCTGCAAAGCTCAATAAAGTGAATAAAACAGGGGCTGGATGCTGGATTCAGTGGCTCACACCTGTAATCCCAACACTTTGGGAGGCCAAGGCAGGAGGATCCCTTGGGCCCAGGAGTTTGAGACCAGCCTGGGCAACATAGTGACACTCTGTTTCTACAAAGAGACAAAAAAGAAAAGAAAGTGAATAAAACAATAAATAAAACAAAATATGCCTGTATTTCACATTTGCTTTTCTCTTTAAAAGGACCTCTTTTTAAAAACACTGCCAGGATATAAACACATGTTGCCACTGTTTGCTTTGGAGGGATCCTTTCTCAATTGGATCAAAGACCAATCAGTTCTCTAAGTAATCTAGCATAATTAGGCTCAACAAATAAGGAAACTGAAACACACAAGTGCTCTAACTTGCTCTAATTTCACGTGGCAGACTAGTGTGGTAGCTTCCACATCAAGAAACCAAGCCTTCTGTTCACCGTACCAATCACAGAGTCAGGAGCCCTTTGTATTTCATATGTAGAGAAATAAGCTAGAAGTAATGGGTTGCCACAAACAGGCCACTTGTTTTCTCAGAATTAAGTGTCTTGATTATTCAGATTAAATATACATAATTTAACAAAGGGAAAATATAGAGAATTTATATTTGTTAGAGGTAGCATCAAGGATTTGGAGTTTTTCTAGCTGTTTCTTTGAAGGAAGGATCTCTGTAGAGCACTTGTATTGAAATGCATACCAATCTCATGGAAGCTTGTGGTCACATTGTCTTTTCTTACTGCGGATGACATCTGAGCCATAATTGGGGCCGTGGCTGCAGCAGGTCCTGGAAGGTTCTTTATTGTCTGTCACAGCTGAATAAAAGCAGCAGCAGCTGAGAGAACATTGGAGAAAATGCCAGCAGCTACCCTCTGGCAGTGGTCATTAAACCGTGTCTCACAGCCTAGACACAGTATTTTGGTATGCTACTGGCCACAGGCCCATAAGCATTTCCAGCTTACGTAGAGATCCAATGCATCTCTTTGAATACCGGTGGGGACAAGCAATTAATTTATTGATTGATTTATGGCCTAAGTTCAATTCTGTTGTCAAAGATAATCATTTAGTCATGTTTAATGAGATATTCTGCCTTCATTAAAGTCATTAGAATCACTAATAAATAAAATATAATAGGATTTCACACAATTTACACCTCACAGTAGAGACCTAAGCTAAGTCAACATTTCCCTGAAACAAATACTTGAAAAGAAATTGAGAAAAATAAAGGTAATTCAGTCAATTATAATTTTCTCCTAGAGTCCAAAATCACCAGTTTTCAAGAAGGATACACTGTACAAGATGATCCATTGGGATATAGGAAGAAAGTATTAAAATTTCCATTTTCATTTTATTTTAATCTAAAAAAGAAAAGAAATTATCCCCAACACATTAATGTACTGACTGACACTGGGATTCTCACTGTGACCACATGTCCTATGATCATTTGTCACGAGATATCCTGAGGTTCTCCACGATGCCACAACTAGATGGTACCCTCCTGTATGTTATTAAACTTTACAGTCAACAAATATTCACTGAGCATCTCCTATGTGCCAGACCTCATTCTGGGTCACTGGGACACCTCATTCCTGCCAACATGGAAAATATGTTCTATCAAGGGCAGTGGGCTTATAGAATTGTTGTGCAATAATTAAGTGGATATAGAAATTATATTTGTAATTTTTTTTTTTTTTTTTTTTTGAGATGGAGTCTCGCTGTGTCACCCAGGCTGGAGTGCAGTGGCCGGATCTCAGCTCACTGCAAGCTCCGCCCCCCGGGTTTACGCCATTCTCCTGCCTCAGCCTCCCGAGTAGCTGGGACTACAGGCGCCTGCCACCTTGCCCGGCTAGTTTTTTGTATTTTTTAGTAGAGACGGGGTTTCACCGTGTTAGCCAGGATGGTCTCGATCTCCTGACCTCGTGATCCGCCCGTCTCGGCCTCCCAAAGTGCTGGGATTACAGGCTTGAGCCACCGCGCCCGGCCTGTATTTGTAATTTTAACTAATTTAACTAATTCTCACAAGCTAGGCAAGTGAATTAAAAACATTCCTGTAAAGTACATTTTGAAGATAATACTAACAAAAAAAATAGCAAGTTTTTCCTTGAATAACAACCAAAAACAGACTTTTGTGTATCGCTTCTCCTCCTAGTGCAAAATCTTTATAAACCTGAGATGAATTATGACAAGCTGATGTTTTAAGAAAACAGATCCCCAAAATTCAAAATGAACAAGAAGACAACATATGGATTTTTACCTATTTTCATTGACAATGAACATAATATACAATGAAGTTCATTTTGTAGGGTGTATTAGTTACTGGAAGCTGTGGCAACCTAAACTTTCACTGATGGTTGCATGAACAAATGTGGTATGAACATGGAATAAAATATTCAATTTCAAAAATTAATAAAATTCTGATACATGCTATAACATGGATGAACCTTGAAAACATTACGCTAAGTGAAATAAGTCAGCCAGAGAAGGACAAATACTGTATAATTCCACTTAGATCCCTAGAATAGTCAAATTCATATAGAAAGACTAGAATAATGGTTACCAGCGACTGGAGGGAGAGGGAAATGAAGAGTTATTGTTTTAACAGGTACAGAGCTTCTGTTTGGATGATGGAAAATTTCTAGAGATGGATAGTGGTAATGGTTGTGTTCCTGAAACACCAAGAGTTCGGTCTAGTTCCTGCTGCTCACCACACAGAAGGCCAATGACTGAGAAGATGAGTATTGCCAAGGAAAAGGGATTTAATCGGGTGATGCAGCCAAGGAAATGGGAGCTCAATCTCAAATCCGTCTCCCCGACTGATTAAAATTAGGGGTTTATATAGCAGGCAAAAAATGTAACAATGTGTGAGGGAACCGGAACTAGGGAAGGGTAGGGAAACAATATGAGAGGCCTGGCTCTGGATGCAGTAATCTGGTGAGTTTCAGTTCTTTGATACTTTTTGAGTGGCCTGGGGATTCTTTCCTGAGGAAAGAACTCGGATAAAACAATTTTAAGTTTCAAGCTGTAAGACCAGAGGGGTCAATTTCTAAATTAATCCAAAAGAACCCTCTGCGGGACTGTTGGGTCGGTTTCAGTTGCACAAGTGTGAATGTACTGAATTGTACACTCAAAAAACATTAAAATTGTAAATTCAATGTTACGCATATTTTACTACAATAAAAAATATTGATTCTATTATCTTTATTTCTGCACCGTCCTCTTGCCCATTCTCCACAGAGAATTTTAAAATGTAAAGTAGGTTATGTCTCTTTCCTGTCAAAAGTTCTCCAGGGATTTTCAATTATATTTAAAATGAATCTCCATTCCTTTTCAGGGCCCCTGGCCCCATGGGTCTTGATTCTCTGACCCTACCCCTTCTCTGTCACTCCCCCTAGCTGGCCTTGCTGCCCCCTAAATGTGCAAAGCTCAGTCATGCTTGAGGTATTTACATTTCCTTTTCTCTGCCTGAAACACTCTTAGCCCCAGAGTTTCACAGGACTTGCCTTACCTTTCAATCAAATCTCTACTCAAATGTCACCTTCCCTGACCACTAACCTAAACTAGCACCTCCTTCACCCCTACCCAGTCATTTTTTATTTTCTCACCCTGCTTTAATTTCTTCAAGGCACTTGTCATTATCTGAAATTATTTTATTTATTGCCTTATATTTTTATTTTCTAAGTCCTCCACTAGATTGAGGGTAGCGGCTTTTTACCACCATATCATCATCACCTAAAACAGTAACTGGCACATCATAGGCATTTTATGAATATTATTTGAATGAATTAGTTCTGATCGTAGAAACCCTGCTTTTCTGAAATGGACTCCATTTAAAACCAACCAAACTTGTGTGAATTGAAGCTTACTTGAAGTGGATCAATTTGTGTGATGGACATAGAGATGCACCCTTCAAAAAGGGATTGTGGCCCCGCTGCTGGAAGAATGATGTCAGGAGATGGTCTTTTGCTGTAGATTGCTTCAGGGATTGCTGCAGCTGCAGGGGGCCACCTGGTCGAAAGTCAAGTCTTTCCTGGGAAGCCAACACCCAGTGATTGACAGAGGCGGGAAGTATAGGGACACAGCCAATTTCTCCCAATGCAGGCCAACTCTGAAGGGCCATCTTAGCTCTACTGCAAGCTGGAGGATTGGCAGAGGCTGTCCTCAGGCCTGCCTCACAGCTTAACATCTCCCTGTGCCCACACTTTTTCTACCCCTTGTTTCCACAGGTGTTAATTTTCAAAGAGTGACTCCCTAATAAACAGCCTGCACACTAATGCCCATCTCAGCATCCATTTTCCTGGGCACCCAACCTGGAACCACTGTATGCATAGGATGAATATGAAAGGACCACGACCCAAACTTGTCCCCTGAGTTACAGGTAAACAAATATACTGTGGATCAACTTTGGTGAAAGCCTAAAACCAATCAGACACTTCATAGTAATGCTGGTAGGGCTGCAGAAAGTTTTAGTGGTGTCAGATTTTTTTCCCACTGAGTAAGCTTTGTTCATAATCTTTTTGGCGTCTAGGGTTGTGTTCATTTCATTATTATTTATGTTAGCTCTATATTGTCCACCATCTGATTTGTGAGAAGGAACTAAATAAAGAAAGTAATTTACCCTTAGAAGTGGCAAGTGCCTCATGACGCCATAAGCGGGAGAGGTGCACAAGGAAAGACACCTGATTGGTGTGGTGCAGAGTGCAGGCGACATGACATGGACAGTTTGCTAAGAGGGCGGGTCCAAGGCTTTAACCAGCTCACAGATGAGTTCAGGGAGCCCCTGGGTACAACAAAAATGTGGTGCATATACACACTTTCCAGGGGTCCAGATTACCAAGAAAGCCGATGCTCTGCAGAAGGTTAAGAGGACTGGGATAGTAACCATGTCAACTGGACTGCTCCATGGGGTTTCCAAATCAAACAGCAGTTCCAAGTATGTCTGTGAGGTTGTTCCAAATGAACTTAGCATTTGAAACAGTGGACTCACTAAAGTAGATTGCCCTTCTCGATGAAGGTGGGCAACATTCAATGTCTTGACACCCTCAATAGAAAAAAAAGATGGTGGAGGAAGGAGGAATTTACCCCTTTTTATTCCTACCTACTTGCTTGAGCTGGGTCATCAGTGTTCTCATTGGACCGAGATTTACACCTTTGGCCCCCTGGTTTTCAGGCCTTTGTTTTAAAAATAATAATAATGGGCCGGGCGCGGTGGCTCAAGCCTGTAATCCCAGCACTTTGGAAGGCCGAGGCGGGCGGATCACAAGGTCAGGAGATCGAGACCACAGTGAAACCCCGTCTCTACTAAAAATACAAAAAATTAGCCGGGCGCGGTGGCGGGCGCCTGTAGTCCCAGCTACTCAGGAGGCTGAGGCAGGAGAATGGCGGGAACCCGGGAGGCGGAGCTTGCAGTGAGCCGAGATCGCACCACTGCACTCCAGCCTGGGCAACAGCGTGAGACTCCGTCTCAAAAAAAAAAAAAAAAAAAAAAAATAATAATAATAATAATAATAATAATACTTAATAATAGGTCGGGCGCAGTGGCTCATGCCTGTAATCCCAGCACTTTGGGAGGCTGAGGCAGGCAGATCACGAGGTCAGGAGATTGAGACCACCCTGGCTAATACAGTGAAACCCTGTCTCTACTAAGAATACAAAAAATTAGCTGGGTGTGGTGTTACGCGCCTGTAATCTCAGCTACTTGGGAGACTGAGGCAGGAGAATTGCCTGAGAACCCAGGAGGCAGAAGTTGCAGTGAGTCGAGATCGAGCCACTGTACTCCAGCCTGGGTGACAGAGCAAGACTCCATCTCAAAAATAAAAAATAAAAATAAATAATAATACATAGTATTTCTACACATTTGTGAGGTACGTGTGATATTTTGTTACATGTATAGAATGTGCAATGATAAAGGTAGAGTATTTAGGATATCCATCACCTCAAATATTTATGATTTCCATGTGTTGGGAACATTTCCAGTCCTCTTCTAGCTATTTTGAAATATACATTTTTGTTAACTATCGTCACCTTATTCTGCTATCAAACATTAAAACTTATTTCTATAGGTCATAACCAACCCCTGCTCATCCACATATACTTCCTTTCCACCCTCTGACATCTGTCATTCTACTGTCTACCTTTAGTTCCCACATACAAGTAATAGTATGTGGTATTTGTATGTCTGTGCCTGGCTTATTTTACTTAACATCATGACCTCCAGTCTTACCCATGTTGTTGCAAATTACAGGATTTTACTCTTTCTTTATGGCTAAATGGTATTCTATTGTGTATATATACCACATTTTCTTCATCTATTTGTTCATTAACAGACACAGGTTGATTCCATATCTTGGCTATTGTGAATAGCGCTGCAATAAACATGGGGTGCAGGTATCCCTTTGATATAATGACTTTCTTTCCTTTGGATAGATACCAAGTAGTGAGCTTGCTGAATTGTACATTAGTTCTATTTTTAGTTTTTTTAGAAATCTCTATACTGTTTTCCATAGTAGCTGTACTAATTTACATTCCCATCAACAGTGTTTAAGAGTTCACTTTTCTCTGCATTCTCAACAGCATCTGTTTTGTTTTTAATTGTACTTTAAGTTCTGGGATACACGTGCAGAACGTGCAGGTTTGTTACACAGGTACACATGTGCCATGGTAGTTTGCTGCACCCATCAACCCATCATCTCCATCGGTTATTTCTCCTAATGCTGTCTCTCCCCTAGCCCCCAGCCCCCAACAGTCCCTGGTGTGTGATGTTCTACTCCCTGTGTCCTTGCATTCTGATTGTTCAACTCCCACTTATGAGTGAGAACGTCCAGTGTTTGGTTTTCTGTTCTTGTGTTAGTTTACTGAGAATGATGGTTTCCAGCTTCATGTCACTACACAGGACATGAACTCATCCTTTGATTATGACTGCATAGTATTCCATGATGAATATGTAACACATTTTCTTTATCAAGTCTATCATTGATGGCCATTTGGGTTGTTTCCAAGTCTTTGCTATTGTGAACAGTGCTGCAATAAACATACATGTGCATGTGTCTTTTATAGTAGAATGATTTATAATCCTTTGGTATAAACCCAGTAATGGGATGGCTGGGTCAAATGGTATTTCTGATTCTAGATCTTTGAGGAATAGCCACACTGTCTTCCACAATGGTTGAACTAATTTACACTCCCACCAACAGTATAAAAGCATTCCTGTTTCTCCACATCCTCTCCAGCATCTGTTGTTTCCTGACTTTTTAATGATCACCATTGTAACTGATGTGAGATGGTATCTCACTGTGGTTTTGATTTGCATTTCTCTAATGACCAGTGATGATGAGCTGTTTTTCATAGGTTGGCCACATAAATGTCTTCTTTTGAGAAGTGTGTGTTCATATCCTTCGCTTACTTTTTGATGGGGTTGTTTTTTTCTTGTAAGTTTGTTTAAGTTCCTTGTAGATTCTGGATATTAGCCCTTTGTTAGGTGGATAGATTGCAAAAATTTTCTCCCATTCTGTAGGTTGTCTGTTCACTCTGGTGATAGTTTCTTTTGCTTTGCAGAAACTCTTTAGTTTAATTAGATCCTGTCTGTCAATTTTGGCTTTTGTTGCCATTTCTTTTGGTGTTTTAGTCATGAAGTCTTTGCCCATGCCTACGTCCTGAATGGTATTGCCTAGGTTTTCTTCTAGGGTTTTTATGGTTTTAGGTCTTACGTTTAAGTCTTTAATACATCTTGAGTTAATTTTTGTATAAGGTGAAAGGAAGTGGTCCAGTTTCAGTTTTCTGCGTATGGTTAGGCAGTTTTCCCAGCACCATTTATTAAATAGGGAATCCTTTCCGCATTACTTTTGTCAGGTTTGTCAGAGATCAGATGGTTGTGGATGTGTGGTGTTATTTCTGAGGGCTCTTCTGTTCCATTGGTCTATGTATCTGTTTTGGTACCAGTACCATGCTGTTTTGGTTACTGTAGCCAAACAATACTGTAGTATAGTTTGAAGTCAGGTCTTTTAGTAATAGCCATTCTAACTAGAGTAAGATGATATCTCGTTATTATTTTAGTTTGCATTTGCCTGATGATTAGGGATGTTGAGAATTTTTTTTTTTTTTTGGTATACCTGTTTGCCATTTGTGGGTCTTCTTTGGAGAAATGCTTATTCATGGCCTTTGCCCACTTTTTAGTAGTTTTTATGTGTTTTTATTGTTGAGTTTCTTGTATACTTTGGATATTAGTCCCTTATTGGATGAATGATTTGCAAATATTTCTTCCATTCAACAGGCTGTGTCTTCACTCTGTTTGTTGTTTCCTTTGCTGTGTAGAAGCTTTTGCAGAGAGGGGTCATTTGACTTTCTCTTTTTAATCTGATTCCTTATATTTCTTTCTTTTGCCCAATTTCTCTTGCTAGGACTTCCAGTACTGTGTTGAATAGAAATAATGAAACTTGGCATTCTTGTCTTGTTCCAGTTCTTTGAGGAAAGGCTTTCAGCATTTTCCCATTCGGTAGGATGTTAGTTGTGAGTTAGTCATATATGACCTTTATTATGTTGAGGTATATGCCCTCTATGCCTACTTTGTTGAGAGTTTTTGTCATGAAAGGATGCTGAATTTATCAAATCCTTTTCATGAATTTATTGAGATAATTTTGTTTGGTTTTTGTCCATCATTCTGTTGATGTGATGTATTATGTTTATTGATTGGCTTATGTTGAACCATCCTTGCATCCTCGGGATAAATTCCACTTGATCATGACGTATTATCTTTTTGATGTGTTGTTGGATTGGGTTTGCTGGTATTTGTTGAGGATTTTTTTTCTATGTTCATCAGGGATATTGGTCTGTCATTTTCTGTCTTAGTTGTGTCCTTGTCTGATTTTGGTGTCCCATATGTCACAAAGACTTTGTTCATTCTTTTGTATTCTTTTTTCTTTAGTTTTGTCTGACTGTGTTATTTCTTTCTTTCTTTCTTTTTTTTTTCTTGAGATATAGTCTTGCTCTGTCATCCAGGCTGGAGTGCAGTGGCGTGATCTTGGCTCACTGCGAGCTCTGCCTCCCAGGTTCACGCCATTCTCCTGCCTCAGCCTCCTGAGTAGCTGGGACTACAGGTGCCTGCCACCACTCCCGGCTAATTTTTTCTATTTTTAGTAGAGACGAGGTTTCACCGTGTTAGCCAAGATGGTCTCAATCTCCTGACCTGGTGATCTGACCGCCTCAGCCTCCCAAAGTGCTGGGATTATAGGCATGAGCCACCGTGCCTGGCCCTGACTGTGTTATTTCAAAAATATGAAGTTCTGAGATTCTTTCTTCTGCTTGATCTAGCCTATTGAAAATTTTGAATTGATTTTTTAATTTTATTCAATGGATTTTTCAGTTTCAGAATTTATTTAGTTCTTTTTTATGGTATCTATCTCTTTGGTAAGTTTCTCAATCATATCCTGAATTGTTTTTCTAATTTGTTCCTATTATTTATGTTTTCTTGTATCTTAATTCTTTAATATCATTATTTTGAATTATTTTCCCAAGATTTCTTAAGTTTCTCTTTCATTGGCATCTGATGCTGAAGAATATTGTGTTCCTTTGAACATGTCATATTTCCTTACTTTTTCGTGGTTCTTATGTCCTTACATTGATAGCTGCATGTCTGATGTAACAGTTGCTTCTTCCAATCTTTTGAATTTGCTTTTATAGGAGAGGACATTTCCTGAGGATATATCTATGGTGTTGGTTGTGTAGGGCTCTTTTACTTTGATTCTAAAAATGTGTAATAGTGTAATCTCCATGTGATTTCTTTGGCTGTAAATAGCACCAGTTATGTCTGTGATTTCCTTAGGGTGCAACTGTTAGTGGAGTCTGTGGTACATTTTTACTGGGGATGGGACAGGAGGTAGGCCAATCCTTAGACCCCACTGTTGGCAGTGGCAGACCAAGCATGCCTGTCCTTGAACCCCAGGGTGGCATACACTAGCACCAGTGTTAGCAGGTCCAGAGGGGCTGATTCTTGGGCCTCCAGGTGGCTTGGACCAGGCAGATGGGTAGGTCCTTAGGCTCCCAGGCAGCAGGCATAGCATGGATCATGGCAGTAGCAGTGGTGGGACAACCCTCTGTCTGCCAAACGGGCCATACTGGTGTTGGTGATGGCTGCGACAGGCTGGGAGGGCCTGTCCTCAGTCCCTCAGATGGTGCATTTGGGTGGGTGTCAGCCATAGTAGCAGCAGCATGTTGTTGTCAGCACAGTGGGCCTGACCTTGGCCCCAAACGGAGTGCTCAGGTGGCAGTGGTGATGGAAGGAGTTTGATGGTCCTGAGGTCCCAAATGGCATGCTTAGTCACTGTAGGGGGAAGGAGGATCTGGACCACATGGGCCTGTCCCCTGGCTCTCTTGTGGTACATGCAGCCACTGGCTGTGGTTGCAGTGGTAGGGTGATCCCCAGGCTCTCAGCAAAATGCTTAGGTGGATGCAGTAGCAGCTGCATTGTGCTCCTGCTGCTGGGGAGGGTGGGGTTGCTTTCAGTGGCAGGTGCCTGGGGAACACACACTTGGCCAGAGGTCATGGCTATGGGCAGAGTAGCCTGTGCTCAGGGCACTTGTAAATGCATGGCAGTTCTACTGCTGGTGGCAGCAGGGTCTCTGCCAGTGGCTCATACTTCAGCCCCAGTCTTGACAGCCAGGAGTAGTAGCAGCTGCAGGCAAGAGACTGTGTTCTCAGGGTGCATGAAAATGTGCAGAGCTGCTGGGGACAGCAACGTCACTGCTAATAGTTTGCCTTGTGGCACTGGCGGCAGCAGCCAACCACAGTGGCAGGTGCAGATGAGAAATGTCAATGGGGCTACAGGGATGTGTAGATGCAGGGGCTGTTGGGCCCCAGGGCAGAATGCAATCTAGTGGGTGCTGGCTCTCAAAATGGCACTGTGCTGTAGCTGCTTACGGCTCAGGGAGTGCATGAGACCCAGCATGAGCTCCCTGTCTGGAGCAGTGCCATTATGAGGTCTCCAGGTAACTCCTCATGTTAGTCTCAGGGCCTGTGAGGGTTGAGGAGTATTTCCATTGATAGGTTTACAGGAGTCTGCAATGGAAATACAGTCCACTGGGGGTCTCTCACTTACTCTTTCTCCACATGGAGAAACCTCTCTGGGCTCCCAGCTAATCCTGGCTGAGCAGGATGCCTGGCTTCACTCTCTTTCCTTGCCTTAGATGTTTCCTGTCACTTCTCTGTTGAATGCCAGTGTTCTCTCTTAGATAATCTATTTGAAATGTGATTATCTACTCACTATTTTGTTTCTTCTTTGTGGAAGAGGAGAGTAAGAGATGCTTTTAGTCAGCCACATGCAGTCCTTTGTTCTTGAGCTAGAATTACACCACTGGCTTTGCTGGGTCTTCAGCTTGCAGATGCAGATGGTGGGACTTCTCAGCCTCCATACTAACATGAGCCAATTCCTCATTATAAAGATAGGTAGGTACATAGATAGATGAAAGAAAGAAAGAAAGAAAGAAAGAAAGAAGAAAGAAAGAAAGAAAGAAAGAAAGAAAGAAAGAAAGAAAGAAAGAAAGAAAGAAAGAAAGAAAGAAAGAAAGAAAGAAAGAAAGAAAGAAAGAGAGGGAGGGAGGGAGGGAGGAAGGGAAAGAAACAAAGAAAAGAAAAGAAAGAAAGAGAAAGAAAGAAAGAAAGAAAGAAAGAAAGAAAGAAAGAAAGAAAGAGAAAGAAAGAAAGAAAGAAGGAAAGAAGGAAAGAAGGAAAGAAAGAAAGAAAGAAAGAAAGAAAGAAAGAAAGAAAGAAAGAGAAAGAAAGAAAGAAAGAAAGAAGAGGGAGGGAGGGAGGGAGGGAGGGAGGGAAGGAAGGAAGGAAGGAAGGAAGGAAGGAAGGAAGGAAGGAAGGAAGGAAAGAGACAGAAGGAAAGAAAGGAAAGAAAGGGAAGGAAGGAAGGAAAGAAAGAAGAAAAGAAAAGAAAATAAAGAAATGGGCCGGGCACAGTGGCTCACGCCTGTAATCCCAGCACTTTGGGCGGCCAAGGTGGATGGATCACGTGGTCAAGAGATCGAGACCATCCTGGCCAACATGGTGAAGCCCATCTCTACTGAAAATACAAAAATTAGCCAGGCATGGTGGCAGGCACCTGTAGTCCCAGCTATTCAGGAGGCTGAGGCAGGAGAATCACTTGAACCCAGGAGGCAGAGGTTGCACTGAGCCAAGATTGCGCCACTGCACTCCAGTCTTGTGACAGAGCGAGACTCTGTCTCAAAAAAAAAAGAAAAGAAAAGAAACAAACACACATGCACACACACACACACAACTGGTTCTGTTTCTCTGGAGAACCCTAATACAGGGACCTAGATCTTTGGGGACTTTTGCCTCCAATACTGTTATGTAAGATTTTCTGTCTTACTACTTTTGTACTGGGTACTTATCAGCTATTTTTAGCCATTTAGATTCAGCTAAGTTTTATTTTTCTCTTGAGTCTGTAGGTTTGTTTTTGTTCTAGGTTGTTTGATTAATGGATTTTACCATGATAGTTTACTTTTACTGTTTTATCTATTTTTCTCTATAATTTTATCTTTATCTTTTAAATTCCCTTCCCCTTTTTGTCTTATACATCTTATTGTCTTTTATCTTATTTTATTTTTGGAGACAGAGTCTCGCTCTGTCCCCCAGACTGGAGTGCAGTGGCGTGATCTTGGCTCACTGCAACCTCCACCTTCTGGGTTCAAGCAATTCTTATGCGTCAGCCTCCCTACTAGCTGGGATTACAAGTGTGTACCACCACACCCAACTAATTTTCGTATTTTTAGTGGAGACAGGGTTTCGCCATGTTGGCCAGGCTGGTCTTGAACTGCTGACCTTAGGTCATCCACCTGCCTTGTCCTCCCAAAGTGCTGGGATTACAAGTGTGAGCCACCACAACTGGCCTATCTTATTTTTAACATAAGGAAAAGCACAGGGAAAGTAGTCTCAAGCACAAACCCTGCCATGAATAAGGAATGCACTTTTCCTTCCCAATTTCTTGGAGCCCATTACAGGTAAAATCAAGTTTCCAGGAAAACCTCATTTTAAACTAACTTTGGGCCCTGGTGGACATACCAACACGAAAATACACTCAAAAAAAGAAGCATTTGTACCTTCCTGTCACACCACCATCACAAGAACACATTATAAATGGAAATATTAAACTTATTGTCCTCCACCTTTAAAACTGGATTTGAACTACCTATTTCTTCTTGGAGGTGGTTAATATTTGTTAGATAACTTGGGCAAAGAGCCTTACTAGACTGACCCTGAGTAAATCATGAAGCATTTCTGTTTATTGGGGCACCTTGATATTTTCTTTCTTGAATATCAAATGTTTATCATCTACTGTGTACAAACAGGATGAAGCAGAATCACTGGCCTCAAGAAGTTCACAGTTCATTGTGTGTCTGGAATTGGTTCCTTCTGGTGGGTTATTGGTCTTGCTGACTTCAAGAATGAAGCCATGGACCTTTGTGGTAAGTGTTACAGTTCTTAAAGATGGTGTGTCCAGAGTTTGTTCCTTCAGATGTTCAGATGTGTCTGGAGTTTCTTCCTTCTGGTGGGTTCGTGGTCTTGCGGGCTTCAGGACTAAAGCTGCAGACCTTCACAGTGAGTATTATGGCTCATAAAGGTAGTGCAGACCCAAAGAGTGAGCAGAAGCAAGATTTATTGCAAAGAGCAAAAGAACAAAGCATCCACATCATGAAAAGGGACTAGAGCATGTTGCTGCTGTTGGCTCGGGGGGCCTGCTTTTATTCCCTTATTTGGCCCCACCCACATCCTGCTGATTGGTCCATTTTACAGAGAGCTGATTGTTCCATTTTACAGAGAGCTAATTGGTCCATTTTACAGAGTGCTGATTGGTCTGTTTTTACAGAGTGCTGATTGGTGTGTTTACAAACCTTTAGCTAGACACAGAGTGCTGATTGGTCTATTTTTGCAGAGTGCTTATTGGTGTGTTTACAAACCTTTAGCTAGACACAGAGCACTGATTGGTGCATTTACAATCCTTTAGCTAGACAGAAAATTTCCCCAAGTCTCCACCCAACCCAGAAGCCCAGCCTGCTTCATCTCTCAGTTATATCATGTCAATCTATGCTTGGAGTCCTGTATCTGACACATGGCTGACGCTGATTAAATAGGACAGCAATTGTGTCTAATTGTATGTCCAGAACATTTGTGTATGTAACTTTAACTCCTAGGTCTAAGGGCCTCTTGGTTGCCTTGTCATTTGTTCTTATTGGCACTCATTACTCCTAAACAGTCTCACCACTGGTATGTCTACTTCAGGATCTCCACCTCAGGCATATCCCAAAGAGTAGGCTGATATTAATTTGTGTATTTCAAAGAACTGTTCCTTAGAAATGTAAACTCTAAAGCTCTTTCTGGCATAACATTGAGTTCTGTTTTTATTTTCAGAAAACAATTTCCTGGGATTCTATCAACTTTTTCTTTTGGAAATGTTACTTATATGCTATATTTGTAATTATGTTTACTTACCTGATTTTTTTTCCCTGTGGTATTTTATCTAATAACTGTACAATAATTTCATGTCATATGCATATAATATTGATTTAAAGGAGCATTTTTTTGTGAATTGCATGCTGTATTCCCTTTAATATTTACACTAGCTGGGCTTTGTTGAAATGGGTTAGGTATGGTGGGTGTTACCTAACTCCTTTATTCTGAACTATATTGTCTACATATTTAACTATGGATTTCAGTGTTTCTCCAAACATAATACCTTTTATGCTTGAATAATTTATTTAATATAGATATAGTTAAAGGGAACATAAATCATGAAACTGAGATTTATAACAATGAAGAGATAAACTGGGGTTTAATTTTGCATTTTACATGAGAACAAATAATGACATTCTATTAAGTAGCAGGTTCTCTTATTCGTGTATGACATTAAAGTATACATTAAATCTTAGGCAGTTACAAGCACCCCTTTCACCTTTTCTGAGGTGGAAGAATTCTTTGTATGTGTCTCTTGGCCGTGGAGCTTTTGCATGGTAGACAGGTACAAGAAAAGAAATACAAAAGTAAAAAGTGGAGAGAGGATTTTTTTGTAAAAGAAAAAAATCAGAGAAGAGCAGTGTGAGGGAACTTCAAAGAGAATAGTTTTCAGAGAGACAGAAATAGAAAGTGACAGAATACATACATTTGCATAAGTGCTAAAGAAATTTTGATGAGTTGAATATGAAAGGATTGGAGAGGTTTTTTATTGTGGTGTTCTGTTAACCCGTCCTCTACTTCCTCAATGCATTTTAATGAATATTTTTGTCATATAATTATATATAGGTTAGATCAAGAGATGTAAGTAACTCTCCCATTATATAGCCCTTAAAAATCATAAAATAGATGTTTAAAAATAAAACTTCATAATAATACTGGGAGAGTCTTAATATTTACTACTATTCAAACATTAAAGTAATACATAATGTCGATATGGGGAATTATGTGAGGAAGGAAGTCAGAAATCATTAGGTTCCTGATCTGTTCAGTGAAAGGATAAAAGTGAGAATTCATTTTAAACAGGAAGATAAAAACATAGTTTTAACATGTACCTCAAAATGTTAATGGTTAACATAAGGACAGAAATAGAGTATATAACTTCAAAATCATTAGATAGGAAATGGAACACTACACAGTTAAAATAACATCAAGCCTTAATCCAACAGCATACAAGAAAGGAACATAAAATAAACAAAAAGAGATAGATGGTGTACAAAGGTTAAGTTTGGCTTTTATATAACAGGAAAACTGAAATAACAATGCATTAAACATTTAAGAAATGTATTAAAGAGGGTCGGGCATGGTGGCTCACAACTGTAATCCCAGCACTTTGGGAGGCCAAGGCGGGCAGATCACGAGGTCAGGCGATCGAGACCATCCTGGCTAACATGGTGAAACCCTGTCTGTACTAAAAATACAAAAAATCAGCTGGGCGTGGTGGCAGGCGCCTGTGGTCCCAGCTACTCGGGAGGCTGAGGCAGGAGAATGGCGTGAACCTGGGAGGTGGAGCTTTCAGTGAGCCCAGATCATATCACTGCACTGCTACCTGGGCAACAGAGTGAGACTCTGTCTCAAAAAAAAAAAAAAAAAAAAAAAAAGAAAGATATTAAAGAACAATAACAACAGGCTGGGTGTGGTGGCTCATGCCTGTAATCCCAGCACTTTGAAAGGCCAAGGCAGATGGATCACTTGAGGTCAGGAGTTCCAGACCAGCCTGGCCAACATGGCAAAACCCCATCCCAGGAGGTGGAGGTTGCACTGAGCTGAGATTGCACCACCGCTCTGCAGCCTAGTTGGCAGAGTGAGACCCTGTCTCACAGAAAAAAAAAAAAAAGAGCGATAACAATAGGCAGTCCAAAACATATGAATGCCCCAAGACCCTCATGAACCCAGGTTCCTTCTATCTCTGGATAGAATACTCCATCCATAGGACTTCTTTCTTGAAGGGCACTTTGACAGAAGGCAGCTGCTGGAGCTCAAGACATCATATCCGTGTTGCAGACCAAATGAAAAAGAAAAGACAGAAGAATGAAAAAGTATAGACCTTTCAGTCAATTAAACTTCCTAGAAGCAGCTTTTCCAATGGGAAGGAAATAAAAGGAGTCCACACACGCACATGCACACACACACACACACACACACACACCCCTAGAGTGCTCTGAATCATTACCTGCAGCACCAGAAGAGTAAGCAATTTTTCCCAATTCTGGTTTTCTAACTTCTAGATTTTTATGAAACACAGAAATCAGGTAGCTCAGTGCTTAAGATAGCGATAAACAACTACCTGATGTATGACTTACTGCCAGCTCTGCCAGTCAGGGGAGAAAGTCTGCAGTGTCCAGAAGCTCACTAGAGCAGGCCTGTGTCAACCCTGTTAGATTCATTTTATCCTTTTCCCTCCTGATATTATTTTGTGTGTATGGCACAAACCCTTACAAAACTTCTCCCCACACCATCCACACGTAAGGATAGAAATAAAGTGAATAACTCTATTACCAAAGTAAACCTAACTGGAGTCTGTAGCCACCCTCACATTCAGTTACTGTCCATGACATTCGTATGTGGTTTATCTAACTAGAATGTCATTATTGTACACTGGGGGTATAGTATATAGCTGGAGCAATGGAGAATGGATTATGAGATTGCTGCTTTTACCAAGAGCTGTAATCTAGTTGGCCAAATTCCTTCCTTCCTTGTGTCTATCCTAACACTTGCACTTAAAATAATTCAAACCATTCTTTGGTTGTTTTCTCCCCTTAAGTCTCTTGCAAGGTCTTGTTGATTTTACCTACACTAACTAAATTTGATGCTGCACTCCTTCCATACAAAGCAAAGCTTATATATTCCCCTCCTGATTTCTCCCTCTGGTATACATTTCCCACCTACCATATATCTGTGTAAAGGCATAGAGAAATATCTGGAAAAAAATGTGCATCTAACTCTCTTTTTTTATTTGAGATGGAGTTTCACTCTTGTTGCCCAGGCTGGAGTACAGTGGTGTGATCTCAGCCCACTGCAACCTCCACCTCCCAGGTTCAAGCAATTCTCCTGCCTCAGCCTCCCAAGTAGCTGGCATTACAGGAGTGTGCCACCACGCCCAGCTAATTTTGTATTTTCTGTAGGGATGGGTTTCTCAATGTTGGTCAGGCTGGTCTCGAACTCCCGATGTCAGGTGATCCAACTGCCTCGGCCTCCCAAAATGCTGGGATTACAGGCATGAGCCACTGCACCCGGCCAAACTCTTAATAGTGGTTACCCCTGAAGAGAAGAATAAGATTGGGAAATGGAGTGGTGATAAAGGACTGTCACTTTCTAGATTATATACTTCTAAATTTTCTTCATTTATTCTAGTGAAAATATCTTATATTTTTACAAGAAAGAAAATAAAAGATTTTTTACATTCTGCCTTACCAATTTTCTTTCATTGCCGGTTGTTAATTTCCTTTTCCTTTTTCTGTGTCATCGTTTTTGGGTAACTGTAAAATTACCTTTAAGTCAGAGAAAGAAAGAGAGAAAGAGGGAGATGGAGGAGAGACTAAGAACTTCAATTTTATTTTGGTTGCATATTTAAAGCTAATATCTGGGATTTGGGATCAGAGATTCCCAATCGTCTACTTCTCTCGTTAAATAACTATAGAGTGAGTCAAACAAACAAAAAACACTTTCCCTATGCCTGACAATATAACCAATTTATGAAGCAAGGAAAAGAAAAATGAAGCTGATGCAAGCTGTGATGGTTCCTAGAATACCATCTCAAAACCAGAAATTGTAGAAATTACTCTGACATGAGAATTCAGCCTTTGAGGGAAATATACTTTTTGTGATGAGATGTTTCAGGTAGACAGCCAGCTACACTCAAGGTGATGTGAATTAAATGGACAGCTCAATACAATTTCATAATGAGTTGCAGACTGAAAATTAGTTTTCAAGCCATGCTGCATTGCCATACATTTCTTCATTAGACTCCTGAATGGGGTGATACGCTGGTGTCCATTTGCTCTGGTTGCAAATCTTTGCTCTGCCTTTTGCATGAGTGATAACCCCCCAGATAATCAGCCTGATTAGCCCAGGGCTGGCTCCATTCCCATATGCAGGCTGAGGAGGCCCTGTGATAGTGTCACTATCTGGAGATTCTTAATAATTTTATCTTTGAATTGGTAGGTGAAGACCAATGGAACAATAGAGAACACACCAGAGGCATAGAGCCTCAGCTCACCTATGGCCATGCTTCCTGCTGCCTTCCCAGGAAGGGGTGTCAGCCACCTACTCCCCCATACCCTGGTGCCCAGGGCCCTTCCACCTTTCCCCCACTCCTTGCTCCTGCTCAGCAACTACTGCCACACTTTATCCCACAAGAGCCTGGGCTTGACTGTTGGGAGATTCAGGGTTGGGCATATGTACTCTGTGGCATCTCAAGATACCTATCCCCACTTTAGACTAGTGGCACCATAGTATGTTCAGCAGAAAATTCAGCAGGGCAAGCCTCCTAACTACCCACAAATGAGGTACCTTGCATACCCTATCACGGAGATAATAATATTGGGGGTTACCCATCCGCCATTGGTTGGTATGGTGGGTCCATGGGAAGGGTAGATACCTAGCTCAACTTCCCCAGCCCTGGATGGAGCAAGGCATGTCAGTCTAGTGGCTGGTGGGATGGGAAACTGGGCAGCAGGTGTACATGGGCTGAGTTGCAGAGCAGCACCCCTACCTGTGAAGGTCTGCATCTGCCCCTTGAGTATCCTTGTGCCCAAGGGAGTCTGATATTAAATATCAAATAAAAAATGCCATCACAAGTACTTAACATAAAAAGTGGTACTAGGCTGATAAAATCAATGAGGTGCATACCAAAAGCAAATGAAAAATTTAGCTGAGTAAACTCCCTTTAACCAAGGTCACAAGTATTTCCACAATCCAAAATGAAAGGAGGGAAAGAGAACAAACAAACAAAAATAATTATTAGACTGAGACTACAAAATAAGTAGGCCTAAAATAATTTAAAAATACAAAATGAAATATAAAAAGACCAGGATTTTATAAAAATAACAGATTTGAAAAGTAAAATCTTTCAAGAAATGAAAAATGTGGCCATTCACTCATAGAGTAGGTTAGAGAGCAGGCTAGATACAGCTGAAGAGAAAAATAGTGAATTGTAAGACATACCTGAAAAGAAACTAAAACAATATAGCAAGATAAAAAAGATGGAAAGTATGAAAGATAAATTCAAAAGTTCGGAGGATAAAGTAAAATGAACAACTTAAATCTAAAAGAGGGTCTATCAAGAAAGAATAATAGAATGTGAACACAGAAGTCTTTAAAGGGACATTCGTTTAGAATTCCCATAATTATAGAAGCCACAAAGCATCAGAATCAATAACTAAGAGCCCTGAGTATAATAAATAAAACCAAATTCACACTAGATTTATAAAACGTCAAAGATAAAAGATCTTTAAAAGTAAGGTGAGAAAAAAAATACCTACAAGAAAAATGACAATTACGCATACAATTCTCTTCTCAACAGCCACAACAGATGCCCAAAGACTATAGAATAAGATCTTAAGAAAGATGAGAGAAAATAATTACCAACCTTGAATTGTACAATCAGACTCCAAATTACTTGATGTAATTGCAGTTATCAAAAAGGATAAGAGTAGAGGAGAGGGAAAAAAGGAAAGCAGTGGGAGGAATGAAGGAAAAAGAGGAATAAATGGGAAGAAAAGAGTAAGAGGAGAAAGGACAGCCCTATCTTTTTGTTGAAGCTTGAAGAGGTAAGTCTGAAAGTTGTCAGTGGCCATTCCTCAAATGTATTAGACAAATCCTATTTGCACTGAAGTCTTCAGTCTCTTTATTCCTGAGGCCAGTCCCACTTCTACCTTCCCTAGAGCTTAGTCAAAGGTCTCAGTTAATGCCTAAACAAGTTCAAGTTGGTTTTCTGACCCTTGCAACTAAAAGAGATTTGACCTACTTTGTAGACCTTTATGGACTAGTAATTATTCACATAGGAATAGCAAAGATGCTTGCTAGGTAGCCTAGTCATCAAATGCTGCTATCACATGTCAGAATTTGACTTGAAGAAGGTGATATCCTTTGAGATTTGTTTACAGCAGATTTTAAATCTCAGGATAGCTTTCTTTTACTCTTCAGCACATTAACATGTAAGCTACTTCATCTTTAAATATATAAGAATTTATGGATTTTGACCTTTTAGAGACAGAAAGCACCGGAAACCAAAACCTCATCATTTATTCAGAACAAAAACAATTGAATTATTTGTCTAAGGGAGATGGATATTTGTCTTAAATACTGACGTTAAGAGTAATGCAATTAAAAGGAAAGTAGCTTCTATCCAGTACAGATTGTGACAAATACTGTCTTGCTAAACCAAAGGAGATAAATAGTACACTGTGATGAGGAAAACAAAGTCTAAAATGTAAACATGTTGAGATGTTTTCCTGCAAATTAAGAACAAACATTTTTTTGAAAGGTAACATGAGGTCAGATAACAAAGTTTTATTCAGTGAGAAAAATGCCTTATGGCAGACTACCAAATTTGTCAGGTTTCCAAATCCATGCTATTATCTATGTCGGCATTTTGCTCACAAACCCCTCAGGTGCCTTATGGCTTGGATGAGAGCCTTTGCTTTACTGTAGACCTTATTAAGTAGTGTTTGAGGTAGTCCCACTTTGGGACTCCACAAAGCCTCAGGTTCTCATCTCATCTAAGTTCCTACAGGGTAAGTTTAATAAAGTAGCATTTGCCATTCCTCTGAGAAAGCAAAGGGCTGCAGCTTTCCAATACTGAGCACAAGGCTGTGCTGCCTTCACCACCTCCACTAACTTTCAGTCCTTTTCCCTTAAGTGTGCGTGGTCCTCCCCCATTACCTCCAATTTGAGAATATTTCTATTACTTGAGAAGAAAAATCACTTTTATCTCTTTACCTACCATAGCTCATCTGTCATAGCTTCAGGCACTATAAACTTTTCTTCCAAACAAATAGAACTGTTAACTTTATAAATGTTACAGAAGTACAAGGAAAATCCAGGTTTCCTTCCTAGAATTTTTCAAAACCCTCTATTGCAAATAACTGCAAATCAGGACATCTTTGTATTGATTCTGTCGCTGTCCATCCACAATGCCTAGGTTGGCTAGCATTACAAATGCTTCAGTCAGTGTTTGTTTAAAGCTCTTGATACACCCAATCTCACATGACTGTTTACTCACTAACATTACTTAGTAAGTCCTTTTTATTGACCAACTAAAGAAAATTCCACTATATATCTTTTATGGACACAGTAGAATTTTTGTAATATTCCTGCCCAAGGGCAAGCATGTTTCACCTAAGTCATTCATAATATAGACGGAATGTATGCACGCGCACGTGTGTGTATGTGTGTGTTGGGACTGGGGATTCATATTTGATATTTACCTTAAGTTGGATACTAGCCCATGTTTCATGCTCAAAGAAAATAAAATCACATTCTTCTGTGTTCCTCACTACTCACTACACATAATTTGCATCAACTGTCGAAGAATTACAAGATTGAATATTCATTATACTGTATTGTACCTGAGAATTCCAGAGATAAGATGTATTTTGATCTAAACAGCAACCTTCCATATTATGAAACCTAGCTCCAGGAGGAGAGGCAGCCCTAGACCTTGAGAGGAAGTTTGTAGAAATATTGATATGGTGAACAATGATTCCAGCTTGACTTCTACTTAATATTCAGGATAGATTAAAATGACCTTGTAAATCCGGCAGTAAATATGTATTAAGCAATTACAGGAATGGGCATTGCACCCAACTCTGCTATCTGAAAATCTGACACATCATGGAAAGCTCTTCTTGGTTATAAAAACTTTGATGAGAGGGAGCATTAACTCATGAAAACAGTACACACATTGCCAGAACACCCGGGAAAGCACTTATGTCTCCAGAAGACACAAAAATGGTCCTCGATTTTATTCTAAAGAACCCCAGAATTCTCTGGCCAACTACCTGGTCCAGAATGCTTAGCAAATTGCAGAAAAGGTCTTCTTTAAACTTCTCCGTTTTAACTCCAGTTTGGGAGACCAAAGGCCACATGGTACCCCATCTTCCACCCTCCCAAAGATTGTGGGTTCCAAAATCAGTGCTTAACAGAGCTTGTCATGGGTGCAAGAGTGAAGTAAGCAATGATAATCTTTGATGATGTTCCTTATTTTATTCACCAACAAGCTCCCAGGCCTGTCCTACCTCTTACCTGCTTTGCATTCCATCCCTTTTCCTTAGAGGACTAACTAAATCTCTCTATAAAAAAAAAACTAACAATCCATGCTAATGTGTTCATTTTGATTGTGAACATCCATGGAAAGTAAAATTTCTGGTATCATTTCTGTAAGTATAAAATAATGAAAAAAGAGAGACACAAATTTAGAGTCAGAGAAACCTGAGTTCAGATTCACTGTCTACACTCTGTATTTGAATGATCTTAGATAAGATATCTAATTTATCTGAGCCTTACTCTCTTTTCCTATAAAATAATGAATAGCATCATTCGGTCTCATTTCAGACAATTTTTTTAACTTTTTATTTTGAGATCATTGAAGATTTGCATGAAGATGTAACATACAATACAGAGGAATTCTATGTAGCCTTTATTCAGTTTTCCTCCAATGGCAATACCTTGAAAAATTATAGACTAATGTCACAACCAGGAAATTGGCATTGATATAATTGACCAAACTTATTCAGATTTCAGCCATTTTCATTCATCTGTGTGTTTGTATGTGCATTTAATACTTTTTTTATTTGAGTCAGAGTTTCATTCTTGTTGCCCAGGCTGGAGTGCAATGGCATGATCTCGGCTCACTGCAACCTCTGCCTCCCAGGTTCAAGCGATTCTCCTGCCTCAGCTTCCTGAGTATCTGGGATTACAGATATGTGCCACCACGCCCATCTAATTTTTGTATTTTTAGTAGAGACAGGGTTTCTCCATGTTGGTCAGGCTGGTCTTGAACTCCTGACCTCAAGTGATCCTCTGCCTCTGCCTCCCAAAGTGCTAGAATTACAGGTGTGAGTCACTATGCCCAGCTTGTATGTGTATTTAATTTTATGCAATTTTGTCCCATACGTAGATCTATGTGACTACCACTACAGTCAAAATATAGAACAGGTCCATTAAAACAATCCTTCATTCTACTTTTATAGCCACCACTACCTACCTCCCGTCCCCACCCTGCCAACCACAAACCTATTTTCCATCTCTAAAAGTTTGCTACTACAAGAATGCTGTATAAATGAGACTTACAGTGTATAATCTTTTGGTATTGACTATTTTCACTCAACATAATTCCCTTGAGATCTATCCAACTTGTTTCATGTATCAATAGTTGCTTTTTATTACAACAAAGCCTGGGGACTGCTGGTGTAGTATATCTATGGTAATGCATGCACACGTACAATGCATACATATACCATATGTACATCTATGCCATAGATGTACTACAGCAGCAGTCCCCAACCTTTTTGGCACCAGGTACCAGTTTCATGGAAGACAATATTTCTACAGACAAGGTTGGGGGTATGGTTTTGGGATGAAAATATTCCACCTCAGATCTTCAGGCATTAGACTCTCATAGGATCATGCAACCTCAATCCCTTGCATGTATAGTTCACAATAGGGTTTGCACTCCTCTGAGAATCTAATGCCGCTGCTGATCTGATAGGAAACGGAGCTCAGGTGGTAATGCTTGCTTGCCCACAACCTCGATCCCTTGCGTGTACAGTTTACAATAAGATTTGCACTCCTCTGAGAATCTAATGCTGCTGCTGATCTGATAGGAGGAACTCAGGTGGTAATGCTTTCTTGCCCACCCCTCACTCCCTGCTGTGCGACCCAGTTCCTAACAGACCACTGACCAGTACCGGTCCACAGCTCAGCGGTTGGGGACCCGCGTACTACAGATTATTTAATCATTTGCTCATTGAAGGACATTTGAGGAGCTTTTCCAGTGTTTGGCTATTATGAATAAAGCTGCTATCAACATTCACGTACAGGTTTTTGTGTGAATATTAGTTTTTATTTTTCTGAGATAAATATGTAAAATAGCAATTGCTGAATCATATGTTAAAAATGTTTAGTTTTGAAAGAAACTGCCATACTCTTTTCCAGAGTAACTGTTCATTTTCTATTCCCACTAACAATGTTGAGGGCTCAAGTTTCTGCATATTCCCCAGAATTTGGTATTATGACTATGTTTTTGTTCTAGCTGTTCTGATAATTGTATAATATTTCTTCATGGTTTTAATTTACATTTTCCTAATGAAAATGATATTGAACAGCTTTTCATGTGCTCATTTTCATATCCTGTTGTGAAATATCTTTTCATGTCTTCTGCCCATTTCTAATTGGATTGTTTGGATGTCTTACTGTAAAGTATTGAGAGTCCTTTATATATTCTAGATTTTAGTCCTTTGCTGAATATGTGGTTTGAAAATATTTTTGCCTAGTCTATAGCTTGTCTTTTCATTATCTTCACAAGATCTTTTGCAGAGCAAAAGTTTTGAATTTTGAGGAGGCCTAATCTAGCAATTTTCCTTTTTTGGATTTTGCTTTGGATGTGAAGGCCAAAAACTTTTCCCCTAGGCCAGGCGCAGTAGCTCGCGCCTGTAATCCTAGCATTTTGAGAGGCCGAGGCAGGCAGATCACTGGAGCTCAGCAGTTTGAAACTAGCCTGACCAACATGGTAAAACCCCGTCTCTACTAAAAATACAAAAAATGAGTCCAGCATGGCGTGCACCTATAATCCCAGCTACTCTGGCGGCTGAGGCAGGATAATTGCTTGAACCCGGGAGGCGGAGGTTGCAGTGAGTCGAGATCGCATGATTGCACCCCAGCCTAGGTAACA
Source organism: Macaca mulatta (assembly GCF_049350105.2). Lineage (NCBI taxonomy): Eukaryota > Metazoa > Chordata > Mammalia > Primates > Cercopithecidae > Macaca > Macaca mulatta. The sequence continues at coordinate 122,021,258 of NC_133408.1, forward strand.
GAGCAAGACTCTGTCTCAAAAAACAAGCAAACAAAACCAAAAAAACAACTTTTCCCCTAGCCCTAGATCCTGAAGATTTTCTTCCATGTTGTAAGAGTATCTTTTTAAACAAAAAAAAAGAGCTGCCCAGGTGTGAGTTTTTACAACAAAGGTTGGGGACTGCTGCTGTAGTACATATATGGTAATGCATGCACATGTACAATTGCATACATAAACCATATGTACATCTATACCATAGATGTACTACAGCAGCAGTCCCCAACCTTTTTGGCACCAGGTACCAGTTTCAGCAGCTTCTTTTTATCAGTGTTGTTCTATTCTTTTTAGGTGCTCTCTGAGGCAAAACTTAGTTTTTTAAAAAAACTCTAAATCAATTCCACTTTGGTCTAGGGGATTGGAAAAAACAGAAGAAAACAGCCTGTGTTCCAAAGACACAAACTATTAAGGTAATGTGCCGGTATTTTAAGTAGATCTACCAAATGTTTATTGAGTGTCTGCTATGTATGAGTTAGCCAATTTCTAGAACTTAGGGAAACAAAGATAAATAAGGTCAGGTCCCTGCTCTACAGGAGCTCAACATCAAACCAAGAAACTGGTACCAGAACAGCACAGAAACTCACCGGTATGGCACTTAACCACAGAATGACTTATTTCCTCAATTTCAACAAGCATTTATTGGGCACTGCATACTAGACATTATATATGAGAATATGAAGATTAACCGTACTGAGGCCCTGGCAGGAGAAGCTTCTTTTCAACGGAAGAAAGAGAGCTGTAAATAATATCCACAATATAAGAAAATGACAGTGTAGTAGAAAAAGCAAAGAGTTGGGAAAATCTCAGTTCTGACACCTACTACTTGTGTGAAGGTTGTTTGATATCTGTGAGCCTGAGAGTTATCCCTTATACAATGGAGATGCTAATACATAATTTACAGTTTTGTAATGAGAATTCAACTAGAATATTTGCAGACAGTCTTTCATCTAAATAAAGTCAACTAGATTTGGCGATTGATGGAATGGATGTGGGGTGGTGGAAAGAATGCAGTGCAGGGTGCTTCCCAGGTTTCTGGTCTTTGACAGCACTGAGAGGTGACAATGTGCTAGCAGCCCTCACTCTCAGCACCTCCTCGGCCTCCAGCCTCAGAGTCCACTCTGGCGGCACTTGAGGAGCCCTTCAGCCCCGCGGCACCGTGGGAGCCCCTCTTTGGGATGACTGAGACCTGAGCCTCCTCCCTCTGCTTGCCAGGAGGTGTGGAGGGAGAGGCCTGGGCGGGAACCAGGGTTGCGCTCGCAGGTCAGTGTGAGTTCCCCGGGCCCTGGCTCGGGGGCCAGCACACTGAGTGGCCGGCTGGCACCACCGGCCCAGGGCAGTGAGGGGTTTAGCACCTGGGCACGCAGCTGCGGAGGTTGAGCTGGGTCCCCCAGCAGTGCCAGCCTGCCGGCACCACACTCAAATTCTCGCCCGGCCTTAGCAGCCTCCTCCGGGGGCCGGGCTTGGGACCTGCAGCCCGCCATGTCTGAGCTCCTCCCCCTGCGGTGGGCTCCCTAGGGCCTGTGCCTCCCGGACATGCGCCGCCCCCTGCTCCGTGGTACCTGATCACGTGGACAGCCCAAGGGCTGAGGAGTGCAGGTGCAGCTCGGAACTGGCGGGCAGCTCCGCCTGCAGCCCCTGTGCAGGATCCACTGGGTGAAGCCAGCTGGGCTCCTCAACTGGATGGGAACTTGGAGAACTTTTATATCTAGCGGGAGGATCCTATGTGCACCAATCAGCACTGTGTATCTAGCTAACCTAGTGGGGACTTGGAGAGCTTTTCCATCTAGCACTCTGTGTCTAGCTTAAGGATTGTAAATGCACCAATCAGCACTCTGTATCTAGCTCGGGGTTTGTAAATACACCAATCAGCACTCTATGTCTAGCTCAAGGATTGTAAATGCACCAATCAGCACTCTGTCTAGCTCAGGGTTTGTAAATACACCAATCAGCACTTTGTGTCTAGCTCAGGATCTGTGAATACACCAGTTGGTACTCTGTATCTAGCTAACCTAGTGAAGACTTGGAGGACTAGCACTCTGTAACTCTGTGTCTAGCTCAAAGATTGTAAATGCACCAATCAGTGCTGTGTCAAAATGTACCAATCAGCTCTCTGTAAAATAGACCAATCAGCTCTCTGTAAAATGGACCAATCAGCAAGATGTGGATGGGGTCCGATAAGGGAATAAAAGCAGGCTCCCCAAGCCAGCCAGCGGCAACCTGCTGGGGTACCCTTCCACGCTGTAGAACGTTTGTTCTTTCACTTTTTGCAATAAATCTTGCTGCTGCTCAGTCGTTGGGTCCACGCTCCCTTCCTTTATGAGCTATAGCACTCACCATGAAGGTCTGTAACTTCACTCCTGACAGTGAGACCATGAACCCACCAGAAGGAAGAATCTCCAGACACATCTGAACGTCTGAAAGAACAAACTCCAGACACACCATCTTTAAGAACTATAACACTCACCGCGAGGGTCCATGGCTTCATTCTTGAAGTCAGTGAGACCAAGAACCCGCCAATTCTGGACACAGCACAACTGATTTGCTGTTGACCTTGTGCATTGTCTGGGGGGGGTTATCCTAGGTTTTAGTTGTAGTAGAGACACCAACGGCCAACATAAACACAGACTAGAGGAACTCTAGTGGTTTTGTTCAGAGGCACAGACAGATGTAGTCAGGGGTCGGGGAGAAATTAGAAGAAGGCCTAGAAGATGAAGACAGTGGTGCCTGTGTAGCCTCCAGGGAAGATGCTCAACAGATAGTTGAAAAAAAAAAAAATCTCAACTTAAGGTAAAAGTTTAGCCTGGAAATAGTCATTAGCATATAGTCATCCATCTTGGTGACATCAACTGCAATATTATGGAATACCATCTATCTGCATAAGAAGGCAGCTGGATATTTCAGAAGTTTTCAGTCCAGCTGGGCGCAGTGGCTCATGCCTGTAGTCCCAGCACTTTGGGAGGCTGAAGCAGGCAGATTACCGAGGTCAGGAGTTTGGGACCAGACTGGCCAACATGGTGAAACCCCCTACTGAAAATACAAAAATTAGCTGGGCATGGTGTCAGGCGCCTATAATCCCAGCTACTCAGGAGGCTGAGGCAGGAGAATCACTTGAACCCGGGAGGTGGAGGTTGCAGTGGGCCGAGATCGCGCCATTGTACTCCAGACTAGGGGACAAGAGTGAGACTTCGCCTCAATTTAAAAAAAAAGGATTTTTCCAGTCCTTGGAATCTGATCACCCCAGGCTTTAGTCTGGACTTTTAAAAACACTTTTTTCTAATTCAACCAAAATTTATCTTTGCCCTATTACAAGCCTTCTTTACAAATGTAAAGGTCATACCTAAATATATGTACTTTACTCCATTTTAAAAATTTCCACTTATGGATCATGCTTTTCTGGACTTTATTCAGTACACTGCAACCTGTAGAGTTCCTTATATTTAGATGGCACACTTTAGTTTCCAAAACCCTTTCCTACACATCAAGTCATCTGATTCTTACAAAAACTCTTCTAAATGCAGAAACTCAGGCTCAAATTGCTGACATGACTTGATTAAACTGACCCAGCTAGCAAGTGGAAGATCTGGGAGTCAAGCTCACTTCTCCTGACTCCTAAGCCAGCACTTTTACCAACTGGTGGCTGGGTGAAGCCCAGGCCCATCCTGTCACACTACCTTGGCCTCCCATAATCAAACTTGGTGCACTCTGATGGCTTCAATATTCTGAAAGCATGGTGGAAACTCTACCTAAGTCGTGAAGTGTTAGGGAAAATGGAAACTCCCTACAATCTAGTTGAACATTAAGTATTAGGTTGAGATAAGTGACCAGCTCGTGTTCCCAAAAAAGATGGCATGGCACTAAGAAATTATTTTATTTCTTCATGATTTATTTGTGCATTTTGATCAATATTTTGTCTCACATATATGAGAAAAGCAATGCCTAAAACAGATTTGTGAACTGCCAAGATTATTCATTTTCATTCATTTGTCTCTCTTTTCACTAAAGGTCAGTTAATCAAAGAATGTGGTATCCATGATCAGTCTGAAATTATTAAAGACCTCAGAGATATGCAGCTGTGATCTCTGAACTGAAAAGCCCCCGCTTGTTCTCCAGGAACAATAACAACAACAAAAAGATGAGTCAATTGACACTGGATACAGCTTCCATTGTCTTTGTAAAGAACAATTTATTATTATCTCTTTTCTCGGGTAGCCGTCATCTGCCTGAGGATTTGATGAATAGAGTATATAAAAGTGTGGGTATCAGTAAATTAGCCAGTGATTCAGACCTATTGGAAGGTCACATCTCATTTGTCATGCCTAGTTGAAAATCTGAAGTGTTAACAGCGTAGGATACCCAAAACAGGCTTGCAGCCCTGAATACAGGTTACATTTTAATCAGTAGTTTAATACTAAATTTATATTTGATAATAAATATATTCAAAACTCAAAACCCTAGGTGTTTTTATTTTCTTACAAGCTGTATTATTTTACAAATATGGCAAAGTTTAATCATGATTTTAAGAGGTTTCTGATTAATGATTGGTCCCAATTATAAACTAATTAGATCCTTTAGATATTTTGACCTGCATTTATAAATTTAACATATTTGATTACGTTATAAATGGTACTTCCATTCCCATCCTATGGCCATGCCCAGAGCACGGAAATCTGGGAAATAATAGTCTCTACATAGGTGGCTATGTATCCAATTAAAACATGAACGATTCTGTTTTTAAAAGGAAAAGAGACTGGGCACTGGAGGGGGTATTAGCAGTCTCTGCCATATCCATGTTCTTCTGAGGAGGAGTTAGTCCAGTAGCTTACCCTTCCCAGCTTTATTGTTGCCCCGCAGCTTTCTTAGAGCGCAGGGCCTGTTTGGTTTTTTTTTTTTTGGAATGCAGTGGCGTGATCTGGGCTCACTTCAAGCTCCGCCTCCCAGGTTCACGCCATTCTCCTGCCTCAGCCTCCTGAGTAGCTGGGATTACAGGCGCCCGTCACTACGCCTGGCTAAATTTTTGTATTTTTAGTAGAGATGGGGTTTCACCATGTTAGCCAGGATGGTGTCATTCTCCTGACCTCGTGATCTGCCCGCCTCGGCCTCCCAAAGTTCTGGGATTACAGGAATGAGCCACTGTGCCTGGCCCCGCAGGGCTTCTTTTGTAATTACTGTGGCAGCTTTGACCACATAAATGTTCCATGTGTACTCAGAGTATGGCCCTGGCCTCAGTGTAAGTTCTCTAGGTGATTGCATCTTTCTGTTTCAATTGTTATGTACAGATTAGAGCTCAAATGAAAATACTGCTACAAGTCTGCCAGGTATACCAATTCAGTGTAATAAAATATGTCCATAGAATTTATCTCCAGTGCTATCTCTGTATAAGGTCTTAAATGTGGAGGATTTTCACACTTGTCCTTTGGTAATTCTCTGTACTCATAACCTTGGGTTTGGGCAGCTAAGAAGATGAAAATTAGAAAATCAACGTAAGGTCGAAATTCATCATTTAAAAAGCCAAACAAAACTCTGCATTAAAGCATTTCTGATAAAGGATATTTCTACTTAGTATGGAAGAAAAGTTTACACAGATGATGGTTGAGTTTGGTTTGTAGCTATATATATATATATTTAACAAGTCAAATTTAAATCAAAATAATCAGCTTATTTTCTTAAAAGTCTTTGCTATTTTCTAAAAGATCACATTTTCAAACTACTGTTTAGCTTAGGGGGATTTTTTTCTCATCAACTTTGCTTGGCATTTGATAAAGTTATTTCTTTTTCATAGCTTAATAAATATTTAGTCTCTCCTATATCAATAACTTGAGCTCAAATGTAGAAAGGAAAAGCAAGGATGAATGGGAAAGGAAAGACAGAATAACATAAGGGAAAAGATTAATAGAATAACCAAACTGCCTCTCCTTTATCGCAAATAAGTTTTTGTTTTCATAATACACGTCATTCATACTACTTTCCATTATCCCTACAAATTCCTGAATCTATCCACCATGTGAAAAGTCATTATTATATTTCAAACAGAAACCTCCTGTTGACATTGCATAATATTTTTATTTTACATTATTTGCAGAGATTTTGCTACTATTATAGATTTTTTAATGTTATAACAATTAAAAATTCAACTTTCTCTATTTAAAAAATCACTTAATTTCTACATCAAGGTAGAGATAGAGAGTCATTATTTCTTATTCCTTATTTGCTTCCTTTCTGACTGGTTGAGCATGAGCATTTGAATCTGTTCCCTGAGTCACTTTACTTGCTTTCAGTAGCTATCTAGTTCATTTGTGTTGTAGCCCAGAAGGAGGAGAGCTAGTCAATGCAAGGGAAGACGTGGATTCAGCTATAACCATAGGTGTGCCTCAGGGAATCTAGAAATTGCTCATGGCATTGTCTGTGGGAACATTCCGCAGTTTTCTGAGGACAGGCTCCAAGTTTTTATTAGATTCTCAAAGGTATCTACAATCCAAAATAGCTTTAAAACTGTGGCCTCTGTTTCTTCTGTAAGTTGTCAAGGAAGGGCATAGCTGCACCTTTAAGAGAGTCGTCATATTCCAGGTCTTCTTCCTCCACCTGTGGGAGGCGTGGTGAAGCCTGGGAGAAACACGATAGGAGTGTTTGCTGTGGCTAGAAAGGGCTAGAGTGGCCCAAGTAGTAAGAGTCAACCCAACCAAGAAGTGCCTGCCCATCTCATCCAGCCTGGGCCAGCTACATTTCTCGACTCAGCACTTCAGGTTCTCCTTTTGTAAAGTATGTATTTTGGGCAGGAAAACACTACCTAGCCCTTATTTCACCAAAATGTGTATATTAGGTGGCAATTTACATATAGGAGTATACCAAACCGTTAACTTCCTGAGGGCAGGAGCCATCTTTTCTCCTTCCTGGTCTCCTGCCATCTTGTAGAGCACCTCACATATAATGAATGTGCCATAAACATTTATTGAATTGAATTAAGTGTAAGAATTAGACATGTTTTATACTGTGTGTTTATCAAGTCACTTGGGATTTATATAAAATCCTGTTTCTTTATTAAACAAGCAAAATTTCTCTTGGGTTTCAAGTACTGTACAAAAAACAAATTCAATTAAATCTAGCAGCAAAATTCTCTACAGACAAAAGAGCACATTTATATCCCTAGGAAATCCTTTTCACCTGACATAGGAATTAACCTCATACATACCAGCTCTCCCTTTAGTTCTTCTGTAAACCTGGATATGTGAACATATCCAGAAAAAAAGACAAACTCATCAAAAATGACCAGCCTTTGATCTGCTGAGATTTGAATCAAAGAGTATTTATGTTCTTTTATTTATTATTGGTTATAGTTAATGTTTAACATGATTTATCAACCTAATGTTACATATTTAATTGGTTTCTGTTCTTGTAGCTTCTTTCCCCCTTAGAGTGCAAAGACTCTGAATAAATAAACTTTAAATTAAATATCCTAACCCTGAGTAATTGATAAGGAGAATGGAAACAAAAAACAGGTGAGCAAAAAAAAAAAAGAAAACAGGAGGAAATTAAAAGTGAAGGAAGTATATGCAGTCCAAGTGCTTTATCTTATCTCCTGGTGTTTTATTTCTTCTGTTTGATATAATTGCAAATATTTGCTGAGCACCTAAGTTAGGCTCTGTGCCAGGCATAAGAAGCACGACAATGAAGAAGACAAGGGTCTTGAACTCAGCCACTGGGGGACACAAACAAATCACTTTTTAGAACGTAAGACAAAACAAAATGAATTCTGAATAATTGCAAATAAGTGGGCATGCCCATGAAAGAATAATTCATTTAGACTGGAGACCTGGGAAACTTTAACAAAGAAGGTGTCTAAAATAGTGAACTCTAATATTTCAGAAAAGAGGAAGTTTCTGGCACTTAGATCCAGAGACAAGAAACTCTGGGTCTAGTGTGACAAACTGACCTTGGCCTAGATAGAGAAGTAGTTGCTCCAATCCCTTTCCTGCTATGAGTTTTAATGTTCACCACCTGCAATGTGAGAGGTTTGGAGGAGGGAGAGAAAGAGAAAGAAGGTAATTGCTAAGTGAAAGCAAAGTAGTGGCTTGCAAAATAGTGACCTGCCCATTGTCAATTAAGAATAGGATTTATCAGGTTGGGCACGGTGGCTCACGCTTGTAATACCAGCACTTTGGGAGGGTGAGGCAGGCAGATCACCTGAGGTCAGGAGTTCAAGACCAGCCTGGCCAACATGGCGAAACCCCATCTCTACTAAAAAGATACAAAAATTAGCTGGGCATGGTGGCGGGCGCTTGTAATCCCAGCTACTTGGAAGACTGAGGCAAGGAGAATTGCTTGAACCCAGGAGGCGGAGGTTGCAGTGAGCTGAGACTCTGTCTCAAAAAAAAAAAAAAGAAAAGAAAAAGAATAGGATTTATCTAACCCACCTTCAACCTCAGCACATTAATTTCATTCTGATTAAATCACATTTACACCAACTAACCCCATCCCACTTGCCAACCGTGCAAACACATGCACGCGCGCGTGCGCACACACACGCACCCACAGACATACCCCTACCTTGGAGTTCATGTACTCATGATTTTGACTTCTAAATGTCTCAAGCATTAAGATTTAACTCCATGACTAATTACTAATAAGACCCATCCTCATGCCCTGCCCCAGTATTAACCCCACCCCAACTCTCTCCTTCCTAAAAACTGTCTAAAAAACCCTCTTCAACACAGCCAAGAAAGATTCCTGCCTTCAGGCAATAGCCAAGGAACATTTTCAATGTGTAGTGAGTTAAGGTCTCAAAAAGAAGAAATGTAACTTTATTTTAAAATGCACATGTAGTTTTTTATTTCTATTTACATTAAAGCAAATGTTCACATTGCAATAGAAAAAAACCTAAATGTCTAACAATGCAGAATAGTCAAATATTGATACCCACATATATTAAAATACTATGTGGCTGTTAAAAATTATTTAGATAAGCAATTAAAGATGTTGGCAATATACAGTATATGATAAGTGAAAGAAGAAAATTATAAAACAGGATATAGAACATAATTGCATTATTTTTTAAAGTATGTATATAAATAGAACAAAGATTGAAAAGATAAACATCTAAATAAGATGTGATGGGATTGCATGCTGGGTGCGGTGGCTCACACCTATAATCCCAGCACTTTGGGAGGCCGAGGCAGGCAGATCACGAGGTCAGGAGATCGAGACCATCCTGGCTAACATGGTGAAACCCCATCTCTACTAAAAATACAAAAAAAAATTAGCCGGGCGTGGTGGCGGGCACCTGTAGTCCCAGCTACTCGGGAGGCTGAGGCAGGAGAATGGCGTGAACCTGGGAGGCGGAGTTCGCAGTGAGCCAAGATCATGTCCCTGCACTCCAGCCTGGGTGACAGAGCGAGACTCCATGTCAAAAAATAAGAAAAGGGATGATGGGATTGTGAATGATTTTTATTTCCTTTATACTTTCCTGCATTTTCCAAATTTTAAAGCCAAAACACGTATTACTTTTAAAGTAATTATAAAGGGCAAAATTGTTTAAACCACACAGGAACACCATTTTCCCTCTTCCTGCTCGAATACCAGGAATCTTAAAAATACTGCTTTTGAATCTCACTTTTGACTCGAAATAAATGAGGTGGCTGTTGGTTGAGGTATAGGGAATCAAGTTACAAAATAATTTTCCCTTTCTTTAGGCAAAATCCATCATCCTGCAGATAATTCTCTATCTATCCCGCAGGATGTCCTCTTTCCCTGCCTATCCTTATCTGCCAGTATGAGAGAGAGAGAGAGACACCCCTCTCTGCCTCCAAATAACTTATTACCATAGTTGGCCCCATCTATGCCCAAGTGCCCAATTTCTAGGCTTCCTTAGTCTCAGATCCCAAAGAGAACAGCCTCTTTTAGTTCAGAGACAGGGACGTGTCTTCAGGGGGAAAATACAAAAAAATAAAAGATACACAGAAGCCTCTGAGGGTTACGTGTGCCTCTTAGATGTAAACAGTTATTATGTAATGTGAGAGACTTCCCTTTGCTGGAAACTGCTTTATTCCACCAAAGACTCAACACACAAGTGACAGAGTACGTGTGTGCCTTTGTTCTTGGTTGGTTCTGATCTAGAAGCTAAGGTTTAAATGTGTGTCACAAAGCAAAATTCACGAAGAGGCTTCTCTGTTCTTTGCCTATCAAAAAGTAATTGCAGCAGAAGTGGCTTGCTTTCCCCATAGGGCAGTTTGGATTGTGTGTATGCCTATGACTAGTATCAGGTGCAGGAATATTTATTTGGGAGAGTTAAGTTTTCTTATCATATTATTTCGGATGATTTTCCTCCTGATTGTATTCTTTAACTACCTTCTCTTGCTTTCCTCTTTCTAGGCAAGTAGTCAGTGATCAATTTCTGCAACCTTTGTAAGAAGTAGCTATTAAGAATAGACATTTTCCACAAAGTATAGTCTTTGTTTACATATTATGTGCTCTAGGCATAAGAGCATCTTAAGAAGACACTATATAAAACGAAAAAATTTCCAGTTCTAATAGGAATAGATTCCTAATGGCAGTTTTCTAGAGGCTATGAAAGTTGTTATGGAAGGAGTGTATTTTAAGGAAGATCCTCCTGTATTCCCTTAAAACATTCCTCTCTGTAGACTTTCCTACCTGCCAGCAGGCTGAGGCTCTGCTCCAGACTTGGAATCAGAAGAGCCGTGAGCTGTTTCTCCAGGGGTTGGAATTAATTTGGAATTGATCTACCTGCTGTCTTGGTGAATCAGCTCGTGACCAGTCAAAGTTATCTGCAAGACTGGAAGTGCACTCAATTTCATGTCCTTGAGGGACCCTGAGATGCTCCCACATTTTTCAAGCAAGCATCCAAGGAAACTCCAACATTATCTCACTGAGTGCAGTTTTCCTATGACTTTGACTTAATCACAATGTGGTGACTTAATCACCATATCTTTAGCCAAAGGAGTTGGGTCACTTGGCTCAATCCTGTTACAGCTGCAATCTTGGTGAGATAAACTGCCCTGTTGCAGACCTTGAGGGGCCCCCAACATAAGATCAACTATTTAATAGGATGCCCAGTATCCTCTACTAAGGAAAAAGTTAAGATCTGTATTTTCATTTATTTGTTTAACAAACATTGATTGAGTACTGACCATGTGTCAGGAATTCGTCTAGGTGCTAGAAATTCAGCAGTACAAGGCAGAAGCTCGTGAGAAAAATATCCCTGCTGTAATGGAATCTCCTGCTACTGAGGCAAAACGCATGATAACATAAGCAAGTAAAATGTGTACATGTTAGTTGGTGATTACTATAAACAAAAATAAATCAGGGAGGCCAGGCATGGTGCTTCATGCATGTAATCCCAGAACTTTGGGAGGCCAAGGCAGGTAGATCACTTGAGGTCAAGAGTTCGAAACTAGCCTGGCCAACATGGTGAAACCCCATCTCTACTACAAATACAAAAAATTAGCCAGGCATGGTGGTGCATGCCTGTAATCCTAGCTACTTGGGAGGCTAAGACAGGAGAATCACTTGAACTTGAGAGGCGGAGGTTGCAGTGAGCCGAGATTGTGCCGCTGCACTCCAGCCTGAGTGACAGAATAAGATTCCGTCTCAAAAAAATAAAATAATAAAATAAAGTAATAAAATAAAGCAGCGTAGGGGTGTGGAGAGATTCATGTATTGGAGAGGGATAGAGTATAGCCAGGGAAAGCCGCACTGAGAAGGTAACCACTGAGTACAGACCTGAAAAGGAGAGGAAGGAAGCCATGTAGGTATTTGAACAGGAAACACTCCACACAGCAAGAACAGAAGTAGAAGAGCCCTAAGGCCAGGAGACTCCTACTGTGTCTGAAGAACAACAAAGAGGCCAGAGTGGCTAGAACCCAGTGAGCAAGGAGAGAGAAGTCAAGGAGGAGGTTAGAGAGGCCAAGGGGCAAGCACCACACTGACCATGTAGGGATTGAGATTTTTCTCTGAGAGACATGAGAAGCCACTGAAAGAAAGCAGACTTATTTAACAGCCACACCCTGATTGTTGTGTTGACCAGACTGTAAGAAGGCAAGGGAAAAAGCAAGAGATCAGATAGAAGGTTTTATTTGTTTGTTTTGACTTTTGTTGAGACAAGTCTCGTTCCCGTTGCTCAGGCTGGAGTGTGGTGTCATGATCATGGCTCACTGCAGCCTCAGCTTCTCGAGCTCATTTGATTCTCCCACCCAGTCTCCCGAGTAGCTGGGACTACAAGTAAACACCACTATGCCAAGCTAATTTTTTATACTTTTAGTAGAGGTGGAGTTTCACCATGTTGCCCAGGCTGTTCTCAAACTCCTGGGCTCAAGCAATCCACCTGCCTTGGCCTCCCAAAGAGATGGGATTACAGGCGTGAGTCACTGCACCTGGCCTATATAGGATGTTTTTGCAAAAATTCATAGACCAAAGATGATAGTTGCTTGTACGAGGACAGTGGCAGTGAAACTGGTGAGAAGTTTTAAAACTATTTGACTAAACATATCATTTATCTTTATTTATATCATAACTATACAGAAAACAGGTGTTAGTTCCCCAGCCCTACTCCCAACTCCAGGGGAGTCTAAATAGGCTTTTATACTGACTGAATTAATATACAAGGGTGCCTGCACCTTGACCTGTCTAACCTCATCCTTGACTTCTCTCTTCTTGCTCACTGGGTTCCAGCCACTCTGGCCTCTTTGTTGATCAGTAAAACAATAGTCAAAGGGTTAACTACTATAAGGTTGATGAATAAATTTAAATAGAATTTTCCATAACAAACACACAAGAGTAACTGTAATTTCCCACATTCAGTAGGTAAACAAGTATCATAAAATCAAGGTTAAGGGCAATATGCAATAAACCATTGTAGGTAAAATAGAGTTTTTGGGAAATATCTTGCAGCACTCATTTTATGATGACAAGATACAGAAAAGATAGAAATCTGAAAAGAAAGCATCCTCATTTCAGCCTTATACTCTGAGTGTCTTTAAGGCAGCTGATTTATAAATGGACTTCAAACTTCTTTCCTGACTCGAAAGGAAATGCAAACGCTAACTCTTGGAGAATACAGAACACCAGCACCAAGAATCTCTTTGTTTCTTCAAGTCTCTTCATTCAACATTGATTGAGACGTGCCGCCCCTATCATCAACTCTATCTCTATGCAAGGCTGTCTGGGGCTTGTGATTTTGAGCTGTATGTCCATGCTATGCTGTGCTATGCTATGCCATAATAAGCTCTCCTCAAACAGAGATAGTGGTCAATAAACCAATTGGATTTTTTCTTTGGAAATTTGAAATGGGAAAGATTTAAACAACTGGCAATTGTGGTAGAGAGAAGGAAAGAGCAGCCAAGTCATGTTAGGGTAGAGGGGCAGGACTGTGTAGAGTTCTGTGAATCCTGACCAGGATTCCTCTCCATCTTACTGCCTTAGGAATCCTAGCTTGAGGTAAGCTAAATGAGTTGGCTTCTTGCAACTAAAACTACCTCCACAGGCACTGAGAAAAAGGATACTATCTGAGACCTATTTCCAATTTATGATGGAAGATACTTCAAGGAAAAAAAGTGATTTATCTTCCAAACTTGAAATGATTATTCTAGGAAATGATTTTTCTAGTAAAGGTATAGGAAATCATTTCCTACAAAAACCATTTCTAATATATAGTTCATTGCCTGGTGAGATAAGTTTTCCTAGAAAGCATTTGTCTAGGAAAAATGATTTTTCTGGGCTTGGTCTCAGACATCACTTCTTTTTTTTATTATTTATTATACTTTAAGTTCTAGGGTACATGTGCGCAATGTGCAGGTTTGATACAAAGGTATACATGTGCCATGTTGGTTTGCTGCACCCATCAACTCATCATTTACATTAGGTATTTCCCCTAATGCTATCCCTCCCCCAGCCCCCCGCCCCCTGACAAGCTCCAGTGTGTGATGTTCTCTGCCCTGTGTCCAAGTGTTCTCATTGTTCAGTTCCCACCTATGAGTGAAAACATGCGGTGTTTGGTTTTCTGTCTTCGTGATAGTTTGCTGAGAATGATGGTTTACCAGCTTCATCCATGTCCCTGCAAAGGACATGAACTCATCCATTTTATGGCCACATACTATTCCATGGTATATATGTGCCACATTTTCTTAATCCAGTCTATCATTGGTGGACATTTGGGTTGGTTCCTGTGGGGAAAAGAAAGAGAGATCAGACTGTTACTGTGTCTATGTAGAAAGAAGTAGACATAAGAGACTCCATTTTGTTTTGTACTAAGAGAAATTCTTCTGCCTTGAGATGCTGTTAATCTGTAACCCTAGCCCCAACCCTGTGCTTGCAGAGACATGTGCTGTGTTGATTCAAGGTTTAATGGATTTAGGGCTGTGCGGGATGTGCTTTGTTAAAAAAGTGTTTGAGGGCCGGGCGCGGTGGCTCAAGCCTGTAATCCCAGCACTTTGGGAGGCCGAGATGGGCGGATCACGAGGTCAGGAGATCAAGACCATCCTGGCTAACACGGTGAAACCCCGTCTCTACTAAAAAATACAAAAAACTAGCCGGGCGAGGTGGCGGGCGCCTGTAGTCCCAGCTACACGGGAGGCTGAGGCAGGAGAATGGCGTGAACCCGGGAGGCGGAGCTTGCAGTGAGCCGAGATCCCGCCACTGCACTCCAGCCTGGGCGACAGAGCGAGACTCCGTCTCACAAAAAAAAAAAAAAAAAAAAAGGGTTTGAGCCTGGCATGGTGGCTCACGCCTGTAATCTCAACACTTTGGGAGGCCAAGGTGGGCAGATCACGAGGTCAGGAGATAGAGCCCATCCTGGCTAACATGGTGAAACCCCATCTCTACTAAAAATACAGAAAATTAGCTGGGCGTGTGGGGGGCACTTGTAGTCCCAGCTACTCAGGAAGCTGAGACAGGAGAATGGCATGAACCCGGGAGGCAGAGCTTGCAGTGAGCCGAGTTCGTGCCACTGCACTCCAGCCTGGGCAACAGAGTGAGACTCCCTCTCAAAAAAAAAAAAAAATAGTGTTTGAAGGCAATATGCTTCTTAAAACTCTGCCATTCTATAATCTCAAGTACCCAGGGACACAATACACTGCGGAAGCCCGCAGGGACCTCTGTGTAGGAAAGCCAGGTATGGTCCAAAGTTTCTCCAAATGTGATAGCCTGAGGTATGGCTTCGTGGGAAGGGAAAGACCTGACCATCCCCCAGCCCGACACCCGGCAAGGGTCTGTGCTAAGGAGAATTAGTAAAAGAGGAAGGCCTCTTTGCAGTTGAGATAAGAGGAAGGCATCTATCTCCTGCTCGTCCCTGGGAATAGAATGTCTTGGTGTAAAACCCGATTGTATGTTCTATTTACTGAGATAGGAGAAAACCACCTTAGGGCTGGAGGCGAGACATGCTGGCAGTAATACTGCTCTTTATTGCACCAAGATGTTTGTATAGGTGCACATCAAGGCACAGCACCTTTCCTTAAACTTATTTATGACATAGAGACCTTTGTTCACATGTTTTCCTGCTGAACCTCTCCCCACTATTACCCTATTGTCCTGCCACATCCCCCTCTCCAAGATGGCAGAGATAATGATCAATTAATACTGAGGGAACTCAGAAACCAGTGCTGACACGGGTCCTCCGTATGTAAGCGCTAGTCCCCTGGGCCCACTTTTCTTTCTCTATACTTTGTCTCTGTCTCTTATTTCTTCCTTAGTCTCTCATCCCACCTGACAAGAAACACCCACAGGTTGTGGAGGGGCTGGCCACCCCTTCAGGTTCTAATTCTTTGCTATTGTGAATAGTGCTGCAATAAACATACATGTGCATGTGTCTTTATAGCAGCATGATTTATAATCCTTTGGGTACATACCCAGCAATGGGATTGCGGGGTCAAATGATGTTTCTAGTTCTAGATACTTGAGGAATTGCCACACTGTCTTCCACCATGGTTGAACTAGTTTACACTCCCACCAACAGTGTAAAAGCGTTCCTATTTCTCCACATCCTCTCCAGCATCTGTTGTTTCCTGACTTTTTAATGATTGCCATTCTAACTGGCATGAGATGATATCTCATTGTGGTTTTGATTTGCATTTCTCTGATGACCGGTGATGATGGGCATTTTTTGATGTGTCTGTTGGCTGCATAGATGTCTTCTTTTGAGAAGTGTCTGTTCATATCCTTTGCCCACTTTTTGATGGGGCTGCTTTTTTTCTTGTAATTTTGTTTGAGTTCTTTGTAGATTCTGGATATTAGCCCTTTGTCAGATGGGTATATTGCAAAATTTTTATCCCATTCTGTAGGTTGCCTGTTCACTCTGATGGTAGTTTCTTTTGCTGTGCAGAAGCTCTTTAGTTTAATTAGATCCCATTTGTCTATTTTGGCTTTTGTTGCCATTGCTTTTGGTGTTTTAGTCATGAAGTCCTTGCCCATGCCTATGTCCTGAATGGTATTATCTAGGTTTTCTTCTAGGATTTCTTTGGTTTTAGGTCTAACATTTAAGTCTTTAATCCACCTTGAATTAATTTTTGTATAAGGTGTAAGGAAGGGATCCAGTTTCAGCTTTCTACACATGGCTAGCCAGTTTTCCCAGCACCATTTATTAAATAGGGAATCTGCTCCCCATTTCTTGTTTTTGTCAGGTTTTTCAAAGATCAGATGGTTGTAGATGTGTGGTGTTATTTCTGAGGCCTCCGTTCTGTTCCATTGGTCTATATATGTGTTTTGGTACCAGTACTATTCTGTTTTGGTTACCGTAACCTTGTAGTATAGTTTGAAGTCAGGTAGCGTGATGCCTCCAGCTTTGTTCTTTTGGCTTAGGATTGTCTTGGCAATGTGGGCTGTTTTTTGGTTCCATATGAACTTTAAAGTAGTTTTTTCCAATTCTGTGAAGAAAGTTATTGGTATCTTGATGGGGATGGCACTGAATCTATAAATTGCCTTAAGCAGTATGGGCATTTTCACGATATTGATTCTTCCTATCCATGAGCATGGAATGTTCTTCCATTTGTTTGTGTACTCTTTTACTTTGTTGAGCAGTGGTTTGTAGTTCTTGAAGAGGTCCTTCACATCCCTTGTAAGTTGGATTCCTAGGTATTTTATTATCTTTGTAGCAATTGTGAATGGGAGTTCACTCATGATTTGACTGTTTGTCTCTTATTGGTGTATAGGAATGCTTGTGGTTTTTGCACATTGATTTTGTATCCTGAGACTTTGCTGAAGTTGCTTATCACCTTAAAGAGATTTTGGGCTGAGACAGTGGGGTTTTCTAAATATACAATCATACTGTCTGCAAACCGGGACAATTTGACTTCCTCATTTCCTAACCAAATATGCTTTATTTCTTTCTCTTGCTTGATTGCTCTGGCCAGAACTTCCAACACTGTGTAGAATAGGAGTGGTGACACAGGGCATCCTTGTCTTGTGCCAGTTTTCAAATGGAATGCTTCCAGTTTTTCCCATTCAGTATGATATTGACTGTGGGTCTGTCATAAATAGCTCTTATTATTTTGAGATACGTTCCATCAATACCTACTTTATTGAGAGTTTTTAGCGTGAAGGACTGTTGAATTTTGTCAAATGCCTTTTCTGCATCTATTGAGATAATCATGTGGGTTTTGTCTTTGGTTCTGTTTATGTGATGGATTACACTTACTGAGTTGTGTATGTTGAACGAGCCTTGCATCCCAGGGATGAAGCTGACTTGATCATGGTGGATAAGCTTTTTAATGTGCTGATGGATTCAGGTTGCCAGTATTTTATTGAGGATTTTCGCATTGATGTTCATCAGGGATATTGATCTAAAATTCTCTTTTTTTGTTGTGTCTCTGCCAGGCTTTGATATCAGGATGATGTTGGCCTCACAAAATGAGTTAGGGAGGATTTCCTCTTTTTCTATTGATTGGAATAGTTTCAGAAGGAGTAGTACCAGTTCCTCTTTGTAACTTTGGTAGAATTTGTCTGTGAATCTCTCTGCTCCTGGATTTCTTTTTAGTTGGTAGGCTATTAATTATTGCCTCAATTTCAGAGCCTGTTATTCATCCATTCAGAGATTCAGCTTCTTCCTGGTTTAGTCTTGGGAGGGTGTATGTGTCCAGGAATTTATCCATTTCTTCTAGGTTTTCTAGTTTATCTGCATAGAGGTGTTTATAGTATTCTCTGATGGTGGTTTGTATTTCTGTAGGATCAGTGGTGATATGCCCTTTATCATTTGTTATTGCATCTATTTGATTCTTCTCTCTTTTCTTCTTTATTAGTCTTGTTAGCAGTCTATCAATTTTATGGATCTTAAAAAAAAAAAAACAGCTCCTGGAATCATTGATTTTTGAAGGGTTTTTTGTGTCTCTATCTTCTTCAGTTCTGCTCCGATCTTAGTTATTTCTTGCCTTTCTGCTAGCTTTTGAATTTGCTTGCTCTTGCTCCTCTAGTTCTTTCTTTTTTTTTTTTTTGAGACAGAGTTTCACTCTGTCACCGAGGCTGGAGTGCAGTGGCTCCATCTCAGCTCACTGCAAGCTCTGCCTCCTGGGTTCATGCTATTCTCCTGCCTCAGGTTCCCGAGTAGCTGGGACCACAGGCGCCCGTCACCACGCGCAGCTAATTTTTTGTATTTTTTAGTAGAGACGGGGTTTCACCATGTTAGCCAGGATGGTCTCGATCTCCTGACCTCGTGATTGGCCCACCTTGGCCTCTCAAAGTGCTGGGATTACAGGCATGAGCCACCGTGGCTGGCCACTTCTCTAGTTCTTTTAATTGTGATGTTAGGGAGTTGATTATAGATCTTTTCTTGCTTCTCTTGTGGGCATTTAGTGCTATAAATTTCCCCAACACACAGCTTTAAATGTGTACTAGAGATTCTGGTACGTTGTATCTTTGTTCTCATTGGTTTCAAAGAACATCTTTATTTCTGCCTTCAATTCATTATTTACCCAGTAGTCATTCAGTAGCAGGTTGTTCAGTTTCCATGTAGTTGTGCCATTTTGAGTGAGTTTCTTAATCCTGAGTTGTAATTTGATTTCTCTGTGTTGTGAGAGACAGTTTGTTGTGATTTCTGTTCTTTTACATTTGCTGAGGAGTGCTTTACTTCCAATTATTGCCTCAATTTCAGAGCCTGTTATTGGTCTATTCAGAGATTCAACTTCTTCATGGTTTAGTCTTGGGAGGGTGTATGTGTCAATTTTAGAATAAGTGCTATGTGTTGCTGAGAAGAATGTATATTCTGTTGATTTGGGGTGGAGAGTTCTGTAGATGTCTATTAGGTCTGCTTGGTGCAGAGCTGAGTTCAAGTCCTGGATATCCTCATTAATCTTCTGTCTTGTTGATCTAATATTGACAGGAGGGTGTTAAATCTCCCATTATTATTGTGTGGGAGTCTAAGTCTCTTTGTAGGTCTCTAAGGACTTGCTTTATGAATCTGGGTGCTCCTGTATTGGATGCATCTATATTTAGGATAGTTAGCTCTTCTTTACCGTTATGTAATGGCTTTCTTTATTTCATTTGATTTTGTTGGTTTAAAGTCTGTTTTATCAGAGACTAGGATTGCAACCCCTGCTTTTTTATGCTTTCCATTTGCTTGGTAGATCTTCCTCCATCCCTTTATTTTGAGCCTATGTGTGTGTGCACTTGAGATGGGTCTCCTGAATACAGCACACTGATGGGTCTTGATTCCTTATTCAATTTGCCAGTCTGTGTCTTTCAATTGGGGCAGTTAGCCCATTTACATTTAAGGTTAATATTGTTATGTGTGAATCTGATCCTGTCATTATGATATTAGCTGCTTATTTTGCCCATTAATTGATGCAGTTTCTTCATAGCATCGCTGGTCTTTACAATTTGGCATGTGCTTGCAGTGGCTGGTACCAGTTGTTCCTTTCCATGTTTAGTGCTTCCTTCAGGAGCTCTTATAAGGCAGGCCTGGTGGTGACAAAATATCTCAGCATTTGCTTGTCTATAAAGGATTTTATTTCTCTTTCCCTTATGCAGCTTAATTTGGCTAGATATGAAATTCTGGGTTGAAAATTCTTTTTTTAAGAATGTTGAATATTGGCCCCCACTCTCTTCTGGCTTGTAGGGTTTCTGCCAAGAGATCCGCTGTTAGTCTGATGGGCTTCCCTTTCTGGGTAACTCGACCTTTTTCTCTGGCTGCCCACCCTTAACGTTTTCCTTCATTTCAACCTTGTTGAACCTGACTATTATGTGTCTTGGAGTTGCTATTCTCGAGGAGTATCTTTGTGGCATTCTCTGTATTTCCTGAATTTAAATGTTGGCTTGCCTTGCTAGGTTGGGTAAGTTCTCCTGGATAATATTCTGAAGAGTGTTTTCCAGCTTGGTTCCATTCTCCCCGTCACTTTCAGGTACACCTATCAAACGTAGATTTGGTCTTTTCACATAGTCCCATATTTCTTGGAGGCTTTGTTCGTTTCTTTCTACTCTTTTTACTCTAACCTTGTCCTCTCATTTTATTTCATTAATTTGATCTTCAATCACTGATACCCTTTCTTCCACTTGATCAAATCAGCTATTGACGCTTGTCCATGCATCACGAAGTTCTCGTGCCATGGTTTTCAACTCCATTGGGTCATTTAAGGTCTTCTCTGCACTGTGTATTCTAGTTAGCCATTCGTCTAACCTTTTTTCAAGGTTTTTAGCTTCCTTGCAATGGGTTTGAACATGCTCCTTTAGCTTGGAGAAGTTTGTTATTACCAATCTTCTGAAGCCTACTTCTGTCAACTCATCAGTCATTCTCCATCCAGCTTTGTTCCATTGCTGATGAGGAGCTGTGATCCCTTGGAGAAGAGGTGCTCTGGTTTTTAGAATATTCCACTTTTCTGTTCTGGTTTCTCCCCATCTTTGTGGTTTTATCTACCTTTGGTCTTTGATGTTGGTGACCTACGGATGGGGTATTGGTGTAGATGTCCTTTTTGGTGATGTTGATGCTATTCCTTTCTGTTTGTTAGTTTTCCTTCTAACAGTCAGGTCCCTCAGCTACAGGTCTGTTGGAGTTTGTTGGAGTTCCACTCCAGACGCTGTTTGCCTGGGTGTCACCAGCAGAGGCTGTAGAACAGCAAATATCGCAGAACAGCAAATATTGCTGCCTGGTTCTTCCTCTGGAAGCTTCGTCCCAGAGGGGTACCTGCCTATATGAGGTGTCTATTGGCCCCTACTGGGAGATGTCTCCCAGTTGGGCTACACAGGCATCAGGGACCCATTTGAGGAAGCAATCTGTCCATTCTCAGAGCTCAAACGCTGTGCTGGGAGAACCACTGCTCTCTTCAGAGCTGTCAGACAGGGACATTTAAGTCTGCAGAAGCTGTCTGCTGCGTTTTGTTCAGCTGTGCCCTGCCCACAGAGGTGGAATCTATAGAGGCAGAGGCCTTGCTGAGTTGTGGTGGGCACCACCCAGTTTGAGATTCCCTGCCACTTTGTTTACCTACTCAAGCCTCAGCAATGGTGGACGGCCCCCAACCCCAGCCAGGTTGCCACCTTGCAGTTCAATCTCAGACTGCTGTGCTAGCAGTGAGCAAGGCTCCATGGGCGTGGGACCTGCCGAGGCAGGCGTGGGAATCTCTTTGTCTGCCAGTTGCTAAGACCTTGGGAAAAGCACAATATATGGGCAGGAGTTTCCCGTTTTCCCAGGTACAGTCTGTCACCACTTCCCTTGGCTAGGAAAGGGAAATCTCCTGACCTCTTGCACTTCCCAGGTGGGGCAACATCCTGCCCTGCTTCAGCTCACCCTCCATGGGCTGCACCCACTGTCCAACCAGTCCCAATGACATGAACCAGGTAGCTCAGTTGGAAATGCAGAAATCACTCGTCTTCTGTGTCAATCACAATGGGAGCTGCAGACCAGAGCTGTTCCTATTCGGCTGTCTTGGAACAGATCTCTCTCAACACTTCTTATCTACATGATGCTTGTCCCAATGTGTGGCCAGAAAAAGAAGTCTATGGCCACCATGGCACAGAAAAAAAAAAAAAAAAAAAAAAAAACCTCAATCTTCCTTGCCCTAATAAGCCCTGTAAGCAATTGAATTGCACTCTATAAATAATCTTCTTTGTGAACTACGTGGCCTTTTGAATAAACTTGTTTACTAATAGCCCATTCATAAACACCATATAAATAATAAAGTTATTAGCTACTACTTACCAGCACCTAGCAAGTTTCAGGCCCTGTGCTGAGAACTTTATGTACATTACTGCAGTTAATCCTTAGACGCATGAGGCCACATTTTTATCCATTTTTACAGAAGAGAGATCATGACTTACAGAAGCTGTGTGGCTGATAGAGTGACACAGCTAGTGAGGAACAGCCAGGATTTGAAACCAGGTATGTCTTTAGGCCACTTCCTTATTCCCCATCCACATCCAAAAGCTAGAGAAATATTGATGGTGGTTGCGTGGGAAGGCAGGGTTGAGGTTCAAGGCACAAGAGGGAGAAATAATCCAAACTGGTAATTTTCCTATAGTTACAGAGCTGGTAAAGTGCTGGGACACTACCTTTACTTGCTGCCAGTGAATATTTAGTCTCAAGGTACCTGCCTTATAATGACCAGACAGAGGAACAGCAAGATAGAGACAGGTTTTAAGTAAAGTTTAGCCTAAGGCTACCTCCTTACATATTTTAAGTTCAGTCTACAGGTTTCTCCACACATAGTGAACTATAACCTAATTGGATGTTTCAACAGACTGTAACCTATTTTCTTATAACAATCACCAAATTTCAGCCAATCAAAGGAAGCCAACTGTTCAAACCATATTCAAATAAGGCGAATGCCCAGCTGTAACCAATCTAGTTGTTTCTGTACCTCACTTCTCTTTTCTGTATGTCATTTTCTTTTTTCTGTCCATAAATCCTCTCTGACCATGTGTCAGTGCTGGAGAAGCTCTGAATCTATTCTGGTTTGGGGGGCTACCCAATCTGAAATTATTCTTTGCTCAGTTAAACTCTGTTAAATTTAACTTGTCTAAAGTTTTTTGTTTTGTTTTGTTTTAACAGATGGCATTAGAAGTGGAACCTAAAGTAGAGCCCCTAGCAACCCCCAGGAACACCGAGAGACCAAGAAAAATACCTGCCAGGCCCATTGTGTTCATTGCCCTCTTGCAGAAACTGGCAATTGTGGGTAAGTTCGCTCTTGGATTCCAAAGCTCTATGGACTTGTGTTTTGAGCTATCTAAATTAGTTTGAGAAAATTTTTGATCTGAACTGGATTAGGAACTTAGGACAGAAACTGGACAGAGTCTAGGATTAGACTAGAGCTGAAAAGTAACTGGCTTGGATCCAGCTAAAGGCCTTGGATGTCTGACTGGATGAAACAGAAACTGGCAGTAAATGGCAATACTACAGGGGGTACAAACTTCGACTTCTGGAAATTTGCAGAGATTTTTGTGTTCTGTCTCTTTTGATTTTTTTCTCTGGCATGTTTAGGTAGCAAAAAATCATTGGCTAACTTGATCAGGGGGATTCAAGAGCCAAAACCAAGATTCAACATAAAAATGGGATTCTTAATTTCTTAAAAAACTGAGTACTCCACCTTCCAACTATACCTACATTTGCATGTATAAGTATTAGACCCTGGAAGCAGGAAATGCTTACAAAAATGTTGAAATCTTACTAAAGATAATGTAATGGGAGAGTTCCCTGAGCCTCTTGCGGGATTTGTGACGGGGGTGTGACTCATTTGCTCAGCTGCTGCACACTCAGACCCCTTTCAGGAGGGGGAGCATGCAGACAGGCAGGTGCAAGAGCCAGGGAGAGCACTTTTGGGCTTCAGCCCCATGGTAGCGTCTAGGGGTGTGTTACAATTAATGCTGTCATAGCAGTTGCCACTCGCAGATGGCTAAGTATTAAACCAGATTGGTGGAGAGCCAGCGTGACAGTCTTTTACACCCTGCCCTGTTGATACCCGGGCCCTTGTCCAGCGTGCAGGAAGAATCAGGTCACACAGACTTGAAGGATGGTGAATGTGGGGATTTTATTGAGTGGTGGAGGTGGCTCTCAGCAGGACAGATGGGGAGCTGGAAAGGGGATGGAGTGGAAAGATGATCTTCCTCTGGCGTTCAGCGGTCCCACAGCCGATCTCCCTTCCAACCATCCCCAGCCAGACTCCTCTCAATGTTCAGATGCTCCTTCTCTCCTTCTCTGCCATGCCACTTGGCCACTCATCTGTTATTCTGCCTGTCAGCTTCTGGAGGCTGAAGTTTAGGGTTTATATGAGTACAGGATAGGGGGATGTGGCAGGCCAAAAGGCAATATTTGGGCATGAAAATAGGAATGCCTTTTCCCATTTAGGGCTGCAGGTTTCCAGGCTTGAGAGTGGGACCTTTGCTGGGCAACTGCCCTCTTCTACCCAGTATTTCCCTGCCTCCTGTCCATATTAGTACTTTTAAATCACTGTGAAATATTCCAAATGAACAACACTGCACTTTAAGAACTGTATTTAAAATGAGGGTTCCCAAATTTGTCTCATCCAGGGAGGCTTATTAATGTGCAGAAGCTTCTAAAAAGATTTCAATCTTTTTATTGCCTTTTAAAAAAGAGTCTTTATATGAGGCAAATAAAAGGCTTAAGCAACTGATTGGTAAGAAAAATTAAATCTACTAAACTTTTGCTTAGTTACTATTCTACACGAAAGGCTAAAAGAAAGCAATCTTGGATGGAGTATTTATAAAAGGTAGGCCCCCGGGTAAAGTATGTTTACTTCTTTTTTGTTTATTTGTTTGTTTGTTTCGAAGCTATCTATGCTGAGTGCTGAGTCCAGGCATAGAGAATTGGTTCTTTGTGCTTTTGCTTCTTAATGAGCTCCACCCTGAACTCAGTAATTTTAGCTAAGAAACAGTAGCTAAGTTAAAAAGACATACTATTGAACTAAATCAGTCTCCAAAATATAAGTTTCTGGCATTTAGCTAGCTATTTTGAAATCCTTTTGTAAAAACAAATTTACATCTATGAAAAAGTCTTCATTTTTAAGGGTGTGTTCCTCTGTACACCAAGAACAGACAGAGGCCTGAGTCACTAGAAACTCTTACCATTGTTTCAAATTTACATAACAAGTTTTTTGTTTAAGGTACCTTTGATATGGTCAGGAGCAGGGAAATACTGGGTAGACGAGGGCGGTTCCCCAGCCAAGGCCCCACCCTCAAGCATGGAAACCCTCAGCCCTAAATGGGAACAGGCATTTCTGTTTTCGTGCCCAAATATTGCCTTTTGTCCCACCACACCCCCCTATTCTGTACCCATATAAACCCCAAACCCAAAGCTCCATGAGAGAAGAGCAAAGGAGCAGAAGAGTGGCATGACAGAGAAGGAGTATCTAAAGGTCGAGAGGAGTTCAGCTGGGGACAGTCAGAGAGGAGATCCGCTGCAGGACGGCTGAACTCCAGGGGAAGATCATCTTCCCACTCCATCCACTCTCCAGCTCCCTGTCCATCCTGCTGAGAAGTATTTTTAGTAGAGACGGGGTTTCACCATGTTAGCCTGGATGGTCTCAATCTCCTGATCCCGTGATCCGCCTGCCTTGGCCTCCCAAAGTGCTGGGACTACAGGCGTGAGCCACCACGCCCGGCCATACCTGTTTTAATGTTATGAAATTGCTGCTTCTGTAATATTTTTAATACTTGTTTGATTTGTTTGTAAGCTAAAGTTGTGAGAGCTGGTTGCTGGGCTTCCCTGAAGCATGCATCTTACTGTGTGTTTGGTTTTGAGCCTTTGGATTCTGGGGTTTGACAAGTGGCCACACTGAGGCCTGGAGATATGTTCTTAGTGCCTAGGTGGCCAGATGCAAGGCAGAGTAAAGCCCCAAATGGCCCCTTCTTCCCTGGTGCAGCTTGCCTTCCGACCATTCTGAGAGGCATTGAATCCTCCAGGGATTCTCTTCCCAGCTCTGTCCTCTATCCTGAGCTCTATAGGCAGTGTGTAAATTCAGGACCTAGATGGTTCCCACCCTTCCTAGTCATCCTAGTCAACCACATGAGTAATTGGGACCCAGTACAACTGGAGAAGATGTCAGGGAGGGTACCAGTGTCATAGTTTCACAATTCTTTCTTTGTGTGTGTGATGGAGTTTTGCTCTTGTTGCCCAGGCTGGAGTGCAATGGCACGAACTCAGCTCACTGCAACCTCTGCCTCCCAGGTTCAAGTGATTCTCCTGCCCCAACCTCCCAAGTAGCTGGGATTACAGGCTTGTGCCACCATGCCCAGCTAATTTTGTATTTTTAGTAGAGACAAGGTTTCTCCATGTTGGTCAGGCTGGTCTCAAACTACCGACCTCAGGTGATCCACCTGCCTTGACCTCCCAAAGTGCTGGGATTACAGGCGTGAGCCACCACGCCTGACCATAGTTTCACAATTCTTTTCAGTTTTCATGTTATATTAAATCAAATAATAGGTAGTCATAAAATGTCAAGTCATTTCTAAGTTAAAATACTGAAACATTAATTATTAAACATATGTTTAAGTTTACATACTTTGCATCTTATTTTTATATGGTATAGAAAAGATAAATATATCTAGATTAGTTAATTTAAAAATTGCCAGGAAATGTCTTTCTTAACAATTATGAAATGGTTTTCATCTACAAATACTGATATAAAACAATTCAAAATTACTTACTTCCTAGAATTTCACTAGAAATTAGGGTTACTAAGTTGAATTTGTAGCTAATATATGTAATGAAAACTACTAGATTTACTAGAGAAATAATTCTGTATACAGAGTGTATAAAAGAAAAGCAATATATGTTTTTGGTGACGAACATTGTAAAGGCATGAAAATACGTACTTGTTGAAAAACAAATAATTTTGTCTAGAATACAAGTTATTTAAAGTTTGTTTCAAAATAAAGGAATAAAAATGATATAGGTAAAATTAAGCGAATATAGAAAGTTGAAAAGAGAAAGAGAATAGAAAGAAGTTCTGTAGAAAATTATAAAAGGTTTACTGAAATCTTGTGTGGTCAAAAGCTGAATGAGATTGAATGGATTTGCTAAGATTGCTAAAGTTAGCTTTAGTATTGATAACACACTAATACAAAAGGAAGTTTTGGTTTTATATTTTGAACAAGGATTTCATGTAGTGTTAATAAGAGACAGTAAAATATTTTTGTTCACCTTTTGAGTAAAATGCAAAAAAAAAAAGAAAAGGAAGAAGAGAGATCCTGTTTCGTGCTGTCTTTTTTAGGTCTCTTGATTAGAAAACTGAGTTTCCTCTCTATGAAAGAATGAAAGTTTTTGCTTTTTAAAAACTTTAAAGGGTGAAACATTTATATGATCTGAAGAGAAACCAGAGTATTGCTTTTTAAAAACTTTAAATTATCACTTAGGCTAAATTAATCACTATTATTTTACAGTGATCTTTGATCCTGTTTTGGTTGTTTTAAACCTTTGACATATTTGACAAGCTTCTAAAATCAAATTTAAAATTACATCTTTTTAACTGAAAACTAACTTTGGGATGTTGGAGAAGACCCTTGAAGCCTCCTAAAGAGAGATAATAAACAGATTTATTTGATATGTTAAATTACATGGAAAGGATTGTCAAATAAGAAATGTTTAACCTTCTTTGAGTTATATTTTGTGAAAATGTTATCAATATATGTTCCAAAATTGTATAAGGTTCCTAAAATTCTGATATGTCTTGGTATGTTTTCAGTCATAATTATGGTTATTATGTTAAATAATTATAGGCCATAGAAATAAAATTTTCTTGTAAATCGTATCTTTAACATGACCATTTTAAGTCATTTCCACAGTTAATTGCTTAATTCTTTGTTTGTTTGAGACAGAGTCTTGCTCTGTCACCCAGGCTGGAGTGCAGTGGTATGATCTCAGCTCACTGCAACCTCGGTCTCCTGGGTTCAAGCAATTCTCCTGCTTCAGTCTCCTGAGTAGCTATGATTACAGGCACCTGGCACCATGCCTGGCTAATTTTTGTATTTTTAGTAGAGATGGGGTTTCACCATGTTGGCCAGGCTGGTCTTAAACTCCTGACCTTAGGTCATGCGCCCACCTCAGCCTCGCAAAGTGCTGGGATTACAGGCATAAGCCACCGTGCCTGGCCAGTTGCTTAATTCTAATGCATTTTCTGAAAGCTTACAAACAAGTCATATCCTAGAATATTGTATCTTTAAGGAGGTTCCTGGAAAGACCCCTGATGACCATTCTGGAATACAGGTTTTGGATAACTTTAGGATCATATCATTTGGATTGGGTAAAAATTCCCAGAACTCTAATGAATAAATTGACTGGATTATAAAATTGCAAACCAGCAGGACAGGAATTAATACCAAAGAAATACTCTGCCAGATTTTCATGCTAAATCAGTCAATACTGAAATGTGATTTGCAGTTCAAATGAACTCCATGGTCCAAGTCAAATTACCTATGATATCCCAATTATTAGATTGGGTTATTAAATTTATATCCTCTTAAATACCAGTTTGTTTCTCCAATTCAGGTACAATTACCTATGCACCTGAATTGGAGAAATAAAACTAGTATTTAAGAGGATATAAATTCAATGTTAAGCATGGGTTAATGGAGAACCTAGATGGCCATCTGGTGCTTTCTGGTTAAAGCTTCCATGATCCTAAAAGCTATGCCTTTCCTGACTCATCATGGAATACAGTGATCCAAATAGAAAATGTATATTTTGGCACGATGACTGTTCTAAACTGCTGAAGTGTTTTATGACCAATGTTTGGTTTGTCAAACCCATAATCCTGGGAATACAATCAAAACGTCAGGTACATTTCTGCTACCTGATGGTAGCATTTTAACATTTCGTGGGGGATTTTCATTCAGTTGTCATTTTCAATGCATGTTTTCTGATCGTATAAAAGCTGTCCCATGCAAGAAGGGTGATGCTCTAACAGTTACTAAAAAGTTATTAGGAAATATGTTTCTTTCATGGTGCATTACTGGAGAAATCTCCAGCAATAAAGGCACTTATTTCACTGGCAAGTTGTAAAATAGTTAAATAAGGTATTGCAGATACAATAACATTAGGCAAAGCTAACTGAATTGACTAGATAGCCTGGTCAAAGGTAACACAGACTGATGACAATGAGATCCACTTGCAGTGGAAAACGTAAGTTGAACCCGTATGAAATAGTCATTGGAAGGCCTGTGCTCCTAATAATAGAACCTCATGTATCTTCTGCTTCTAAATTCTGATATGAGTAAATGATGCAAGGCTTTAATGCATTATGCCTAAGTGTATTTTCACCAGGTAAAGAAAGCTTTTCATGATCTACCCAATGAGGACAATTAAACCCCTAACAATCTAGAACCCAGAGATTGAGTCTTCTGGAAACAACATCAGAGAAAAGCTGCCCTTTTCACCTACACTGGAGCAAAACTTCAGGACCTTTAAACTGGGGTCTATAATATCACAACTCAGAAGGGCCTTCCAGACTCTTGGAAATGGGCACCCAATGGAGGCTTTGAGGTAAAGCTTACTGAGAGGGTTTGTCCCCAGAAGCACATAGCATTCTAGACATGGACAGTTTTCCTAAGATCACAAATCAAGACTTCTCTGCTATCATGAGCCTCTTGCCTCTTTTAAGTTTTTCCTTGTTCATGCCCCTATGAACAATAGAACTGGAAAAAAGATCTTGTGTGCACCCATGGGGCATACTTTTATATGTGGAGGATTTCACAGCCAACCTTACACATGGGCAACCTTATACCTTGAGGTATAGAAAATGAAAAGCCAGGCGAGCCACTGTGGCTTACGTCTGTAATCCCAGCACTTTGGGAGGCCGAGGTGGGTGGATCATGTGGGTGGATCATGAGGTCAGGGGATCGAGACCATCCTGGCTAACACAGATGAAACCCTGTCTCTACTAAAAATACGAAAATATTAACCAGATGTGATGGCAGGCACCTCTGGTCCCAGCTACTCCGGAGGCTGAGGCAGGAGAATGGTGTGAACTCGGGAAGTGGAGCTTGCAGTGAGCTGAGATCGTGCCACTGCACTCCAGCCTGGGCGACAGTGCGAGACTCCGTCAGAAAGGAAAAAAAAAAGAAAGAAAGAAAATGAAAAGCCAGTGTGAGTGAGGAATTTAAGGGTGCATTTGTTGGTTCATCATCAGTCAGAAACAGAACATTGGTCCATTCCTGTTAACCTATATTCTAAGTTAACTAGAACATTGCCAGGAGGCCTTCACCCTTCAGGGTGGGAATCATTTGTTAGCTTCCTTTATCTGTGGTTTGGAATAAATGAGTCAACGAATAGAAATTTGTCCCTCCTAATAGGCTTTATATCAGATTCTACTGCAAATGCTGTTGATTTACAACAGACTTTAAAAAATTATCTTGCTAAAGTTATGCTAAATAATACATTGCTCTGGAATACTTACTGGTGTAACAGAATAATCTGTAGAGTTCCTGACACTTCTTATTGTACATGTATAAATATATGGGGTATTATAGAGATTTAGTTGTAGGGAATTAACAAGCTCCTTGGTTGAAATTAGTGGATTCTTTTTGTAGCTCATTCTTTGCTCTATTTGATTTTAGTTGGTTTAGTTTATGAAGGCCCTGGCTAAAAAGCATACTTCAAACTCTTAGTGTTATTTTCCTCATAGTAATAACAGTAGTCTCCCTGGCGCACACTATTTTCTCAAAAGTTTTAAATGTTTTCATGCAGCTTTCTGTAGAATATCAAATGGTCTCACTTCAGTTGGAATGACAAAAACTCAAAGAAATGCACGACCATGAGGACACCATCACCTATGAATGACATACTGAGACCAGAGGCCAGAAACTCAAAATGATGGTAACTGAAAGTAGTGCCAAAACTTAGTTTGGTCGCACTCTCACCTGAGTGAGAACCAGACCAAAAAGGTGAACTTTTTTTTTTTTTCTTTGAGACGGAGTCTCGCTCTGTTGCTGGAGCACAGTGGCGCGATCTCGGCTCACTGCAAGCTCCGCCTCCTGGGTTCACGCCATTCTCTTGCCTTAGCCTCCCGAGTAGCTGGGACTACAGGTGCCTGCCACTATGCCCGGCTAATATTTTTGTATTTTCAGTAGAGACAGGGTTTCACCATGTTAGTCAGGACGGTCTCGATCCCCTGACCTTGTGACTCACCCGCCAAGGCCTCTGAAAGTGCTGGGATTACAGGCGTGAGCCACCGCGCCCGCCCAGAGGTGGAGAACTTTTAAACAAAATTATTGGATGCCACTGTATTGGACTGAGCATGTGCACTAGGCCACAACAGACCAGTCAAAACAAAAATGTCATCACTCACCAAATGCAACATAATCAAGCTGAAACTAGGAGGCAGCAGACAGATCCCAAAGCAAACCATTTTTTTTCCTCCTGAGAACAGGGGATTCCAGCATAATAAACTAGTACCTTTTGCTCTAACCCTTACCAAAAAAACTAACCCAAAGTCCTTGTACCTATTACAAATTCCACTGTTCTGCTATGTTTCAGTGGGATTTGAAACCAAATAAGTACATTTACAATGATGGCAGAGAGACACAAATGCCTAAAGTTTTGGTCAGCCTCTAAAAGAGGGGAATTGTTCAATTAAGTTTGGCCTAAAGCTGCCTCCTTACATATTTTAAGTTCAGCCAAAAGGTTTCTCCATACGTAGTAAATGTAACCTAACTAGATATGTAAAGAGAATGTAACCTACTCTTGTACCAATTACCACATTTGGGCAAATCAAAGGCAGCCAACTGTTCAAACCATGTTTAGATAGGCAAATGCCCAGCTGTAAGCAATCCAGCTGTTTCTGTACCTCACTTCCATTTTCTGTATGTCACTTTCCTTTTTCTGTCCATAAATCTCTGACCATAAGGCAGCCCTGGAGTCTCTCTGAACCTATTTTGGTTCAGGGGCCTAATTTGAAAATTGCTCTTTGCTCAATTAAAATCTTAAATTTAATTTGTCTACAGTTCTGTTTGTTTTGTTTTCTTTTATTTTAACAGAGTACCATCCTGGTTAGGACTGGGAGGACTCACTCATGCTCTTCAGACCTCCCAGTGGTTTGTGTGGACTAGTAAGCAGTTAAGACTCATCCTTGTAACTGTCCTTTAACCCAAGGAATTTGTGTTGCTTCTGACTGCAAAGTCTTTCAGAGTGAGCAACAGTGCCCCCCTCCACACACACACACACACACACACACACACACACACATTCCTTCTCTAAACTTCTTTTTTCAGTCAATTCCACATCGAAATACATCTTGCCTCTCAGTCACCTACATGCAAAAGCCCACACAGAATATCATAAAATATTGCTAAAGGTGTTTGTTCCTTGAAAATCAGTTCACATGATTATGCTTTTATGAATATAGTAAGAATGACACAGAAAGCTTCTTGGTTCTGGGTGGCTAATTAGTATCTCAGAGTCTTAGTTCTCAGGTAACATTCCCAGATACTAAATTATTAATGGATAGCCTCCCCAGATTCAAAGGCTGAATGCAAACCCCAAATGACTCTAGGAAAGCTCACAAGTTGTTCACTGTGCATTTGGCTTAATTAACTGTCTGAGAAAACACATTTTACATTTGCTCAGACAAACTACTTTGTGAGGAAAAAGTTCTGCAAGTAATATAACTTATGGCCCATACTAACTGTTCTGTCATCCACTTCCTTCTTACAACCTCCCTGCTCTCTCGACCCAGCCATGCAGGACAGGCTATTTATTCATGCCAGGAGCAAACTGGATGCTGAAAGAACAAAACTAAAAGTGAAAAACCTGCAGTTAATGCAGATTAATGGCATAGAAATGAAGCACTTGAGATGCCAGTGAAATAGGAGTCCCCTGACCCTGCCCCCTTATGTGAGCAGGAGCACACAGATGAGCAGGAGCAGGTCCTGGGGCGAGCACTTTGGGCTACAGCCCCATGATAGTGTCTAGGGGTGGGTACCTGTGACTCCCGAATCCCCGGTGGGCATGTTACAGTCCTCTTTTAGCTCTGCTGTTTGCAGACAACTTAAGTGTTAACCAGCTCAGTGCCCTCTTGGTACCTGGGTCCTTGTCTGGCATCCAGGAAGAATCAGGTCACATGGACAAACTGAATGATGGTAAATGTAGTAGAATTTTATTGCTGGATGGAGGTGGCTCTCAGCAGGATGGATGGGGAGCTGGAAAGGGGATGGAGCGGGAAGATGATCTTCCCCTGGAGTTCGGCCATCCCATGGCCGATCTCTCCAAGCATCCCCAGCCAAGCTCCTCTCCATGTTCAGGTGCTCCTCTTCTCTCCTCTGCCATGCCACTCTTCTGCTCCTCTGCTCTTGGGCTCAAGGAACTTGGGGTTTATGGGTACAGGATGGGGGTGTGGTGGGCTAGAGTGGTCTTGGAAAAGGCAACATTTGGGCACAAAAACAAGAATGCCTCTTCCCATTCAGGGCTGTGGGTTTCCAGGCTTGAGGGTGGGGGCCTTTGCCAGGGAACCACCCTCTTCTAGCCAGTGTTTTCTTGCCTCCTGTCCATATCACTGAGATTGAATGAAGTCCAGAGTTTGTGTTATAACACAGAAGGCCCACAGCCAGGGGGTGGGAGAACCATCAGAACAGCAGGACCACCCCATTCCCTGTAGTACCTTCTCTCCCTCTCACCACAGCCCCTTCCTGGTGAGCATTAGAGTTATCAAAAGAGGACCATGACTTTTCATACAGAAGGTTGCTGATTCATGTGGATTTAGACAGTCTCCCTGAATGGTTTCTCATTACAATAGCCATTTCCATGGCCTCTGCTCCATTTCCACCCCAACGAGGTCTACAATAAATAATGATACTAACTACCGAGAGTTAGCATCAGACTCCATAGGTTTAAGAGTAAAGTCCTCTACAAGACTGCCCTGATTTCAGATACCAGCCACATGTTCTGGGGTTCCCTAGGCCATCCACATTTCTGACTGACTTGGCTACAAATTCAGGAGTTCTAATAATCAACCTGCCTTAGGTTTGATAATTCACTAGAACAACTCTCAGAACTCAGAAAAGCACTGGACTTAGAGTTACAGCTTTGTCAGAAAAAATACATAGAGGGCAAGTTCTAGAAGAGTCCCGATGCAGATCTTTAATGCACTCTCCCATGCATTCAGAGCATCACCTTCCATGTAGTGTATTTACCAACCCGGAAGCTCCCCCAAACCTCCCGTGTCCAGAATTTAATTGGTGTCTTATTACATAGGCACAACGAGATGGAGCAGGGACCCCTTCTAGGGCCTTGCCAGCTCCTTTCCCCATCCCAAACATGAAAATAAAGGAAAATCTTTTCCTTCAAAGGAAATTCCAGGCACCTAGCTAGTCTTGAGAAGTAAATGAGCAACCTGATAAGCAAGAAGGTAATAATAGCTTAAGACAATAACCAAGAAGTTAGAGCCACAAGATGTTTGGCTCTCTGTAAAAACTAACATTGTCCCTAGATTGTTTTTCAGAAACCCAGATCCCTACCAAATGGAAAATGCCATCTGTTGCCACATAGACCTCAGATAAGGAGGAACTGAGGACTGAAATCCCAAGTTTTTACGCAGAGTTTTGCTTCTTTAACCAATAATAAATCAGAGAATCTTTGAATCCACCTATGACCTTTGAAAGCCTCCATTTCAAGATAGTCCACCTTTTCAGGCCAAACCAATATATAACCTGTATGCATTGATTTACAATTTTGCCTGTAACTTCTGTTTTCCTAAAATCTACCCCTCTCTTTAAAAACCTTTGCTTGCATGCCATCAGAGAGGTAGGGTCTTAACCATGAGTTGCTTAATTCTCCTTGCATGGTGCCTTGAAAACAGATTCCTTCCTTTCTCTCACTGCAATGGCTTGGTGTGAATGTTTGGACTTACTACACCAGCGTGAGTGGACTCAGGTTTGGTACAGTAACAACCATTGATTAAATCATTAGCTATATGATTGAGCTTAATCTCCAGCCCTCTTCCCCTTCTTGCAGGTCTGGCTGGCCCAAAGTTCCCACTTTGGGGGTTTGTGGTTGGTCTTTCTCATGACCAGCCCCCATCCCGCAGCTAAAAACCCACCTTGAACTGTTTCAGTTAGCATAACAAAGACATTCTCTCCTTAGGGAAATTCCAAGAGTTTTTGAATCACTGGGCCAGGAAGGAGAACAAAGAATGGATATATTTTTTATTATACCAAGACTTTATTTTTATCTACATTATAATAACTCTTGAACATATCATCTTTGATCCCCAGACCTGAATATTCATCTCCCTATTTGATCTCTATTTCATTGTCTCATAGTTTCTTCATATTCAGTATGACTAAAACTAAACTGATCTTCCTCTAACACAATTTATCAGTAGAGTTTAATCAGAGAAACAGAATCACTAGATGTAATAGGTAATGAGAGATTTATGATAGGGACTTCACCTGATGCAGTTGTGGGAACTGGTTAAATCAAGGGTTCCTGACCCCCGGCCCATGGACCAGTTGTACTCTGTGGCCTGTTAGGAACTGCGCCACACAGCAAGAAGTGAGCGATGGGCAAGCCAGCAAAGCTTTATCTGTATTTACAGCTACTCCCCATTGCTCATATTACTGCCTGAGTTCTGCCTCCTGTCAGATCAGAAGTGGCATTAGATTCTCATAGGAACACAAACCCTATTGTGAACTGCACATGACCTAGGTTGTGTGCTCCTTATGAGAATCAAATGCCTGATGATCTGGCACTGTCTTTCATTACCCCCAGATGGGGCCATCTAGTTGCAGGTAAACAAGCTTAGGGCTCCCACTGATTCTATAGTATGGTGAGTTGTATAATTATTTCATCATATATTACAATGTAGTAACAATAGAAATAAAGCGCACAATAAATGTAATGCGCTTGATTCATCCCAAAACCAATCCCACCCCTGGTGTGTGGAAAAATTATCTTCCGTGAAACAAGTCCCTGGTGCCAAAAGGGTTGGGGACCGCTGAGTTAAGCCATCTCTTTGAGGCTGTTGTCTTTGTACCTGGTGCTTGAGCCTGCAGTCAGCAAGGGAAAAATAGGTAGATGAGAAGTAGGGGAGAGCCAAGAAACTGAAACACATGACGATTAGCTGGGACCCATGAGAACTACATGGAGCCTACATTGCTCTCTCACTGCCTCAAGCCTCTAACCTGCATGATGTAAGTCACCTGCAAGAGAAGCGACATCTCTATTGAAACAAAAATTAGCTGGTTGTGGTGGCGGGTGCCTGTAGTCCCAGCTACTCGGGAGGCTGAGGCAGGAGAATTGCTGGAACCTGGGAGGCAGAGGTTGCAGTGAGCTGAGATCATGCCACTGAACTTCATCCTGGGCGACAGAGTGAGACCCTGCTGAAAGAAAAAGAAAGAAAAGGAGGGAGGGAAGGAGGGAGGAAGGAAGGAAGGAGAGAGAGAGAAAGAAAAGAAAGAAAGAAAAAGGAAGAAAGAAAGAAAAAGGAAGGAAGGAAGGAAGAGGAGATCATCTGGGCATGGTGGCTCACATGGAGGCTAAGACAGGTGGATCACTTGCCATCAGGAGTTCGAGACCAGCCTGGCCAACATGGCAAAACCCCGTCTCTACTAAAAATATAAAAATCAACTGGGCATGGTGGTGCATGCCTGTAGTCCCACCTACTTTGAAGGCTGAGGCAGGAGAATCACTTGAACCTGGGAGGCAGAGGTTGCAGTGAGCTGAGATCATGCCACTGCACTCCAGCATGGGTGACAGAGCCAGATTCTGTCTCAAAAAAAAAAAAAAAAAAATAGTCAGTACAAAAACCAGAATGATGAACTTGTATAATTAGAGCTGACAATATAGGTGTTAAACACTCCTAATTAATTATATCACTGGACTGTAGCCTTTAGGATATTGTCATGAGAACTGTATGAAGTCATTTTATTCTCAATGATCCCTGCTTATACCAATGTTTTAAAATCAAGAAATATATATGTATCTGGCAGGAGGTGAAGAAGCTGCAAGCCTTGCCAACAAGGAAACCTCTAGATAAATGACAACATGCATGAGCTAAAATAGCCACTGGTGCCTCTGTACCAATCTTCCAGCATAGAAAGAATATGGATGCTGCTTCACTTCTGCCTTCAGAATCTCAAACAAAATGGCTCTTGTGGCCTCTACTAATTTGGAACTATTCAGGAAAGGGGATACTCAGAACTGTCTTTCCAACTTAGCTAAATTGATAGAGTATAAATTGTTAGCACTCAACCCAAAAGACTAATTCCCCCTGCCATTCTTCCATATTTCATTGAATGGTCCCATCTTCTACCTAGATTTTTTTTTTAATTTATTTATTATTATTATACTTTAAGTTGTAGGGTACATGTGCATAACGTGCAGGTTTGTTACATATGTATACTTGTGCCATGTTGCTGTGCTGTACCCATCAACTCGTCATTTACATCAGGTATAACTCCCAATGCAATCCCTCCCCCCTCCCCCCTCCCCATGATAGGCCCCGGTGTGTGATGTTCCCCTTCCTGAGTCCGAGTGATCTCATTGTTCAGTTCCCACCTATGAGTGAGAACATGCGGTGTTTGGTTTTCTGTTCTTGTGATAGTTTGCTAAGAATGATGGATTCCAGCTGCATCCAAGTCCCTACAAAGGACTCAAACTCATCCTTTTTTATGGCTGCATAGTATTCCATGGTGTATATGTGCCACATTTTCTTAATCCAATCTGTCACTGATGGACATTTGGGTTGATTCCAAGTCTTTGCTATTGTGAATAGTGTTGCAATAAACATACGTGTGCATGTGTCTTTATAGCAGCATAATTTATAATCCTTTGGGTATATACCCAGTAATGGGATGGCTGGGTCATATGGTACATCTAGTTCTAGATCCTTGTGGAATCGCCATACTGTTTTCCATAATGGTTGAACTAGTTTACAATCCCACCACCAGTGTAAAAGTGTTCCTATTTCTCCACATCCTCTCCAGCACCTGTTGTTTCCTGACTTTTTAATGATTGCCATTCTAACTGGTGTGAGATGGTATCTCATTGTGGTTTTGATTTGCATTTCTCTGATGGCCAGTGATGATGAGCATTTTTTCATGTGTCTTTGGCTGTATGAATGTCTTCTTTTGAGAAATGTCTGTTCATATCCTTTGCCCACTTTTTGATGGGGTTGTTTGTTTTTTTCTTGTAAATTTGTTTGAGTTCTTTGTAGGTTCTGGATATTAGCCCTTTGTCAGATGACTAGATTGCAAAAATTTTCTCCCATTCTGTAGGTTGCCTGTTCACTCTGATGGTAGTTTCTTTTGCTGTGCAGAAGCTCTTTAGTTTAATGAGATCCCATTTGTCAATTTTGGCTTTTGCTGCCGTTGTTTTTGGTGTTTTAGACATGAAGTCTTTGCCCATGCCTATGTCCTGAATGGTATTACCTAGGTTTTCCTCTAGGATTTTTATGGTATTAGGTCTAACATTTAAGTCTCTAATCCATCTTGAATTAATTTTTGTATAAGGAGTAAGGAAAGGATCCAGTTTCAGCTTTCTACTTATGGCTAGCCAATTTTCCCAGCACCATTTATTAAATAGGGAATCCTTTCCCCATTTCTTGTTTTTGTCAGGTTTGTCAAAGATCAAATGGCTGTAGATGTGTGGTATTATTTCTGAGGACTCTGTTCTGTTCCATTGGTCTATATCTCTGTTTTGGTACCAGTACCATGCTGTTTTGGTTACTGGAGCCTTGTAGTATAGTTTGAAGTCAGGTAGCGTGATGCCTCCAGCTTTGTTCTTTTGACTTAGGATTGTCTTGGAGATGCGGGCTCTTTTTTGGTTCCATATGAACTTTAAAGCAGTTTTTTCCAATTCTGTGAAGAAACTCATTGGTAGCTTGATGGGGATGGCATTGAATCTATAAATTCCCTTGGGCAGTATGGCCATTTTCACGATATTGGTTCTTCCTATCCATGAGCATGGTATGTTCTTCCATTTGTTTGTGTCCTCTTTTATTTCACTGAGCAGTGGTTTGTAGTTCTCCTTGAAGAGGTCCTTTACATCCCTTGTCAGTTGGATTCCTAGGTATTTGATTCTCTTTGAAGCAATTGTGAATGGAAGTTCATTCCTGATTTGGCTCTCTGTTTGTCTGTTACTGGTGTATAAGAATGCTTGTGATTTTTGCACATTAATTTTGTATCCTGAGACTTTGCTGAAGTTGCTTATCAGCTTAAGGAGATTTTGGGCTGAGACAATGGGGTTTTCTAAATATACAATCATGTCATCTGCAAACAGGGACAATTTGACTTCTTCTTTTCCTAACTGAATACCCTTGATTTCTTTCTCTTGCCTGATTGCCCTAGCCAGAACTTCCAACACTATGTTGAATAGGAGTGGTGAAAGAGGACATCCCTGTCTTGTGCCAGTTTTCAAAGGGAATTTTTCCAGTTTTTTCCCATTCAGTATGATATTGGCTGTGGGTTTGTCATAAATAGCTCTTATTATTTTGAGGTACGTTCCATCAATACCGAATTTATTGAGCGTTTTTAGCATGAAGGGCTGTTGAATTTTGTCAAAAGCCTTTTCTGCATCAATTGAGATAATCATGTGGTTCTTGTCTTTGGTTCTGTTTATATGCTGGATTATGTTTATTGATTTGCGAATTTTGAACCAGCCTTGCATCCCAGGGATGAAGCCCACTTGATCATGGTGGATAAGCTTTTTGATGTGTTGCTGAATCCGGTTTGCCAGTATTTTATTGAGGATTTTTGCATCGATGTTCATCAGGGATATTGGTCTAAAATTCTCTTTTTTTGTTGTGTCTCTGCCAGGCTTTGGTATCAGGATGATGTTGGCCTCATAAAATGAGTTAGGGAGGAATCCCTCTTTTTCTATTGATTGGAATAGTTTCAGAAGGAATGGTACCAACTCCTCCTTGTACCTCTGGTAGAATTCAGCTGTGAATCCATCTGGTCCTGGACTTTTTTTGCTTGGTAGGCTATTAATTGTTGCCTCAATTTCAGAGCCTGCTATTGGTCTATTCAGGGATTCAACTTCTTCCTGGTTTAGTCTTGGAAGAGTGTAAGTGTCCAGGAAATTATCCATTTCCTGTAGATTTTCCAGTTTATTTGCGTAGAGGTGTTTATAGTATTCTCTGATGGTAGTTTGTATTTCTGTGGGGTCGGTGGTGATATCCCCTTTATCATTTTTAATTGCATCGATTTGATTCTTCTCTCTTTTCTTCTTTATTAGTCTGGCTAGTGGTCTGTCAATTTTGTTGATCTTTTCAAAAAACCAACTCCTGGATTCATTGATTTTTTGGAGGGTTTTTTGTGTCTCTATCTCCTTCAGTTCTGCTCTGATCTTAGTTATTTCTTGCCTTCTGCTAGCTTTCGAATGTGTTTGCTCTTGCTTCTCTAGTTGTTTTAATTGTGATGTTAGAGTGTCAATTTTAGATCTTTCCTGCTTTCTCTTGTGGGCATTTAGTGCTATAAATTTCCCTCTACACACTGCTTTAAATGTGTCCCAGAGATTCTGGTATGTTGTATCTTTGTTCTCATTGGTTTCAAAGAACATCTTTATTTCTGCCTTCATTTCGTTATGTACCCAGTAGTCATTCAGGAGTAGGTTGTTCAGTTTCCATGTAGTTGAGCGGTTTTGATTGAGTTTCTTAGTCCTGAGTTCTAGTTTGATTGCACTGTGGTCTGAGAGACAGTTTGTTATAATTTCTGTTCTTGTACATTTGCTGAGGAGTGCTTTACTTCCAATTACGTGGTCAATTTTGGAGTAAGTATGATGTGGTGCTGAGAAGAATGTATATTCTGTTGATTTGGGGTGGAGAGTTCTATAGATGTCTATTAGGTCTGCTTGCTGCAGAGATGAGTTCAATTCCTGGATATCCTTGTTAACTTTCTGTCTCGTTGATCTGTCTAATGTTGACAGTGAAGTGTTGAAGTCTCCCATTATTATTGTATGGGAGTCTAAGTCTCTTTGTAAGTCTCTAAGGACTTGCTTTATGAATCTGGGTGCTCCTGTATTGGGTGCATATATATTTAGGATAGTTAGCTCTTCCTGTTGAATTGATCCCTTTACCATTATGTAATGGCCTTCTTTGTCTCTTTTGATCTTTGATGGTTTAAAGTCTGTTTTATCAGAGACTAGTACTGCAACCCCTGCTTTTTTTTGTTCTCCATTTGCTTGGTAAATCTTCCTCCATCCCTTTATTTTGAGCCTATGTATGTCTCTGCATGTGAGATGGGTCTCCTGAATACAGCAGACTGATGGGTCTTGACTCTTTATCCAGTTTGCCAGTCTGTGTCTTTTAATTGGACCATTTAGTCCATTTACATTTAAGGTTAAGATTGTTATGTGTGAACTTGATCCTGCCATTATGATATTAACTGGTTATTTTGCTCGTTAGTTGATGCAGTTTCTTCCTAGCCTCGATGGTCTTTACATTTTGGCATGTTTTTGCAATGGCTGGTACTGGTTGTTCCTTTCCATGTTTAGTGCTTCCTTCAGGGTCTCTTGTAAGGCAGGCCTAGTGGTGACAAAATCTCTAAGCATTTGCTTATCTGTAAAGGATTTTATTTCTCCTTCACTTATGAAACTTAGTTTGGCTGGATATGAAATTCTGGGTTTAAAATTCTTTTCTTTAAGAATGTTGAATATTGGCCCCCCATTCTCTTCTGGCTTGTAGAGTTTCTGCTGAGAGATCTGCTGTTAGTCTGATGGGCTTCCCTTTGTGGGTAACCCGACCTTTCTTTCTGGCTGCCCTTAAGATTTTTTCCTTCATTTCAACTTTGGTGAATCTGGCAATTATGTGTCTTGGAATTGCTCTTCTCGAGGAGTATCTTTGTGGCATTCTCTGTATTTCCTGGATTTGAATGTTGGCCTGCCCTACTAGGTTGGGGAAGTTCTCCTGGATGATATCCTGAAGAGTTTTCCAACTTGGTTCCATTTTCCCCCTCACTTTCAGGCACCCCAATCAGACGTAGATTTGGTCTTTTTACATTATCCCATACTTCTTGCAGGCTTTGTTCATTTCTTTTTCTTCTTTTTTCTTTTGGTTTCTCTTCTCGCTTCATTTCATTCATTTGATCCTCAATCACTGATACTCTTTCTTCCAGTTGATCGAGTCTGTTACTGAAGCTTGTGCATTTGTCACGTATTTCTCGTGTCATGGTTTTCTTCGTTTAGGACCTTCTCTGCATTAATTACTCTAGCCATCAATTCTTCCACTTTTTTTTCAAGATTTTTAGTTTCTTTGCGCTGGGTACGTAATTCCTCCTTTAGCTCTGAGAAATTTGATGGACTGAAGCCTTGTTCTCTCTTCTCGTCAAAGTCATTCTCCGTCCAGCTTTGATGCGTTGCTGGCGATGAGCTGCGCTCCTTTGCCAGGGGAGATGCGCTCTTATTTTTTGAATTTCCAGCTTTTCTGCCCTGCTTTTTCCCCATCTTTGTGGTTTTATCTGCCTCTGGTCTTTGATGATGGTGATGTACTGATGGGGTTTTGGTGTAGGTGTCCTTCCTGTTTGATAGTTTTCCTTCTAACAGTCAGGACCCTCAGCTGTAGGTCTGTTGGAGATTGCTTGAGGTCCACTCCAGACCCTGTTTGCCTGGGTATCAGCAGCAGAGGCTGCAGAAGATAGAATATTGCTGAACAGCTAGTGTACCTGTCTGATTCTTGCTTTGGAAGCTTCCTCTCAGGGGTGTACTCCTCCCTGTGAGGTGTGGGGTGTCAGGCTGCCCCTAGTGGGGGATGTCTCCCAGTTAGGCTACTCAGGGGTCAGGGACCCACTTGAGCAGGGAGTCTGTCCCTTCTCAGATCTCAACCTCCGTGTTGGGAGATCCACTGCTCTCTTCAAAGCTGTCAGACAGAGTCGTTTGCGTCTGCAGAGGTGTCTGCTGGGTTTGTTTAGTTTACTGTGCCCTGTCCCCAGAGGTGGAGTCTACAGAGACAGGCAGGTTTCCTTGAGCTGCTGTGAGCTCCACCCAGTTCGAGCTTCCCAGCAGCTTTGTTTACCTACTTAAGCCTCAGCAATGGCGGGCGCCCCTCCCCCAGCCTTGCTGCTGCCTTGCCGGTAGATCACAGACTGCTGCGCTAGCAATGAGGGAGGCTCCGTGGGTGTGGGACCCTCCAGGCCAGGTGTGGGATATGATCTCCTGGTGTGCCTGTTTGCTTAAAGCGCTGTATTGGGGTGGGAGTTACCCGATTTTCCAGGTGTTGTGTGTCTCAGTTCCCCTGGCTAGGAAAAGGGACTCCCTTCCCCCTTGCGCTTCCCAGGTGAGGCAATGCCTCGCCCTGCTTCAGCTCTCGCTGGTCGGGCTGCAGCAGCTGACCAGCACCGATCGTCCGGCACTCCCCAGTGAGATGAACCCAGTACCTCAGTTGAAAATGCAGAAATCACCGGTCTTCTGTGTCGCTCGCGCTGGGAGTTGGAGACTGGAGCTGCTCCTATTCGGCCATCTTGCTCCGCGCCCCCCCACCTAGATTTTTAAGTCATAAATATTGGGGAGTTATTCTCAGCTTCCCTCTCTCTCTCACATAATCTACATTGGATCAATCACAAATCTTTCTTTCTTATATCTTCTATAGTCGAGTCCCTTGATTCACCCTACCACTATCTAGGTCCACATCGCTATCACTGAGAGTTTAATATCTGCCTTTTAGATGAATCCCCTTTAGCCTTTGCCAAAAAGATGAAGTCTAAAATCATTTCCAAAGCTTGTAATGCTCTTTACCATATGGCTGTTTTCTACCTTGCTGCCTACCCTTCTCTAGCCACTCTGGATAGCTTTTAATACCTCATAAACTCCATGCTCCCTCTGCCCAGGACCTTGGTACATGCTTTCCTTCTGATGGGCCCTTCTTCTTACTCCTAGCATAGCTAATATCTCCCACTCCTCTCTGACAGACAAAAGAGATGAAATTATAAAGCATTTGTAAGTGAAAGCATCAAAACGTCTCCTCTTTGTTCAAGCAAGAATGTCCACCTTCAGGCCGGGTGCAGTGACTCATGCCTGTAATCCCAGCATTTTGGGAGGCTGAGGTGGGCGGATTGTGAGGTCAGGAGATCAAGATCATCCTGGCTAACACATATAGTGGTTTGTGTCCCATGTTATTATGATATAATATGAAGATATAGAGATATAGAAGATATAGAGAAAAGTCAAGACAATTATAGCACAGCTAAAGCCCAAACCCAGAAAAATGAAAATTTATGACATATAAATCAAATATAGAGAATTTTAATTTAGGACTTGATTATGACGATAACTGTGTGAAGATACTGACTGAAAATGAGCCCACACTGGTAAATTTAAGATGCGAAATTTAACAAATGAAATATTGCTTAGTATCAAAGTACCATTTACAGTTACTGAAATGAAGGACATTATTGTTGACTGGCAGGCACTATAGTCAGTACAAAAACCAGAATGATGAACTTGTATAATTAGAGCTGACAATATAGGTGTTAAACACTCCTAATTAATTATATCACTGGACTGTAGCCTTTAGGATATTGTCATGAGAACTGTATGAAGTCATTTTATTCTCAATGATCCCTGCTTATACCAATGTTTTTAAATCAAGAAAGATAAGCAATGGTTTTCTCTTTCCTCTAGTTATCCTAATACTGGCTTTCCTTTTCTTATCCATATTTCCCCAGAATGTGGACCTTTTACTTAATACCTTTGTTCAACATGGATCCAAAACCATCATAATTTATTTTTCCATAATATTGCCCCCAAACCAACCACAATTAATAGCTGCAAAGTGTTAGTCACAACTAAATCAGTGTTTTGGGTATTACTGCTCAGTCTGTGAAAGCTCTTAACAAG
Organism: Macaca mulatta; assembly: GCF_049350105.2. NCBI lineage: Eukaryota > Metazoa > Chordata > Mammalia > Primates > Cercopithecidae > Macaca > Macaca mulatta. The sequence continues at coordinate 122,065,983 of NC_133408.1, forward strand.
CAGATTGTGGAGGAATCTTGATTGACAGGCTACACTTCTGCTGAGATGCACTTTGGCAAATTGTAAATATTTGTTCAATTACATGAAAAGACTAAAATCGGGCCCATCTTTGTTAATATTGTTACTTGATTTTAAGTTTTACACTACCTTTTCTGGGGCTTTCCAATTCCTTGGGAAGTGCTATAATATATCCTATCAATTTTTCAAACTGTTTATTGACCACCTACTCAAGGCAGTGTTGGTTATATCTGCGTGGAGTAAATCACTAAACCCCCCTCCCCGCTCCCTCCCCAACTCCCCCCTCCCCTTTCCGGCTTCATTTTATCATCTCCGCTCTCTGGCATTTCACTTCAGTCCTGCAATCTGCCCTAGCCTGGAGAAGACTCCAAAAGGAGAGAAAATTAGCCTCCAGAACTCCTCCATCAGAATTGTCAGAGTACTGCAGGGCTGGAACAAAGAATGCTGTGTTCCGCACTATTGCGGCGTGAGCTGCCCGTGGAAGAAGAGGGAAAGCTGTGTCACTCTCAGGGTGGATGTGGACTTCATGTGGCATTCACCCCGGACTCCTAGCTCTAGGTACCCAGGACTGCTGCTCCAAGGCAGAGGCAGTGCTGACAATAGAAGTTACCACTTTGGGGTCCCTCACTATGTGCCAGACACTTTGCTAGGCAATTCATATACTTTGTCACATTGAATAGCACTAGCAACCCTATGAGAGAGACTATTATTATGTCTACTTTACAAATGCAACTGTGACAGAGAGAGTCTAAGTAATTTCCCTAAGATATCAAGGGAGTGGTGCTCAAAGCCAAGTCTCGTTAAACTCTCAAGACTCTGCTTTTAATCACTCACTATACCATATTGAGGGCCCATATAGTGATAAAAATAGAAGTGAAAATAAGTTCCCAGAGTGTGAAGTCATTTATCACTTCAACATGTTTTGAGCATGTACTCTGTGCCCCTTTGTAAGGCCAGCCCCTTTCCTGCGCCTAGTTCCCACCTCCAAGCACATCACTCCAGCAATTCTCTCTTCTTTCTTTTGCATCATCATTTCCCTTTCTAGTAGATTGTTCCCATCATCAAACAAATACACTGTTATTTCTCCCATCTCAAAGCAATCATTTCTAGACTCTACATCCTCCTCCTCCTACCACCCCATTTCTCTGTTCCCCTTTAGAGCAAAACTCATCGAATGAATCATGCATTCTCACCGGCATTCAGAAATTCCAAGTGGCTTTGTGTTCCTTCTATGTATTCTCCATCGGAATCGGAGGTTTAAAATTATGCAGACATCATCCACTTTTTACCGTAGGCCATTTCTTTTAGCAGATTAAACATTAAATTATATTTTTCATTTCAAATGTGGCTTTTTTTTTTTTATTAGGTAAGAACTTAGCAATAAAGAGATACGGATTCAGCCTTGGAAGGGATGGTAGAATTATTTTAATGTTCTGCTGTTTTGCCAACATTGCATAACACCAGAGTTGGAAAGATGGAGCAATCAATAGAAACCCATTGCCACAACTCAGAGAAAGCATTTAAAGAAAGTTCCCTCGTAGGCTGGGCGCAGTGGTTCACGCCTGTAATTCCAGCACTTTGGGAGGCTGAGGCAGGCAGATCACCTGAGGTCAGGAGTTCGTGACCAGCCTGACCAACATGGTGAAACCCCATCTCTACTAAAAATACAAAAATTAGCCAGATGTGGTGGTGCGTGCCTGTAATCCCAGCTACTTTGGAGGCTGAGGCAGGAGAATTGCTTGAACCCAGGAGGTGGAGGTTGCAGTGAGCCAAGATTGCACCACTGCACTCCAGCCTGGGCAACAGAGTGAGATTCTGTCTAAAAAAAAAAGAAAGAAAGTTCCCCCATAGTGACGTCATGAAGTATTCTTTTCTTTCTTTCTCTTTTTTTCCTTTTTTTTTTTTTTTTTTTTTTTTTGAGACAGTCTTGTTTTGTCACCCAGGCTGGAGTGCAGTGGTGCAATCTCAGCTCACTGCAAGCTCTGCCTCCCAAGTTCACGCCATTCTCCTGCTTCAGCCTCCCCAGCAGCTGGGACTACAGGCACCCGCCACCATGCCTGGCTAATTTTTTTGTATTTTTAGTAGTAAGTGGGGTTTCACCGTGTTAGCTAGGATGGTCTCGATCTCCTGACCTCGTGATCCCTCTGCCTCGGCCTCCCAAAGTGCTGGAATTACAGGCATGAGCCACCGTGCCCACCGTATTCTTTTTTTTTTTCTACAGATAATCTATTTGATGAAATATTTTGTTATACATTTATATATAAATCATTTTCTGTAAATAAAATTGTGTTTTGAGCATAGCTTGCTTGCTGTGTAAAAAAGATGAAACAGAATAAGCAAACTGAACATAGAGGAACAAAAGAGAGCATTGTGTAAATTATTGGTAATCCAGAGATTGCTTTTGTAATGAAGAGCATTTATCTTTTGTGTAGTTCTAAATGTTCGGGTATCAGGTGTGCTTTACCAAGCATACCTGCATAGGAAGAACACCATTATCAGTTATTTTGTATTTTATCATGTTCCTTTTGTATTACATGGTTCATTTTAAATTCTATAATGAGCATGTACTTGGGCCTCTCTCTGTCAAATGAATTTTTAAAGCAGTTCTAAATGACTCATGAAAGATAATGCTTGGAAAACAACATCATGAGGTAATTCTGATATGATTATTTACATAAACTTGAGTCCCAGCTATTTAAGCAATGTTCTCAAAAAAGAGGTTATGGCCTATTGAGAACAAGCTCTCTAAAATAAACTCACTGTGAAGTTTTTATATAAATGAAACTGTTGTGGGAAGAGAGGAACAAAGAAAGAGAAGGAATGAAATGAGGTAGAATGGGAGATAGAAATAGAGAAGAAAAGAAAAGAGGGAGGACGTGAGGGAAAGAGAGTAAGCAAGCTCTTTTTTAGAATAACTGACTTGTCATTATTGAGTACAGGAATGCCATATGTGTGGGGAAAAAAAAAAGGTCTGGAACCAAAGTGCTGAAAACACAACCATTTAAAAAATAAGTAACTACTTTTTCAACAATTAACAAGATATTAAGTACTATTCTTACCATTGGATATGAAGAAGCTGTATTTAGCTAATTATATATAGATTTTTAAATCCTTGCAAAATAGACTGATGAGATTCATTTTCAAAACTTCTACCAATCAATAGAAAGAAAACATACAGCCCAATTTTAAAAATGGGCAAAAGGCTTAAACAGCCACTTCACAAAAATGGAAATCCAAATAGCCAATAAACAGTGGTACCCAACACTCCTATGAGGAAACTGCAAATTAAAACCACCATAAAGTATCAAGCACAATCACCAGAATGAAAAAGAATGAGAGCACCACTATGTACTACCTGGAATCCTCATACACTGCTGGTAGGAGTATAACTTAGTACAACCAGTTTTGAAGAAAGTTCGGCATTATCTACTGAAGCTGAACATATGCGTATCCTATGGCCCAGCAATTCTACTCCTTTGTATATACCCAAGAAAATACATATTTATAGGCACCAAAAGACACGTACAGGAATGCTCACAATACATCATAGTCAAACACTAGAAAAAACTCAAATGTCCATCAGAAGCAGAACAAATAAACCATGGTATATTTAAGCAACAGGAACAAATAAATCATTGATATATGCAATAATATGGAGGAATTGAAGAAACAAATGCCAAAGCACAAGAAACCAAGAAATATTAAATATGTATGATTCTGTTCACTTAAAGTTCAAAAACAAGAAAAACTAATTTATAGTGAGAGAGGTAGGGAGCTGGTTACCTTTGAGGAATGACGGTGTAAATAAATTAGAAGGGTATATAAGGAGGCTTTCAGGTGCTGGTAATTATCTATTTTTTGATGTGGATGCTACTTACATGAGTATATTCCCATCATGAAAGTTCATCAAGTGTGAAGTTATACCTTGAGCAGTTTTCCATGTGTATGTTTCAATAGGAAGTGTAGGGGAAGAAGGCTGGACACGGTGGCTCATGCCTGTAATCCCAGCACTTTGGGAGGCTGAGGCGGGTGCATCACAAGGTCAGGAGATCGAGACCATCATGGTTAACATGGTGAAACCCCGTCTCTACTAAAAATATACAAACTAGCTAGGCGCAGTGGTGGGCACCTGTAGTCCCAGCTACTTGGGAGGCTGAGGTAGGAGAATAGCGTGAACCCGGGAGGCAGAGCTTGCAATGAGCCAAGATCGTGACACTGCACTCCAGCCTGGGTGACAGAGCGAGACTCAGTCTCAGAAAAAAAAAAGGGAGGGGGGAGCAAGATGGCCGAATAGGAACAGCTCCAGTATCCAGCTCCCAGCGCAAGTGACACAGAAGACAGGTGATTTCTGCATTTTCAACTGAGGTACCGGGTTCATCTCACTAGGGAGTGCCAGACAATCAGTGCTGGTCAACTGCTGCAGCCCGACCAGCGAGAGCTGAAGCAGGGCAAGGCATTGCCTCACCTGGGAAGCGCAAGAGGGAAGGGAATCCCTTTTCCTAGCCAGGGGAACTGAGACACACAACACCTGGAAAATCGGGTAACTCCCACCCCAATACTGCGCTTTACCAAGGGTCTTAGCAAACGGCCCACCAGGAGATTATATCCCACACCTGGTTGGGAGGGTCCCACGCCCATGGAGCCTCCCTCACTGCTAGCACAGCAGTCTGCAATCTAACTGCAAGGCAGCAGCAAGGCTGGGGGAGGGGTGCCTGCCATTGCTGAGGCTTAAGTAGGTAAACAAAGCCGCTGGGAAGCTCGAACTGGGTGGAGCCCAAAGCAGCTCAAGGAGGCCTGCCTGTCTCTGTGGACTCCACCTTTGGGGACAGGGCACAGTTATACAAAAAGCAGCAGAAACCTCTGCAGATGCAAACGACCCTGTCTGACAGCTTGGAAAAGAGCAGTGGATCTCCCAACATGGAGGTTGAGATCTGAGAAGGGACATACTGCCTGCTCAAGTGTGTCCCTGACCCCTGAGTAGCCTAACTAGGAGACATCTCTGACTAGGTGCAGACCGATACCCCACACCTCAGATGGTGGGGTACACCCCTGAGACGAAGCTTCCAAAGCAAGAATCAGACAGGTACACTAGCTGTTCAGCAATATTCTATCTTCTGCAGCCTCTGCTGCTGATATCCAGGCAAACAGGGTCTGGAATGGACCTCAAGCAATCTCCAACAGACCTACAGCTGAGGTTCCTGACTGTTAGAAGGAAAACTAACAAACAGGAAGAACACCCACACCAAAACCCCATCAGTACGTCACCATCATCAAAGACCAAAGGCAGATAAAACCACAAAGATGGGGGAAAAGCAGGGCAGAAAAGCTGGAAATTCAAAAAATAAGAGCGCATCTCCCCTTCCAAAGGAATGCAGCTCATCGCCAGCAACAGATCAAAGCTGGATGGAGAATGACTTTGATGAGTTGAGAGAAGAAGGCTTCAGTCCATCAAACTTCTCAGAGCTAAAGGAGGAATTACGTACCCAATGCAAAGAAACTAAAAATCTTGAAAAAAGAATGGAAGAATGGATAACTAGAATATTCAATGCAGAGAAGACCATAAACGAACTGACAGAGATAAAAACCATGACATGAGAAATACATGACAAATACACAAGCTTCAGTAACCAACTTGATCAACTGGAAGAAAGAGTATCAGCGATTGAGGATCAAATGAATGAAATGAAGTGAGAAGAGAAGTCTAAAGAAAAAAGAGGAAAAAGAAATGAACAAAGCCTTCAAGAAGTATGGGATTATGTGAAAAGACCAAATCTACGTCTGATTGGGGTGCCTGAAAGTGAGGGGGAAAATGGAACCAAGTTGGAAAACACTCTTCAGGATATCATCCAGGAGAAATTCCCCAACCTAGTAAGGCAGGCCAACATTCAAATTCAGGAAATACAGAGAACGCCACAAAGATACTCCTCAAGAAGAGCAACTCCAAGACACATAATTGTCAGATTCACCAAAGTTGAAATGAAGGAAAAAATGTTAAGAGCAGCCAGAGAGAAAGGTCGGGTTACCCACAAAGGGAAGCCCATCAGACTAACAGCAGATCTCTCGGCAGAAACTCTCCAAGCCAGAAGAGAATGGGGGGCCAATATTCAACATTCTTAAAGAAAAGAATTTTAAACCCAGAATTTCATATCCAGCCAAACTAAGTTTCATAAGTGAAGGAGAAATAAAATCCTTTACAGACAAGCAAATGCTAAGAGATTTTGTCACCACCAGGCCTGCCTTACAAGAGACCCTGAAGGAAGCACTAAACATGGAAAGGAACAACCAGTACCAGCCATTGCAAAAACATGCCAAAATGTAAAGACCATCGAGGCTAGGAAGAAACTGCATCAACTAACGAGCAAAATAACCAGCTAATATCATAATGACAGGATCAAGTTAACACATAACAATATTAACCTTAAATGTAAATGGACTAAATGGTCCAATTAAAAGACACAGACTGGCAAATTGGATAAAAAGTCAAGACCCATCAGTTTGCTGTATTCAGGAGACCCATCTCACATGCAGAGACACACATAGGCTCAAAATAAAGGGATGGAGGAAGATCTACCAAGTAAATGGAGAACAAAAAAAGCAGGGGTTGCAATCCTAGTCTCTGATAAAACAGACTTTAAATCATCAAAGATCAAAAGAGACAAAGAAGGCCATTACATAATGGTAAAGGGATCAATTCAACAGGAAGAGCTAACTATCCTAAATATATATGCACCCAGTACAGGAGCACCCAGATTCATAAAGCAAGTCCTTAGAGACTTACAAAGAGACTTAGACTCCCATACAATAACAATGGGAGACTTCAACATCCCACTGTCAACATTAGACAGATCAACGAGACAGAAAGGTAACAAGGATATCCAGGAATTGAACTAAACTCTGCACCAAGTGGACCTAATAGACATCTACAGAACTCTCCACCCCAAATCAACAGAATATACATTCTTCTCAGCACCACATCACACTTATTCTAAAATTTACCACATAATTGGAAGTAAAAGCCTCCTCAGCAAATGTACAAGAGCAAAAATTATAACAAACTGTCTCTCAGACCACAGTGCAATCAAACTAGAACTCAGGACTAAGAAACTCAATCAAAACCGCTCAACTACATGGAAACTGAACAACCTGCTCCTGAATGACTACTGGGTACATAATGAAATGAAGGCAGAAATAAAGATGTTCTTTGAAACCAATGAGAACAAAGATACAACATACCAGAATCTCTGGGACACATTTAAAGCAGTGTGTAGGGGGAAATTTATAGCACTAAATACCCACAAGAGAAAGCTGGAAAGATCTAAAATTGACACTGTAACATCACAATTAAAAGAACTAGAGAAGCAAGATCAAACACATTCAAAAGCTAGCAGAAGGCAAGAAATAACTAAGACCCGAGCAGAACTGAAGGAGAGAGAGACACAAAAAACCTTCCAAAAAATCAATGAATCCAGGAGTTGGTTTTTTGAAAAGATCAACAAAATTGATAGACCGCTAGCAAGATTAATGAAGAAGAATCAAATAGATGCAATAAAAAATGATAAAGGGGATATCACCACCGACCCCACAGAAATACAAACTACCATCAGAGAATACTATAAATACCTCTACACAAATAAACTAGAAAATCTAGAAGAAATGGATAATTTCCTGGACACTTATACGCCCCTAAGACTAAACCAGGAAGAAGTTGAATCCCTGAATAGACCAACAGCAGGCTCTGAAATTGAGGCAATAATTAATAGCCTACCAAGCAAAAAAAGTCCAGGACCAGATGGATTCACAGCTGAATTCTACCAGAGGTACAAGGAGGAGCTGCTACCATTCCTTCTGAAACTATTCCAGTCAATAGAAAAAGAGGGAATCCTCCCTAACTCATTTTATGAGACCAACATCATCCTGATACCAAAGCCTGGCAGAGACACACACAAAAAAGAGAATTTTAGACCAATATCCCTGATGAACATCGATGCAAAAATCCTCCATAAAATACTGGCAAACCGAATCCAGCAGCATATCAAAAAGCTTATCCACCATGATCAAGTGGGCTTCATCCCTGGGATGCAAGGCTGGTTCAACATACGCAAATCAATAAATGTAATCCAGCATATAAACAGAACCAAAGACAAAAACCACATGATTATCTCAATAGATGCAGAAAAGGCCTTCAACAAAATTCAACAGTGCTTCATGCTAAAAGCTCTCAATAAAGTAGATATTGATGGAACGTACCTCAAAATAATAAGAGCTATTTATGACAAACCCACAGCCAATATCATACTGAATGGGCAAAAACTGGAAGCATTCCATTTGAAAACTGGCACAAGACAGGGATGCCCTCGCTCTCCACTCCTATTCAACATAGTGTTGGAAGTTCTGACTAGGGCAATCAGGCAAGAGAAAGAAATCAAGGGTATTCGGTTAGGAAAAGAAGAAGTCCAATTGTCCCTGTCTGCAGATGACATGATTGTATATTTAGAAAACCCCATTGTCTCAGCCCAAAATCTCCTTAAGCTGATAAGCAACTTCAGCAAAGTCTCAGGATACAAAATTAATGTGCAAAAATCACAAGTATTCTTATACACCAGTAACACACAAACAGAGAGCCAAACCATGAATGAACTTCCATTCACAATTGCTTCAAAGAGAATCAAATACCTAGGAATCCAACTTACAAGGGATGTAAAGGACCTCTTCAAAGACAACTACAAACCACTGCTCAGTGAAATAAAAGAAGACACAAACAAATGGAAGAACATACCATGCTCATGGATAGGAGGAATCAATATCATGAAAATGGCCATACTGCCCAAGGTAATTTATAGATTCAATGCCATCCCCATCAAGCTACCAATGAGTTTCTTCACAGAATTGGAAAAAAATGCTTTAAAGTTCATATGGAACCAAAAAAGATCCCACATTGCCAAGACAATCCTAAGTCAAAAGAACAAAGCTGGAGGCATCACGCTACCTGACTTCAAACTATACTACAAGGCTCCAGTAACCAAAACAGCAGGGTACTGGTAACAAAACAGAGATATAGACCAATGGAACAGAACAGAGTCCTCAGAAATAATACCACACATCTACAGCCATCTGATCTTTGACAAACCTGACAAAAACAAGAAATGGGGAAAGGATTCCCTATTTAATAAATGGTGCTGGGAAAATTGGCTAGCCATAAGTAGAAAGCTGAAACTGGATCCTTTCCTTACTCCTTATACAAAAATTAATTCAAAATGGATTAGAGACTTAAATGTTAAGACCTAAAACCATAAAAACCCTAGAACAAAACCTAGGTAATACCATTCAGGACATAGGCATGGGCAAGGACTTCATGTCTAAAACACCAAAAGCAATGGCGGCAAAAGCCAAAATTGACAAATGGGATCTAATTAAACTAAAGAGCTTCTGCACAGCAAAAGAAACTACCATCAGAGTGAACAGGCAACCTACAGAATGGGAGAACATTTTTGCGATCTACTCATCTGACAAAGGGCTAATATCCAGAACCTACAAAGAACTCAAACAAATTTACAAGAAAAAAACAAACAACCCCATCAAAAAGTGGGCAAAGGATATGAACAGACATTTCTCAAAAGAAGACATGCATACAGCCAACAGACACATGAAAAACTGCTCATCATCACTGGCCATCAGAGAAATGCAAATCAAAACCACAATGAGATACCATCTCACACCAGTTAGAATGGCAATCATTAAAAAGTCAGGAAACAACAGATGATGGAGAGGATGTGGAGAAATAGGAACACTTTTACACTGTTGGTGGGAATGTAAACTAGTTCAACCATTATGGAAAACAGTATGACGATTCCTCAAGGATCTAGAACTAGAAGTACCATATGATCCAGCCATCCCATTACTGGGTATATACCCAAAGGATTATAAATCATGCTGCAATAAAGACACATGCACACGTATGTTCATTGCGGCACTATTCACAATGGTGAAGACTTGGAATCAACCCAAATGTCCATCAGTGACAGACTGGATTAAGAAAATGTGGCACATATACACCATGGAATACTATGCAGCCATAAAATAGGATGAGTTTGTGTCCTTTGTAGGGACATGGATGCAGCTGGAAACCATCATTTTCAGCAAAGTATCGCAAGAACAGAAAACCAAACACCGCATGTTCTCACTCAGGTGGGAACTGAACAATCCCAGCCCTGCCACTTTGGACTGGCGTGATCTCAGACAAGAAATTTAAACTAAGGCCTCAGTTTCCTCATCTGTAAAGCAAGATTAAAACTGCAAAGCTTTGTTATGACAATAACATGACTTAATTCAGGTCAGAACAGGGCAACCTCTGGCTTATAGTGAGCACTCAATAAATGCAAGTTGATGTTACTAGTGGCACAGTGGTCGGGCTGGATTATGCAGGGCTATACCTGGGTAAGAATCTGGATTTTATTTAGAGTATATGGCAAGAACTGTGGGACTAAGCCCAGGGCAAGAGGCCCACACGAGAAAGAAAGCAAATGTGATGACTGTTAACTCATTCTCACCTTGAATTTAGAACTCAGGAAATAGGGAGTAACTTGGATGCTTTGACAGGTAAGGGTTTTGAATGGCCTTCACTGATGCAATCTATTCCCCCCAAACTCCTTGCTAAAGTCAGGAAATATAGTTTGGGTCCTACCTGGGATGCTGCCAAATAAATATCTGGCTTAGTAAGCTCCTTCATCCTCATCCTCTTTTGTCAGATTTGAACATTACCTTTCTAGTGATGTCCCTTAGCAGAAAAAAAAATGCCCCTAGAAGAGGTGACTGTATGGAAAAAGGAGAAGAGGCAAGGAGAAGCACTGGATATCAAGAGTGGAGACAAGGTCATTGGGAAGAAAGTAGAAAGCGTTAAAGATGATATAAGACTTCCACACATGAAAACCTCTCCTTTCAAAGAAGTTAGTAACATAGTACACAGTGTATAACATAGTGCTGAGAACTCAAAATATGCTTAATAAATACTTGGTAATCAAATCTTCACACAGATATCATAATTTTCAAATATGTAAACATAGATTTTCAAGGACTCATGATGGGAGACATGGTGAATTTAGGACTAACCCAGCTTTGAAGAGCATAAATCCATTTCAAGTTTCAAGATTAACAGAACAGTATTGCTTTTTTTTTTTTTTTTTTTTTTGCCATGTAAAACGTCTTATTTTTCAAATGGTTAACAATTTTATCTTCAATATAGTAATATTTGAAATTTATGAAAACTATAGAATTAGGAAACACTGTACATTTTGAGTACATTTGGGTCAAACACTGATTTAGATATTCTACACATTTTTTTTATCATTATAAATATCTCAGTAAGCAGAGGTACTCACACAAACCCATTTTTACATTTTTAGGAATTTTTTGAGCCAGTTCTTTTACTAAGTTGAAATCAGCCTTGTTGGGAATACTTGCACCTCAAAAGCTGGCAAACGCCACAAACCAGCACTCCGTCCCGAGAGCCAGTTATTATGCATTTACCATCACACTATTGCAAGGAAGTATTATTATCCTCATCTTACAAATGAGCAAACTCAGGCACAGACGTTACTGTCCTCTCCAAAGTTATCCATTTACTACTACAAAGTCAGGTTTTGGAGCTAGGCCTTCCACTTCAAACCCCATGCTGTATTCTTTAAGTATTACTTCATAATTTGAAATCATCACTAATGATCCACTTCGTTAGAGGTGTAATTTGAATTTAATTGAAAAGTCTAACTTGCAGTTCAAACAATCATTTTCTTAATTTGTTACTACTTTAATATTTAAAAATTTATAAGGACCCTTCAAATGGCACAGCTGAGGAAAACTTGCTTAATTATGTTTTCATTAATTTTGCTAAGCCAATCTCATGCCAATGGCTGTATAATTTGATCCCAGAAGCAAAATCATTTGGAATGCAGGACATGCTCAGAAAAAGATGGCTACTATCACATGAGAACAAAAGAGTCCCGTACTAATAATCATACTGTTTTATTCAACATCCAGAGACCAGTAACCTTGAAGTGGTGACCTATTTCCATGGAGAATACCTGCTGAGGTCAAAGCTATGGTAACAGTGAGGCCAAATCCCAATGTTCAAGAAATGAAGTTAAATCCTAGGACAGTGAGTTCTCAACCTAGACTGCACATTATATGGTCCCGCACATTACCCCAGGACCATTTAATCAGAATCTCTGGCTATGGAACCTGAGAATTTGTATATTTTACCAATCACTTGAGTGATTGTTCACTGAAGACTAACTTTCATCATAGGTCTTGCTTTCTTTCTCTTCCACATTGTCATAATGCCATGTGTAAACAGCTGGGTCTCTCTCCCCATCAACTTAGGTATAGAATATCCAGTGGGCTCTGCCCTACATTCCAGGCACCTTCTAACTATACATTCTGCACTCTAGCACTCCCTTCCAGCAGACCACATCTTTGTCCAAAGAACTCAGAACCGAAGAATCCTCAGCTTACCTTCCTTCCACCTCTAGAATAAGCAGATTGAAATTCTGATTAAAATCTCGGTATCGTTCCCTTCAGATGAATTACTTAGCTTTATACTCCTCATTCCCTCATTCATTCATTTCTTTGTTCTATCCATCAGTGGAAAGAGTACATCTTTTAAGTCAGTTAGAGTTTCCAGTCCTGCATTGATTTCTGGCTGTGCCCTTTAATAGCTATGTGACAATAGACAAGTGTTTGACATTTCCAAGCCTCCATTTCCTTCCTTGTAGTATGTGGATAACAATGCCTAACTTGTAGTAGATTTCAAAAATCTAAATATGATATTATGTACAAAGTACCTAGCATAGTGAAGTGATTATATCATCAACTGATTGTTTAAACAGATATTATGAATACGGCCCTTGTGCACAGCATTATATGATGGACTGTAAAGAAACAAAATGATGAATAAGTTAAGAACCTGCACTCATAAAATCTAGAGTCTAATAAGGAAGACAAGATGAACCTCTGAATTACTGTAAGATAGGAAGTACACACAACCATAGACAAGAGACAGGGGGACAGATTAGGGCTTTTAATAGAGAATGGGATGAAAAAGGAAAAAAAATTACTTAATCCTGTAGGTCTGCAGATGATGAACTCCCAGGGCTAAGATTATTCAGGAAAAATTTCCTTCCCACTTCACATATTATCTTTCTGTACTGGCTGGAAACATTCCCCAGAAGTCAGCAGTTCTGTCCAACAAGTATTTATTGGCCATTGGTCTTTTCAATCTTCTCAGGGCAGGCTACTATAACCTTTATGCCTTAGGAGAATCTACTCACTGCTTCTTTTCATAGGACTCATTTCCAAATCTAGCCCCTAGCTAATGGTATTTTTTTTTTTTTTTTTTTTTTGAGACTGAGTCTCTGTCTGTCTCCCCTGGAGTGCAGTGGCAGGATCTCTGCTCACTGCAAACTCCGCCTCCTGGGTTCACGCCATTCTCCTGCCTCAGCCTCCCAAGTAGCTGGGACTACAGGCGCCTGCCACCACACCTAGCTAATTTTTTGTATTTTTAGTAGAGACGAGGCTTCACCGTGTTAGCCAGGATGGTCTCAATCTCCTGACCTTGTGATCTGCCCGCCTGAGCCCCCCAAAGTGCTGGGATTACAGGCGTGAGCCAAAGACTCTCTTTCTCTCCTTTTCAGATATAAAAATGCAAGTCATGCTTTAAAATCCTATCCTATTCATCACTTCCTTGAAGTTTTCCCTGACAGATCTTTGGCCTAAAATAGCCATTATTTTGCACATGACTATAAGCTCCAATTATAGTGTTTCTCAAAATTTTCAGAAATCAGACTACTGAATCTGAATCTCCGGTGATAGAGAGCTAGGAATCTTCATTGTATATAGAGGTTAGATAATGTATATGTACATTAATGTTTAAGAACTTGCCACCAGTCTATTTTGCTTCATTTGTATGTTGCTGCCTCAACAAGAATGCACATTTTCACACCATAAAAAGAGGTGGTCTTTTGTAACAACAGTCTATTTCCACCACCATCAGCAGCAGCAGCATCTATCACTGTGCTAATTGTATAGTAACAGAAGGACTTTGTATGTGCAGCCTTATGCATTATGTTGCCCATAGGCAACTGAAGGAACCTCTGGGACCTTACTTGGGGACCAATGTGAGGGCAAAATTTCTGCAGTGTTAGAAATGATCTATGGGATAAAAATGTCAACCAAATATAATTAAAATAAGTAATATTTTAAAATTATGATGACATTCTCCTTTGATTCTAATAATTCTCTGAGATAAATTTATGAACGAAATGGATGTAAGATTTGTTTAAATAAGTGTCTTGGTCTTGTAATTTCTCAGAGCTTATACCATTTAGGCCTATTGCTACCTTAGAGTTTTGACTTGTAGCTGCCTTAACCTATTGGATTACTTTTTTTCTCCAGGAAGGAGTTTCATTAAACAACTTTTGGTATATCTATTTATCCTATGGGAACAGATGCTATAAGTCTAATATTTTTTAACTCAACCTTTGCTAGAAAATATGACTACGGTACAAGGAAGTTTAATGAAGATACTTTTGAAAGAATGAGGAACTTGAAACATAGGGCTTTTAGAAGAAGCATAAGGCAGTTATTGTGTCTTGTAAGATAAGGAGAAGGTTAGAAATATGTACGTACCAATTGCCATAAACATTAAGTAAATTTCAAGTTTCTGTCTTAGACTGCTCAGAAAGCCAAAGTGCACATCTGCAATATTGAAAGTTTTGTTTTAATATTTCCAAAGATTATCAACTTACAACCTTGAGACTAAGAACACTTATAAGAAACATTGGTTAAGACATTATTGTAAAAAGTGTTTACTTAAAATTAAATGTACCCACTAACTTTATCAAGGTTACTTATAACTAAGACATTGGAGATCTATCTCTAGCTAACATAATACTAAAATGAGGCATAGATTCCTTTAAAATTAGGAACATAACTAAGGCATTCCTTTCTACAAATGAACAAAAGCAAAAACAATAACTTTAAAATCTAGTGCATAAACTCTATTTTACATTTCAAACTCCTAGCCAGAAGATATATGCTCCTATAAAATTCCAGCCAGATTGGATACAGTGTTTAGAAAGAATGGGTACAGTGTTTAGAAAGAAGAAAAATAAATTAATTATAGACCTTTGTTTCTAGCAACAAAATGTACTAGAGATCACTATGCATTCTGGCTATAAAACACCCAAAAATTCAAGAAAAAAAAAACGGATAAATGGATAAAATATTCTTTTAAGTCAATGAAGGGGTTGGGAGACAGTAAAAACAGATCCCCTGAAGGTAGAAACTATGCAGGAAGGGCAATGAGCTCTTAAAGCATCATACATCACCTGACTTCTAACAGCACAGGGACTATGAGGAGCATGGGGATGAGGGTGGTGCTAGGGACTAGACCTTGAACCCACATTGGTACATTGGTGTCGTGTTGGACCAAAAGCCACATCACAAAAGGCTAGGAATCAAGAAAGGCTATATTGAGGAAACTGCTCAGCAGAGGCAAATAGCAGGAAAGGAAAATCTAAAATCTGGAGGAAGATACCACACAGTTAACACAGGGTTCAGAACTGGAGTACAAAAATAATTCCTAAAAAGAAAAACACAACTCAGTATAAACATGAACATGACATGGTCAGTTCACAGAAGAGAAAACACACTGACAGTAAATGCAGGGAAAATGTTCTTACCCTTGTTTGTAATTAGAGAAGTGTGATTTGGGAGTACTTTATGTAAACAAAAAGACTTTGTTAATGTGTGCATAAATGTATGTGTGATGATTCCACCACTGGGTTCTCAGAACCCTGGAAGCCAGTTCCCTAGCACCCATGCAGAAGATGGGATGAGATTGATGTAGGGAAACTGATCAGCTGAGAGTAAAGACCTAAACATATTGACATCAAGTGTTCTTTCCAGATGGCTCAATGAAATCACCCAATAGGTAAGACCACAGTCAACAGAGCCCTACCTGTGCATTCAGAGCTACCAATAAGCTATTTAGTCTCCTGTTCTTCGTAATGAGCAAACAGCTAAAATTATCAAGCATCTAAAGAAAATTCCCAACACAGACGATAGAGACCACAAATAACACATAATAATAAAAATAATCCCAGCACTTTGGGAGGCCAAAACAGGAGGTTGCTTGAAGCCAGTAATTTGAGGCAAGGCTAGGAAACATAGTGAGACCCCATCTCTACAAAAAGTTAAAAATTAGCCAGGCACAGTGACATGTATCTGTAGTCTTAGCTACTTAGAAGGCTGAGGCAGGAGGATCTTTGAGCCCAGGAGTTTAAGGTTACAGTGAGCTATGATCATGCCACTGCACTCCAGGCTGGGTAACAGAGTGAGACCCTGTCTCTAAATAATAATAATAACATTAAAATAAACCAATTTGGAGGAAACAAACACTAGCCAGGGAGACAAAAACCTCTTATCTTCAAATGGACAAGAAAAGATTTTGAAATATTTGAAAAGGTTTTATTTCAATATTTTTTTTAATGGAACTATCAGTCCAGCCTGAATCAGCTCAGGGAATGTCGAAAGACAGCTCACCGTGAGCTGCTCACATTTCTGCACATATTGCCAGCAAGGTACTTACTGTTCTTTGTTCCAGACTATTTAAGGATGTTTCCAAAGCAAACAGTCTTGGAAAATAGAGATAGTGTTCTCCTCTGGAGCAAAGGGCGGCATGCTTACGGCACATTATTAAAGATTTGAGTTCCATACCTCAAAGTTTCTCTCCTGCAACACAACCTACTACACGTGCAGGTGTCATCTGGTCCTCTTTGCATTACTTTGTGGAAATTGGATCTTGGAAACCAGCACAAATAATGCTGATACTGTGTTTACTGCTATGATTTGAGTAATAAACTATCTCTGAAGATGTATTTCCTCAGTCTCTGACCCAGGAGTCTCATGTGTTCTGTCAGCATACATAAAATTGTATATGGCTGACTTATTAGCCTGCAAGTAGAGTGGAGTCTCAGAGCCTTCACAGTTCTTGACAGGGAATTCATTTCTTGTGTTTTGATCTTCCCCTGAAAGCCAAAATTGGCCCATGCTGAGTTTAGAAGCAGGACTTACAGAGTAGCTTCCGGGTTGTTTTAGTTTACAAAACTCAGTAGCAAGTTCAAATCCAGCTGGGAAGGGAAAGGGAGCTATTGACTATTAGATAAGAGCTCTCAGGAAAGGAGAGCTGTGGTTTATTAATGGCCTAGCTTCAGCTTTTCTGAGAGTTTGCAGAAGCCATTCATAAATTAGTGGGCAAAGTCATAAATGAGTTCTAGGGAACATAGGGCTTACTGCTCCTGAACATCCAGCTGCAGAGTGGGGGAATTTTATATATCATTCTGTATTTGGTACATTTTGCAATAGGAAAATCATTTTTCCGTTTGTTTGTTTGTTTTGAGACACAGTCTTGCTCTGTCGCCCAGGCTGGCCTACAGTGGCTCAATCTCAGCTCACTGCAACCTCCACCACCAAGGTCCAAGCGATTCTCCTGCCTCAGCCTCCCAAGTAGCTGCAATTACAGGCGCCTGCCACCACGCTGGGCTAATTTTTGTATTATTAGTAAAGACGAGGTTTCACCATGTTGGCCAGGCTGGTCTCAAACCCCTGACCTCAAGTAATTCTCCTGTCTTGGACTCCCAAAGTGCTGGGATTACAGGGGTGAGCCATCATGCCTGGCCCGGAAAATCATTTTAAAGTTACTGGATTCACGATAAAGCCTACTGCAGATCCATTGCTGTCAGCTTTCCCATCCGAGAGCAATCTGGCAAATTGACAGCTACATGGTGTCTATGACCCAACAATTGTCTGGTTCTTAAATAAACACTGCAATTCCAGGCCAGGTGCGGTGGCTCACGCCTGTAGTTCCAGCACTTTGGGAGGCCAAGGTGGGCAGATCCCCTGAGGTCAGGAGTTTGAGACCAGCCTGGCTAACATGGTGAAACCCCATCTCTACAAAAAATACAAAAATTAGCCAGGCGTGGTGATGCATGCCTGAAATCTGAACTACTCAAGAGGCTGAGGCAGGAGAACCACCTGAACCCAGGAGGTGAAGGTTGTAGTGAGCCGAGATCGCGTCACTGCACTCCAGCCTGGGTGACAGAGAAAGACTCTCTCAAAAAAAAAAAAAAAAAAGAAAAGAAAAGAAAAAAAAAAAAATACAACACTCCAATTCCAGAAATAAAGAGTGAGGTTCATGAGTATGTGAGAAGGTATGTGTTATAGGTAACAAACTAATACTGTCCTTAAATTCTAGAAAATCATAAAATTGTAATAATGTCTCTTCTTCTGACCCAGCCCCTAGAAACTGAGTGACATTTGGCAAAATTAAGAGTTCAATGAAATACTACCTCGAGAAAATCATTTAAATTGGCCTGTTGAGTGATTTAAAATTTATTTTCCAGACCTCACTCATTATACATTAACCAGATTAATTTACACCAAAATAATATAGTTTGAGATAAAAGAGAAGATGAAAATAAAGGTATTGGAGTAAGATATAAAGGCAAAAAAATTAAAGCTAAAGAGAGAGCAATGAAACCCTCTAAACTGATGAGTTATCAGAAAAGAGTATACCTGGGTAGAAGACAGTTTTAACAAATTTTCTATACTTAGTGCTTAAGATTTGAGGTTATAACTTTTAATTATTCAAAATATTTACCACTGGAATTTGTCTTCGCACAAAGAAAAATATTTTTTAAACCAAATCAAAGTAAGAGATTATATCAAAACTTTTTCTCATTTAGGCATTATCTATCATAAAGATATATTTAGAGAATTTTAAAAACTCTTTCCTCAGCAATATTATAAAATAATATTCTTTCCTTTACGTAATAATAGTCCCTTCTAAATATATATTAAGCCTATTGAATAAGTATATTATTCTACATTTATAACTGTTTCACACAAACGTGATTCACTAATATTACGCTATAAATTGTATTCTGTAATTCTGAGGAAAAAAATGTTAAGGCTGATTTTTGTACCATCATTTCATTTTAATAGTTTCTTTGATGCAAACTTTTTAATATGACTCCAAGACATAGTATCATAATTAAGTTAGTCTCTACCAATTTAGCAGGAGATAAGCTATGTTGTATTACTCCAACAAAGCATCCTGGGAAAAGTCATTCATTTATTGATTCAACACACATTGATTCACTGTAGCTGTAAAGCACTGTGTTAAATTCCATAGGGAAACACTGATTGGAAAATGAGGCTGGCATCAAACTCACTGTCTAGTAGAATGAAATGTTCACAAATGACAAAAATGTAGGAAGCATCATTAGAGCAATACAGATAAAGGATAATAAGCTCTGTGAGGATAGAGATCACTTATATCCCACTTTCTGTTGCATCTTCTGCACCAGGAACGTGCTCTGGTACTTTGTGTTTCCTGAAGAATAAAGAAAGAGGAGGCAATTGACCTAGGCTTGAAAGATGTAAGGATATAGACAAAAGACTCTTAAAAAACACATTTGTAAAAATCAAAGTTATACTTCTACATCTTATTTCATTAATTCAGTTCTTTTGCAGCTTGTGATGAATGGCAGAGTGTGGTTCCAAACCTCCCTCTCTGCATTGTCCTGTCACTGCAATCCAGAAAATCATCAATAGGACTAAGGGCAGTGCAAGCCCAGGAGGTATCACGGTTGCTCAATCCAATGAGTGTTGCATCTTTCAAAGGAGTCACTTTGAAATACACTAAATAATATCATTATTCAGTATACGCTTGAAACTTTTATTTATAAAACACTTTCAGAATCTGCATCAGTTGCTTTTAAACATTGTCAACATCCTCAGTATTCACAAAGGATCAGAAATCAGAATGGCCTTAGATCCCTTAAGAAGCAAAAAAAAAAAAAAAAAAAAAAAAATCAAAACAAAAAGACAGTTGAGCAAAGTCTGCAAAATTCTGAAGGAACTGGGTTATGGGACACAGTATAGTGTGACTACGACAAATGTAAGCCCCTTTTCTAAGTATAAATTCCAACTCAAGAGTTTTTACTTTGACCTTTGGTAAAAATGCACCCTACCCTATTGTTGCTTCTTTTTTAAAACAAATTTGTTATCAAATATTTAAGACACATAAAAAGATATAAAGATTTATAATCATGAACACCTAGATGCCCACCATTCAGGTTAAGAATTAAAATATTATGATAGCTTAAGCTTGTCACATTCCCCTTTTTCCTTCCTGAGTGGGCAGCGATCATCCCAAATTAGATGTTTCTCATTACTGTGTATTTCTTGTTTTTTGTTTGTTTGTTTGTTTGTTTTGAGATGGAGTCTTGCTTGTTGCCCAGGCTGGAGTGCAGTGGAACAATCTCCGCTCACTGCAAGTTCCGCCACCCGGGTTCACGCCATTCTCCTGCCTCAGCCTCCTGAGCAGCTGGGATTACAGGCGCCCACCACCACACCCGGCTAATTTTTTTGTATTTTTAGTGGAGATGGGATTTCACTGTGTGAGCCGGGATGGTCTCAATCTCCTGACCTCGTGATCCGCCCACCTCGGCCTCCCAAAGTGCTGGGATTACAGGCGTGAGCCACCCCGGGCGGCCCTGTGCATTTCTTTATACTTTTCCTACATCTGCATATAACCCTAAACAATATATTTTTTCATGAAATTGTAAAACTTTAAGCAGTAACATACTGCAATATTCTTTCGTAATTTTTTTTTATTTTTATTTTTTTTGAGACAGACCAGGCTGGAGTGCAATAGCGGGATCTCAGCCCACTGCAACCTCCACCTCCCACGTTCAAGCGATTCTCATGTCTCAGCCACCTTAGTAACTGGGATTACAGGCATGCACAGCCATGCCCAGCTAATTTTTGTACTTTTAGTGGAGACGGGGTTTCTCCATGTTGGCCAGGCTGGTCTTGAACTCCTAACCTCAAGTGATCTGCCTGCCTCGGCCTCCCAAAATACTGATCACGCCACTGTGCTCAGCCTGTAATGTGTTTTTTTTTGTGCAACATTATGTTAATATACATAGTTCTGGTTCATTGATGGACTTAACAGTTTGCCTCCTTTTTTTCCTGTTAGGTTGGTACAAAAATAATTGCGGTTTTGCCATTACTTTCAGTGGCAAAAGCCGCAGTTACTTTCGCACCAACCTAATGCTATGACCAGTACGACCCTGAAGATTTTTGTTCATGTACCTTTGAGTTTATGAGTGAGCTTTTCTTTAAGTTGTGTAGGAGATTTTCAGGCTTTTATGGATAATAGGCATTATCAGTTCACCATCTATTACCAAATTGCTTTCTACAGTGGTTGATTTGTACACTCTCACAAGAAGTGTATAAAATTGCAGTTGCTTCACATCATCCTTTATACTTTTAAAATTTTGTCAATCTGATGGATATTTTAATTTTCATTAAAATTACTACTAATAAGGTTTTGTGTGTGTGTGTGTGTGTGTGTGTGTGTGTGTGTGTGTCCTCTTCTGGTTGCTCTTCTGTGAATTGATGATGATGTTTTCTGCCCTTTTTTCTATTAAGTCGTATACTCGTTTTTAAAATTTATACAAGTTCTTCATATATCTTGGATATATGTTGCAAAACTTGTACATGCTGCAAATAGCTTCTTCTAGTCTGTGGCCTTTTTACCATAATTATGTTATCTTTTGTTAAAAGTTTCAGTTTTCATGTAGCCAAATTTCTCAATTTTTGATGACAGTTTGTGTTTCCTACACCTTTTTTATCTTGTGCTTATAAGGGTATTCTCCTATATTTTTCCTAAAATGTCATATATTTTGTCTTCTTTATTTAGGTCTTTAATTCATCTTTTGGGTGTGCTGTGAAGTAAGGATTTGGCTTTATTTTTTTCTATTTTGGTAACTAAATGTCTTGGCACCATGTACTGGCTACTGATCTACAAAGCCACCTCTGCCAGATATCAAGTTTTTACATATGTCTGTGTCTAGACTCTCCATTTGTTTCCATGGTTTCTATCAATCCCCACTTTAATATAACACTTTTAAAGTCACTGTAACTTTATTATAAATCTTGTTGTTGAGTAGAACAAATCATACCCATTCCCATCCTCCTCCTCCTTCTTTCTCCTCTTCCTCCTCTTCTTCCTCCTCCTCCTCCTTCTTTCTCGTCTTCCTCCTCTTCTTCCTCCTCCTCCTTTTCTTCTTTCTTTTTTCTTCTTTTCTGTCTCAGATGATTATGCTCCTTTCATGTACATTTTTGACCATTGCTCTTTTCTTGCACATTTTCAGATTAGCTTGTCAAGTTCCATAAAAACTGTATTTTAGTTTTGATTGGAATTACTAAATAATGTTTTGGATGAAGCTATACAAAATCACACCTAAATTGATAGGTAGGACTTTTATAATGTGATTCTGTGTAAGACACACAAAAAAATTGCTTTTTAAGTAGCTAAGACACACTGTAAGAGAGTGTAGTCCTGTCTGTTACTTAACTTAATATTCTTTTAACTCTTCTGGACGAAGAAACTGTAGTCATTTTATGGTTCTAAAAAGAGAACAATTTTAAGCTTTTAAAATTTTGGTCGCTCTTATTTTATATATAAACATTTTGCATTTGATTTTTTAGAGAAACAAAATTTCTTTCTCAGAACGGCGATCTTCATTGTAATTAAAAGCATGCTAAGCAGGCATGTGATAACCAGCACTGCCACATATTTTCTGCCACAATCATCTAATAATCGTCCATTTACACGAAGAGCAACACAGACAACAAGAGAGAAAGCAGCATTTGAAGGCTGAAAAAAGGTAACAACATAGTCTGTCTCTTCTGATGAGCATTTGTGTTGGCGGAGTACACAAAAGCAAAATGAAGGATCAAAATAATTTGAAAGTTATAGAAAAAAGCAACTGAGCTAAAAACAAAAATGAAAAAAGGAATATACCGATTAGCTTGATTACAGCAATTATTTCACTCTATATGCATATACCAAAACATCATGTACACTTAAATATATGCAACTTTTTCTTATATCTCAACAAAGCTGCAAAAATTCTAAAGCAATGACAATAAAAGTGGAATAAAAAAGAATAAACAATAAAGTAATATATTTTTAAAGTAAAAATATGAGAGTATGTTTTAGAGGAGTCAGCAGTATTGTTTTATCAAAAATGCTCTTAGTAAATATTATTATGTCTTCAATTCTCATCTCTTCCCAGCCTGTTTTGTAAATCTGCGTTTTTGCTGTGTCTTCTGATTTTTTGACTAGCTCTTACTTGTATTCTCTATCACTTTATTCTAACAGCATCAAATTTAATAAACTGCTGATTGTTCCTGAAGATATGCTAAGGTAAGGGTTTCCACAACATTTTTTCCAATTTGCTGAGTGAATGAGAACTTGCTATTGTGGTTCCTTAGTTCCCGGATAACTATGAAATCTCAAAAGCTTTAGTAGCAGTACACTATTGACTGCTAATATTTTTAATACCAAGACTATGTGCTATCTCAAAAATTATATGAGAGTTTATGAGGCTTAGCAAAATTAACTTGCACAAGTTCACACATCCAGTCAATGTCAGATATGAGACTTAAACCCAGAGATGTCCAGCTCTAAAGTTTACAAGAGTAAACATCAATGCTTCTGTTATTTGTTGATATTGCCATAACACAAAATTTACTTATGTAAAAGCACGTAAAGTGAATTCTGTTTTTCATATTGTTAGTTTCAGCTGAAATAACACTTTTATATATATGTTACAGAATAGGGGATATTTGCAGCCAGAAGGAATAACTTACTACTCCCTAACATTGTGTTACAACCTATTATTGTTTCCAAAACTCTTCTTATTTCTTTATTCTCTTTTTTTGCTGCTCCAATCCTTAGATTTGCTCAGGTGATTATCAGAATTTCAAAATTACATCACTAAAGCTTTTATAATGCTTAAAAAAGATAGAAGGATATGTCTTAATCTTTTCAAGCTGCTATGACAAAAGATCAGAAATTGGGTGGCTTATAAACAACAGATATTTATTTCTCACAGGTCTAGGGACTGGGAAGTCCAAGATCAAGACACCAGCATTGGGTATCTGGTGAGGACTCACTTCCTAGATGGCCATCTTTTCACTGCAGCCTTACCTGGCAAAGGCATGAGGGATTTCTTTCAGGCCTCTCTTATAGGAACAGTAATCACATTCATGAGGTCTCTGCCTTTATAACCTAATCATACCCAAAGACACCACCCCCCACCTCCTAATACCATCCCCTTAAGGGTAGGATTTCAACATATTAATCTGGCAGGAGAAACAATAATTCAGATCTTAGCAGATAAAATAAATTAAGTAATGTAGAATGAAAAAGAAAAGATTTTTTTCTTCTTCTTTTTTTTTTTTTTTTTTTTTTGACAGAGTCTCGCTCTGTCACCTAGGCTGGAGTGCAGTGGTGCAATCACGGCTCACTGCAACCTCCACCTCCCAGGTTCAAGCAATTCTCCTGCCTCAGTCTCCCAAGTAGCTGGGATTACAGGTGCCCACCACCATGCCTGGCTAATTTTTTGTATTTTTAGTAGAGACAGGGTTTCGCTATGTTGGCCAGGGTGGTCTCAAACTCCTGACCTCAGGTGATCCACCCACCTCAGCCTCCCAAAGTGCTGGGATTACAGGCATGAGTCACCTCACCTGGCCTAGATATTTTCTTTAAAAGTCTCAATATTCTAGACCAAATATTATTCATAAAATAATACTCCAGGAAATTAGAGGAAAATAAAGTATACAGTGATTACTTAGAGTGAGCAATGTGTATATATTATGCCTCATTTATATTTTACAAACAAAAACAATTTTTAAGAGCTATTTGGGTTTCCAAGACTAAGTAATTAACATGGCAATTGTCATAGTACTGTTAAGTATTAATTTAATAAATGATTATCTCACTTGGCATTCCAAATATGTCACATTGAAAATAGCTTCCTGGCCAAATAAGAATATATGCAACTTTTGATAAAATGATTACAAAAGTATATTTTTTCATAGCATTAAAGTAAGTATCATAGATGTTTCTAACCTGAATAACGTACAAAGATAAATTGTTCTGATAACATTGCTGGCTTCAAGTTGTATAACCACCCTGGATTCCAAAGCCTCTGATACTTAGTATCTCTATTGCTTTCCTAGGGATCAAGGTTTCAAAAAGATCCAAAAAACTGGGTTTACAGAAGAAGACTGAGTGTTGTCTGACCTCAAGCGTATGGGATGCCAGGCCAGGTAAGTGAATTTGTAAAAATAAATAATGGGCTTAGTATTTCTAGAAAGAAATAGTAAACAAGAACACCTATTTCAATGTGGTAAGGGGAAGACATTCTTAAAATGATAGGACATACCTGAGACTTGATAATTTAAAAATGAAAATAAAAATACATGATGTGGTAAAACTGGCTTTCCAGTTTGAAAAAAAAGAGAGAAAGAGAACGTTCTATTTTCTCACATCTTTCTCCAAAATAATTCCTAGGTAGATAAAAAATATCAGAAGAAAACACAGCTTATGGATAAACATTATTATATATTGGAGGAAGGTCTTCCTTACCATGACATACCATGCCAAATCCAAAACAAAAATATTATTGAACTTAACTCCCAGGAGTGATTTAAAATTAATAATTAAATAATTAAAATAATAATAATAATAGGCCAAGCTAAAAGTAAAAATAAATCCATATATTTGCGTCAATATGCTAGAGGATTATCTCCAATAAAAATGGTTTCAATAATAGACTGGATAGTAAACAACGAAAAAATGATAATAACAGGCAGTTCAAAGAATTAGAAATGTAAATAGTTTAAAAAACACATGAAAGGATAGAAATGCAACTTCAGACTTGAGGATGCTGTTTTTCACTTATCATATTAGTAAGTATCTTACAAAACATTAAAAAATCCTGAATTGATAAGGGCATGATAAGACAGGGTTCCCACATGCTATTGATAAGAATGTGAATGGGTACAACCATGTTTGCAGGGTAAGTAAGCGGTATCAACTAAAAGTTTAAGTGTGCATATCATTTAACCCAACAATTCTACTTCTAGGTATTTATCCTAAAATGTTTACAGTATAAATATTTAATGTGTAATGACCATGTGTCTAGTCCAGCAATTTGATTGCAGCATTATAAGCAAAGCAAATGTGTAAACTAAGCTAAACAGACATACTTAGGAGACTGATTAGATAAGCTATTGTACATATAGCTTTTTAAAAATCGAGTAATTTTATATATATTACCATAGAAAAATATCCATAATAATTTAAGTAAAAAAAAAGTAAGTGAAAAGTAATATATTAAGTGAGAAAAGCAAGCCGTAGACTAATATGTTTAGTACATTTGTTTAGAATAATCCCATCTATAACATGTTTATATATGTGTGTACATATATGTATAATTTTATATATGTATTTATGTTACACAATATTGAATTTGTTACAGAATTTTATATTTATTATTACTATTGACAATAGAATAGATAGATGGATGGATAGATCAATAGATCTGATTTTCTTCCTCTTCGTCTCCTATTTCCCTTTCTCACTTCTTTGGTAAGGCGTCCTTTCTTATTTAAGATGGTGACACTTCAAAGCTATGCTAGAGAGCTGGTTAATATGAGCGAGAGAAAGGTCTGTAAAAGCTTCCATTGTGAAAAACTGAAAAGACCCATGCCTTGTTCCCAAGGAGGACCTCCCAGCACCTTCCAGGAGGGAGCCAGGCACCAGTGTCATTACCTTGAGAGCCTTCCAGGAGGGAGGGAGTCCTCCATAGTCTGAGACAGACAGAGAATTATCTGGAGTGGGGAGTGGAGAAGGAAAGAAACTGGAATGAGAAAGGTCTTCCAAAGTCCATTGCAGGCAGACGCTGAATGGACTAAGGGCAACAACTTGGGAAAAATGAAGAATTACTTTGTAGGTGTTTGTTCCGTATTCTATTTGTATCATCAGTGGACTAATAGTAAGAGAGTTGTCTTTCTTCCTCTTTCTGGTAATGGAGTATACCTGCACACTTTTCCAGATGTTATTACAGGAAGCACTAGGAATATTTATCAGAAGATTCTGAGATTATACATTGAATTGTTAAATCCTAGGGAACAGGATGGGGATGAATATAAAACGTTTTCTACTTCATTCAGTTCTACATTTTTCAAATTTTTAGAATTAAAACATAAATTACTAGAAAATAAAACTATTATCAATCTTTTTTTCTGTTTCTGTTTTTCCTTAGGCAAAGCATCTCAGAAAGATAAAGATTTGGTTTCCACCATTTAATTATTTTCATCCATCTTTAGTAGAAGAGCAGGTAGGAATCAACACATATTTATAAAGCATGTGCTATATGAATATGGCATTCTGCTCCAGAACATGAAAAAAAAAAAAGATGTTGAGCTTTTCTTTGGGGAAACCAGACTACACACATGAAAAGTGATTAATGTAAAGCAGAAGTTACATACCTAGAAATAGTAAGCTTTATAGGTGATAAGATATGAAGTGAAGTAACTACGGTCAGAGAGAGAAATTCGGATAACCAAGGAAAAGATAGTCAAGTCACTACTGTAAGCCAAAATCCATTAGTAACCTTTGAGTGTGTGGTGTCAGCAATGTGTTTAGAAGTTAGCTATCAGAGACTGAAAGAATTATGAGAAAACATGTGTCTAAATTGGAGGCATGTGAAGAGCCTCGAGAAAGCTCTTCTCTTCATAGAATCACAAACTTTAGCACTGGCAGAAATCTGATAAATCAGTCTCTTCATTTTATACGTGTAAGTAAGTGAGGCCTGGGGAGGATCAGATAACCAGCCAAAGGTCTATAGCCAGTAAATTAAGGCTGGAATCCAGACCTATGGGCTTGCTTCCATTCACAAGAATTACATTCTTTAAGTTATGATCTTGGGTTCTTATTGTCTATCAATAAAACTAATGTTCAAATATGTGTTCTTCTCTAAAGCCTTTTAAAGTATTTTAAAGTCCATGAAATCTAGGAAGCCATAGATGATCATTCTAAGCTTTTTTAGAACAAGATTACTGAGAATGCAACTGAATTTTAGAGACTACCAGTCACCAAGTAAGTTGCTCATGCACTACTCAGATTATCCCGATAACATTTGGATGTTCAGGAAGGTCTTGGTTAGCACCAGTGACTATCCCTGCTTCTGCTGAGGATTTTAGCCACAAGTAGGCAAAGATCCCCAAGGTGATAGCAACAGTTTGAAATACACCATTTATAGCTGTCCAAGCAATCTTTCAAGCAGATTAAAATTGAGTCTCTGTCACTGGTTTTAATGGCATAGATTTAGTACCTTTCAGAAACTCTTTTACTGAAGTGTTTGAAAATTGGAGACACTATCAAATCATATTTCCATTTTATACTCAAAACCTTTTGAGAATTTAGAGAAATGCTTTATTTTATGTCATTAAATGACTTAATGTATAATGTACATAGAAAATGTTGCTTTGAATTATCTTTCACAGAGTTTAGAAACAATTATGAAAAAATGACCTGCTAGTCAAATATTAAATGGTAATGTTTTCCTTCATAATTATCATGCACTGGGGCATACTGCTAAAATGACTAATTAATGGCTGTATTAGGCAGGGTCCAACTAGAAGACAGAAACTACAGAGTAATTTGAACAGGCAAAGTTTAACACAAAATTTAAATCACAGAATTATTAACTGTAACAGTGGATGGAAGAATTAGCTAGTGAGAAGTAAAGAGAATGCTCAAGAATATAAGAATAGCAGTTGTAGGAGCAGCTACTGCCCTTAGGGCTGAGACATAGCATTTAAAGAAGAGATAGATCTGGGAAAGGCCCCTTCCAGGGATCCGTCCCCCGTTAGAAAGAGCATAGCCATGGTTCAGTGGACGACAGAGAAGTCTGAGGCTTTGTTTGATGCTGGTGTCTTGGGGAATGCTGTTCACAGGGGTTGCAAGGTGGCAGCACTCTGCTGAAAGGCCTTCTGTGCAGATGCCAGGGGCAGTCGCCCACAGAGAAAGTCCAGGTGCTGTTGGCCCCTGGCTGCTGCTGTAGCCTGGCACTGCAGAAAAAGGGCCCACAACAGGAGTCTGCCCAGAAGAACACACTGCTGCCAGGAAGAGAAAAGTCACTCCTCCTCCAGCATCCCTTGGGCACTCTTCTGACAAAGCTTGACAGCTGGCCAGCTGGCAAAGGAGAAATATTTTCAGAGTCCAGCTGCACTGCTCCAGTGCAGAAAATGAAGGGTAAAATTGGGCTGAAATGCCGTCAATTGATTAGCAGCACAACTGTTCAGTTGGGTTCTGATAAACGGTTCTGGTTATCTGTCTTATTAGTCAGGGGTCTCTAGAGGGACAGAACTAATAGGATAGATGTGTACACAAAGGGGAGTTTCTTAAGGAGTATTAACTCACATGATCACAAGGTCCCACAATAGGCTGTCTGCAAGCTGAGGAGCAAGGAAGCCAGTCTGAGTCCCAAAGCTGAAGAACCTGGAGTCTGATATTAGAGGGCAGGAAGCATCCAGCGGAGGAAAAAATGTAGGCTAAGCCAGTCTAGTCTTTTCACGTTCTTTTGCCTATTTTTTATTCTGGTCACATTGGCAGCTGATTAGACTGTGCCCCCCCCAATTAAGGGTGGGTCTGCCTTCCCCAACCCACTGACTCAAATGTTAATCTCCTTTGGCAACAACCTCACAGACACACCCAGGATCAGTACTTTGCATCCTTCAGTCCAAGCAAGTTGACACTCAGTGTTAACCATCACATCTGTATTCTTCAATTTTATCTCTGTTAAAATGACAATTCCTGTTTAACTGATATTAGTTGTTGGGTGTGGAGGGTGAGTAAATACCTCCTTTTCACCTCACTCATGTTTCATGGGGAGGAACTTCCTCTCTCCACTGCTTCATCTGGGAGTGGTGTATCTGATTGGCCAGTTTGGGAGAATAAGCAGGAACATTTGGCTCAGTGGCTTCCTCCTGCTCTTTCCAAGCCAGCCTGCCTTCAGGATGTGTACTTGCTTCATCATCATTAAAGTACATTCAGAAGGACATGTGTGTAATTCAGGGGTAGAGAGTGTTAGGTGTGCACACATCTAAGCCACATTCTTCAATTCAGCTTTTATCAGTAATAGATAATTTCAACCTCTACCCTATTCCTGCATGTCCACTTCTCAGTTGGTTCTGAATTCATGTGGGAAAAGACAGGAATGGTATTTATTGACCCAGCTGAAACTCCAATATTAATCTACCCAGCTTCTTAAAGAGAGGCCTATGAATTTCCCATTTCAGCCTGTAGAAACTCTAAATTTGCCCTAACCTCAACCCTTCCTTTACAAGCCCTAACCTAATCACCATTAGGGTTAGGCTACATTCGCCCTACAGGAACCCTGCTTCCTCCTTTCCATTCTCTCTGCCCTCCACAGTTTGATGCACAACTGCACTAAAACACACACATACATACATATGTTCATTTTCAAAACTTGACTTTCAGTCATTTCATTGCCACCTCAGTAGTAAAGCCGTGTGTTATCTTTGCCAAGGGTGATGGGTTTTTGAATCTGAGTTCTAACTTTGAAACCTAGGGCTATGAGTAAAATATCCTGCATCAGACAGTTGATGGGGCCGCACATATTCTTCCTGGTGCACTTGAAATTGTAGCCACAGACAGTTTCTAAATGACCTACCCAACTTGCCAGTTTCCTGTCTGGGTGCCCCCTGCTTTCAAATGCTAACACTGAAAGCCTCTATTGACATGCCCAAATTCCAAAGCACTTTTCACTTAAATTTGACATCCCACTGCAAAAATGTGTAAGGCCTCAAAAGGAAAATGAACCACATACAGTTTGTGTCCTTAAGAGTTTACAATCTAAAAGTCAAAATAAAGAAAGTACAGAAAAGAGTTATATACGTAACAAATAATATGGGGTTCACAAAAGGTGAAAGCACACTTGCCTGGAGTCAGCAGGAAAGGCTTCAAGGCAGAGTTTGCATTTGGGAAGGCTTTGCAGCTTAGATATGATTTGGACATATGGAAATGGCACAGGGACGAGTGGGTCGAGGGTGAGGGAATAATAAGGTATGCTAGTGGCAGGAAAAATACAAGCCTTCTGACTCTCCAGCCAGGCTCTCAAAGCCTCCATTTACTTTAGGATCTTTAGTACCAGGGCAGGAATGCCACCCACATTGCATTGTTTGGACAGTCAATGACATCTGAATGTTAGAGCTCTTAGGCCCATTGCAGGCACAGGCATACATGACAGCTAGTGTGAGCAATATTCTCTCAGAAAGGCCAAGCAATACACACAGAACAGTGAGCAATTGCTTTACTGGGATGAAGTGAACTGTAGAGCAAGAAGACAGAAAACTAAGTTTGGAACAGATGGCGGAAAGCCTTTAGTAACTGATTAAAAAGTGTAGACTGCATGTAGTTTGTGCAGTAGAGTCAGAGATTTTGAGCAGGAGAGCGGCATATCCTTTCATTTCTTTTCTTTTCTCTCTCTCTCTTTCTTGCTCGCTCTCTCCTAGAGAGGCTTGTGTTATCACATTTGTCCTTTTGGAGGGTACACTTTTCAATTTTGTTCCTTACGTGTACCTTACCATATTATTTTCTCTCACATCATTCTCCATTCCTGTTCCCATTTCCTTCTCCCACGTTAATTATGCGTCCAGTGTTAATGTTTTTGGAAATTTATGTATCTGTGAAGAAATATACATGCTGTATAATTTTAGATATTGGTATCCCTGTTTAATGTGTGTAATTTAATATTTTGTAAATATACCGTAGAGACTTTTCTCTTGTACTGTAGAGATTGTTCTCTCTCTTGATCTACATAAATGCTTTATATCATAGAGGCTGTTGTCTTCCTTACATTTTTCCTCAGTACTGTTTGTAATACCTCTCCACATTGCCACTCATTGTGCATCTAGTTTTTTACTTTTCACTGATGCAGGGAACTCCCTAATCGTCTCTTCCAGAGCTTACAAATGATTTCCCTCGTGATCGACAACTACATTGCCTCCAACTCCCTGCTGTCATAAGCAATGATGCAATAAATATCACAATTCAGATCCTATTTACTGAGGACTTGGATTTGTGGAGTCAAAGGGTCATTGTGTACTCAATTTTGCCAAGCCCCAGAAAGGCTGTGCCCATTTAAATGTCCAATAGCAACGCCTGCAGAGTCCTGTTTCCTCACATCCTCACTAACACTCTATATTCTCCAATCTGTAGCTTTCATCAGTCTTACAGATATTGTGTCACACACAAACACACATACACACTTATGTACAGATTTTTTTCCTTAGGATAAAATGTGGAATTACAATATTGTTAAGCATGAACAACCAAAACAGACTACTTTGAACCTACAGAAGTTTTGAATATATGCTGTGCTCTGAAAGGCCTTATTTTGACAGGAATTTCTTGACAAAGCTTATTGTAGCAACAAATATTGACTGGCTGACTAAGCCAACAGAAGCAAGGTGCAGATGAGAATAAATTTAACTGTTTTTCTTCATTTGATGTAAAAAGGTAATAAGTCAGGTCAAAAACCTCCCATTGCATTTAAATATCTGCAATGTAATCTTGATGTTGTAAGCCTGAATTAGCTTATGAAATACATTCCTGTTATCCTTTATTATTATATATATATATATATATATATTTTTTTTTTTTTTTTTTTTTTTGAGATGGAGTCTCTCACTCTGTTACTCAGGCTGGAGGGCAGTGGCGTGATCTCGGCTCACTGCAAGCTCTGCCTCCTGGGTCCATGCAATTCCCCTGCCTCAGCCTCCCGGGTAGCTGGGACTACAGGCACCCGCCACCAGGCTCGGCTAATTTTTTTGTAATTTTAGTAGAGACGGGGTTTCACCGTGTTAGCCAGGATGGTCTTGATCTCCTGACCTCATGATCCACCTGCCTTGGCCTCCCAAAGTGCTGTGATTACAGGTGTGAGCCCCTGCGCCCAGCCTCTGTTATCCTTAATATAAGTTTGTTTGTTTTAGAGATAGGGTCTCACTTTGTTGCCTAGGCTGATCGCAAACTCCTGGCCTCAAGCAATCCTCCTGTCTCAGCTTCCTGAATAGCTGGGATTATAAGCACAAGCTGCCACGTGCAGCTCCCTTAAAATAAGTTTTAAATAACATCACCAATATATTTTTCCATTTCAGTTTTCCATTTTACAGAAGGCCTACAATATCCATATATTTTGCCCAGTTTAAATTGGTTTTTCTTTGTTTTTGTTTGCCTTGATTTGCTGGAGTCCCTTGTACATGCTAGAATAATTTTA
Organism: Macaca mulatta; assembly: GCF_049350105.2. Classification (NCBI taxonomy): domain Eukaryota; kingdom Metazoa; phylum Chordata; class Mammalia; order Primates; family Cercopithecidae; genus Macaca; species Macaca mulatta. Next base: position 122,099,282 of record NC_133408.1, read on the forward strand.
TCACTTGTTAGTTATAGATGTACAAGTGTCTTCTCCCAATGTGCCTCTCATTTCTTAACTATGTCTATGTCAACCTTCACTCAACGGAAATCTAAGTTTGGGCCGTATGTTTTGTGCTGTGAGGTCTGGTTTAAGCATTCCTTCCCCAAAGCTATGTCACTAAGACACACCTCTACATTTTTTTATAAGCTTTATAATCTTATCTTTCATTTTTAGACTTTTAATATACCTGGATTTTACTTAGGATCCAACTATAGTTGACTCTTGAACAACATGGGTTTGAACTGTGTGTTCCACTTACACCTGGATTTTCTTCCACCTCTGCCAACCCTAAGACAGCCCTTCCTCCTCCTCACCCTACTCCACATTGAAGATAATGAGGGGGAAGACTTTTATGACAATCCACTGTCACTTAATGAGTAATAAATACATATTCTTTATGATTTTCTTAATAACATTTTCTTTTCTCCAGTATACTGTATTTTTGCAAATACTGTTTGCAATGTATAACCCACATTACATACAAAATCTGTGTTAATTGACTGTTTATGTTATCAAGAAGGTTTCCAGTCAATAGTAGACTATTAGTAGGTAAGTTTTTGAGGAGTCAAAAATTAAATGTGAATTTTCAACTGAGTGGGTGGTTGACACTCTTAAACCCTTCATTGTGCAAAGGTCAACTGTATATACTTTTCATAAAATAATCTGGTTTTCCAATGCAGTGAGATTTTTAAAAGTTATTTCCTGATTGATGTGTGAGGACAAGTGTATTATGTCAAGATTGACTATTTATTATGTAAGGATTATCTCTGGGCCCTGCCCCTTTGGTCTATTTTCCTACTCTCATGTAAGTTCCAAACCTCTTAAATAACTTTTTTAATATTATGTTTTCAAATCTGAGAGAGCATGCCCCTCACTTTCACACTTCATTTTCAAAATTATCCCAGCTATTAAAAGACCAGTATTCTGCCATGTTATGCTGATCGTTAAGCTATGGTCTTTCAGCTTCCAGTTAATCTCTGTACTCTCTTTGTAAAATTACATTTCTCCTTTTCCTAGTGGCATCCTTTTAGGATCTGTTACTAGGGGATAATAAAGGGTGCCTGGGAGGAGGAAGACAAGGGATCGGTTCCTTCCTATCTGCTTTTTTTCCTGTTACTGTTGTCCCAGCCAAACTTCTTCACCCCAAGAGCAGTGTATAACCACAAATATTGACTTATTTGTTTTTTCCCATATATCCATTTATTGATGCTTTATATATTTGAAGCTATATTATTATCTGCATCTATGTTCCTAATTAAAACTTCAGTCTTTGTTTTTTTGAGATGGAGTCTTGCTTAGTCACCCAGGCTGGAGTGCAGTGGCACGATCTCAGCTCACTGCAACCTACACCTCCCAAGTTCACGCCATTCTCCTGCCTCAGCCTCCCAAGTAAGTGGAGCTACAGGTGCCTGCCCCCACACCAGCTAATTTTTTTTTTTTTTTTGTCTTTTTAATAGAGACGGGGTTTCATTGTATTAGCCAGGATGGTCTCAATCTCCTGGCCTCGTGATCCCCCCGCCTCGGCCTCCCAAAGTGCTGGGATTACAGGTATGAGCCACCGTGCCCACCCCCGGTCTGTTTTTAAAATCAGTATATATACATGTTCTCCTTTATCTCTTCTCATTTCTTTTAGTTTTCAATTAGTTTTGCAAGATGTTGAATAGTTACCACATCATTATTTTGTTCATTTTTCTGGGATACACATTTTTTATTTTCAATTACTCTGCATCCTTTTGGTTTAAATATGTTTTTAAAGACAACATGGTAATAATTTAATCCAATTTGAGAGTATCTGTCTTTTTATTAGCATTTTAAACACATTTACATGCAAATTATTATATTGGTATTACATTCTATCTGATTTCTGCTTTCTTTCTTTTTTTTTTTTAAGGCGGAGTCTTGCTCTGTCACCCAGGCTGGTCACTGCAACCTCTGCCTCCCAGGTTCAAGCAATTCTCCAGCCTCAGCCTCCCAAGTAGCTGGGATTATAGACACATGCCACCACGCCCAGCTAATTTTTATATTTTTTAGTAGAGACAGGGTTTCACGATGTTGGCCAGGCTGGTCTCGAATTCCTGACCTCAGGTGATCCATCCACCTTGGCCTCCCAGAGTGCTGAGATTACAGGTGTGAGCCATTGAGCCCGACCTGATTTCTGCTTTTTTACTTTCTGTTTTCTATTTCCACACTTTCTTTGTTTCATTTTTTCTTTTTTTCTACCTTCCATTGAATAGGTAAATTTTTATTCTGTTAGAAACTTAAAACCTATATTGAGTGTTACAATAGATTTTCTTGAGCTTCGCCCCCAAAAAAATCCAAAAATCTTAGCATACACTTCCCTTGCTCTGCTCCTGTTGCAATAATAAAGATAGGAGAAAAAAGAAAATATTTCTAGTAAAACAATCCAATAGGTTCCCATTACAATTACAATAGTAGTGTAAAGAAACAATCAGGGTCATGGAAAACTAAGTCAGATATACCAGCTGATTAAGATGATATTGTAATAATCCAAACAATGTAATAAGAACATGATCCAGAGGGTTGGAAATGGAAATGTAAAAATTAATTGAGATTTTTAGTTTATTAGAGCTAAAATAAACTTAACCTCAATTTCTACATTCTACATATAAACATAACACATTTACAACTTTATCAAATTTTCTTTTCAAATATGTGAATATTGGATTAAACATGAATGAACAAGGGGGAAAATATCTGGTTCGAATTGAATTAAAATGTGAGAAGAAGGCCTTAACCAGGACATCTGCAGCGATGGGCTCGCACTATTCCTGCTGGAGTTCTAGGAAACTTGAGTTATTGAATCTGAATTGTGGTAAGGTGATAAATCACTCTGAATAAAAGAACAGAACAAGCACACAGCTTTATAGGAAGTGTAACAATTCAGCCTATAGCTGAAGCCTGAGGAAGTACTTTTACAATTAAGTGCCTGGTATTAGGTCTAGTCTCAGTAAATAATTTCTCAGTGATTAATTTTGCCCGGTTTAATTGCTGATGATGGATGACCAGCAGTTGGAAGACTAAATCAAAATTGCAGAAGCAAAGATATTAACAAAATACATTTATTCATAAGATAAACATAGTCTACCCTAGAAAAAGAATGTAACTAAATTAAATTATATTTCTTTATTGCATTGGAGTCTTCATTTTGACCAACCTAGAGATAGTTGGAGAATATCTCATGATGAGTAAATACTAGCTAACAATTTTTTAAGCTCATTACTCCTTTGTCAACATTAATCATTATGGATCTTTCCTTCTTCCACAGAAGTAATGCAACATGACATGTAGACTGCAGTTGAAGTTTTAGGAAAGAGTTTAAAGGATTTTAAGTTTGACTTCTCTCAAGTTCCACAATTTCATGTCTTTGAAATGAGTATTTATGGAAATTTAGATTTATTAATTCAACTAACATTTGTCAAGCTCCTAATATGTGTCAAGCATTATACTACTTGGTGAGATACAGAGTTTGTGCCATGCGGTCTTTCTGAGGCGAGTAGATGAAAATAGAAATGTGGGCATAAGTTTTGCAAGGGAGTACACTAGGGACCCAAAGGAATGAATGGTGGACTGTACTATATATCTAGCCCTGTCAGGTATAGTAGAGAGATATAAGAATGTCGAAGAGGAAGCCCTTGCTCTGTAGAACAGTTTTGTACTATAGGAAAGGTCAGTACTTTGCCCGAAGTTACAAAGCTGCTAGGAAGCAGAGAGGGACTCAAACTAGCCCTACACTATAAGTAAAGAGAAGGCAGTATAATTTGTCCCCAATCCCAAATTTGAGAGCTTTACTGGCTCCTTCCTGGGAATTTCACTTTAAAGCCTTCTAACTGACACCCCTCCAAACACAAACAGAGAGAGAGAGAGAGAGAGAGAGAGAACTCAGGTCAGACCTGACTACCCAATTCTTCATTCTTTATAATTAATAAACAACCAAAATCACTAGACATATAGAAAAACACAGCTGCATCGAAGGAAAAGAAACCAGACTATTTAACCTTATACATAATTGTTATAGAAACAAAACAGAGCTTAAGATGGGGGGAGGAAGCCCTTAAGAAGTCAAGAAACTTGAGAAGTTATTTCAACCATAAAACAAGAACAAGATACTAAGGAACCAATTATAGAGCAAGGAAGAACTTTAAACAGTTAAAGTAATTGCTCTAGTAAAACAATTCAGTAAGACGGATTGAAAAACAAAGCTGAGAATGTTCCTAAACACAAAGCAAGAAGACAAAGATATAGAAAATACGAAATAAGGAAAAAAAAAACACTTAAAAATGAAATCAGAAGGTCTACCATTTGACTAACAATGACTCCAGGAAAAGTGAATGGAGAAAATGGAGTGAAAGAAGTTAACAGGAGAATTAGAGAAAAAAAATTTCTGGCCACGGAGAAGGCACACAGAGTGCTGAAGACAGTAAATAATACACTTTTTTTTTTTTTTTTTTTTTTTTTTTTTTGAGGCAGAGTTTCGCTCTGTCTCCCAGGCTGGAGTGCAGTGGCCGGATCTCAGCTCACTGCAAGCTCCGCCTCCCGGGTTTACGCCATTCTCCTGCCTCAGCCTCCCGAGTAGCTGGGACTACAGGCTCCCGCCACCTCGCCCGGCTAGTTTTTTTTGTATTTTTTAGTAGAGACGGGGTTTCACCATGTTAGCCAGGATGGTCTCGATCTCCTGACCTCGTGATCCGCCCGTCTCGGCCTCCCAAAGTGCTGGGATTACAGGCTTGAGCCACCGCGCCCGGCCATAATACACTTTTTAAATCCTAGAATTATCCTGATGAAATATTAGACTGCCAAAGACAAAAAGAAGACAGTAAAAGTTTCCAGAGAGAAGAAAATCAACAAGACACAACTGAGAATTACATGGTTGTTATCTTTAAAACCAATGTAATAATGGTGGATTACTACAACCTCAATGTTATAGTCCCATCCATCAAGGTCCCTTTGCCCAATACCCAATATTGTTCAAATTGCTCATCCAGTTCAATCAGGAACTTCTAAATATTTTACTCTCATAGACTGGCTGACATGTTTTAGTGCCTACTTCAACAATCTCTCACCAGCAGTTTGCCTCTACCTCCAAAGGGACACAATATACCTTTTCCAGGCTACTTATGGGATAGGTCTCAACAGTTTGATCATCATGCACAGTCTCTGCAGACAAGTTCTTAATGACATCTATCTCCAGGAGCACAGTTGCAGCATTATGTCAATGCTGTCCTCCCCCAATGAGGTTCATTTGATACACTCCTTTTGTTTTTTTGTTTTTTTGTTTTTTTTTTTTGGTTTTTTTTTTGAGATGGAGTCTCGTTTGATCATCCAGGCTGGAGTGCAGTGGCGCGATCTCAGCTCACTACAAGCTCCATCTCCCAGGTTCCTGCCATTCTCCTGCCTCAGCATCCCGACTAGCTGGCACTACAGGTGCCCGCCACTACGCCTGGCTAATTTTTTGTATTTTTAGTAGAGACGGGGTTTCACAGTGTTAACCAGGATGGTCTCGATCTCCTGACATCGTGATCCACCCGCCAAGGCCTCCCAAAGTGCTGGGATTACAGGCATGAGCCACTGTGCCCAGCCCATTTGATATACTCTTTAAGAACATATAAGTTAATATCTTTTCTTACTTTTTGGGTTCTGATGGCAACATATTTATCACTTACAAATTAAAATCAGTAGGCACACCTATTAATGCCCTCATTAATTTCCCTTCCCCTTCTCTGCACTTGAGAACCTCAGATTAATTCTGAGACTTTGGCAACCTCTTCTCATGCTTCCCAAGATCTCTAAACCATTTCTAATGGCTATATGTTGCCCCTGGGTCTCTTATGAAAATAACTGGTCTCTTGGCCTCAGGGTGTACACCATTAAAACAACAAATGACTGTCTACCCACTGCCCTCTACTAAAAATACAGATTCTTGTTGACCTCGAGCCTGTGACACTCTATACCCAGGTGCTCATTACGCATTAGGTTATAGAAACAGCACCCCATGAGTTCAGCATGGCTACTGAGGCCTCACGACGGGATGGAACCAAACCTGGGGCCTCTGGTATATTCCACCTGAAAGAGGGGTTGGCTTCCCTTGTCCCCAGTTTCTTGCCAGATGCCAGAGTACTGGGGGAAGTCATTCTTCCCCCTGACCTCTTGACTATCTGGAAGGCCCTTTAGGATAAACTGAGTGAACAGTAACAGGAGTTTGTAGACTATGCATGCATGTGGCACTCTTAACTATCATATGTGATGAGCTTAGTGGAATACTGCCACTTTCTATCCCTTTGCCATCATGTCCCTAATAGAGAATGGGACCCCAAAACACACATTTGGCCAAACCTAAGAGAGTTCTCTTAGTACTGGATGTCCTGGTCTCATCTTCACTTTTGTTATAAACCCTTGGGTCATTACCTAAAACTTGTACCTTTCAAAATTAAAAAAAAAAAAAAAAAAAAAGCTGGGAATCTCTCACCTCACAACACCCAAAAGCTTTATTTTATCCAGGTCTTGGCCTATCTTTATAAATTTTCAATCTTGCCCCCATCCCACAAGGGCTGGAGGCCAGATGGAAGGTACATACTTTCCTGGGACTAATTAATAGTAGATTTTCCCATAGGCCAGGCATTTGCTCATCTGATAGATAACCCATTTAAACCTAAACTTCCACATGCTCAGAAAGCAAACAACAACAACAACAACAAAAAAACCCTGTCAGATGCAGCTGCACACCATTCTGTTGATGGCCTTATCACTATTGGTTTGGGCATTTTTACTGATTTGCAATCCACAGGCCTACATCAACTTAAGTAGGTACCTACTTAAAAGGATACCCCAGTCCTACATCCCACACAAGTTTGCAAGGGCCCAAAATCTCAATGCTTCAGCTGTCATTGCCCGAGATGACATTGCAAGGCCATCCCAAGACTTTATTGTTGGAGATGACTTTGCCCCCTGTGCTGGAGACTTCACCTCTTACACTAAAGTCTGCACTTGGCAACACCCATGGGCTGCCTGTCCTAAGGCACAAAATTGACACGTTTAAAATTTTCTTTCTGAACTCACTCTCTGCTTAGCCCGTGATCCTGGTATAGTCCTTGCTCTCTTCCAAAATACACCCCTACACTTCCTTGCCTAAAAGAAAACCTGACAGAGGTTACTAATTTAATGGTGATTATTACTTTCCCCAAGAGGCACTTATCTCATATTAAACAACCCCTTGGCCCCCTGGGGAGAGGACTGACTACTCTGTGGTGCCTTCTCCTACTGTAACCCCATGCAGCTTTCTACCACAGCCTCTTGACTTGCATCTCCAACCGCAACCACTCCTTCTCCTTGGTTAGACACAATACCACTAATATTTACATATACTTTACTCAATCATTAGTTCATAACCAACAACATAACTGCCATACTGAATGCTTAATTTCTTGTGAATGATATTATTCTTGTTGCAGTCAATATCTTCACCACTCAAGCTACAACTGTCTTACATTTAAAAGATCATGCCAGGGCACCCAGGGGTGGATTGTCACAATTTGCTTAATACAGTCGCTGCCTCAGCATCCATTTTTAGGACTGCCATAAGTTATTTGAAGCCCAGTCATATCCTGTCACGTTTGGCCCAGTTAAAACTTTCCTCCCTGCATGGTTGTTTGTAATACAGCCTGTTTTTTCCTCATCTCATTGAACCAAACCCAACATATTCCACGGGTGCTGCCATGATAAAACTTAATGGTTAACACCAGAGTCTTGTAAACAAGCACTCCAATTCACAGGTGTTTTCTTTAAACTAAAAAATTCACAACACCTGAGGAAAATGTAAGGGCTAACACCCGTGCACCTTAATAAAGACTTGGCCCCACAGCTCTTCTCTCTCTGTCTCTTGCTCCCCACCCGTTGGTTGAGCTCCCTGCCACCTCTAGCCTTCCCGTCAGCCTCCTGTCAACACCCTATGCGACCTGTAAGTAATAATCTTCTTTTGTTTCATGCATTTGGTTTTACCCCCTCATTGTGTCTCTCCTGCCTGATGCACCGGAATCTAACTTTCTCCTAGTCAGGGCTCTCCTAGAAAGCGGTTATTTTGGTTTATGGTCACTCTTGAAAGACCTCAAAATCAAATTAAAAATAAACCATAGCAATAGAAATCATAACAGTGACTTTTGCTATTAAGAAGGCAAATTTGCTATTAATAAGATTACTATAATAGGAAACAGCTATAACCCATAGACACATCTAACCATAGACACACTCAAAGCATATCAATCAGCCCTCTGGATGGAAGCGTCTCAGAAATTAATCTACAGTAGTTTTTCACTAACTGCCTATGCTGATTCTCTGACGCTACAGAGCAGTGGATTCTAAGGGGACAAAATGACTTTATCAATCAAGGAAGAGCGTGAATAAAGGCATTTTCAGACAAGCAATGACAGAAAACTTGGCCTTTCCTCAAAAGTCATTTAAAGATGTATTCAAAATGCAGGAAGGAAGGAAGAAAGCATAGTTCAAGAAAACTGTATAGCTCCCACCCAAAATGGCCAGGAGCGGGGATTCCTAGGACAACGGCTATGCAGTGAGCCTAGAAAGCAGCAGGTACAGCAAGGAGCAAGAGGCTCCTTCAGAGGGGAGTTTTCAGGGACAGGGGGACTACAAACAATTGATAAAATGCATGAAAAGCGAGTCCACATGATAATGAAGTCACAACATTCTCCCCGGTGGATCACTTGGGGATAGTGACCTTGGACCCCTGAACAAACCCTGCACTTCTTATCTCCAAACTACTAGTTGGTATTATATTAACAATTGTTTGGTTATCCCACTTGCATTTCAATTCGTGCATGATACGGAGTGGGTATAGGGTAGAAAGGAATGGGGAGACTATGGCTTCTCAATTTTAGCTCTTTGTATTATTTAATTTGATACCATGTACATATTTTGATTTTTAGAAATTTAGATTGATAGAAATCACTAGGTGTAACAAAATTTTAATACCACATCTTTACAAAATCTTCACTCCAAAGCTCTCACTGTATTTTTTCCGTTAGTTGTATTCATGCTGCCTCAGTTTTCTGGGAAAACCCATTTTACCTTTTAAAAGGAATTGTCTTTGGCTTTTGGACAGAAAATAAGGCACTGGTTACCTAATCCCTACACAGGAACTAACTTCATATAAAGACTAAAATAGCCAGTATGGTTTTGATCCTTGAAGAACACAGGGGTTAAGGGCAGTAATCCAACACACAGTCAAAAATCCATGTGAAACTGTTGACTCCCCAAAAACTGAACTACTAGTAGCCTATTGCTGACCAGAAACCTTAGCCTACCATAAGCAGTTGATTAACACACATTTTGTATATGTATTATATGCTGTATTCTTCCAATAAAGCAAGCTAGAGAAAAGAAAATGTTATGAAGAAAATCATAAGAGAAAACATTCACTATTCATTAAGTAGAAGTAGATCATCATAAAGGTCTTCATCCTTATCTTCAGAGGAAGAGAAGGGATTGTTCTTGCTGTCTCTTGGGTGGCAGAGTTGGAAGAAAATTCACACATAAGTGGACTCATAAGTGGGTTACTGCTTATAGCCACGTAAGCAGTACAAATCCGTGTTACTCAAGGCTTGACTACACTGTTCCCCTAGGCTGTATTCTAAACCTGGTCAAGTCTCAGCTGCATGTGTGACTATATTTTAACTATACGCTGATGTCAACTAACCTAAATCTCCGTTGCTTAAATCCATTGCTTAATTCCTAATCCCTGATCGACATTTCCATTGTTGGTCACAGTGAAAATTCACATATTGAATTTATTATCAGCCTTTTCAAAATTTTACATTCCTAATAACAGTAAAGGGCAACTTCACCCCACCAGTCCTGTAGGTTAAAGACCTCTAGAGGATATTATGGTTTGCCTTGCTCGTCCTCCGTTCACCCTCCTTCTAGTATGATTTTTTTTTTTAATTACAAAGTTTCAAAAACTAAAACAACATTTCTCAGATTCCTTTACAATCTTGGCTCAGAATAACAACTAGGTTCTGCCTACTGAATGCATTTACCCAGTTTGGGAAGACTGTCTTTTTACCTATATTCTTTTTCAAATCAAGGGCATGGAGACATGAGGTTCTACAGCCATATTTCCAGGTCCATTCTTCATCTTTTTAGGTACTGAAAAGGAATTGTGATGGTTGCAGCAGGAAGGCTCCAGATTCTGTGGCCCAATGACAGCTGAGGCAGTAGTGTTGGCAGGAAACTAGCCATATGGTGGGATGTCTTTTGAACTCAATAATTCCAGTGATAGTCTCTGTAGTAGTAAGTCCCCAGCAGGTCAGAACTGGGATCTGGAAAGTATTTCTGGAGACCCAGGCTAGCTTCTACTCTTTTGCCTCCCCTATACTTTTCTAAGCACTGATTGCTACTGTTAAATCTCTTCCTGATTAGTAATTGAAAGAAGCCATCATCTTTTCTGTAAAGAACCTTAACTCCAAAGTTGTATTTGGTTCATTCTCTTTCATTACACCCCAGGCTAAGCAGTAAATAAATCCTGCCAGTTTTTTCTGCTATAATTTTTCTTGTGCCCAGCTACTCCTTTTCCTTTGCATATTTTTATAATGCAAAGGGAAGAGCAACCTTGGATCCTAGAATCAACTGGCGGCCTTGCTATACCCAAGCTATGTTTCTTTAAACAAATCACTTAATTTCTTGGAATATTAAATTCCACAGCTGTAAAAGGAGATCGTTGCCAGTTTATAAAATTTTGTGAAAGTTAGAGATACTATTTGATGCTCTGGGAAAATCATCTGACCTAATTCTTGGTATTTAGCCTTAGCCATACTATTATTAAACTCCTACCCAGTCTTCTTGTTCTTGGATCTTTCTCAGTCTAGGTCTGGAAAGAGAGTATGTCCCTAGTATGTTTTGAATAACCATGGAAATATAAAAGTAGCCCTTGACCTCAAGGAGCTTTCAGTTTAAAGAACAAAATTGAATTTTTCTGAAAAGCATGACACACATTTGAAAACAGAAAAAGTGACCTGAGATTGGTTTTTGGGGTTTTAGACTAAGAACCTTTTTGGTGAAATCAATGGAGGAACTTTCAGTGTTGATGATCTCTCTCTGACCAACCAGTGATTGAATTATTTTCCCTCAGTGTCTGAGATAAAATGATTAACTTCAAAACTCAAATCATATTTGCTTTTGGAAAGATGGAGAAGTATATTTTTCCTTATTTCTCCTGATAAGTGCAACTGAAATCTCCGGAAACAGTGTAAGACAAACAAGAAAATGCTGAAAGGCAGAGAAAATAAGCTGACCATTAGGGAATATAGGAATAAAGAACAACATGGTGATGAGTTATCTGGGTATTTTTCTTTGGCCTCAAATATTTCAGACTGGAATGAGATTACCATTTGAGTTGGGAGCCTGAGTAAAGCATATTGTTTTCCCTAATGTGGGTGGGCCTCCTCCAATTACTTGATAGTCTGAATAGAACAAAAAGGCCAACCTCTGAGTAAGGGAGGATGTGCTGCTGACTGACGGCCTTTGAAATGGAACATTGTGTTTTGTTGTGCTGTTTTCCTGGCTTTGAACTCAGCGGAAACGTCGATTCTTCCTGAGTCTCAAGCTGGCTTTTGGCCTGGAACTACATCAGTGGGTATCCTGAGTTCTCAGGTTTTGGGGGGACTACATTATTGGGAATGACGAAAGAAGAGAGTAAGGAAAAATATGGGTAAACACTAGGCTTTTCTTCTCCTCCTGAGTTTTCTAAATTATGTTTGGTTGTGGAAGAAAAAAGTATTGGCTGGGTGTGGTGGCTCACGCCTGTAATCCCAGCACTTTGGGAGGCAGAAGTGGGTGGATCACCTGAGGTCAGGAGTTTAAAACCAGCCTGGCCAACATGGTGAAACCCCATCTCTACTAAAAAATACAAAAATTAGCCAGGTGTGTTGGTAAGGGCCTGTTATCCCAGCTACTTGGGAGGCTGAGACAGGAGACTTGCATGAACCTGGGAGGTGGATGTTGCAGTGAGCCAAGATCGCGCCATTGTACTCCAGCATGGGCCACAGAGTGAGACTCCATCTCAAAAAAAAAAAAAAAAAAGTATAATACTATCTGTTCTAAATATATATAATATACAAAATTTTTAATGTAATTATATTAAAATGGGCAGGTAAAAGGACTTAAAAGGAGGTAAGTTTTCCATATTTCACTTGAACTGATGACACAAGTAGACTGATAAGTTATGTACAATATTAGCAATCATTTCAAAAGCTATTCAAAAAGATACACTCAAAAACAGGCTCTGGGAAAACTGGATCTCTATATATAGAAAAATGAAACTAGACCTCTCACCATAAACAAAAATCAACCCCTAATAGATGAAAGACTTAAACATCAGACCAAAAATGATGAAACTACTAGAATAAAACGAAGGGGAAACATTCCAAGACATTGGTCTAGGCAAGAATTTTATGGCTAAAACCTCAAAAGCACAAGTAACAAAACAAAAATGGACATATGGGACTATATTACACGAAAAAACTTTCGTACAGCAAAGGAAACAGTCAAGAGTGAAGCAACAATTTGTTGAGTGGGAGAAAATATTTGCAAAATAGTCATTCAAGAAACTAACATCTAGGCTATACAAGGAACTTAAACAACTCAACAATAAAAAAAATCCTATTAAAAAGTGGTCAAAAGATCTGAATAGACCTTTCTCAAAAGATGACTTACAAATGGTTAATAGGTATATAAAAATATTCAATATCACTAATCATCAGAGAAATGCAAATCAAAACCACAATGAGATATCATCATACCCCAGTTAGAATAGCTATTATCAAAAAGACTAACAAATCCAGGCAAGGATGTGGAGAAAAGGAAACTCTTATACACTGTTAGTGGGAATTTAAACTAGCATAGCCATCATAGAAAATAATATGGAGATTTCTCAAGAAATTGAAAATACAACTACCATAAGATTAGCAATCCCACTACTGGGGAAAGAAATCAATGTATCAAAGGGATACCTGCAATCCCATGGTTATTGCAGCACTATCTACATGGCCAAGATATGAAATCAACCTAAGTATTCATTAATGGATGCATGGACAAAGAAAATGTGGCATATATACAAAACAGAATACTATTCAGCCATAAAAATGAAATCCTATCATTTGCAGCAACATGGAGGGAACTAGGCATCACATATTAGATGAAATAAGCCAAGAACAGATGACAAGTGTTGTATGTTCTCACTGATATGTAGGAACTAAAAAAAATTGATCTCATGGAAGTAGAGAGCAGAATGATAGTTACCCAAGGCTAGGAAGCATGTGTGTGGAGGGAGGAGATGGAGAAGCATGAGTTAATGGGTACAAACAGAGTTAAACAGAAGAAATTATATTGTTTGATAGCACAGTAGGGTGACTACAGTTAACAATATTATATTGTATATTTAAAAATAGGTAGAAGATTTGAAATGTTCCTAATACAAAGAAGTCATAAATGTTCAAAGTAATAAATGTCCTAAATACCCTGATTTGTTACATACCATATGTATGAAAATGTTACATGTACCTAATGAATATGTTCAAATATGTACCAATTTTAAAAAATAACAAAATGAAAGCAATTCAATGAAAAAGAGCAATTTTTAAAAAATGGCACTAGAGTAACCGAACAGAAAAAGAAAAAATTATATCTTGAACTAAGTTTCACACCTTATAAAAAAAAATTTAACTCAAAATAAATCATGGATTCAAATGTAAAGTGTAAAGTTATAAAACACTTAGGGGGAAAAATAGGAAATCTTTGGGATGTAGAGTTAGGTTAAAAGTTCTTAGACTTGACACTGAAAACACAACCCATGAAAGGAAAAATAAGTAAGTTATACCTCATCGAAAGTAAGCTTTTTTCTTTGTGAAATATCCTGTGAAGACAATAAAAGGCAAGCTATGGACTACAATAAAATATTCACAAACTACATGTCTATCAAAGGACTGGTATCCAGAATATATAAAACACTCTCAAACTAAGTAAAATAAAATAACCTAATTAGAAAGTAGGCAAAAGACAGGAACAAATATTTCATTAAAGAGGATGTCCAAATGATAAATGAGTATACGAAAAGATGTTCATCATCATTACCATTAGGGGAAAGCAAATCAAATCCACAATAGCTATTACTACATACCACCAGAATGACTCAGATAAAAAATAGTGACAATATCAAATGCTGACAAGGCTGTGGAGAAAGTGGAGTACACATACCCTCCTAGTTAAAAATGTAAAATGGGTCAGTCATTCTAGAAGTTTAATAATTTCTTAACAATTAAGAAACTACCATATGATCTAGCAATTCCACCCCTGGGCATTAATCCAGAAAATGAAAACTCATATTCACATAGAAACTGCTACATGAATGTTTATAGCAGTCTTATTCATAAAAGCTTAAACAGGAAACAACCCAGATGTCCCTTAAGGCATGAGTTACACTGTGGTACATCTATACCATGCAAAAAGAGCAATGAAAAGGAATGGACTATTAATATGTATACCCTGTATGAATCTACAGAGAATTATGTATGAATTGTCAGCATCAATATCATGGTTTAAAGTGTTCTGTAGTTTTGCAAGATGTTAAAATTGGGGGACATAGGGTAAAGGGTACATGTGATCTTTCTGTAGTAATTTCTATAACTGTATGTGAATCTACAATTATCCCACAATAAAAAGCTTTAAAAAAAACTTTAGATTGTTGACCAAAAATGAAGATTTCCACAAGAACGTTTGCCTTCTTGCAGCTAAACCACGTGATTCATCATTTTGGCACAACTTTCATGAAAGGATCTGAAAGTACTCCAAATTTCACCAGAGAATGAGTATCTTGAGAGCAATTTTCAGCAAGTAGAACCACTGCTGCTTAAAATTATAGCCTTTTAGAAGAAGGCAATGTAAGAACTATGGTATTTTTTGTCAGTAGTGTCTTATTGTTTTAATGTGTATTTTGATTGCACAAATGATGCCCCTTCATTCTTGAAAAAACAAACTTCATTTATTTTACTGGTAACTTCCCTACCCACCCCCACATCTACTCCTGACCCTCAAAACAACCTTCCCTTCCCCACCATGGATAACTGATATTGGACTTTTGTGGTAATAATTTTCTTGCTTTTCTCTATACTTTTCCCACCTAAATATGAGCTGCTATACACTGTAACTAGGCTTTCCAGGTTTTCAGTGAGATTATTCTTAATCTGAACTATGGAAAGAATCATTTCATTTATGTAAAGATTAAACACCTGGAAAGCTAAGCTACAGTGTTTAGCAGTTCCTGCTTAGATGGGAAAAGTATACAGAAAAACAAGAAAATTATTACAACTTTGTAATCATTATTTTTAAATTATAATTTTATATTAAAATCAGTATTTTAAATTCATCCATGTTTCATGTGCCTGTGATTTATTTATCTTTTTAATTTTCATTTTTATTTCAGTAGTTTTTGGGGTACAGGTGGTTTTTGCTTACATGGATAAGTTCTCTAGTTGTAATTTCTGAGCTCATAGTGCACCCGTCACCCGAGCAGTGTACATTTTACCTGATATTTAGTCTTTTATCCTTCACCTTCTCCCAATCTTCCCCAAGAAGTCCCCAATGTCCATTATATTCTTATGCCTTTGCATTCTTATAGCTTACCTCCCACCTTTATGTGACAATATAAGACATTTGGTTTCCCATTCCTGAGTTACTTCACTTAGAATGATGGTTGTTCATTTTTATTGCTCGATAGTATTTCATTGCATGTCTATTCCTCAATTTATTTCTTTTTATATTATAATTAACATAATTCTATGTTTATAGCATAGAATATGATATTTTGATATATGTTTACATTGCGGAATGTCTAAACACCTTACTAATACTTTTTAAATCTTGCTAGTTATTATGGTAAAGAGATCCCCCAAGGGACACCATAATGACAGCAATTGTAAATCCTCGGTTATATCCTGGAGTTTTTAAATGGTGCATCTACTTTCCACTCTTAGAAAGGTAGGTGATCTCCCAATTACTCTTCTCCAGGGTCTTCTCCCCTCTCGTTATCTTAATTTTCCACTTCCGTCTACCTTCCAAAGACCACCAAATTCAATGTGGCATTCCCATTTGGCATCCTTGTTGGCCGAAAGAGGAAACCCTGGGTTATGCATGGAGAAAATAAGTGCAGCCCGGAGACAGTGGCAGATTATTTCTCTGTCATGGCCCTCTTAGATTTTAACATGCCTCCCCCATGACTCCCTGCCAAGACCCTTTTATTTGCAAAGGTAGCAAAGGTGTGTCTATGGTCTCAGCCTCCAGACTTTGGATGACTTCATCAACTTAGAAACACTGGGGATTCTGTAGAAATAGAGCTATAAAAGCCCTCTGAAGTCTAGAAAAAGTTTTGCATAATTCAGGCAAGAGTATTCTTACTGGTTCCTACAGTAACGTTTCAAATGATGACAAGTGTTTCCACTGACCTGTCCTGGGCAACATGCATGCTAATTGTTCCAGTAGGAAATGTCTTTGCATAGCTTGGTACACTTAGGTAAATTACCAGTGGTAAGAACAGAAGCAACAGACTCCATCTTGAAAATAATTTTAGTTTTGAAATGAGTAATAGTTCTTTTTCACAAATTAACTTTTATTGGCACTGAACTGGTACCAATACTGTGTTTCATGGGAAACAAAGAACTCTGAGTAAACTTCTGAGTTCCTTATCTATGAGCCACTGACCCACATTTCCTCCTTGAATATACATATCCAAACCTGGCCACTTACCTATGTTTCCTTTCAAAAGAGTGCTGCGGGCCACTGCTTTCTAATAATAAAACTACTATACACTTCTTGTAATAATGTAGCTATATGGAAGTATGTGATATAAAATTAACTCTTTTGGCCAGGTGCGGTGGCTTGTGCCTGTGTTCCCAGCACTTTGGGAGGCCGAGGCGGACGCATCATGAGGTTAGGAGATTGAGACCATCCTGGCTAACACAGTGAAAGCCCGTCTCTACTAAAAATGCAGAAAATTAGCTAGGCGTGGTGGTGGACACCTGTGGTCCCAGCTGCTCGGGAGGCTAAGGTGGGAGAATGGTGTGAACCCAGGAGGCGGAGCTTGCAGTGAGCCTAGATCATGCCACTGCACTCCAGCCTGGGTGACAGAGCTAGACTCAGTCGCAACAACAACAAAAAAATTAACTCTTTTGATTTTAATTCATCTTTCTATGTTTATAGGAAATAGGTATATACACATATAAAGGTCCTTATATTTCTATTTTAATTTAAAAATCGACTACACATATTGTCCTAAAATTTTTTTCATATGACATATAGTAGACATTTTTCCAAATCAATCTTTTTTTGACCATATATCATAAATCACATATGCCACATATCCTCTGAGTTTCTTATAGTGGACGGGAATCCTCATATTGCCAGAAGCAGATAGAGCAGGTCTCCAGATAGCATGTGAGGACTACCATGTGCCTTTCAGAAATCCACACATTCATGATTAACATTTTCACATATACCTAGTCCTCTGTTTTTGGTGATAAAACCCCCCTCAACTAGAGCTCTTAATTGCTTGAGAGTAAAGGACAAGGGGAAAACACTGGAACTCTAAAAAGGGAAACCAAACTTACAGCTTTTAAATTATAATCAAACTAGTGGCCCCAATGTATTGAGTATTTACTGTATCATAAGCATTGTGGTCAACAATTCACATACGTTCTCACATCAACTCTATGAAATGGCTGCTATTTTCCCATTTACAGGCAGGGGGCTGGGACATTGAGCAGTAACTTGCTCGAGGTTATCTGGCTGGTAACTGGTTACATTTTCAATTTGTTTTTTTTTTTTTCTGATTAAAAAATATAATAGTACAAAGCAATCTACAACAGAAGATAAATACCAATTCTGCCCACCCAAATGTCAGTTCTATGTCAGGGATATCTTCTTCTAACTATTTCTAGTTTTATATTTTCTGATGGTTACACAGCAATAAGTTAGATTAAACTCTATATTTTGAATTAACATCTTTGGCCATTGTCTACTGACTCATAACTATGAAAGATGGGAATTTAAGTCCTTATGTTACCCCCCAAACTGCCCAACATTCCTCTACATTTCTGACATTTATATTATCTTCATCTTATTGTATACTTTTATGATATGGAACATACATAATCAATGCTTATGACTTACTAAAATGTTTCAAAAAATGTTCAAGTAAAAAGAAAAAAGATAATAACCAGTAGAGTTACTACTCTGAGATGCTTAACTATTAACATCAATTCCCATTGCTAAAGAACCTTAGATATTTAAATTATGGTTAAGAAAAATGTACTGTATACTTCCAAATAGCTAGAAAAGAATAATTGTAATGTTCCCAACATAAAAAGATATTTGAGCTGAGGTGATGGATACCTCAATTACTCTGATTTGATCATTACGTACTGTATGCAAGTATCAAAATAATCACCTTTACCCCTAAAATGTGTACAACTATTATAGATCAGTAAAGAAACTTCTTTAAAAAAAGTTATCATCTACCAGCAATGACTAAAATGCAAAAAGAAAGAATTTAAAACTTGAAAGTAAAAAAAAAAATCAGATATAGAAGGTTTTAGATAAATTGGATATCACATATGAAATTCTAGAGTAGATGCTCAGTCGTCTTGAGATTTTTGCTTCCCCATTCCACTTCTCAATTGATCAATGTAAACAGTTTCATGTGTGTGTTTTCACACCTTAGATGGTGGTTTTAACATCAATGATGTATATAAATGTAGACCTATACTTTGGTGGTGAGGGAAATTGTTATTGCTTTTTTTTTTTTTTTTTTTTTTTTTTGAGACTGAGTCTCCCTTTGTCACCCAGGCTGTTGTGCAGTGGCGCGATCTTGGCTCACTGCAAGCTCCACCTCCTGGGTTCAGGCCATTCTCCTGCCTCAGCCTCCCAAGTAGCTGGGACTACAGGCGTCTGCTACCACTCCCAGCTAATTTTTTGTATTTTTTAGTAGAGACAGAGTTTCACCATGTTAGCCAAGATGGTCTTGATCTCCTGACCTTGTGATCCACCCGCCTCAGCCTCCCAAAGTGCTGGGATTACAGGCATGAGCCACCGTGCCCGGCCTGCTTTTTTTTTTTTTTCCATATGATAATCATATACGTTCCAGAGTCTTGCTTTTTGTCACTCAGCCATACATGATGGAAATCTCTTCAAGTCTACTGTTACAGTTCAAGCTGGTTATGTGTTTTTTATTTTAATAAATATTAAGTTCATTTCCAAAAGACTGTAACACTTCCTATTTTCATTAACAATATGAGTACCTTCTTCGCCACTTTCCCCAGTTAACTACAAGCTCCATAAGGACAGAGGTCTTTGTCTCTCGGTCACTGCTGTATCCTCAACACCTAGAATCATGCCTGGCTCATGTAAGGCACTTAATAAATATGTGTTAAATAGAAGAATGCATGAATAAAGAAATCATGCCAGAACTAGGTTCTCACTCTTGTTAATTTTTGCCAATATGATGAACAAGAAGTGATACATCTATATTTAATTTGTATTTTCCTGCTTTTTAGCGAGGTGACACATCTCATGTTTATTAACTTCTAGGTTTTCTCTTCTGATTAACTGCTTTTTCATAGCACTTGTTCACTTCTCCATTGGGTTATCTTTCTCATATTGATTTACAGCGGCTTTTTGTAAATTATGTCTACTAACCTCTTTTTCCGTCAGATATATTACAAATATTTTTTCACGATTGGCATTTGACTGTGGTTGTGGTGTTTCTTACCACACAAAAAATATTAAATTTTTCTACAGTCAAGTATTTCCATTTCTTCCTTTTGGGTATATTGGTAGTCAGGCCCAGTGGCATGCACTTGTAGTACCACCCAGCTATTCAAGAGGCTAAGGCAGAACGATTGTTTGAGGCCAGGAGTTTGAGATTATAGTGCACAATCACTGTACCTATGCTAGCCACTGCATTCCAGCCTGGGCAACACAGTGAGACCCCATCTCTTAAAAAATAGTCAAAATACAAACATTTAAAATTTTAAAAACTACCTGGTTCCTATTTTAAGATTATAGTCTCTGAAATTTTTTCAGATTTATATTATTCTGTTTTAGTAAGTTTATTTTTAAATGTCTTTATTTAAACTGTGTGTGTGCATGCACACACACACGTGTTCTTATTTGTAAAAACAGACAGTGGGCCAGATTTGGCTCACGGGCCATAGTGAACCCTTATTAGAACCCATCAGGATAAAGGTGGAAACCCATCTGCCATTGTTTTTTTCATGGGACTCTCCTAAAGCGTAATTCCTTATGTAAGTGCATTGGGCACACTCAGGCCACTCCAAGGAGACAGGAAGTGGGACGCACAGGAGCCTCAAGCACTGGCTTCACCTGCACCAGCCATGTGGCTGAAAGCAATTATTTTCAATCGCTCACGCCTTAGTTTCTCATCTGTGAAATATATAGTTTGAAATAAGTCATCCAACTTAATTTTTTCAAGTAGATAGCCATTGCTATCAATAAAGTTTATTAAACTATCCTTTTCATACTAAATTGAAATACTACCTGTCATATATTAATTTTCTAATTACTGTGAAATGTATTATGATAGCCTCTATTTGTCTCACTGACCTAAATATATTTCTCTGGCTAATAAGCTATTTCAATTGTGTGGCTTTATTTAATAAATTTCCCCCTCACAGCTTTTATTTTTGATAAGTTGTGACTGTTCATATAGTCTTGTATTAACATTTAAGATAATTTTATCCAATATTCCTCCCAAAAAAGCATTGGAATATTAAAATTGAATTATATATCAAAATGAAAGAATTGAATTTTTATCATTTGTTTTCCACTTAATAATGTTAAATTTCTCTTATTTGTCTTTCAATAAGTAATTTCTTCATGTTGACCCTATATATTTTTTGTTGATTCATATCTAAATATTTTATAGCTTTATTGCTATTAATAACAGATTTTCTATCTCTTATATTACTCGAGAAGATGTTTGAACTTGTATATATTTATTTTGTATTCACTCACATTAATACCCTTTGATTTTTATACCTAAAGTTTTGATTTTTATAGTTTTTAAAGTTCTAGAGGTAAGCCCTCTAGAACTTAGGGCTTAAGATTAGGGTTCTAGAAGTAAACCCTCTAGAACTTAGGGCTTAAGATTAGGGTTCTAGAAGTAAACCCTCTAGAAGTTTGTGGGGATACAATTTAGTGATCAGCAAAAGAGGTCACTTCTTTTTTTTTTTTTTTTTCAAAAGCTATGCCAATGATTTCATTTTCTCATCTTATATTCTATGTAATCTCTAGTCAAATGTAAATTATAAAGGTGATAGTTTTAAAATATATTTTTGTGGGAAACTTGAGTCTTATTGATTCCTGTTGTCTTCCGTTTCCATAATCATATAATTTTTATTGATAGTCTGATTTTAGATCATATTTGCATGCTAGGATAAAATTCTACTTGGTATTATTACATTATAATTTTCCTATCTGGCTAGATTTAATTTGAATTTTTTTTTTTTTTTTTTGAGACAGAGTCTCGCTTTGTAACCCAGGCTGGAGTGCAGTGGTGCAATCTTAGCTCACTGCAACCTCCGCCTCCTGGGTTCAAGCGATTGTCCTGCCTCAGCCTCCCAAGTAGCTGGGATTACAGGTGCACACCACCACACCTGGCTCTTTTGTATTTTTAGTAGAGACAGGTTTTCACCATGTTGGCCAGGCTGGTCTCGAACTCCTGACCTCAAGAGATCCACATGCCTCAGCCTCTCAAAGTGCTGGGATTACAGGCATGAGCCACCACACCCAGCCTGATGATATTTTTATATAGAATTTTTACCCATGAGTCAGATTGGTCTACAGTTCTGTTTTTGTTTTTGCCTTTGTTTTGAGACGGAGTCTCGCTCTATAGCCCAGGCTGGAGTGCAGTGGCTGGGTCACTGCAACCTCCGCATCCCGAGTCCTGGTTCAAGCAGTTCCACCTCAGCCTCCCAAGTAACTGGGATTACATACACATGCCACCATGCCCAGCTAATTTTTGTATTAGTAAAGACAGGAGTTCACCACATTGGCTAGGCTGGTCTTGAACTTCTGACCTCGTGATCTGCCCACCTCGGCTTCCCAAAGTGCTAGGATTGTAGGCATGAGCCACCATGACCGGCCTACATTTTCCTTTTTTACACTGATTTCATCAACTTTTGCTATTTAACTTAAATGCTAGTTTCATGAAATTGTTGAAATATTCATGCTTTGTCTGAAATTGTTTAACATTGTAATTGGGTATTTGTGAAGCTATTTGCTTCTGGTATCTTTCGTAATGAAAAATCTTGACTCTCAATTTTTTTAATTGAATTGATCCATTGAAATTTTTAACTTATTCTTAGAATAATATGCTATTTTTTATCTTTTAACAAATTATCCTTTCCTGTAGGTTTTCAAATTTTTTGCCATAGAGTAGTTGCATATGGTACAGTGTTAGAATTATTTTAATCTCATTCACTTTCATGCTTATTTTCCTTATTTTGTCACTCATAATCTTGTATGATTTTGTTATTGCTGTGTTAATTTTTTCCCTATCAGGTTCTTGAAGGTATTATGTATTTTTTGTTGTTTTTTCATTTTCTAAAGATGGATACAAAATTCCTTTATTTTAGCATTGTATCTTTAATACTAAGTACTTTTAAACCTATAAATTTTTCTCTAAACTGCTTCAACTGAGTCCCATTGGTTTAATACGAAGTGTTCTGTTCTATTGCTTTGTAACTATCTTGTCATGTCAGTTTTAATGTTCTCTTTGATTCAGGGATTATTTAGACTCTTTAAATTTTAATCAATTAAGTTTTTATAATTCATCTTTTAATTTCTAATGTCATCAGATAAAGATCAGCGTTAGCCATAAGATTAGATAGCCTAAAGAATTCTCAACTTTATTTTTTAAAATGGTAAGGTTTTCTTTGTGGTAAAATGCAAATTTATAAAGAAAAATATTTAGATATGTTATATCTATGGCACGAAAAGTTCTATACCTAGCTATTGAATAAAACTGTAGATTCTTCTATATTCCTTTTATTATTGTATAGTAGATCTTATTCTGAAAAAAACATTAAAATATTGTACTTTCATCAACATATTCTTGCATATCTAATAGTAGTTTCTTTATACAATTAGCTGCATTGTCATTGTATGCATATAATTCATCATTGTTAAATCATCTTCGTAAACTGTACTTATGATGCAACTACTTTTTAAATTCATTTTTATTGGCAAAAATTGTATATCAATGTTAGTCAAGCTAATTATGCATTACTTACATTTTGTGATGAGAACACTTAAATCTACTCTTAGCAATTTTCAAGTATATAATACATTATTGTTAACTGTATTCACCATGATAGTTCTCCATGATAGATCTGTTGAACTTATTCCTTTTATCTAAACTGAAGCTTTGTATCCTTTTATCAACATTTCCCTAATGCCCTCACATCCCCACCCAAGCCCCTGGTAAGCAATATTCTACTCTCTACTTCTATGAGTTCAGCTTCTTTAGACTCCACATCTAAGTGAGATGATGCAGCAGTATTCAACCTTCTGTATCTGGTTAATATCACTTAACATAATGTCCTCCAGGTTCATCCATGTTGTTGCAAATGGCAGAATTTCCTTTTTCAAGGCTGAATAGTATTCCATTATATATCTATATCACATATTCTTTATTCATTCATCTATCAATACATACTTTGGTTGATTCCATATCTTAGCTATTGTGAATAATGCCACAATGAATGTGGCATGCAGATACCTCTTCAATAAACTGAATTTGTTTCCTTTGGATATATACTCTTGCTGGATCATATGATTGTTTTATCTTTAACTTTTTGAGGAAACCCCATACTGTTTTCCATAATGGCTGTACTAACTTCTACCAAGAGTGTACAAGGGTTCCTTTTTCTCCACATCCTTGCCAACACTTGCTATCTTTTCTTTTTGATAATAGCTATTCTAACAGATGTGAGGTGATATCTCATTATGGTTATAATTTGCATTTCCCTGATTAGTGATATTGAGCATTTTTATATAAAAAATGTGACCATTTCTATGTTTTATTTGGCTTAAATGTCTGTTCAAGTCTTTTGCCCTTTCTTTTAGTTGTGTTCTTACTATTGAATTGTTTTAGTTCCTTGTATATTTTGGATATTAAACCCTTGTCAGATGTATAGTTTGCCAATATTTTCTCCCATTCCATAGATTGTCTCATTACTCTGTTTTCTTCACTGATAGATTGTCTCATTACTCTGTCTTCTTTGCTGTGTAGAAGCTTTTTAATTTGATACAATCCCATTTGTCTATTTTTGCTTTTGTTTGTGATTTGGGTCATATCCAGTCATTTCCCAGACCAATACCAAGAGGTTTTTTTCCATTTTGTTTGTTTTTGTTTTTTTTTTTTTTTTTTTAGTAGTGTACAGTTCAGGCCTTACATTTAAGTCTTTAATCCATTTTCAGTTGAATTTTACATATTATGTGAGATAAGTGTCTAATTTCCTTCTTCTGCATGTGGATATGCAATTTTTCAACACCATTTATTGAAGAGGCTGTCCTCTTTACTGTGCATTCTTGATACCTTTGTCAAAGATCTGTTAACTATAAATGCATGAGGTTTATTTCTGTGCTCTACATGGTCTATTTGTCTGTTTTTATGTTAGGATCATGCTGTCTTTGTAGTAGATTTTGAGATCAGTAGTATGAAGCCTCTAGTTTTGCTCTTTTTGCTCAGGGTTGCTTTGGCTACTTGGGGTCTTTCAGAGTTTATTTCTGTGAAAAAATTTGATAGCAATTGTATTAAATCTATAGATTACTTTGGGTCATATGGACATTTTAACAATATTCTTCCAATCCATGAACACTGGATATTTTTCCATTTATCTGTGTTTTCAATTTCTGCCATCAGTGTTTTATAGTTTTTAGTATACAGATCTTTCCCTTCTTTGGTTAAAGTTATTCCTAAGTATTTTATTTTATTTTTGTAGCTATTGTAAACTGGATTGTTCTCTTCATTTCTTTTTCAGAATGTTCATTGTTACTATACAGAAACACTACTTATTTCTGTACATTGATTTTTGTATCCTGCAATTTTACTGAATTTGTTTAGCAGTTCTAATGGGTTTTTTTGGTGGAATCTTTATGGTTTTCTAAATACAATTATGTGTCACTTAAAGGTAGATTGCATTCTGAGAAATGCACTGGTAAGTGAATTTTGTCATTGTGTAAACATCATAGCATGTACTTATACAAAACTAGTTTGTAGAGTAAAAATAAGGTATTTCATTATGGCCTTATGGGGCCACCATTGTATATGCAACCTGTCATTGACAAACATAATTATGTGGTGCATGACTATATAAGATCATGTCATTTGAAAACAGGAACAATTTAGATTCTTCCTTTCTGGTTTGTATGCCTTTTATTTCTTTCTCCTTTGTAACTGCTGTGGCCAGGACTTCCAGTACTATGTTGAATAGAAGTGGTGATGCTATTTTTTCTGATATTAATACAGCCATTCATGGGAAGCCCATTGTTAAGTTTGTGGCTCCCAAAGTGTCATTATGTAGAAAACTACCATATGGCAGTATTAACACATAAACTATAAAACTTTCTATTTCCTAGATTATTCATTTAATTTCTCTAGAGTAAGCCTCTCAGATTTTTGGCCTGGGAATATATTCTCTCTGGTCTGTACTTAGGGAGGTTAAGGATAGGATTATATAGGAAGATATCTTTACTGGTAAATTTTTCTATGTCAACCTCACTTTTTATTCCCAGCCTTGGTAACAACTGCTGAGTCTAAATCAGAATTAATCTGAGGTTCTCAAATGCAGAGAAGAAGAAGGGATATGAATCTGAGAGCATTTATTTGCTTAGGAAACTTCAAGATCTGTTAGTACAAATACTTGTTAATATTCCTCAGGGCACAGGATTGGCAGAAGATGGAAGTTTGGCTGAAGAGCCAGGAAAATGTATTTTCTCTCCATTGGTCTATCATAAGAAGGCTTCTGCAGAGATTACTAGTTACCCTAACTTTTTCTTTCTCTTTCCTGACAACATGGTTGTTCCCAGTGCAATATCAGGACAATTAACAATGAGGCATTTTGGTTTCTATCAGATTGTAACCATGGAACGATAGATTCTTCTCATGTTTCCATTATTGACTATGGGTCTATAATTGGAAATAGTACCTAGTGGTAAAAGATATGAGTTTAGACATAGACTTCATTGACTCAAATCCTGGTTCCATCATTTAGGAATTGTTGTACCCTTGGCCAAGTGTCTTCATTTCTATAAACTTCAGTCTTCAATTGAAGAGGTTGGCTGTAATTATGCCTCTCTGACGGTTAACCTAAGGAGTAAATGATACAATGTGTTTGTGTTTAATACACCACCTGCCACCTAGAAACCTCTTAATAAGTAGTAGTTGTTGTTGCTACTATTAATATTGCTATGTAACATCATGCTTCAGTTTTCTCAACTTAAGATGCAGTGGGTGGCAGTTAATTTAATTGTTATCTCCTTAGAAATGTGCACATACAGATTTTCTGACAGCCTCTCTGGCTTAGATGTATTTAAATTGATTTTAAATGTTGGGACATATAGTTCTTGTTGTCTGACGTGGTATTAGTTTCATCCCATTAGCAGCTCCCTGTGGTGCTCAATGCTTAGCACTTACTAATTACTATAGCCCACTTAGTACTTAGAACGCCACTCTTGTAGCTTCATTTTCTCAGCAGCAATAGTCTGTTACACCTTTGACTAAAGGACTTGCGTTACATTCCTGGCCTTGAGGCACCAGAAAAGAGAGTGCTTCAATGTTGAGGGGGTCCATCTTTTTTTTTTTTTTTTTTTTTTTTTTTTTTTTTTTTTTAATCTAAAACAAAATGAGAATTACAAAGGCACTCTGAACTTATACAGATCCCAAACAACACACTGGAATTTTGTTGGCCTTTACTAAGGAAGTGGAAACCCAGATTTATTTATTGACAAGAGATGACAATAAAACACTTTAGAACTAACAGTGAGCACTTGGCTGAAGTCCATGAAGGGAGAAAGAAACGAGATTCAAATAAGCCTAAGAAAAGTTAAAGCAAAAATTTTAAGGACGAAACTGTGCAATATACTAATGCCGTTTATATTAATATGTCAAATAGGCATTTTTTCTTTTAAAAATGCTCATAATGATGTGACTAATATACATTTTTAGACTAAAAAATATGTTTAACCACAATTTAATGAATTAGGCAATAGTCATCAGTCTTGTCTATACTTTATAGAGTCCAAGGCAAATGCATCAGTCACAAAGTAAAACCAGCCATTTTGCAGAAAAGGACAGGTTTTGGAGTTAGGGCTGGCTCTGAAATCTGACTTCAGACATGTTTGTTCCACCTTTGAGCTCCAGTTTTCTCAATCATAAAATGCCAGAACAGCTAGCTTAAAATATTGCTGCGGTGACTGGAGATAAGTCTCATGGCTTAGAATATATCAGATAATTAAATGACAGCTATTGGGACCAAAGGATCTTGTGTTAGTACTGATGTGAAACATATACAGGTATTTAAATTTGTGTTAAGATTTGTGTATCATCACCATGGAATACTATCTTGCCATATAAAGAAACGAGATCATGTTCTTTGCAGGGACATGGATGGAGCTGAAAGCCATTATTATCAGCAAACTAATACAGGAATGGAAAACCAGACACTGCAGGCTCTCACTCACTTATAAGTGGGAGCTGAACAATGAGAACACAGGGACACATAGGGATAGATAACACCCACTGGGGCCTGTCAGAAGGGAAGCAGGAGGGAAAGCATTGGGAAGAATAGCTCATGGATGCTGGGCTTAATACCTAGGTAATGGGTTAATCTGTACAGCAAATCACCATGGTACATGTTTACCTAAGTAACAAACCTGCACATCCTGTACATGTACCCCAGAACTTAAAGTTGAAAAGAAATGATTTATTTGTGTATTGGAAAGAATTTAACCTTGCTTAAAGGGAGGTCTAGCCTATGCCCTCAGCTCCTGGGAGGTAATCTTCAAGCTCTTAGAATGTCCTGCCTCATAAAGATGTCTTCTTCTTTTTCTTTTTTAACCTGGGGTCCTTGGATCACACCAGATAATCTAACAGTGTGACTGGAGGGCAGTAGTCCTGAGTTGAGTGAGACAGAGGTCAGCCATGTGGATGGTCAACCATGTCCACATGACTGAGCCCCATATAAATTCTGGGCTCTAGGCTCAGGTGAGTTTCTCTGGTGGGCCCTATTCCATGTGTACTATCAGACGTAATTGTCAGGAGAAGCAAACAATGGCCAGGACTCCACAGGGAAAGGACAACTGGAAGATCAGTGCTTGAAACTTTCCTGGACTCTGCATTGGACATCTCTTCCCTTGCTTGATTTTGGTCTGTATCCTTTTGCTGTAGCAAACTGTGGCTCTGAGCATGATAGATTACAGTGAGTTCTACAAGTCCTTCTAATCAGCCATTAAACCTAATGGTAGAATTGGTGAACTCTGAACCTGCAACTGGTGTTAGAAGTGAGAGTGACCTTGGGAACCCAGAAATCTGTGTTTGGTGTCAGAAGTGAGAGTGATTTTGTGGACTGTTCCCTAACTTTCCAATTGGCTTTGAAACTTCTCTGTAAATCTAAAATTATTCCAACTAAAAAGTTTATTTAAAAGCAAAACTAAAAAGAACATGGAGTCTACTCTGGATAGATAAAGAAAAAAGGCTTGGGCTTAATATGGGATATTAGGTAAAGGATTTTCAAAGCTAAGGAATGAAGCACCAAACAGCACCATCAAATTTCCCTGTCAGCAGTAACTTGACTTCACTACAATCACTAGCAATGCTGCTACCAGGGCTACTGCTGCCTCAGAAACATAACTTCACATGTGAACTGTGGAAAATGACTACCACTGCTGCTCCTGTCACCTGTACCAGCAAAAATAAGAGACCCACTTACCAGTAGACCAATCAAATGTACCCTACCTATAAGGGAAGCTTAGAACTAGAGTTCTGACATCTCCCTTGTGGAGGGATGACTTATTTTGTGGGTAGAGTATTTTGTGGAAAAGAGGTATAACCAAATAGATGATAGAACAAATATATCAAAGAAGAATGCAGAGGAATAACTTATTCATATATTATTAGAAAGATATTATTAACTCCACTGAGAGGTAGAGTTGGCAAATAAAATAGCAATAAGAGATATTATTAGTTCACCATCTATTATGTGCCACACACTGTGAATGCACTCCCTCTTAACTTCCAACCCCCCTGTATGGCAGGTATTACTATTCCCACACTATAAATGTCAAAACTGGAGTCAGAGAAGTTAAACATGACCAATATCACACAGCCAGCAGAGCTAACTGATTCCTCCCCTTCCTCATACTGCTGCTTTCAGCATGCCACCAAAACAGATACCTGAAATTAGGTAAACATTTTTACATAAATGTAGAGAAAATATATTTGAAGTTCATTTATATTCAGTTTTTCTGGAAGAATGATTTCGATTCTAAAATCTTAGTCAATGCCATGTGATCCAGGCATTGTTGTAGTAGAAATGTCTAAGCCCAACTAAATGCTAATGAGTAAGAAGTCAAGAAAGGCATCCACTGAGATGGTCACAGTGCAGAACGTTATACAGATGATGTTAGACATGAAGGATCAGGAGGGTCTATCTGGCTTCAGGAACAGTATGGAGGTTCTTCTTTTTCAGGAAGGGAAGTTTGAGTCAGGCCATCATCCTTCTGTTTAGTTCTCTTCTGGTGGAGCCTGCTGGGGCCATGGTGATGACACAGTAAAAATGACCTTGTCTGTTTTTACACTTACAATAAGTTTATCATTAGGAAATTGTTTATCTTTTACCTTGTGAACTGTCGTTAGGTTTTTTGCCAGAAACTTAAAAATATATATTTCTATATTTAGCTGAAATATTACTTGTTGAAGATTATAAAAATTTGCAATAGAAATTTACATATGGGAAAATATGAAGGTGGCAGGATAATGATTTTGACTTGCCACATTAAAAAATTTCTCTTGGCCGGGCGCGGTGGCTCAAGCCTGTAATCCCAGCACTTTGGGAGGCCGAGACGGGCGGATCACGAGGTCGGGAGATCGAGACCATCCTGGTTAACACGGTGAAACCCCATCTCTACTAAAAAATACAAAAAGCTAGCCGGGCGACGTGGCGGGCGTCTGTAGTCCCAGCTACTCGGGAGGCTGAGGCAGGAGAATGGCGTGAACCCGGGAGGCGGAGCTTGCAGTGAGCTGAGATCCGGCCACTGCACTCCAGCCTGGGTGACAGAGCGAGACTCCGTCTCAAAAAAAAAAAAAAAAAAAAAAAAAAATTTCTCTTATCTGTGAAGATTTCAATGATACGGACTTACTTTTGCAAGTCTGTGGTATATGGTTCGGTATCTATGAACAATGCTTTCTTTAGTATCTAAAAGAAAGTGTACCCAGAGTGATCTATTTAGTAGGTAAATTATATTAGCTGATTCCTGTGCTTGAAAACCATTTAATGGTTCTCCTTTGCTTTTAGAATAAAATCCAAATTTCATACCACAGTGAAAATTACTTGCTTGCATTTTTAAATTTTATTTTCTGATTATAATCATCTATAATTATGAAGTACACGTGATGTTATGATATATATACACATATATACACATGCACATACAGTATGGAATGGTTGAATCAAGCTAATTAACATATCCATCTTAAATATTTATTGTCTACCATCTAACTGCAACTTTCTACCCTTTTACAAACATCTCCCCATTTACCCCACCCTTCAGACTCTGGAAACCACCATTCTACCCTCTGCTTCTAAGAATTACATTGTTTTAGATATTTCACATGGAAGCGAGAACATGTGGTTTTTGTCTTTCTCTTCCTGGCTTATTTCAATTAATATAATGTTCTCAAAGTTCATCCACATCATTGAAAATGGCAGAATTTCCTTATTTCTTAAGGCTTGAATAGTATTCCATTGGGTAAATCTATATTTTCTTTATCCATTCATCTGTTGGTGGACACTTAGATTGACTCTATAACTTGGCTATTATAAATAACACTGCAATGAACAGGGGAGTGCAAATACCCTTGACACATAGTAATTTCAAGCTCTTAGAATATTTACCCAGAAGTGGGATTGCTGGATCATACAGTAGTTTTATTTTTGGTGTTTTCAGGAAATTACATATTATTTTCCATAATGGCTGTGCTAATTTATATTCCCATCAACAGTGTGCAAGGGTTTTCTTTTCTCCACATTCTAACCAACATTTGTTATTCATATTTTTCATGGAAAAAAAGACAGCTGCCACACCATTCTGAGACACGTGAAGTAAAATTTCATTGTGGTTTTAATTTGCATTTCCCTAATGATTACTGATGTTGAGCATGTTTTTCATATACTGGTTGGCCATTTGTATGTCTTCATTTGAGAAATGTCTATTCTGGTCCTTTGCCCATTTTTAAATCAGGTTATTTGTTTTTTGCTATTGAGTTTGAGTTCCTTATATTTTTGCATGTTAACCCCTTACTAGCTGTGTTGCTTACAATATTTTCTCCTAATCTGTAGATTATCTCTTCACTCTGTTGACTTATTTGCTGTACAAAAGCTGTTACTTTGATTAAAATCCCAATTGTCTTTCTTCACTTTTGTTGCCTGAGCTTTTGGGGTCAAATCCAAAAAAATACTGCCCACACAAATGTCATATAGTTTTTCTCCTATGTTTTCCTTTAATATTTTTATAGTTGTAGGTCTTACATTTAAGTCCCTAAACCATTTTGAGTTGATTTTATTATGGGGTGAGATAGAATCTAATTTTATTCTTCTGCATAGTTTTTGTGATTGTCTAGTTTTTTTGGCACTCTACTGAAGAGACTCTTCTTTCCCCATTGTGTGTTCTTGGCACCTTTGTCAAAAATCAATTGAGGCCCGGCGTGGCGGCTCACGCCTGTAATCCCAGCACTTTGGGTGGCCAAGGTGGCAGATTACAAGGTCAGGAGATCGAGACCATCCTGGCTAACACGGTGAAACCCCATCTCTACTAAAAATACAAAAAATTAGCCAGGGCTGGTGGCGGGCACCTGTAGTCTCAGCTACTCAGGAGGCTGAGACAGGAGAATGGTGTGAACCCGGGAGGCGGAACTTGCAGTCAGCAGAGATCGTGCCACTGCACTCCAGCCTGGGCAAGAGTGCGAGACTCCATCTCAAAAAAGAAAAAAAAAAAATCAATTGAGTATAAACGCATAGGTTCATCTCTGGGAGCTCTGTTCTGGTCCATTGGTTGCTGGTTTTGTTTTTATGCCAGCACCATGCTGTTTTAATTACTATAGCTTTGTAATATAGTTTGAAGTCAGGTAGTGTAATGTCTCTGGCCTTTTTGTTCATGATTGCCTTGGATATTCAGGATTTTGTGGTTCCATATGAATTTTAGGGCTTGTTTTTCTATTTCTGTGAAAAACGACATGAGAATTTTGAGATTGCATTGCATTTATAGAAAATTTGGGGTAGTATGGATATTTTAACAATATTCTTTCAATCTATAAACATACAATATCTTTCCATTTATGTGTATCTTCAGTTTCTTGTATGAACAGTTTATAGCGCTCAGTGTACACATGTTTTATTTTGTAGCTATTATAAATGGGATTGTTTGGCCAGATGCAGTGGCTCATGCCTGTAATCCCAGTACTTGGGAAGGTTGAAGCAGGTGGATCACTTGAGCTCAGGAGTTCCGGATCAACCTGGCCAACATGGCAAAACTTCATCTCTACTAAAAATACAAAAATTATCCGGGCATGATGGTGCATGCCTGTAGTCCCAGCTCCTCGGGAGGCTGAGGAAGGAGAATCACTTGAACTGGGGAGGTAGAGGTTGCAGTGAGGTGAGACAGCACCACTGTACCCCTGCCTGGGTGACACAGTGAGATTCTGTCTCAAAAAAAAAAAAAAAAAAAAAAAAGTAGAGGGGGATTGTTCTCTTGATTTCTTTTTTGGACAGTTTGTTAGTTCATAAGATCTTTGTATGTCGATTTTTTTTTTCTTTTTTTTTTTTTCTCTCTGTCACACAAGCTGGAGTGCAGTGGCACAATCTCGGCTCACTGCAAGCTCTGCCTCCCAGGTTAAGGCCGTTCTCCTGCCTCAGCCTCTCGAGTAGCTGGGACTACAGGCACCCGCCACCATGCTCTGCTAATTTTTTTTGCATTTTTAATAGAGACGGGGTTTCACCGTGTTAACCAGGATGGTCTCAACCTCCTGACCTCGTGATCCACCCGCCTTGGCCCCCCAGAGTGCTGGGATTACAGATGTGAGCCACTGTGCCCGGCCCATATGTTGATTTTTATATCCTGAAACATTATTGTTTTTTGTTATTAGTTCTATAATAGTGTTTTGGTAGAGTTCTTAGGATTATCTATGTATGAGATCATGTCTTCAACAATTTTGCTACTTCCTTTCCTATTTGTATGCCTTTTACTTATTTCTCTTGCCTAATTGCTCTGGCAAAAACCTCTATTACTATATTATATAGAGAAGTGATGCGAGTGAGCATCTTTGTCTTTCTCCTGATCTTAGAGGGAAAGCTATCACCTACTTCCTTCCTTATGTGGATGCCTTTTATGTCTTTATCTTGTGTGATTGCTCTGGCAACACTATGTTTAATAGAAGTGGTAATAGTAGACATCCTTGTCTTATTCCAAAACTTAGAGAAAAGGTCTTTAATTGTTACTGTTGAACATAAAGTTAGTTGTGGGCTTGTCATATATGGCCTTTATTGTTTTGAGGTATATTTCTATACCTGATGTGTTGGGAGTTTTTATCATGCAAGATGTTGAGTTTTGTCAATTTTTTTTCTGCCTTTAATGAGACGACCATATCGTTTTTGTCCGTCATTCTGTTAACATGATGTGTCACACTTATAGACTTGTGTATGTTGAACCATATTTTAATGTGGTGTTATATTTGGTTTGCTAGTATTTTCTTGAAGATTTTTGTGTCTATGTTCTTTAAGGTTACTGCACTGTAATTTTCTTTTTTTATAATGTTTTTGCTGGCTTCAAATTCAAGGTGTAATGCTAGCCTCACACAAAATGCTTGGAAGTGTTTCTTCCTCTTCAATTACCTGGGAGAGTTTGAGAAGGATTGGTATTAGTTCTTCTTTAAAGGTTTGGTAGGATTCAGCAATGAAGCCATCAGGTTCTGGGTTTCTCTATGATGAGAGATTTTTGGTAGTGATTCAATTTCCTTAGTTGTCATTGGTCTTCGAAGATTTTTTATTTCTTATTTCTTATTGATTCAGTATTGGTAGGTTATGTGTGTCTAGGAATTTATTCATTTTTTTTCTAGGATGTCCAATTTGTTCATATGACTGTTCATAGTAATATCTTATAATTCTTTGTGATATCGGTTTTATAATGTCTCCATTTTCACTTCTGATTTAATTTGTATCTTCTCTTTTTTTCTTAGTCTAGGTAAGAATTTGTCAATTTTCTTTTCAAAAAGCCAGCGTTGGAAGGAGGGGAGACAGTTTGATCAATGGGTACAAAATTACACTTATAAAAGAAGAATAAGTTCTGGTGTTCTATTGCACAGTAAGGTGATGATAGTTAACAGTAAGACATTGTATATTACAAAAAAAGCGAAAAAAGAGGCTTTTAGATGTCCTCATCACAAAGAAATGATAAATGTATGAGGTGACAGATATGCTAAATATCCTGATTTGTTCATTATATAACGTATATGTATTGATGCCTCAAATTGTACCCCATAAATATCTGCAATGACAATGTGTCAGTACAACAATTTAATAATTTAATTTTTTAAAACCAACTCTTTTCTGGGTGCAGTAGCTCACACCTGTAATCCCAGCACTTTGGGAGGCTGAGGCAGGCAGATCACGAGGTCAGGAGATCGAGACCACCCTGGCTAACACGGTGAAACCCCGTCTCTACTAAAAATACAAAAAATTAGCCAAACATGGTGATGGGTGCCTGTAGTCCCAGCTACTGGGGAGGCTGAGGAAGGAGAATGGTGTGAACCTGGGAAGTGGAGTTTGCAGTGTATCATTGATGGGCATTTGGGTTGGTTCCAAGTCTTTGCTATTGTGAACAGTGCTGCAGTAAACATATGTGTGCATGTGTCTTTATAGTAGAATGATTTATAATCCTTTGTGTTATAATCCCAGTAATGGGATTGCTGATCAAATGGTATCTCTAGTTCTAGATCCTTGAGGAATCACCACACTGTCTTCCACAATAGTTGAACTAATTTACCACCAACAGTGTAAAAGCGTTCCTATTTCTCCACATCCTCTCCAGCATCTATTGTTTCCTGACTTTTTGATGGCCATTTTAAGTGGCATGAGATGTTATCTCATTGCGGTTTTGATTTGCATTTCTCTAATGACCAGTGGTGATGAGCTTTATTTCATGTTTGTGGGCCGCATAAATGTCTTCTTTTGAGAAATGTCAGTTCATATCCTTCACCACTTTTTGATAGGGTTGTTTTTTTCCTATAAATTTATTTCTTTGTAGTTTCTGAATATTAGCCCTTTGTCAGATAGATGGATTGCAGAAATTTCTCCCATTCTGTAGGTTGCCTATTCACTCTGATACTAGCTTCTTTTGCTGTGCAGAAGCTCTTTAGTTTAATTAGTTTAATTAGATCCCATTCGTCAATTTTGGTTTTTGTTGCCATTGCTTTTGGTGTTTTAGTCATGAAGTCTTTGCTGATGCCTATGTCCTGAATGATATTACCTAGGTTTTCTTCTAGGGGTTTTATGATTTTTGGTCTCACATTTAAGTCTTTTTTTCTTTTTTTTTTTTTTGAGATGGAGTCTCACTCTGTCACCCAGGCTGGAGTGCAGTGGCGTGACCTCAGCTCATTGCAACCTCCACTTCCCAGGTTCAAGCCATTCTCCTACCTTAGCCTCCCAAGAAGCTGGAACTACAGATGCCCCCCTACCATGCCCAGCTAATTTTTGCATTTTTAGTAGAGATGGGGTTTCACCATGTTAGCCAGGCTGGTTGTGAACTCCTTACCTTGTGATCCACCCGCCTTGGCCTTCCAAAGTGCTGGGATTACAGGCATGAGCCACCACTCCTGGCACATTTAAGTCTTTAATCCATCTAGAGTTAATTTTTGAATAAGGTGTGAGGAAGGGGTCCAGTTTCAGTTTTCTGCCTATGGCTAGCCAGTTTTCCTAGCACCATTTATTAAATAGGGAATCCTTTCCCCATTGCTTGTTTTTGTCAGGTTTGTCAAAGATCAGATGGTTGGAGATGTGTGGCGTTATTTCTGAGGCCTCTGTTCTGTTCCATTGGTCTATATATGTGTTTTGGTACCAGTGCCATGCTGTTTTGGTTACTGTAGCCTTGTACTGTACTTCAAATTCAGGTAGCATGATGCCTCCACTGTGTTCTTTTTGCTTAGGATTGTGTTGGCTATACAGGCTCTTTTTTGGTTCCATGTGAAATTTAAAGTAGTTTTTTCTAATTCTGTGAAGAAAGTCAATGGTAGCTTGATAGGGATGGCATTGAATCTACAAATTACTTTGGGCAGTATGGCCATTTTCACAATACTGATTCTTCCTATCCTTTTTTTTGAGTCTCACTCTGTTGCCTAGGCTGGAGTGCAGTAGTACAATCTCAGCTCACTGCAACCTCCGCCTCCTGGGTTCAAGCAGTTCTCCTGCCTCAGCCTCCTGAGTAGCTAGGATTATAGGCACATACCACCACACCTGGCTAATTTTTATATTTTTAGTAGAGACAGGGTTTCACCATGTTGGTCAGGCTGGTCTCGAACTCCTGACTTCGTGATCTGCCCGCCTTGGCCTCCCAAAGTGCTGGAATTACAGGCGTGAGCCACCTTTCCTGGCTGATTCTTCCTATCAATGAGCATGGAGTGCTTTTCCATTTGCTTGTGTCCTCTCTTATTTCCTTGAGCAGTGGTTGGTAGTTCTCTTTGAAGAGGTCCTTCACATCCCTTGTAAGTTGTATTTCTAGGTATTTTATTCTCTTTATAGTAATTGTGAAAGGGAGTTCACTCATGATTTGGCTCTCTGTCTATTATTGGTGTATAGGAATGCTTGTGATTTTTGCACATTGATTATGTATCCTGAGACTTTGCTGAAGTTGCTTATCAGCTTAAGGGGATTTTGGCTGAGTCGATGGGGTTTTCTTAACATACAATCATGTCATCTGCAAACAGACAATTTGACTTCCTCTCTTCCTATTTGAATAGCTGTATTTCTTTCTTTTGCCTGATTGCCTGGGCCAGAACTTCCAACAGTATGTTGAATAGGAGTGGTGAGAGAGTGCATCCTTGTCTTGTGCAGGTTTTCAAAGGGAATGCTTCCAGTTTTTGCCCATTTAATATGATATTGGCTGTGGGTTTGTCATAAATAGCTCTTAATTATTTGGAGATAGTCCATCAATACCTAGTTTGAGAGTTTTTAGCATGAGGGGGTGTTGAATTTTGTCAGTGGCCTTTTCTGCGTCTATTGAGATAATCATGTGGTTTTTGTCATTGGTTCTGTTTGTGATGGATTACGTTTATTGATTTGTATATGTTGAACCAGCCTTGAACCTCAGGGATGAAACCGACTTGATCATGGTAGATAAGCATTTTGTGCTGCTGGATTCAGTTTGCCGGTATTTTATCGAGGATTTTCACATCCGTGTTCATCAGGGATATTGGCCTGAAATTTTCTTTTTTTGTTGTGTCTCTGCCAGGTTTTGGTATCAGGATGATGCTGGCATCATAAAATGAGTTGGGAAGGAGTCCCTCTTTTTCTATTGTTTGGAATAGTTTCAGAAGGAATGGTACCAGCTCCTCTTTGTACCTCTGGTAGAATTCAGCTGTGAATCAGTCTGGTCCTGGGCTTTTTTTTTTTTTTTTTTTTTTTTTTTTTTGGTGGGCTATTAATTATTACTGCCTCAATTTCAGAACTTGTTATTGGTCTATTCAGGGATTCGACTTCTTCCTGGTTTAGTCTTGGAGGGGGTGCATGTGTCCAGGAATGCATCTATTTCTTCTAGATTTTCCAGTTTATTTACACAGAAGTATTTATAGTATTCTCTGATGGTAGTTTGTTTTTCTGTGTAATCAGTGGTGATGTCCCCTTTATCATTTTTGTGTCTATTTGATTATTCTCTTTTCTTTGTCTGGCTAGTAGTCAATTTCATTAATCTTTTCTTTTTTTATATTCAATCATTCAATATTTTATTTATTGCACATTTACTGCCAAGTACTTAACTAGTCACTGTGAATACAAACTTGAATAATTAAAAAATGATAGCAAACGTTTATATCATACATATAGCAGGTATCAACTCATTTCATCTTCACAACAACGTCATGAAGTAGGTACCTCAAATTACTTTTGTTCATTCTGACAGCATTTATTGAGCACCTAATATTTTCTTCAAGCCATTCTATAAATACAATGCAATTCTCATCAAAATCTAATTGGGGTTTTTTCAAGGAACTTGACTCCAGGGCTAATTCTGGACATACGCCCTAATGCAGAGACCTATTTCCAGCCTCTTTAGGCCTTTTCAATTCCATCAACAGGGGCTAGAAGGAAGTTGTTACATAGTTGGAGGAAGATCTGGCCTCCCCTGATCAGCTTGCCTTCATCAGCCAAGTGAGAGCCCCATATACTTGTAGAAAGACTTCTCTCCTGGCAGGAGTCAAGACTCATCCAAGGACATTGGATCTAATTGCTGTTGTCAGGACCAAGAGAGGAATCCTTGAGCCTGAGGAAGACTCTGCCTTCCTAGATGTCTTTGCCTCCTTCTGTAGGATCAAGAGGAATTCCTGGAAAACCACTATTCCTTGTTCCTCAACGCTTACAGCCTTACCACTAGCCTCTGCCTTCAGCCCACTAAAATTAGTCTGAGATTAAATCTGCATATAGCACAATACTCTGTTTCTCATTCATTTTCCATTCTAATTTCTTTTTTTGTCACTTTTTTTTACATATACTTTAAATTCTAGGGTACATGTGCACAACGTGCAGGTTTGTTACATATGTATACATGTGCCATGTTGGTGTGCTGCACCCATTTACTCGTCATTTACATTAGGTATATCTCCTAATGCTATCCCTCCCCCCTTCCCCACCCCACTACAGGCTCCAGTGTGTGATGTTCCCCTTCCTGTGTCCAAGTGTTCTCATCGTTCAGTTTCCACCTAGTGAGAACATGCAGTGTTTGGTTTTTTGTCCTTGCGATAGTTTACTAAGAATGATGATTTCCAGCTTCATCCATGTCCCTACAAAGGACATGAACTCATCCTTTATGGTTAAATAGTATTCCATGGTGTATACGTACCACATTTTCTTAATCCATTCTATCATTGATGGACATTTGGGTTGGTTCCAAGTAAGTTTTTGCTATTGTGAATAGTACCACAATAAACATATGTGTGCATATGTCTTTATAGCAGCATGATTTACAATCCTTTGGGTATATATCCAGTAATGGGATGGCTGGGTCAAATGGTATTTCTAGGGCTAATATCCAGAATCTACAAAGAACTCAAACAAATTTACAAGAAAAAAACAA
Source organism: Macaca mulatta (assembly GCF_049350105.2). NCBI lineage: Eukaryota > Metazoa > Chordata > Mammalia > Primates > Cercopithecidae > Macaca > Macaca mulatta. The sequence continues at coordinate 122,139,029 of NC_133408.1, forward strand.
CCCCATCAAAAAGTGGGCAAAGGATATGAACAGACACTTCTCAAAATAAGACATTTATGCAGCCACCAGACACATGAAAAAATGCTCATCATCTCTGGCCATCAAAGAAATGCAAATCAAAACCACAATGAGATACCATCTCACACCAGTTACAATGATGATCATTAAAAAGTCAGGAAACAACAGGTGCTGGAGAGGATGTGGAGAAATAGGAACACTTTTACACTGTTGGTGGGACTGTAAACTAGTTCAACCATTGTGGAAGACAGTGTGGAAATTCCTCAAGGATATTTTGTTAATATTTTCAAACAACCAGCTCCAACCAGACGCAGTAGCTCACACCTGTAATCCTAGCACTTTGAGAGACCAAGGCAGGAAGATCACTTTGAGAGACCAAGGCAGGAAGATCATGAGGTCAGGAGATTAAGACCATCCTGGCTAACATGGTGAAACCTTGTCTCTACTAAAAATACAAAAAGTTAGCCAGGCATGGTAGCGTGTGCCTGTAGTCCCAGCTACTCAGAAGGCTGAGGCAGGAGAATTGCTGGAACCAGGGAGGTGGAGGTTGCAGTGAGCTAGATTTTGCCATTTCACTCCAGCCTGGGCAACAGAGCAACACTGGGTCTCAAAAAAAAAAAAAAAAAAAAAAAGTTTCTGTAATCATTGATTTTTTTTTTAAGGGTTTTTCATGTTTCTGTATCCTTCAGTTCTGCTCTTATCTTAGTTATTTCTTGTCTTCTGCTAGCTTTTGAATTTGTTTGCTCTTGGTTCTCTAGTTCTTTTAATTGTGATATTAGGGTGTTGATTTTAGATCTTTCCTGCTTTCTCCTGTGGGTATTTAGTGCTATAAATTTCCCTCTGCACACTACTTTAGCTGTGTCCCAGAGATTCCAGTATGTTGTGTCTTTGTTCTCATTGGCTTCAAAGAATCTATTTATTTCTGGCTTAATTTCCTTATTTACCCAGCAGTCATCTGGGAGCAGGTTGTTCAGTTTCCATGTAGTTGTGTGGTTTTGAGTGAGTTTCTTAATCCTGAGTCCTAATTAGATTGCACTCTGGTCTGAGAGACTGTTTATGATTTCTGTTCTTTCACATTGGCTGAGGAGTGTTTTACTTCCAATTATGTGGTTGATTTTAGAATAAGTGCTATGTGGTGCTAAGAAGAATGTGTATTCTGCTGATTTGGGGTGGAGGGTTCTGTACATGTCTGTTAGGTCTGCGTGGTCCAGAGTTGAGTTCAAGTCCTGAATATCCTTGTTAATTTTCTGTTTCGTCAATCTGTCTAATGTTGACAGTGGGGTGTTAAAGTCTCCCACTATTATTGTGTGGCAGTCTGGATTTCTTTGTGGGTCTTGAAGAACTTGATTTATGAATCTGAGTGCTCCTATATTGGGTGCATGTATATTTAGGATGGTTAGCTCTTCTTGTTGCATTGATCCCTTTATTATTATGTAATGCCCTTCTTTGTCTTTTTTGATCTTTGTTGGTTTAAAGTCTGTTTTATTAGAGACTAGGACTGCAACCCTTGCTGTTTTTGCTTTCCACTTGCTTGATAAATATTCCTCCATCCCTTTATTTTGAGCCTATGTATGTCTTTGCACGTGAGATGGGTCTCCTGAATACAGCACACTGATGGTTCTTGACTCTTTATCCAGTTTGTCAGTCTGTGTCTTTTAATTAGGGCATTTAGCCTGTTTACATTTAACATTAATATTGTTATGTGTGAATTTGATCCTGTCATTATGATGTTCGCTGGTTATCTTGCCCATTAATTGATACAGTTTCTTCATAGCATCCATGGGCTTTACAATTTGGCATGTTTTTGCAGTGTCTAGTACAGGTTGTTTCTTTCCATGTTTAGTGCTTCCTTCAAGAGTTCTTGTAAGGCAGACCTGGTGGTGACAAAAATCTCTCAGCATTTGCTTTTCTGTAAAGGATTTTATTTCTCCTTTGTTTATGAAGCTTAGTCTGGCTGGGTATGAAATTCTGGGTTGAAAATTCTTTAAGAATGTTGAATATTGGCCCCTACTCTCTTCTGGCTTGTAGGATTTCTGCATAGCGATCCACTGTTAGTCTGATGGGCTTCCTTTTGTGGGTAACCCAACCTTTGTCTCTGGCTGCCCTTAACATTTTTTCCTTAATTTCAACCTTGGTGAATCTGACGATTATGTGTCTTGGGGTTGCTCTTCACGAGGAGTATCTTGGTGGTGTTCTCTGTATTTCCTGAATTTGAATGTCAGCCTGTCTTGTTATGTTGGATAAGTTCTCCTGGATATTAGCCTGAAGAGTGTTTTCTAACTTGATTCCATTCTCTCTGTCACTTTCAGGTACACCAATTAAATGTAATCAATCAAACACCAATCAGACCTCTTTTTGGAGCCCCAGCAGACAGGAGTCCAGCTGCCCATATCAGTAACCCCTCATCAACACACCCTTTAGTGACTCTTTCTTCACTGTTGCACTTCTCCATCCCCTCACCATGCTTCCACCACCCACCTGCCCAATAAATTCTTGCACCTAAATGCTGTCATCCATCAATAACGTGTTGCTCTTTCAGTACAATTGTTTGCTACTCATAGACTGCTTGTACGACCGAGACAGTGGTACTGCAGTTCTAGGAAACACATGACGATTTTGTTGTCCTGGCTTGATGTTCTTGTCACATCAAGTTCTTCCCAATCTACACTGAATTCCAAGACCCTTTCAGCCCACATTCTCTCTGATAGAGCTCAAGTAGTCTCAGTTGGAGCAATAACAGATTTTATACACAGATTAGTTTTACACACTGATTTATGAAGGATTAGTGGTCCTAAATATATAACTACATCTTATAAGCAACAGAGTCTTTGAATGGTTTTTAAGCAAGGAATAACATGAATTTTATTTTACAAAAATCACTCTGGAAGCTAGAGTGGAACATGGGATGAAGGAGGGTAAGAATGAGGATAAAAAGCAAAGAGGCCATTTATAATAAACCAGTTAAGAAAATGAATTCAGGGAATACAGTTGGTGACCAGGAGACAGATTAGAAATCATAGTATTCTCAAAATACTCTACTATGCACCTAGAGGCAGTAAGCACAAATGTCTCTAGTTGCCATAGACATTTGAGGACATCAAGTTTTTGTTTATATTCAAAACTATGAGTTCTACAAAAGGAAAATTAATAACATACAACATATCAAAGTCTACAACTGCCTCAAATTGTCTCTAGAGCTGGGACTTAACTTCTTAGGGAGTGCTATGAAAGAGTTTTCCAGAATCTGGAAACTACTGAAGATGTGTATGTGTAATTATGCGTACTTTTGTGGAGAGATGGTTCATAGCTTTACGAATACTCAAATGGGTCCAAGACTCAAAAAAGAAAGTTTTAGCCCAAGACATGTGATGGATTTCAAACACCATTCCTTCTCAATGAAGCCTGTAAGCCAGCTGTTGGTGCTTGTTATGCAGAGCTTCTTCAGAAAGGAGAGTGACTAAGCCCTGCAATGTGCAAGTTTACATTGAGAAGATTCTAATTAATGAAGAAGACAAGCCCTGGATATTAAGGCAGGAGAGTATTTGGCAGTAACTGATGGGAAAGCTTGAGATGGAGATACAGCACAAAGGCCTTCTTAAGTTTATGTCAAGTACCTCCATCAGAGCTGACTGAGAGAATCAGGTTGCATGCAGTGGCTCATGTCTGTAATCCCAGCACTTTGAGAAGCCAAGGCAGGAAGATCTCTTGAGCTCAGGAACTTGAGACCAGCCTGGGCAACATAATGAGACCCCATCTGGAATAAAAATAAAAATTATCTGGGTATGGTGGCACACTTAGATCCAGCTCCTTAGGAGGCAGAGGCAGGAGGACTGCTTGAGCCCAGGAGGCTGAGCCTTCAGTGAGCCATGATTGTACCACTGCACTCCAGCCTGAGTGAGAGAGTGAGAACACCTCTCATTAAAAAAAAAAAAAAAAAAAAAGAGAGAAAAAAAAAGCATGGCTACAGGCTTTACAGAATGGGTGAGGGTAAACAAGAGCTGTTTTCAAATATGGGAGGGGAAGATGGAAGCAGTATCAGAGCCTAAGGGCCCAAAAAGCGACCAGAAAAAATGCTATTGGTCAAAACTATACTAGCCCATGTGGTGCTATGTGGATTTTAAAAAGCCTCCCTGTTTCTTCCAAGGGGATGCCATCTTGAGATAGGGCCCACAGCTTAGTGTGAGGCATCCAGACTGGATTCCAAACCCCCACCAACATGCTCAGCTTGCTGTTTAGTGCAGGGCTACACCTGCACAGCAGTACACATGGTCCTGCCTCTGGCCTACATGGACATTTGGGTCAGCATATCCGCAGCCCTCCTGCCACATCCTTGCAACCTTCCCTAGCCATTCCCTTCTCTATACCCAGCTCTTCAGACCCCTGACACCTATCAGAGCCATGCTGGATATTCCCTACACCCTTCCCATTATCTAGACAAAAAGTTTGTTTACCTATTATCACCCTCTAACAGGCTTCTTAGCCAGGTCTCCCAACATCTTCCCAACCTCGCCCTTCTCCAGGCCACCTCTATTACATTTACACCCTGTCGTTGAGATCATCCCTAATATTAGGTACCCATGATTTTCCCAGAAACCTCTCTTCCCTTTTCTCCACATTTCTCTCTTGCTTTCCTGATGTGTGTTATGTGAACATTTCTTTGCTACTCATTGGTGTCTGCCATTTCTTCTCCTGTGGTCTAGTTTAGTTTGGTGGTGGTTTACAGAAGAGGATGGTCCCCCAGCAAAGGCCCCAACCTCAAGCTTGGATACCCATGGGCCTAGGTGAGAAGTATTCCTGCTTTTGTGCCCAAAAAGTTGCCTTTTCGCCTGCCATGCCCCCTATCCTGTACCCATATAAACCCCAAACCCCAGGCTCCAGAAGCAGCAGACAAGGAGACAAATGGTAGAATGATAGCACAGAGAAAGGGAAGGAATGTCAGGAGGAGTTCGAGTGGGGACAGTTAGAGAATCAGCCACTGGACAGCCAAACTCCAGGGGAAGATAATCTTCCCACTACATCCCCTGTCCAGCTCCCCATTCATCCTGCTGAGAGCCACCTCTATCACTCAGTAAAACTCTCACATTCATGCTTCAAGTCCGTATGTTTCCCAATTCTTCCAAGATGCTGGACAAGAGCTCAGGACACAGAAAGCTGTCACACTGGCCCCCGTCTTTGCAAAAAGGCAGAGGGCCCACTGAGCTGGTTAACCCTTAAGCCATCCCTTGAACAGCGAGGCTAAAAGAACGCACTGTAACAAGTGTCCACTTGGGCTTTGGGAGTCTCAGACACCCACCCATAGATGCTGCTGTGGGGCTGGAGCTCAAAAGCACTCACCCCAGTTCCTGCACCTGCCTGTGTGCCACCCCTCTGGTAAGGGGTTTAAGCTCACAGCTGCTGAACAGAGAGCCACACCCTGGTCACATGTCCTGTGAGGGGGGCCAGATAACTCTCCGATTTCACTAGGACCCTCATGGCAGTTACACTGCCAAGGTCTGCAAGACCCTCTGTTGCTCCTGCCTAGAGCTAGGCTGTCAATGATCAATGTCAAAAGGGCTGATGTCTGCCCCAGGGGGTGTCATCTGCCATTGATGCTGACACTCATACTGCTAACATCTTGGCTATCACGATCTCATTATCCTTTTATCTTTTTATTTTTTATTTTGAGGCAAGGTCTTGCTCTGACACCCAGGCTAGAGTGCAGTGGCAGGACCACATCTCATTTGTAGCCTTGACCTCCTGGGCTGAAGCAATCCTCCTGCCTCAGCCTCCCAAGTAGCTGGGTCTACAGGTGTCCACTACTGCATCCAGCTTCACCATCTTTTCAATACATTCCCATGCTATCTTCAATAATTAATTAACCTGCTTTTCTCTTGTTATTTACCAAAGTTATTAGAATTTGAGCTGCTAACAGTTTGGTAAATTATCAAAGAAATTTTAGTTAACATGAAATAGCAGTGAATATTTGTGAATCTAATATCTGGGTCAAACCTGTGTAAACAGTAAATGGTATTTCATTCCACTGACAATTATAAAGACTTCAGTTTAGTTAATTTTCATTCATTTAATATTAGAGGGGAGCTCTAGGTGAGAAATACATTTATACCACTTGAGAGATTAATGAATTTCCTGCTGCAATACTTTCACCTCTTTTCCCTAAAAATGTTCCATTTCTGGCTACTATTTATTAAAGCTGCCTGTGATCTTAATTCTAAATCAGGATTCAATTGTACAAAGAGTGGAAGGCATAGACCATGCCTGCTATGGGATTTCCCCTAAGATCCTTACTATATGTTTTGGATTGAAGTGTACCCCCAGAAAGATGAAGCCCTAACCTTCAGTATCTCAGAATGTGAGCTTATTTGGGAATGACATCATTGCTGAGGCAATTAGTTAATACATGATCATACTGGAATAGGGTGGGTCCTTAATCAAATATGGCTGGTATCCTCATAAGAAGATAAAAATTTGGACAGAGAAGGGAGACAACCATGTGAGGACTGAGGTAGAGATTGAAGATTTGCTGCCACCAGCCAAAAAACACCTCAGGCTACCAGAAGCTGAAAGAGACAAGGTAATCCCGGCACTTTGGGAGGCTGAGGTGGGTGGATCACCTGAGGTCAGAAGTTCAAGACCAGCCTGGCCAACACAGTGAAACCCTGTCTTTACTAAAAATACAAAAAGTTATCTGAGCATGGTGGTGGGCGCCTGTAATCCCAGCTACTAGGGAGGCTGAGGCGGCAGGAGAATTGCTTGAACCTGGGAGGCGGAGGTTGCAGCGAGCCAAGATAGCACCATTGTACTCCAGCCTGGGTGACAGAGTGAGACTCCATCTGGAAAAAAAAAAAAAAAAAAAAAAAAAAAAGACAAGGATAGATTTTCCGCTTTGAGACGGGAGAGTTCCCTGGCACCCCTTATAGGATGTGCGACGGGGTGTGATTCTCTGTTCAGCCACTGCAAGCTCAAACCCCTTACAGGACAGGGAGCACGCACACAGGCAGGTGCAGGAACCAGGGTGAACACTTTTGGGCTCCGGCCCCACAGCAGCATCTAGGGGTGGGTGCCTGCAACTCCTGAGGCCCCAGTGTTACAGTGCCTTTTTAGGTCTGCCATCCGCAGACAGCTTAAGTGTTAACCAGCTCAGTGGCTCCTTGATACCTTGGCCCTTGTCCAGCGTCCCAGAAGAATTGGGTCACACACGACTTGAAGGATGAATGCAGGGGTTTTATCGAGTGGTAGAGGTGGCTCTTAGCAGAATGGATAGGGAGCTGGAATGGGGAATTGGGAAGATTATCTTCCCCTGGAGTTTGGTCGTCCAGCAGCTGACGTCCTCTCTGACCACCCCAAGTTGAACTCCTCTCGGTGTTCAGACATTCTTTCTCTCCTCTCTTTCTCTGCTGTGCTCTTCTGCCATTTGTCTGCTTGTCTCCTCATCTACCGTTCTGGAGCCTGGGGGTTGAGGTTGATATGGGGACAGGATAGGGGGCATGGCAGGCCACAAGGCAACTTTTTGGGCACAAAAACCGTCATGCCTGTCCTCATTTAGGGCCATGGGTATCCAGGCCTGAGGGGAGGCCTTTGCTGAGGAACCACCCTCTTCTACCTAGTATTTTCCTGTCTCCTGTTCATATCACCTAGAGAATTCAGAGGGAGCATGACCCTGCTGACTGTAGAACCATAGGAGAATACATTTCTGTTGTGTAAGCCACCCAGTTGGTGATACTTAGTTACAGTAGCTCTAGGAAACTAAAACACCATCCAAGCAACAACTCTGCCATTAATTCATTTGTTGAATTAGTCAGCAACCACTTATTAGGTGTCCACTGCTGGCTCTCTAGGCTAAGTGCTAGGAAAACAGAGATGAATGACATGGTTTCTGCTTTTGAGGAACTCACAATCCCAGGGAAGGGGTGTCAGGGGCAGGGGGCAGACACACCAGCAGCCAGCACTATCCAGAGAGATACATGGTAAAAGACAGAAGCAGGTACCAGACACTATAAAAGTAAACATATGAACTTAATGCCTAAGGGAACTGAGGAAGTCTTCATGGAGGTGACAGTCTAAGGAAGGAGTAAGAATTCTATACAATGAAAGGAATAAGGGCTTTCAGAGACAGAGGGAACAGCAATAGGAAAGGAATTCAATGTGATATTTTGCTGGCATGGCAAGTTAGATCCGATTATCAGCTACATTCAAATCCACAGGGATAACCTCCTATGTTGGCATTGAGGAAAACAATCATAGAGCTCTGACTTTTAATATTACAGGGAATTATCTTAAAGTATTTGTTTGACTGCTCAAAACAAGTAACTGTTGTCAAATGGTAGACTCCTTCAAAAACATCTGGCTTAGGCCAGGTGCGGTGGCTCATGTCTGTAATCCCAGCACTTTGAGAGGCTGAGGTGGGTGAATCGGCTGAGGTTGGGAGTTCGAGACCAGCCTGGCCAACATGGTGATACCCCATCTCTACTGAAAATAGAAAAATTAGCCAGGCATGGTAGCACATGTCTGTAATCCTAGCTACTCAGGAGGCTGAGGCAGGAGAATCGCTTGATCCTGGGAGGTGGAGGTTGCAATGAGCCAAGATCGTGCTATTCTACTCTAGCCTAGGAGACAGAGACTCTGTCTCAAAAACAAAAAACAAAAACACCTGGCTTAGATAAGGTACAATTCTACTCCCTAAACTGTCCACCTTAAAGAAATAATTTTAGTATTACATGTCTTCTAGAAATAATAGGATCCAAAACAGTCACTAGTACCAAATAACAGGTTCCTATGGTGAGACACACTGGGGCTTTTGCTGCTAGTAAGACCGGAAGAGGACCATTGCATTTCTGTCAGATTGATTAGCTGACTAGCAGAGGGTCATCTGGACTAAATGGGAGCTAAATGAGTTCATTTAGGTGGTGTCCATCTGTGGCAGAATGATTCATATGTTTTTTATGCAGAACTCCAAGGGAACAATGCCAATTATTTCCACAAATTGAAAGGAAAAATCCAGCTATCTGGGGAGTGTCTTTAACATACCTATTCCTTTAGGGAATTAGACGTTTCTTTCTTCTTTCCTTTCCCTCCCCATTCTTCTACTTTCCTTTCTTCCTTTCTTTCATCCTTCTTTAGGAAAATTATTTTGAAAATTAAAAAGGTAAAACTCAACATAAGTTTAAATTCTTCCTAGGCCTTTGTTAGGAACAGTGACATTGTCAGGGACATCAATTGTTAGCATTTATTGACTACTTTTTATTTGCCAAGCACCATGTTAAGAGCTTTACAAGTTCTACCTCATTTCATCCTAATAGCTCTTTCAGGTAGGTATTACACTTCTGTTGTGTTGCAAATAAAAAAATTGAGGCTTAATGATATGGAGTAACTTGCCCACAGTGGCACCTTTAGAAGAATGACTATGACAGGTAGGACTCGACTCAGTCCTTCTAACATCATAATCCATCTTTCCAATTGCAGTCCCAGTGCTTCCTAAACTTAATGTGCATGGAAACCACCTGAGACCCTTAAAATGAGAGGCCTGAGATCATGCATTTCTACCAAGTTCCAGGTGATAAGTCAGTAGACCGCCTTTTGAATCACTAGGCTATGTACTGGCATACTCTGCTCTTTCAAGAAAAGCAGAATCCCAGTTTTCTGGAATGCTGAAAGTCAAATTGTGAAACTACCTGTCCAACTTAAAGTCTTCAAATAGCTTCTATTCCTTTGTGCTCTGCTGATTCATTCCTCCCTCTCTACTAACAGACTTCTCTACTAACTCTCATCCCTTTTTGTCTTTCCCCTGTCATTTAGGACAACCCTTAAATTAGCAGCGGAATGTTCTTTCCATAAATCCTTCCTCTGTACCATCATGCTCCCAGGTAAAACCTCAGGTTCTTAGTCTGTATTTTGAAGTCTTTCCCCATCTTTATTTAGCCTCTTTCACTTCCTGCTATTCATCCTACTCTTTATTTACCCAATCCTGAAATACATCTTCTCAGTCCTTCCTTTAATTCATCAGGAACAAAACACTACTTAAATTTAAACCTGCAATCTGTTATATGTTAGAATCATTTTTGTGAGAAAACAAGTTTAGAACCAATGTCATAAAATAATAAATATTTGATTAGCCTCAGATTTTATGAAGTCATCACAATTGAATCTTTGGGCACATTTTAAGTGTGAAATGAAGACCTGTGGACCTCAAGAAGGCTTGGCAATTTGTTTTCATGTCACTGAGGTCAACAAACGAAAGGAATCATATTGTATTCATTTTTCCCAGGGGTTGATAAAGTTCCAAAGAGCTCTTCTGAGCCCCCATTCTTCTGGCCTCTCCATATTCTCTCCATTCCCCAGTCAATAAAGTCTCTCAGACCTTTTCAGGCAAAAGTATAGCATATACTGGTCTTTTCGCATTGCTATAAAACTAAGGGGAAAAAGCCAAAAGAGCTGGAGGTCATTCTGAGAACTAAGTAACTCAAGATCTATAACATAGGTTATTAGTTTCAAAACTGAGAGCTGAGGCTGGGCACGGTGGCTCAGGCCTGGAATCCCAGCACTTTGGAAGGTCTAGGCGGGTGAATCACTTGAGCCCAGGAGATGGAGACTGGCCTGGCCAACATGACGAATCCTCAGCTCTACTAAAAATACCAAAAAATTAGCTGGGCTTGGTGGCACATACCTATTGTCCCAGCTACTCAGGAGGTGAGGCAGAAGAATTACTTGAACCTAGGAGGTAGAGGCCACAGTGAGCCGAGATCACTCCACTGCACCACAGCCTGGGTGACAGAGCAAGACACTGTCTCAAAACAACAACAACAAAAAGAATGGCCCATGAAGAACAGTGAAAGCAAAACTCAGGACACAAAACTCTCAGTGGTTGAACTTCACCAACTGTGTCCTCAAAAGAACTGGTTTCAACTGCACAGGAAGTCAGTCCAGTTATTAACATGTTGCATAATTTATATATACTGTCCAATTAATCACCTACTGTATTTGCCAAGCTTTACTATTTTCCAAAATTGAACTCATCTTCAAAGAAAAACAGCCCCTAAGAAATACTCACAATAATTTGCCAAGGATATTTATGTTCTGCCCCCGCCCTGCGAGATGGAGTCTTGTTCTGTCACCCAGGCTGGATTGCAGTGGTGCAATCTTGGCTCACTGCAACCTCTGCCTCCCTGGTTCAAGTGATTCTCCTGTCTCAGCCTCCTGAGTAGCTGGGAGTACAGGCGTGTGCCACCACACCCGGCTAATTTGTGTTTTGTTTTCTTTTTTCAGTAGAGATGTGGTTTCACCACGTTGGTCAGGCTGGTCTCCAACTCCTGACTTCTTGATCCACCCGCCTCGGCCTCCCAAGAGTTTTATGTTCTTAATTTCTTCTTAGTTATCTTTGTAATCTGGACCAAATGAATTGCTACAACTAGGTTTCAGTTCATTAAGGTTATAAAAATATGCTGAACTGAGATTTTTGGTGAGCATGCTGCGGAGAGGTGAATACCATTTGTCAGTGAGAGGATTTTCATTTCTAAACTACTTAAATCATCTTTCCCAGTCCTCCTTCTGTAATAATTATGCCCCTTCAACATCTTTCTGAATCTTTATATCGTTCTAAGTAGGTAAGGTTATTCCTATGGCGGGGACTTAGGAAACAAGTTGATGAAGAAAGGTAAGCCAGATAGATCCCAAAGTAGCAAATAAATGGTTACATCGATACTCATTCATTGATTTTTGTTTTGTTTTGTTTTGACTTGTGTACCACAGTTCCTTTAGGGATTTTTTTTTTTAAGAGACAGGGTCTCATTCTGTCCTCCAGGCCATCATAGCTCACTGCTGCCTCAAATTCAAGGGATCCTCTGGCCTCAGCCTTGCAAGCATATGGGACTACAGGCCCATGCCACCATGTGTGGCTAACTTTTAAAGTTTTTGTAGACATGAGGCCTCACCTTGTTGCCCAGGCTGGTGTCAAACGTATGGGCTCAAGCAATCCTCCGACCTCAGTCTTCCAAACTGCTGGGATTACACAGGTGGACCGCCATGCCCAGGTGCTTTAGGGATTTTGACTCAGAGTATAATGATCTGGGACTTCTCTTCATCCTGCTTTTTAGGTCCCACTGAGGCAGTGCTGTGGACTGAATTGTGTCCCCAACCCAAGTTTAAAAATTAAAGCTCTAACCCCCAATGTGACTGTATTTGGAGAAAGGGGCTTTAAGGAAGTAATTAAAGTAAAATTAATCTTGGACATCCAGCCTCCAGAACTGTGAGAAAAGAAATTTATGCTGTTTAAGCCAACAACTCTGTACTCTGTTAACTGCACTGCTATGGCAACCCAAGCAGTTTCACTTTTGCTTCAAGTTGACAAAGTGCCACCCAACACAATTTTTTGTATATATTGCTATTAATAAAATTTTTCCAGAAATTAAATGTGTTCAAAAGAATATAAAATATGCTTACAGAGTTTAGGTTTGTAAAACTGAATATTATAAATATGAATTAAAACCAACTGACTTCTATACAAGTCACATTAGAATAAGAGTGAGTAAAATACTTCACAAATCTGGAAATAGCACAAAGATTAGAGCCAATATCTGACATGTCATGATATTTTAATTCAAAAGTATCAATTACACTCAGCCAGTCTGGTCATGTGTCTTTTGTGGTGCTGAAGCTCAGAGATTTAGAATACATTTGCTCCCAAATTATGGAATTAAATAATGTTACAGCTGAACTGCTAAAGCAATACAGTCTGAATCTCTTGTGGCAGCTAAGGAAGCTGAAAAACAAAGTGAGCAGGTAATTTGTCCAAAGTCACAACTTAGGGCAGATAGTTTTAATAGCCCATCGCCAGACACCAAGTCTGGAGAATTTTTAGGTTACCTTGTTTTTGCTTTTAAGTGGTATTTTGGTTCACACAACATCCTTTCTAACCTCCTTATTTGATTTCCTGGACCACTGATGTCAGAAAAGCTCAAAACTGCAATTCCCAGACTCCCTTTCAGCCAGAATTCCACAAGTGACCTGGTGAAAGATAAGAATTAACAACTGGACTGTCACTCTTAGAGTCTCAGGGACGCTTGAACATAGTTTGATCTTTAGTTGAACTTCTTGACATATCCACTGTGGCTAAATAAGCCTTCGTAAGACATTCCTAAGTATTGTACCTAGTTGTCAAGATGGTTCATCGTGGAACCTGTAATTTATGGACTGTAGCTGCACTAAAGAATGGAAGCATGGCATGCAGCCTTTGGGATGCTGAGGATTAGCAGAGACTTCAGGCTTCAGGGATCCTAAACTCTATGACTTTCCTATGCTGATGTGATCCCCATTCACTTCAGCTTGTCATTTGTTGTGACCAAAACATGCCCCAATGTATGTGCTTGGGGACATCAGAAACTGCACTCAAGGCTTCTGAGACACTGTTGTTCTGGATTCTGTCTCTTCTGTATCCTTTCTAAGAGCTAGTTGAATGTTGTGGTGGTAAGTTTGTGCCTTGAAAGTTTGACTAACAATCCAAACTAGGAACCCACGCTAATGACCATGCACCTAGGGTCTGCCAAGCAGATCCACCTGCATGAGACTTGGAGGCAGAAGTGAGCACCAGGTGACCAGGTGATGAAGCCCACAGGAAAAGCCATCAGATGTTTTAGTGGGCATGACAAAAGTATTTGTTTTTTCTGGGGCAACTCCAGTGTCTATCGTCCAGTCTCTAGCATCATAAGTACAAGCAGCAAGCTATTGCAGCAGGGATTTTTTTCCGTTATAACTAACTCAGGTATGGTGGGATACTTTTCTCGACTCTTTGCTCCTGACTACTTAAATTCTGTGGGCGAATCAATTCCTTTAAATATGCATCTTTCTATTAGGTAGAAGGGACTCTTTCTGCATTAAGAACCCTGGTCGGCCGGGCGTGGTGGCTCATGCCTGTAATCCCAGCTCTTTGGGAGGCCGAGGCAGGTGGATCACGAGGTCAGGAGATCGAGACCATCCTGGCTAATACGGTGAAACCCCGTCTCTACTAAAAATACCAAAAATTAGCCAGGCGAGGTGGCGGCGTCTGTAGTCCCAGCTACTCGGGAGGCTGAGGCAGGAGAATGGCGTGAACCCGGGAGACAGACCTTGCAGTGAGCCGAGATCGCGCCACTGCACTCCAGCCTGGGTGACAGAGCAAGACTCCGTCTCAAAGAAAAAAAAAGAACCCTGGTCAATAAAATTAGAACCTTTTGTCTGTCACATTGAAGGGATTGTTTTAAACATTTTACTTCGGTTTGGCTTTAACTCCTATGTAAAACCCAGGTCTGAATAAAAGCTGTTCACCTACACACTGTAAGGTTCAAGACCTGTTTCTAAAGGCTTCTACCTGAAATTCAAACTCCCACAAAGCTGCCTACGACTTGTTTATGATTCTTTGATCATCTACTGAGGTTTTCAATCAGGCAGTCAGACAACCACTGGAAGAGGGAAGGAAACTGAGGCTCTTTGGTTAGCTCTTTCTTGGGACCCGACTGCTGTGAGATGTTTGGATAATTTGGGAGACCTCGTTGGCCTCGTGAACATTAAAACAGTCAAAAACAAGGAAGCTTTGGGGGAAAAAATGTTTCACAAGAGCCTGCCTTACATGACAGAGGAGCAAAGAAAACTAGTGCAATGGAGCAGTCCCTATGCGTCTCGCCAAAGTAAAAATGCTTCACCCTGACTCTCATTGGCTACCACTTATCACATCAACAAGGCTTAGGCTTTAATAGTCAGTGGAATAATTAGCCAAAATATGTTTATAGACCATCTGATAGGTATTGAGACATTGTGAAAGCTACAAAAAGACACAGAAGAAGCTTATGTATAAGAATTAAAGTCTCTTTCAGTGTGTTTGGCAGTGTTAGAAAAATTCCAGCGAAGGAGACAGAGATCAGCATGGAGACAGAGAAAGCAGAATGGGTTGGCCCATGGTAAGGACGCTGAAGCTGCAGGTCTCTAAAAATGAAGAGGCATTGATGGAAAGGAGAGGAGGAAGGCAGAAGGCTTTCTATACAGGGGGAAAATGGTTTGAACAAAGTACCAGAGGAAACAGAAACAGAGGAAACTCAGTGGACTTATTTGCTTACAGAGAGATGATTACATGGGTGAAGCAGGAAAAAAATGAAATGAAGGACAGTGGCTAGAATAGAGTCCTAAGACTTTCATTCTATTGCTCTGCCTGCCCTCAGATAGAGAAATGCAATACTGCAGCAAGTAGCAAGGCTCTTTTCAGTGTGCAGCTGCCTCCTTTATGTCTTCTGAACTTAGGATTCAAATTGAGTGTCTACAAATATGTAAGCAAAGCCTATAAGCTTTCAAATGAAATAAGGAACTACCGGCTATCTCTAATTCTGATGTGTGTAGGGAAATGTTTCCATCCCTTTGCTTATTTATTCAATAAGCATTAAGTACCCAAGAATTAAGTATTAATTACAACTGAGCACTTACCTGTGTCTGGCTCATGCATTAATAGCAGAGACAGACAACTGCTTCTCATTTAACAGAACCCAGGACTTAACGCTTTTTGTACTAGAAATGACAGTGAATTCAGCTAAAAGACTGTATTCCTCAGCCTCCTTTGTGGATGTGGCTGTGTGGCTCAGATGGGGCTAGGAGGGGTTGGATACAGGGCTTCTGGGAAAACTCCTTAGAAGGGATGTAGACTCAGTGTTTGATCCACCCTCCTTTCTGTTGCCTGAAACATGACTATGTTAATGGACCTTCTCCTGCTGCATCATGGTAGCATAAGGAAGCCACAGTCAGCCTGGGACTCTAATGACAACATGAAGCAGCCATACTAGGTCTTTACCGCCCACTTCTCCTTTTTTTTGTTTTTTGTTTTTTGAGACGGAGTCTCGCTCTGTCACCCAGGCTGGAGCGCAGTGGCACAATCTCGGCTCACTGCAAACTCTACCTCCCAGGTTCATGCCATTCTCCTTCCTCAGCCTCCAAAGTAGCTGGGACTACAGGCACCCGCCACCATGCCTGGCTAACTTTTTTGTATTTTTTTGTATTTTTTTTTTTTTTAGCAGAGACGGGGTTTCACCGTATTAGCCAGGATGGTCTCAATCTCCTGACCTTGTGATCCGCCAGCCTTGGCCTCCCAAAGTGCTGGGATTACAGGCGTGAGCCACTGCGCCCAGCCCTCCTTTTCTTATTGTACAATATAAAAATGAATGCCTACTTATCTTTTTTAAACTGACCACAATTCCTAACTGATGTTATCTCATTTAGTATTCATCACCCTATGCCCTTAACATATGTAAGAGCAGGAAGAATCCATTACAAACAAACAACAAACCTTACTATCTGCGAGTTAAGTTCATTCACAGAATCCAAGAAAGAAGAAGAAAGTTTGTCTCTTAGTCACCTGTCAGTCCATACTCACTTCTTATACGAGCAAACATAAATCCCACCTTTTTCTTTTCTTCATTCAAGTATTGTCAATTCATCTTTTAATCTCTTATCTCTTCCCCTAGGGTTCCACTTCTTTTCTGACTCTGTTCCCCCAGAGCAGGTCATTCTGAGTTCTCTGCTTTGCACTTTGGCCAAGCTGGAATGGAGTTAGAGTAGGGAGAAGAGGTTGGGGGTGAGGGACTGAGGGGGAAATGGGATCAGGTGAAGAGCCCTCTAAGCAGGAAAAAAATGGGATAAACAAAGTACAGAAAAAATAGGAATGGGGAGGGAACTGTGAGTGACCCCCCTGTTTGCTTAGTGAGAGAGGATCGATATGGACAAACAGAGGGGATAATGAAAAAGGAAAAAAGCTTGAGCCGAATCCTGAGAGTCTAAATGTAGGAGAATCAGACTCGGGAGGAAATCAGTCCTTTATGGGTCAGTTTGATGATAAAGCATTTATAACAAACATTTTAATTCTAAGATTGTCCCCTCTTAGTATAATCAATTGCATTTCCCAGCTAACAGAATGTGTACTCTTCTCTGTATTACCAAAAGTCCCCTTTTATTATCCTAGTCTGGCATAGACCAGAGACCCAGGAGTATGGATGTACACTCCACTGTAGCAGTGGGATGTCTACTCCTTTGAGATAGTTACTATTATTTTCATTTATCATATGATAAAAGAGACCAATAATTTAAGTAATTTGCCAAAGATCACAAGTGGTCAAAGGCAAAGGGAGAACTCAAATGTGGATATGCCTCTACTACTCTACTATTTCCTTTGATGTCTGAAACCATGTGTGGCACAGGAGATACAAGACTGGGTAAAAAGTGGTTCTTGCCTTAGGGGATTTCTCAGTCTGTCTGGTAGCTTGATATATAGTAAACACAAATAAATAATACTAAGAGAGCATAGAGGAAGAAACAAACAAATAGGCAATGGTTTATAGAAAAGTATCTTACAGGCCGGGCATGGTGGCACATGCCTATAATCCCAGCACTTTGGGAGGCTGAGGCAGGTGAATCACGAGGTCAGGTTAACACGGTGAAACCCCGTCTCTACTAAAAATACAAAAAATAAGCAGGGCGTGGTGGTGGGCGCCTGTAGTCCCAGCTACTCGGGAGGCTGAGGCAGGAGAATGACGTGAACCTGGGGGGCAGAACTTGCAGTGAGCCGAGATCACACACTGCACTGCAGCCTGGGCGACAGAGCGAGACTCCGTCTCAGAAAAAAAAAATCTCTTACAGCCTTGAAGCGAAGTCCCAGTGAAATCACCTTTCTTTATTATTATTATTATTATTATTATTATTATTATTATTATATTTTAAGTTCTAGGGTACATGTGCACAACGTGCAGGTTTGTTACATATGTATACATGTACCATGTTGGTGTGCTGCACCCATTAACTCACCTTTCTTTTTTGACCCCGTCCTTAGGGTTTAATTGAAAACTAATGATTTTCTGGAAAGTCTTAACTTATTCACTTGAATATTTCAATGAATATTCCATTGAATACCTTCTGTGTGCAAAGCACTGTGATTTATGTTTCTCCAAGGGGTTGACAAATGGATGAGGAATGGTTCTAGCCTTCAAAAAGTTTAGAAGAAAAAGTATAAAAAATTAAAGGCATAAAAATCATAGCCTAGCAAATTCTGTAAGGGGAATCAAAGGTAAAAGGTAGAAATACCAATCTGCTTTCATCTGTGATCTTAGGTCTCCTTTAAAAGTTGATTCATTCATTTACTAACTCATTTGTTAAAATTTTTATTGAGTCTTTACTAGATAAGTACCATGCTAAGCTCTGGTAAGTCAACAAAGAACAAGACACAACGTATGCCTCAGGAGTGCTTAGAGACCAGGCATTCCCGAGAAGGGGTGTCAGAGAGAGGGAAAGTAATACCACCCACAGAGCGGATGAAAGTTGGCTCTTGGTGGAGGTGGAAGAAAATCTTTTTTTTTTTTTTTTTTTTTTGAGACGGGAGTCTTGCTCTGTCGCCCAAGCTGGAGTGCAGTGGCGCCATCTCGGCTCACTGCAAGCTCCGCCTCTCAGGTTCACGCCATTCTCCTGCCTCAGCCTCCTGAGCAGCTGGGACTACAGCTGCCCGCCACCATGCCCGGCTAATTTTTTGTATTTTTCAGTAGAGACGGGGTTTCACCTTGTTAGCCAGGATGGTCTCGATCTCCTGACCTCGTGATCTGCCTGCCTCGGCCTCCCAAAGTGCTAGGATTACAGGCGTGAGCCACCGCACCCGGCCAGAAGAAAATATTTTTAAAAAACATATAAGACACAGATATACATGGAGTACAAAAATATATAGCATATACAGGTCATTAAATTTTCAAAGAGGAGGGGAATGGTGATTAGGAACAAAATGTCTAAAAAGACTCTAGATGGGTGATAATAAAAAGGGCTGAGAAACACTGATATAAACAATCCACCAAGGAATTTCAACATAATATGCTAAATGCTGTGATAAGAATAAGTCAGGTGGGCTGTGGGAACACAAGGAAGGGACACCTAACCCAGGCTTAGGAAGACAGGAAAGGCTGCTTAGCAGGCAGTATCTAAGGTCAAAAAGCACATAAGGACCAGAAAAGGGATAAAAATGTACTCTAGATACATGGAGCAGTATATGCAAAGTTCTAGGGTTGAGAAAGAAAGCATGCTGCACTAATGGTACAAACTTCACCATGAAGTTCAAGTTTGAAAGGGAAAGAGATGATAGGGGGCTTCTACTCTTATCCAATAACTGTTTTTAAAAAAATTCTAATAGGCCACTTGGCTGAGACAGCCACTGTGCTTTAGGTTTCTATGTGAGCAGACCAAAGCCCAATGTAAACAGTAAAATGAAACAAGAGACTTAGCCAATCAGAAACTGCCAACTAACCTCTGAGATTGTTTCCATGTGAAACTAATCAATGTCTTTGTCTTCCCTCCACATAAAACCTCACTGCCCATGCTGCTGTGGTGGTGCACTCTGAACCTCTCCTGAGTTCTACCAGATTAATGAATCATTCTTTGCTCAAATAAACTCTATTAAATGTATATTGTCCAAAATGTTTCTTTAAGGGTATTGCATAAGGGTGCCACCTTTGAGTGTCGTCCAAAGCAATAAAGGGCTCTGTAGCAAGTCAAGACTGCAGAACAAGCTACTCTTCTACTTGGGACTTATGATTAGCAGATCCAATGAGACATAAAATGTCTGTAGCAAATAGAAATGACGTATGGAGTCTCTGACAAACAAAATATGAAAAATCACAGCATAGGCTTCTAGGGTTGAAGCAAACTCACACTCCCTTCAGCAGATAACTATCCTCATTTTGAGAAACAATCTTTTCTATGAGGCAATGATATAGACTAAATGCTAACTATATCAAGTGAGCATGCAACCTGGGATGTCTATAAAAAACTGGGTGTTACCTGATTCGCTGAGCCATAATTTGAATATATACAGCAGCCATCTATTTTCAAGTTCTATAACTAGATGGCTCAGATTTCTTTGATACTTCTGTTGCATTCCCTCATTTTTTTTTTCTTTTCTTTTTTTTTTTTTTTTTTTTTTGGTCAATCCACACTTATGGCCCCATGGGAGTTCCTATGACTAACTGAGAAGGAAAAAAGTCAGTATTGGTTTATAGATGTTTCTATATAGTATACTAGTACCCACCAGAAGTGAGTGGCTATAGCATTATAATCCCTCTTGAGAGGATTGGCAATGAAGGGCAGTAGTAATAGAAATTTATCTCAATGGGTAAAACTTCAGCCAGTTCGTTTGATCACTTTGCCTCAGAAGGTGGACAAAAGAATGTGTCTATATTGATTTATGGGGATTTGTTAACACTTGGGCCTGATGATCAGGGATTTAGAAAGAACAAGATTAGAAGATTGGTGACAGCAAGGTCTGGAGAAGTATGAGGGTAGACCTCTCAGAATGGGCACAGTGTGAAAATATTTGTATTTCAACTGATGGCTTATCAAAAAATATCCAAAGCATGTCAACCACAAAGCAAAAATCTATATTAGATGCACAAAACAAAAATATAAAGGATTTAAAGCATGCTACTCCAAAAAATAATCACACTACGAAGTCAGCAAGAGAGTAAAAAAGAAAAAAGTCTACAAAACAACCAGAAAACAATTAACAAAATGGCAGTAATAAGTTCTTACCTATCATTTTCTTGAAAATAGATAAAATTATCCAATAAAAAGTCATAATGACTGAATAGACAAACAACAAGACCCAACTATACGCTGCATTCAAGGAATTCATATCAGTTTTAAGGACACACATAAGCTGAAAGTAAAAAGATGAAAAAACATTTCATGCAAATAGAAACCACAAAGAACAGGGGTAGCTCTACTTAGCAGACAAACTAGACTTTAAATAAAAAACTGTAAAAAGATAAAGACAACATTCTACAAGGGGGTCAATTCATCAGGAAGACAAAATAATTGTAAATGTATATGTACACAACATCAGAACACCTAAATATATAAAACTATTAAAGGATCTGAAGTGAGAGAGAGATTATAGCACAATAATAGTATGAAACTTCAATAATGGACACATCCAGACAGAAAACAGGAAAACATTGGATTTGAAAAATCCTTTAGACCAAATGAACCTAACAGTGACATACAGAACATCCCCTCCAATGGCAACAGAATACACATTGTTCTCAACTGCACATGGAACATTCTCCAGGGTAGATCATATGTTAAGCCAAAAAACAAGCCTTAGCAAATTTAAGAAGGTTAAAAATAATATTAAGCACCTTTTCTGACCACAATGGTAAGAAACTAGAAATCAATAAGAAAAATGTAAACACAACATACTAAAACTTATGGGATGTGCAGAAGCAGTGCTAAGCAAAAAATTCATAGCAATAAACATCAAAAAAGATATCAAAGAAACAATGTTATGCCTCAAGGAAATAAAAAAGAACTAAGCCCAATGTCAGCAGAAGGAAACAAAGAGATTAGAGCATAAATGAAAGAGACTGAAAGAATACAAAAGATCAGTGAAAATAAATTTTTTTTGAAAAGAATAATTGACTAAGGAAAAGAACTCAAAATGAGAACTGAAAAAGACATTGCAACTAATAACACCAAAACAAAAAAGATCATGAGAGACTTATAAACAATTACATTCCAATAAATTGGATAACTCAGAAAACAAATTTCTAAACACATATACCAGGACAGAACCAGGAAGAAATAGAAAATCTAAACGGACCAATAATGAGCAGCAGATTGAATCAGTAATTAAAAGTCTTCCATCATAGAAAATCCCAGGACGTGATGGCTTTAATGCAGAATCCTACTAAATACTTAAAAAATTGATACCAACTCTTCACAAATCCTTGCAAAAAGTAGAAGATGCAGGAATACTTCCAAACTCTTTTTATGAGGCCAGCATTACCCTGATAATGAAACCAGAGGACACTACAAGGAAAAAACACATTAAAAAAAACTGCAGGTCAATGTCTTTGATATATATCGATGTAAAAATCCTCAACAAAATATTAGCTAATTTCAACAACATATTAAAATAATTTACCATGATCAAGGGGGATTTACCCCAGGGATACAACGATGTTTCAACATACACAGATCTATAAGTGATACATCATGTTAACAGAATAAAAGACAAAAACCATATGGTCATCTCATTAGATATAGAAAGAACATTTGACAAAATTCAACATCTTTGATGTTCCAAGATGGCCAAATAGGAACAGATCTGGTCTGCAGCTCCCAGCGTGATCAATGCAGAAGACGGGTGATTTCTGTATTTCCAACTGAGGTACGCAGTTCATCTCAATGGGACTGGTTGGACAGCGGGTGCAGCCCACAGAGGGCGAGCTGAAGCAGAGCGGGGCATTGCCTCACCTGGGAAGTGCAAGGTGTCAGGGGATTTCCCTTTCCTAGCCAAGGGAACCCATGACAGACTACCTGGAAAAACAGGACACTCCCGCCCAAATACTGTGCTTTTCCCAAGGTCTTAGCAACCGGCAGACAAGGTGATTCTCTCCCATGCCTGGCTTGTGCAAGGCTCTCCTGTGCCTGATTCTCCCCTGTGCCATGCCCACGAAGTCTTGCTCACTGCTAGCACAGCAGTCTGAGATGGATCTACAAGACGGCACCCTGGTCGGGGAAGGGGCGTCTGCCATCGCTGAGGCTTGAGTAGGTAAAGTCGCCAGGAAGCTCGAACTGGGTGGAGTGCACCACAGCTCAACAAGGCCTACTGCCTCTAGACTCCACCTCTGTGGGCAGAGCATAGCTGAACAAAATGCAGCAGACAACTTTTGCAGACTTAAATGTCCCTGTCTGACAGCTCGGAAGACAGCAGTGGTTCTCCCAGCATGGCGTTTGAGCCCTGAGAATGGACAGACTGCCTCCTCAAGTGCGTCCCTGACCCCGTGTACCCTAACTGGGAGACACCTCCCAGTAGGGACCAACAGACATGTCATATGGGTGGCTGCCCCTCTTGGACAAAGCTTCCAGAGGAAGGACCAGGCAGCAATATTTGCTGTTCTGCAATCTTTGCTGTTCTGCAGCCTCTGCTGGTGATACCCAGGCAAATAGGGCCTGGAGTGGAACTCCAGCAAATTCCAACAGACCTCCAGCTGAGGGACCTGTTAGAAGGAAAACTAACAAACAGATAGGAATAGCATCAACAAAAAGGCCATCTACACCAAAACTCCATCTGTAGGTCACCAACATCAAAGACCAAAGGTAGATAAAACAACAAAGATGGGGAGAAACCAGAGCAGAAAAGCTGAAAATTCTAAAAATCAGAGCACCTCTTCTCCTCCAAAGGGTCACATCTCCTCACCAGCAATGGAACAGAGCTGGACAGAGAATGACTTTAACGACCTGACAGAAGTAGGCTTCAGAAGATCGGTAATAACAAACTTCTCTGAGCTAAAGGAGGATGTTGAAACCTATCCCAAGGAAGCTAAAAACCTTGAAAAAAGATTAGATGAATGGCTAATTAGAATAAACAGTGTAGAGAAAACATTAAATGACCTGATGGAGCTGAAAACCATGGCACAAGAACTTCATGACACATGCACAAGCTTCAACAGCCAATTTGATCAAGTGGAAGAAAGGGTATCAGTGATTGGAGATCAAATTAATGAAATGAAGTGAGAAGAGAAGTTTAGAAAAAAAAAGTAAAAATAAACAAAGCCTCCAAGAAATATGGGACTATGTGAAAACATCAAATCTACATTTGATTGATGTACATGAAAGTGATGGGGAGAATGGAACCAAGTTGGAGAGCACTCTTCAGGATATTATCCACAAGAACTTACCGAACCTACCAAGGCAGGCCAACATTCAAATTCAGGAAATACAGAGAACACCACAAGGATACTCCTCAAGAAGAGCAACCCCAAGACACATAATTGCCAGATTCACCAAGGTTGAAATGAAGGAAGAAGTGTTAAGCACACCTAGAGAGAAAGGTCGATTTACCCACAAAGGGAAGCCCATCTGACTAACAGTGGATCTCTCAGCAGAAACCCAACAATCCAGAAGACAGTGGGGGCCAATATTCAACCATCTTAAAGAAAAGAATATTCAACCCATAATTTCATGTCCAGCCAAACTAAGTTTCATAAGTGAAGGAGAAACAAAATCCTTTACAGACAAGCAAATGCTGAGAGATTTTGTCACCACCAGGCCTGCCATACAAGAGCTCCTGAAGGAAGCACTAAACATGGAAAGAAACAACCAGTACCAGCCACTGCAAAAACATGCCAAATTGTAAAGACCATCGATGTTATGAAGAAACTGCATCAATTAATGGGCAAAATAACCAGCAACCATCATAATGACCGGATCAAATTCACATAACAATATTTACCTTAAATGTAAATGGGCTATATGCCCCAATTAAAAGACAGACTGGCAAATTGGATAAAGAGTCAAGACCCATCAGTGTGCTGTATTCAGGAGACCCATCTCACGTGCAAAGATGCACATAGGCTCAAAATACAGGGATGGAGGAAGATCTACCAAGCAAATGGAAGGCAAAAAAAAAAAGGCAGGGGTTGCAATCCTAGTCTCTGATGTAACAGACTTTAAGCCAACAAAGATCAAAAGAGACAAGGCCATTACATAATGGTAAAGGGATCAATTTAACAAGAAGAGATAACTATCCTAAATATATATGCACTCAATACAGGAGCACCCAGAATCATAAAGCAAAGTCCTTAAAGACCTACAAAGAGACTTAGACTCCCACACAATAATAAAGCAAGACTTTAACACCCCACTGTCAATATTAGACAGATCAACAAGACAGAAGGTTAACAAGGATAGCCAGGACCTGAACTCAGATCTGCATCAAGCAGACCTAACAGACATCTACAGAACTCTCCACCCCAAATCAACAGAATATACATTTTTCTCAGCACCACATAGCACTTATTCTAAAATTGACCACATAATTGGAAGTAAAGCACTCCTCAGCAAATGTAAAAGAACAGAAGTCACAACAAACTGTCTCTCACAACACAGTGCAATCTAATTGGAACTCAGGATTAAGAAACTCACTCAAAACCACATGACTACATGGAAACTGAACAACTTGCTCCTGAATGACAACTGGGTAAATAATGAAATGAAGGCAGAAATAAAGATGTTCTTTGAAACCAAGGAGAACAAATACACAACATACTGGAATCTTTGGGACACATTTAAAGCAGTGTGTAAAGGGAAATTTATAGCACTAAATGCCCACAAGAGAAAGCAGGAAAGATCTAAAAGTGACACCCTAACATCACAATTAAAATAACTAGAGAAGCAAGAGCAAACAAATTCAAAAGCTAGCAGAAGGTAAGAAATAACTATTATCAAAGCAGAACTGAAGGAGATAGAGACAAAAACCCTTCAAAAAATCAATGAATCCAGGAGCTGGTTTTTGAAAAGATCAACAAAATGGATAGGCCACTAGCAAGACTAATAAAGAAGAAAAGAGAGAGGAATCAAATAGACTCAATAAAAAATGATAAAGAGGATATCACCACTGATACCACAGAAATAGAAACTACCATCACAGAATATATAAATACTTCTATGCAAATAAACTAGAAAATCTAGAAGAAATGGATAAATTCCTGGACACATACACCCTCCCAAGCCTAAAGCAGGAAGAAGTTGAATCTCTGAATAGACCAATAACAGGGTCTGAAAATGAGGCAATAATTAACAGCCTACCAACCAAAAGTCCAGGACCAGATGGAGTCACAGCTGAATTCCACCAGAGGTACAAAGAGGAGCTGGTAACATTCCTTCTGAAACTATTCCAATCAATAGAAAAAGAGGGAATCCTCCCTAACTCATTTTATGAGGTCAACATCATCCTGATACCAAAGCCTGGCAGAGACATAACCAAAAACGAGAATTTTAGACCAATATACCTGATGAATATTGATGTGAAAATCCTCAATACTGGCAAACTGAATCCAGCAGCACGTCAAAAAGCTTATCCACTTCGATCTAGTCAGCTTCATCCCTGGGATGCAAGGCTGGTTCAACATACACAAATCAATAAACGTAATCCATCACATAAACAGAACCAAGAACAAAAACCACATGATTATCTCAATAGATGAAGAAAAGGCCTTCAACAAAATTCAACAGCCCTTCATGCTAAACTCAATAAACTAGGTATGGATGGAATGTATCTCAAAGTAATAAGGGTTATTTATGACAAACCCATAGCCAATACCGTATCAAATGGGCAAAAACTGGAAGCATTCCCTTTGAAAACCAGCATAAAGATACATGTGCATGTGTCTTTATAGCAGCATGATTTGTGGCACTATTCACAATAGCAAAGACTTGGAATCAACCCAAATGTCCATCAGTGACAGACTGGATTAAGAAAATGTGGCACATATACACCAGGGAATACTATGCAGCCATAAAAAAGAATGAGATTGTGTCCTTTGTAGGGACATGGATGCAGCTGGAAACCATCATTCTCAGCAAACTATTGCAAGAACAGAAAACCAAACACCGCATGTTCTCACTCATAGGTGTGAACTGAACAATGAGATCACTTGGACTCAGGAAGGGGAACATCACACACCGGGGCCTATTATGGGGAGGGGGTGGGGGGGAAGGATGGCATTGGGAGTTATACCTGATGTAAATGACGAGTTGATGGGTGCTGATGAGTTGATAGGTGCAGCACACCAACATGGCACAAGTATACATATGTAACAAACCTGCACGTTGTGCACATTTACCCTAGAACTTAAAGTATAATAATAATAATAAATAAAATAAAATAAAAAACAAAACCAGCATAAGACAGGGATGCCCTCTCACCACTCTTATTCAACATATTATTGGAATTTCTGGCCAGGGCAATCAGGCAAGAGAAAGAAAGAAAGGGTATTCAGTTAGGAAATGAGGAAGTCAAATTGTCCCTGTTTGCAGGTGACATGATTGTATATTTAGTAAACTCCATGGTCTCAGCTCCAAATCTCCTTAAACTGATAAGCAACTTCAACAAAATCTCAGCATACAAAATCAATGTTCAAAAATCACACCCATTCCTGTATGCCAATAATAGACAGAGAGCCAAATCATGAGTGAACTCCCATTCACAATTGCTACAAAGAGAATAAAATGCCTAGGAATCCAACTTACAAGGGATGTGAAGGACCTCTTCAAGGAGAACTAGAAACCACTGCTCAACGAAATAAAAGAGGACACAAACAAATGGAAGAACATTCCATGCTCATGGATAGGAAGAATCAATATTGTGAAAATGGCCATACTGCCCAAAGTTATTTATAGATTCAACGCCATCCCCATCAAGATACCAATGACTTTCTTCACAGAATTGGAAAAAATTACTTTAAAGTTCATATGGAACCAAAAAAGTGCCTGCATTGCCAAGACAATCCTAAGCCAAAAGAACAAAGCTGGAGACATCACGCTACCTGACTTCAAATTATACTACAAGGCTACAGTAACCAAAACAGCATGATACTGGTACCAAAACAGAGGTACAGACCAAGGGAACAGAACAGAGGCCTCAGAAATAACACCACACATCTATAATCATCTGACCTTTGACCAATCTGACAAAAACAAGCAATGGGGAAAGGATTCCCTATTTAATAAATGGTGCTGGGAAAACTGGCTAGCCATGTGTAGAAAGCTGAAACTGGATCCCTTCCTTACACCTCATACAAAAATTAATTCAAGATGGATTAAAGACTAAAATGTTAGATCTAAAACCATAAAAACCCTAGAAGAAAACCTAGGCAATACCATTCAGGACATAGGCACGGGCAAGGACTTCATGACTCAAACACCAAAAGCAATAGCAACAAAAGCCAAAATAGACAAATGTGATCTAATTAAACTAAAGAACTTCTGCACAGCAAAAGAAACTACCATCAGAGTGAACAGGAAACCTACAGAATGGGAGAAAACTTTTGCAATCTACTCATCTGACAAAGGGCTAATATCCAGAATCTACAAAGAACTCAAACAAATTTACAAGGAAACAACCCCATCAAAAAGTGGGCAAAGGATATGAACAGACACTTCTCAAAAGAAGACATCTATGCAGCCAACAGACATATCAAAAACGCTCATCACCAGTCATCAGAGAAATGCAAATCAAAATCACAATGAGATACCATCTCACACCAGTTAGAATGACAATCATTAAAAAGTCAGGAAACAACAGATGCTGGAGAGGATATGGAGAAATAGGAACACTTTTACACTGTTGGTGGGAGTGTAAATTATTAAAACCATTGTGGAAAACAGTGTGGCATTTCCTCAAGTATCTAGAACTAGAATTACCATTTGACCCAGCCATCCCATTACTGGGTATATACTCAAAGGATTATAAATCATGCTACTATAAAGACATATGCATACGTATACTGAGGCACTATTCACAATAGCAAAGACTTGGAACCAACCCAAATGTCCATCAATGATAGAGTGGATTAAGAAAATGTGGCACATATACACCATGGAATACAATGCAGCCATAAAAAGGATGAGTTCATGTCCTTTGCAGGGGCATGGATGAAGCTGGAAACCTTCATTCTCAGCAAACTATCAGAAGGACAGAAAACCAAACACTGCATGTTCTCACTCATAGGTGGGAATTGAACAATGAGATCACTTGGACACAGGGTGGGGAACATCACACACTGGGGCCTGTCATGGGGTGGGGGCCTGAGGGAGCAATAGCATTAGGAGAAATACCTAATGTAAATGATGAGTTGATGGGCGCAGCAAATCAACATGGCCCATGTATGCCTATGTATCAAACCTGCATGTTGTGCACATGTACCGTACAACTTAAAATATAATTAAAAAATAGAATCAATAAAACCAGTGACTTTCAAAAAAAGTCAACATCTTTTGTGATTAAACACTCTCAATACATTAGATATAGAAGGAATATACCTCAACACAATAAAGGCCATATATGATAAGCCCACAGTAAACATACTCAACAGTGAAAAACTGAAACCCTTTTCTCTAAGATGTCAAAAAGACAAGAATGCCTACTCTCATTATTTCTATTCAATGTAGTGTGGGAAGTCCTTGCCAAAGCAATTAGACAAGAGAAAGAAAGAAAAGGCATTGAAATAGGAAAGGAAGTAGTGATATTACTGTTTGATGACAAGAGCTTATATATAGAAAAACTATAAAGATTTCACCAAAAACTGTTAGAGTTAATTTAAGAAAATAGTAAAGTTGTAGAATACAAAATCAACATACAAAAATTGGAGGTCTTTATGTACACTAACAATGAACATCCCAAAAGAGAACAATCCTATTTATAATAGCCATACAAATAATTTAGAAATAAATTTAATCAAGGAGATAAAGAGACCTGCACACTAAAAACTATAAAATGTTAATAAAATAAATTGAAAAAGACACAAATAAATGGAAAAATATCCCATGTTTATGGATTGGAAGAATTGATATTATTTAAATATCCATAACACCTGAAGTGATCTACAGATTCAATGCAATCCCTATCAAAATTTCATTGTCATTTTTCATGGAAAAGAAAAATAAATCCTAAAATTCATACAGAACCACAAAAACCCCAAATAGCCAAGGGAATCATGAGGGAAAAAAAACTGGAGGCATCATATCACCTGAAGCAATCATAAAGCAATCATAAAGCAGCATGGTACTGGCCTAAAAATAGACTCATTGACTAATGGGGAAAAATAGCCTGGAAATAAATCCATGCACATATGGACAACTGATTTTCAAGAAAGGTACCATGAATACAGGAAAAGGACAATCTTTCATGAATTCTGTTGAAAAAAAAAAAAGGGGTATCCATATGCAGAAGAATGAGATTAGACCCTTATCTCACACCATATGTAAAAATTACTTCAAAATGGATTAAAGACTTAAACATAAGACCTGACACTATAAAACTACTAGGGGAAAACATTCTGGAAAAACTACAAGACACCGGTCTGGGCAATGATTTTTTAGATTTGACCCCAAAAGCACACTCAATAAAAGCAAAAAGAGACAAACAGGATTACCTAAAAATACAAATCCTCCAGACAACAAAGGAAACAGAGTGAAGAGACAACCTAAAGATCAGGAAAAAATACCTGCAAGCCATGCATCTGATTAGGGGTCAATATGTAAAATGTATTAGAGTCAATTCTATAGAAAGAAAACAAATCAGATTTAAAAATAGGTAAGGGAACTGAACAGACATTTATCCAAAGAAGATCTACAAATGGCCAACAGATATATGCAAAAATGCTCAATATTTCTAATACTAGAGAAATGCAAATTAAAACCACAATGAAATATCGCCATACACGTGTCAGAATGGCTATTCAAAAGATGAAAGATAATGAGTATTAATGAGAATGTATACAAAAGGGAACCCTTGTACACTGTTGGTGGAAATATAAATTAGTACAGCCATTATGGAAAACTGTATAGAGATTTCTCAAAAAATTAACATAGAATTACATATGATTCATCATTCCCACTTCTGAATATTTACTCAAAATACTTGAAATCAATACATTGAAGAGATGTCTGCATTCCCATGTTCACTGCAGCACTGTTCACAGTGGGAAAGTTATGGAGTCAGTCTAAGCGTCCATCAGAGGAATAGATAAAATATGATATTACACATGATGGAATACTATTCAGTTAAAAAAGTTGCATTTGTGGCAATATGGATGGAAGTTAAAAACATGCTAAACTAAATAAGCCAGACACAGATGAAGAGTGCATGTTCTCACTATATGTAGAATATAAAACACTCAAATGCAAAGAAGCACAGAATTGGATGGTAGTTACCAGGGTGTGAAGGTTGAGGGGTGGTGCAGGAGGAATGAGGAGATGATGGTTAAAGAAAACAAAGCCTCAATTAAAAGAAATATTTCTTTTTTCTTTAGATATATTGCATTGCAGAGTGAATATAGCAAAATAACCTATTGTACATTTCAAAATCACTGAGAGTTAAGTTCAAATGTTCTCACCGTAAAAAAAATAAGTATTAAAGGTAATAAACATATTAATTAGCTTGATTTAATTATTCCACATTATATTCATAAATATCACTTTGGGCCAGGCGTGGTGGCTCACACCTGTAATCCCAGCACTTTGGAAGGCTGAGGCAGTTGGATCACCAGGTCAGGAGTTCGAGAGCAGCCTAACATGGTGAAACCCCATCTCTACTAAAAATACAAAAAAAATTAGCCGGGCGTGGTGGCACACACCTGTAATCCCAGCTACTGAGGAGGCTGAGGGCAGGAGAATGGCTTGAACCCAGGAGGCAGAGGTTGCAATGAGCCAAGATCACACCAATGCATTCCAGCCTGGGCTACAGAGTAACACTCCATCTCTCCAAAAAAAAAAAAAAAAAAAAAAAAATCACTTTGAACCCCATAATTGCATGCAATTATAACTTGTCAATTTACAATTAAAAGTTTTTTAATAGGCCAGGCATGGTGGCTCATGCCTATCTCAGCATTTTGGGGGCTGAGACGAGAGGATTGCTTGAGCTCAGGAGTTTGAGACCAGCCTGGGCAACAGTGAGACCTCATCTGTACTAAAAAAATAAAAACTAATAAAAACATCTATGGGCTGGGCGTGGTGGCTCACGCCTGTAATCCCATCACTTTGAGAGGCTGAGGTGGGTGGATCATGGGGTCAGGGAGATATAGACCATCTTGGCTAACATGGTGAAATCCCATCTCTATTAAAAATACAAAAAAATTAGCTGGGCATGGTGACACGCACCTGTAGTCCCAGCTACTCGGGAGGCTGAGGCAGGAGAATCACTTGAACCGGGAAACAGAGGTTGCAGTGAGCTGAGATGGTGCCACTGCACTCCAGCCTGGGCGACAGAGAGAGATTCCATCTCAAAAAACAAACATCTATGGCAGAGGAGATTCCCAGTAATCAGGTGAATAAATTGACATAATTTGTGAATATCTTTCAGCTTCTTTCTCCAAACATCCTAGTGCTTGATGGGCCTATGTACAAAGTGGCCATGGCAGCAGGGATATGGTGGCAGGATGCTATGCATGGGCTAAACAACAAGGACTTGCCCTCAGCAAGGCTGACATGGATACCACTGTTGTTGAGCCTAATCTATCAACATCAGAGATCAATGCTGAGCACTTTGATGTGCCAGTACCCGCTAGGGGACTAGCTAGATATCTGGTAGCAAATTAATTACATCAGTCTCTTCTTCATGAGGAATAGGCAGGGATTTACCCTCATTGGAATAGGTATGTATTCTGGATATGAATTGGGCTTCCCTGTTGATAATACACTGCCAGCGTCACAATTTGTGAACCTGTGGATTGCCTCACTCATCATTATGTGATAATACAAATGTTGCTGGTAACCGGAGAACTCATTTCAGAGCAAAAGAAGTGCACGATGGGCTCATGCCCATGGAGTTCGTTAAATCTCCCAGCACCAATTACTAGAAGCAGTTGATCTAGTAGAATGCTAGAATAACCTAGTGAAGATTCAGTTATGATGCCAGTTTGGAGACAATGCCCTGAAAGTATGGGGTTCTATTTTACAGGATGAAGTTTATAGTTCGAATTAGTGACCAATATTTGGTGCTGTCTCTCCCAAAGTCAGGATGATGGACCCAGAAATTAACATACAGAACTGAATATCTGAATATCATTCCCTTCACTATTAGTAATATACTTGCAGAATTTTTGCTTTGAACTTTGCCAATTTAGAAGACATGGTTCCAAGGGAAAAAATGTTTCTACCGGGGGACACAATGATGGTTCTATTGAATTAGAAGTTAGGGCTGCCACCTGGCCATTTGGGGTTCTTCATGCTGCTGATCCAGCAGGCAAAGATGGGGTTAATAAACTGGCTGGGATGATTGACTCTGATTACTAAGAAGAAATAGGGTTGCTGCCTAAACTGGAGCCAGGAGGACTATGTTTGGAACCCAGAAATTTTTCCGCCTCAAAAGGGCAGGTCCACTGAAGATTCAGGTCCTTCAGAATGAGGGTTTGAGACATCTCACCAGGTTAAAAAGAACAGTAAAGACAACTTTGATCTGGTGAAGTTATGGCAGAGAACAAAAAAGACAGGATTTGTAGTGAAAGAAGAAAGTTATAAACTATTACCTTGGGACTAGTTATAGAAGTAATGACTAAATAATGTATTTTCTGTTTATTGTATAAGTGGGTGTTCATCTCTGTACATGTAAATACAAATTTTTCTTTCATATGCTTCCCCTTATTAATTTTCACAAATTTTGTTGGCATGTAAGTTTACAATTTGGTCTTTAGGTGACCAAATATTTACATGGAACTGTGACTGAATTTGGGGAGAAGTTATCATAGACCAGAGATAAATCATTTATGGACATGTGGATGCTTTTATTGTTGTAACTTTAGGCTACTCATTTTGAGAAAAGGATGAGAACATCTTCATTGTACAAAGGATAGTTGCATTTCTAAGTGAAAACATAGAGTTGTTTTTGTTGTTTGTAAGATGAATACACATATAAGGATGCGAGCATGCTGAGTAGCTAAAGGGATGGATTTTGCCAGTTTCTGAGTTATTGTCCTTTAGCTTCAAACCTACTCTTCTAACTCAGCTTTGTGATGCTGGTGTTAGGACTCTACAAACTACATTTCTGCTTTGCCAGATGGTTTCCTTAGGCTCTGCCAAAAGGGGATACTAGAGGAAAACTACTGGATTGGAGAGAAGGAAAAGCCTTGTTACTTCCTGTTTGCTTCTTATTCCTATTCCTACCAGTGTCCTCCAGCCTCTTTTCACTCTAGAAGCTGCAGCCCATTCTAGTAGCAGCAGTTGAAGCGAATTTACACTTTCTAACATTTGCAAAACTAGCTGCATCATACTCCACCTAAGATACACCAGCTGTCCACTGCCGCTCTCCTCAGAGGCCTGAGTTTCAGCTGCTTGGGGCACATTTCTTTTAAAGTTTAATAATTTTAACCTCTTCCCATTATTCCCTCAGCCCTAGAATTGATAGCTTCTTCCTGCAATTGCCAACTCTATGACATCTTATTGTTCTCTTTTGCTTTACTAGTTCTTAATAAGTAATAAACAACTTTGCATGTTAAATTCAATGAAAATGACTGGTGTAGTTTCTGTCTCTGAGAGTAGTTTCGGTCTTCTGACTGGACCCAAGTTTAGCCTAAAACTGCCTTCTCACCTATTTTAAGTTCAGCTTAAAGGTTTCTCCATACAGAGAAATACTGTAAACCAGAGCTGTAAACAAATTATAACCTAATCTTGTTTCAGTCAAGAACTTTTGGCCAATTGAAGGCAGCCAGCTGTTCAAACCATGTTCAAATAAAGCAAACACAAAGATGTAATCAATCCAGCTGTTTCTGTACCTCAACTTCTACTTTCTGTATGTCACTTTCCTTTTCCTGTCCATAAATCATCTTCTACCAGAGAGCTGTGTTGAAGTCTCTCTGAACCTATTTTGGTTTGGGGACTGCCTGATTTGCCAGTCCTTCTTAGTTCAATTAAACTGTTTGTCTACGGTTGTTTCTTTTAGCAACTCTAAGTGATTCAAGAGGTAAACTCAGGCTAGATTGTAAAGCATCTAACAATACACATTGAGGAGTTTGGAATTACCTTGAACAAGATAGCATTGAAGGGTTTTTAAAGCAAGGAAGTAACATAATCGGATTTGAATTTGAGAAAAATGACCCTCGTGGCACTCTAGAGAACAGATTGGAGGGGCCAATACTAGAGGAAGTTGGGAAGATATTGTAGAAATCCAGATGAGATAATGGGTTGAACTAGAGTGAAAGTGTGGATAGAAAAAACTGAGTGAATGTAAGAGTTATTAAATAGAATAAACAAGACTTGGTGATAGGTTGGATAAAGGTGGGGAGGGAACAAAAGGAATGTATTTCATGCAGAGGTAAGGAAGAGAAATACATCAAAGATGACACTCAGTTTTGGGTAATGACAGCTGGGTGATTGTTCATAAAAAGAAGCCCAGACAGGGTGACCAGGTTTAGGGCAATTGAATGAATGGAGTTTTGAACTGTCGTCTTGGGTCTTAGGATAGCTAGGGGTAGATATCTAAGGAATGCTTGGATTCAGAGGTATGGAGCTCATGAGAGAGATGTAGCCTGGGAAGAGATCTGGATATCATCAAATACATGGTTCAGAGAGCCAAAGGAGTTGATGGAGTACCCAGGGAGGGAATGGAGTAAGAAGAGATCTAAGACCAAAATCCTAAGAACAAACTGTGAGGATGTTTGGTGTGGTACTTTGAGTAAGCAGGTGTTTCTTTCCATTCCTGAATTTGAAAGGTACTATTAACTGTGTCCAGAGTTAGGGCCCATTTACATGATCTCAGGAAATTTGCCTTGCAGCCTCTTTTTGGAAGAGTTACTATCATCTAGTGTTGACTGTCACGCCTGCACTGTCTCCCTGCAAAGGGGACTCTAGTGGGACTACCCTATTGGCATCACTATTCGATGACCAGTATGGGGTGCTTGTCTGTGAGGAACTGATGCAGAGGTACCTAAAGGAATGCTTACCACCCTACGAGCAACATGAGAACCTTTGAGTGGGTAAGACCGCTGAAAAGCAAGTGTCTAAAGGGGTTACTTGATGGGGAAATGACCAGTAAGTGCTGACCCAACAGGTCACCTTTAAAAATTCAATTACATTTTCCTCTGGGAGGAAGTGTAATGGTATACTGGTTAAAGGCATAGGTGCTAGGAAAACTAAAAAGGTTGTAATCCTACTTCTTGCTCTTATCGGCTATTTGACACCTAGCAAGTTATTTCATTCCTCTAAGCTTCAGATTATTCATCTATAAAACAAATAGCAAATCATAGGGAAGTTGAGGTTTAAATAATTTTTGTAACATGATCTATATAATAGATGAATGCTACATACTATATGTAATCTAATAATCAATGTAAATCTCAGTATCTGGCATACATTCTATGTTAACTACCTATGCTTGATGTCAGTTTATTGCCTCTCTTCTCCAAAGTGATTCTGCCTTACCAGCTCTGTGATGATGGAGATTTAAATATTTTTCCTTTGTAGTGAGAAAATATCTAGCTTTATCAGTGGAGAGTACTGAAGGATCATTGCAAAAGCAGGGATTTATCTAGTGTGCTGCCATTTTTGCTTCTCCTTTGCTCCTACTGCACAGATGCCAGCAGCATGTATGTTGGGACACTGGCATACTCTGCCTACCTGCATGTCCAGGATGTAAAGTCTCTTACCAAGCTTGTAGCCTGGCCTGGACTGGTGATCACCTCACCTGGCACTCAGGACATGATCAATGAACATTTCATGCTATGGGGCACCCTGCTCACAAGTAAACTCCAGATGCCTGACTCCCTCTTTGTGCCTACCTGGTTATCAGCTCTGCCCATCCATACCTGAGTTGCTTATTATGTAATTCTAGACACACACACACTGTGCACTCTAAGTCACACATTTCCTTAGGCCTCATACCCTCTGTGTGCCTGTTACCATCCTCAACCTGTCTGCATTGCATAAGGTTGTTTCTTAAGATGCCCAGATATCCACACTGCATATCCATCTGTACACAGCCTTACCAATGAGCAGAATCCCCAAACTCCCAATTCCTCTGTAAGCCTGCCTGTCTGCCATCACCATCACACCTGCCAGAGGGTAGTTTCCTGCTTGCTTAGCAGGTATACACTAGCTGTAGCCTGGGCAACACAGCAAAGGCCTCTGCTATTTACTAGGCTCTGAGTTCTAACCTTGGGAAGGGCCTCTCTTTCCAAGTTTGTTCTTCTGTGGGCACTCTGCCTTATCCCTAGGGTATTCCTTTGAGTTCTCTTTACAGCTTTGTAACAGCTTTACAGTTACTACCCTACTTAATACTTTTTATATTAAACTTTCCATATTCAAATTGATCGTTTGTTTCCAGAATGAACACTGACTGCTATACTATTTTTAGATATTATCTTATTCAACTAATGTTTATTGAGTCCCTATAGTGTGGCTGGCACTTTATAGCTATTGGTCAAACATCAGAGAACAAAACAAAATTTCTGCCTTATGGAACTTGCATTCTCTATAGAAAGACTGAGATTGGGCTCTCTCCTCCCACCACCCAAGATGCCAAAAAGAAAGAGCAATGGGAAAAAGCAGGTGGCCAAGAAAGTGGTGAATCCCCTGTTTGAGAAAAGAATTAAGAATTTTGGCACTAGACAGGACATCCAGCCCAAAAGGGAGCTCACCTACTTTATGAAATGGCCCCATCTTATCAGATTGCAGCACCAGAGAGCCATCCTCTATAAGTGGCTGAAAGCGCCTCCAGCGATTAACCAGTTCACCCAGGCCTTGGACCGCCAAACAGCTACTCAGCTTCTTAAGCTGGCTCACTGACCAGAGAAGAAGCAGAGGCTGTTGGCCTGGGATGAGAAGAAAGCTGCTGGCAAAGGGTAAGTCTCCACTAAGAGATCACCTGTCCTTCCAGCAGGAATTAACACCATCACCACCTTGGTAGAGAACAAGAAGACTGCAAAGGACATGGATCCCATGAGCTGGTGTCTTCCTGCCTGCCCTGTGTCATAATATGGGGGCCCCTTACTGCATTATCAAGGGAAAGGTAAGACTGGGGCATCTAGTCCACAGGAAGACCTGCACTACTGTAGCCTTCACACAGCTTAACTTGGACAACAAAGGAGCTCTGGCTAAACTGTTGGAAGCTATCAGGACCAATTACAACGACAGATATAATGAGATTCCCCATCACTGGGGAGGCAACATCCTGAGTCCCAAGTCTGGCTCGCATTGCCAAACTGGAAAAGCCAAAGGCTAAAGAACTTGCCACCAAATGGTTAAATGTACACTGTTGAGTATTCTGTACATAAAAATAATGAAAATAATACAAATTATCCTTTTAAAAAAAGAGATTGTGGCGACAGAGTTAAACAATGTGAGATGTGTCTTTAGGTCTAGAAGACACAAAGGTACCCTCACATGTTTCATAAAGCTAAGCTTTGAGAACAAATCCAATATTTTGAAGATATTCACTGTACTATTTTATTGAAGTGTTACAATGTTGCCTTTCTCCCTACTTGAGATTAGTTGGTTTAAAATATTATCTATTCCAACTCCCATTCATTCAAATGTTTTTACCATAATCTTTTTGTTTAGTCATATTTTAAAATAAAATTGCTACTGAGTAAGCTTGTCTTACAAGTTCATTATGATATACATTTTAAATGTAAAATTTTACTATTCTTGTACCCTGGTGCTTTGTTCTCCTTTCAGTCATCTAATGTGAGTGGCAGCATTCATTAGATATGCCATTACTATGCAGATAGTTATTCTTTTAATGTTGCTTAGCAACAATTATTCAACATTCAGCTCCTTTCAGCTTTTGCACTGATACATTTTGAAATCCTGAAAAGGGTGTACTATTTCAGGTATCTAGCATTGAACTCTATTGTTTCTTTGCTAAAACATTATAAGCTAATCTTACAATTTGTACAAAAATAATACATTTCCTAAAGCCCATAACTGCCAACTGACCCCAGCATTTCTGCAAGTTTCTGTAAGTCAGACTTAAAGATGTCTAAAATACTCAACTAGGTGGAATAAGTGAATTTATCTTTCAAATTCATTAATGTCCAGAGTCAAAATGCATTCCTTGATCAAATAAGGTCTGAAAATAAAAGGGTAAAAAATGTGGTTAAACTAGATACATTTATCAGCCTCTTGAAATTCCATAATTTTATAGGAATCAAATTGATATAACACTCTCGCTTATAAGGCTCAATATGTCTTGGGAAAAGGATGGGGTTCCATATCATATCCGCTCTTCAAATGTTTCCAAATGTCTTTGGACTGTCTATTTAGAGATTACACTTTCTCTTTCATATGCACACACTTTGAACAATTATCTTTCCCATTCCAGGAGTTTTTACTAGCTTAAAAATGGAAGTCAATGACGTACACATGCAATTTGAAGAATAATTGTGAACACTCACATAAACATAATACAACTTAAAATATGAAACATAGCCCCCTAGGATCCGAGAAGACCCCATGTGCCCATTTCCAATCACAACCTTGTTAGTGGAGTTAACCACTATTTAACTTTTGTGATTGTAATTTGCTTGCTTTTCTTTAACATTTTACTATGAATACTTGCATCCCTCACAATATTGTTTTGTTTTGCCTGTTTTTCAATTTTGTACTAATGCATTCACACCATATTTATTTGACTTCTTTCTTCAATCAGTGTATATCAAAATAATAGTTCATTCAGGTTTGCTGCTATATGACTATATCATAACTTTTTTTCCATTCTACTATTGAGGGACATTAGCATTGTTTCTGGCTTCACAAAACCAATGGGAAAAGGATTCCCTATTTTAATAAATGGTGTTGGGAAAACTGGCTAGCCCTACACAGAAAACTGAAACTGGACCCCTTCCTTATACCGTATACAAAAATTAACTCAAGATGGATTAAAGACTTAAACATAAGACCTAAAACCATAAAAACCCTAGAAAACTGAAGCTGCTAAAATAATTCTTATATGAACATTGTTGTATAGTATCCTAATTCACACATGCACAAAATTGTCTAGAACTGGTTTTGTGGGTTGCAAAGTAATAACAGTAACAGCAGTAACAATAATAAATGCTTTGCAGTGTTTATTACATTCCAGGTACTGTCCTGAACATTTCACACAGACTAACTCGTTTAATGCTCAGAACACTATGAATTCAAGCAAAAATTGGTTTTGGGGTGGGGAGACAAACCTTACTTTTATGAATCAAGTCACATGTTCAAGGTCAAAAGGCTAGGAAAATGGGATTCAAATCCATGTAGTTGGCAGAAGTGTCTGTACTCAACCATCATACTACAGTGCAATACCATTAATGCAGTAACATGAACATGCAATAGTATTATGCATAATAATCTTCAAATTTACTAGAGAATATCAAAATCTATTCCAAAGACATTATACTAATCTACACTCCCAAGAGCAGGATAAGAGTTTTTAATATTTGCTTATCTTTTTCAACACTTGTTATTGTCAGACTTTATTTTATTAAACCTGGAAGTTGTGTAATGTAATCTCATTGTAATTTATATTTAAATTTCCCTATTACAAATGAGGCCAAGGATTGATTGATTGATTGATTGATTTAGTTAGTTAGTTTTTGAGACGGAGTCTCGCTCTGTGGCTCAGCCTGGAGTGCAGTGGCCTGATCTCAGCTCACTGCAAGCTCCGGCCCCCGGGTTCATGCCATTCTCCTGCCTCAGCTTCCCGAGTAGCTGGGACTACAGGTGCCCGCCACCACGCCCGGCTAATTATTTTTGTATTTTTAGTAGAGATGGGGTTTCACCATGTTTGTCAAGATGGTCTCCATCTCCTGACCTCGTGATCCACCCGCCTTGGCCTCCCAAAGTGCTGGGATTACAGACATGAGCCACTGCGCTTGGCAGAGGCCAAGGATTTTTTTGTTAACTGACCATGTAAATTTCTTTTATTTGTGAATTTACTGTTCAATATTTTTGCCCTTATTCTATTGGAATGTACCCCTTTTTCATTGATTTATAGGAGTTTTTCAGATGTTCTGTTGGTCATTAATATGTGTAGCAATGATCTTTTTATACTGAGGCTTGTGTCTGCATTCTTTACTACTTTTAATAATAAGCTGTATGTTAATCAGATGTATTCACTTTGTTCTTTAGAACTTGTCTTATTTTAAAAGTTCTCTCCTACTCCAATATTTTGAAGATATTCTCTGTATTATTTTCTTGCAGTGTTGTAATACTGCCTTTCATATTTTGATCTTTAAGAAACCTATAACCAATGTGAGACACCAAAGTTTTTTTTTTTTTCGTAGAAAAATACCACTTTCCACAACAGTTTCTTGAAAAGTAGTCATTTCTCCATTATACTGCAGTACATCATTGCCGTAAGTCAAGGCATCCTATAATAAAAGGCTATACTATCTTAATAACTACAGCTATATTTTGACATCTGGTAGGGTAAGTCTGATTATATTGTTCTTAAGGGCGACTTGGTTATCCTTGGCCCTTTACAATTCTGTATCAATTTTAAAATGTTTGCCAATTGAAAATAAAAACATTTAGAAATTAGATGAAGACTGCATTGCAACTACAGACCATTTGGAAACAAGGTATTTACAATATTAAATATTCTAATCCTTGACTGTGGAGTGCCACTTCCTTTAAGAGTTCCTTAGTGTCTTTAAGTAAAAAGTTCACAATTTCTTCCAGAAAATTTTTTTTAGTATAGTTAATTCCAATTATTATTTTTTAAAAATTATACTTTAAGTTCTGGCATACATGTGCAGAACACGCAGGTTTGTTACATAGGTATACCCGTGCCATGGTGGTGTGCTGCACCCATCAACCTGTGATCTACATTAGGTATGTCTCCTAATGCTATCCCTCCCATAGCCTCCCACCATCCGACACGCCCCCGGTGTGTGATGTTCCCCTCCCTGTGTCCATGTGTTCTCATTGTTCAACTCCCACTTATGAGAACATGCAGTGTTTGATTTTCTGTTCTTGTGTTAGTATGGTGAGAATGATGGTTTCCAGCTTCATCCATGTCCCTGCAAAGGCCATAAACTCATCCTTTATGGCTGTATAGTATTCCATGGTATATATGTGCCACATTTTCTTTACCCAGTGTATCATTGATGGGCATCTGGGTTGTTTCCAAGTCTTTGCTATTGTGAACAGTGCCACAGTAAACATACATGTGCATGTGTCTTTATAGTAGAATGATTTGTAATCCTTTGGGTATATACCTAGTAATGGGATTGCTGGGTCAAATGGTATTTCTGGTTCTAGATCCTTGAGCAATTGTCACTGTCTTTCACAATGGTTAAACCAGCTTATACTCCCACCAACAGTGTAACAGTGTTCCTATTTCTCCACATCCTCTCCAGCATCTGTTGTTTCCTGACTTTTTAATGATCTCCATTCTAACTGGAGTGAGAAGGTATCTCAGTGTGGTTTTGATTTGCATTTCCCTAATGACCAGTGATGGTAAGCATAAGTTGTCCGCATATGTTGTCCGCATAAGTGTCATTTTTTGAGAAGTGTGTGCTCATATCCTTTGCCCATTTTTTTGATGGGGTTGTTTTTTTTCTCATAAATTTGTTTAAATTCTTGGTAGATTCTGGATATTCGCCCTTTTCAGATGGATAGATTACAAAAATTTTTCCCCATTCTGTAGGTTGTCTGTTCACATTGATGATGAGCTTCTGCACAGCAAAAGAAATTTTTAGTTTAATTGATCCTAATTGTCAATTTTGGCTTTTGTTGCCATTTTTTTTTGTGTTTTAGTCACGAAACTCATGCCTATGTCGTGAATGGTATTGCCTAGGACTTCTTCTAGGGTTTTTATGGTTTTAGGTCTTACGTTTAAGTCTTTAATCCATCTTGAGTTAATTTTTGTATAAGGTATAAGAAAGGGGTCCAGTTTCAGTTTTCTGCATATGGCTAGCCAGTTTTCCCAACACCATTTATTAAATAGGGAATCCTTTCCCCATTGCTGGTTTTTATCAAAGATCAGATGGTTGTAGATGTGTGGTGTTATTTCTGAGGCCTCTGTTCTGTTCCATTGGTCTATGTATCTGCATTGGTACCATACCATGCTGTTTTGGTTACTGTAGCCTTGTAGTATGGGTTACCTTGAATTGTGTTAACATCCTCAAATATGGGGCTGCTTAATCATTTACTTACCAGGTAATGCCAAACTATTTATTTATTTGAGACAAGTCTTGCTCTGTCACCCAGGCTGGAGTGCAGTGGCACGATCTCAGCTCACTGCAACCTCTGCCTCCTGGGTTCAAGCAACTCTCCTGCTTCAGTCAGCATCCCAGGTAGCTGGGATTACAGGCATGCACCACCGCACCCAGCTAAATTTTGTATTTTTTGCAGAGACGGGGTTTCACCATGTTGGTCAGGCTTGTCTCAAACTCCTGACCTCAAGCAATCCACCCACCTCGGCCTCCCACAGTGCTGGGATTACAGGTGTGAGCCACTGCACCTGGCTGGTAATGTCAATTTTGAATTGCCTCCTAGTGGACTGAAATTTTTATTATATGACTCTTTCCACAGCAATTTTTTTCCAATACTAATATATCTACATCAGCTTCCTTTTGGTTTGTGTAACTTTACCCATCACCTTACTTTCCAATTGTTTGTATTTTATGGTTTAGGTGTTGTCTTTTATAAAAGTATATGATTGGTTTCATTTTTTAATCAGTTAACAATCTGCCTTTAACTGGATAACTTGGTCCATTTACATTTAATGTAATTACTGACATATTTCGGTTATGTCTATTAATACTGTCTCTTTTTTTCTACTTATTCTGTTCCTTCTATGTTTCTTCTATTTCTCTTATTTTATAATATCTTTTCTATTTCATTTTTCCACTCTACTAGTTCTGAAGTTATATATTCATTTCTATGTAACAATCATTTGTAGTGGTTACACTAGAAATTACATCTATACTTATTACATCTGTTAATATCTTTTTCTACTTACTCTGTTCCTTATATTTTTTTTCTATTTCTTATTTTATAATTTTTCTTATTTCATTTTTCCACTCTACTAGCTTGAAAGTTATACATTCATTTCTATTTAACAGTCATTTGTAGTGGTTACACTAGAAATCACATCTGTATTTACAATTAAGTTTATCAGTACATTTTTTCACTTCTCCCACCGTCTAAACTTAAAGCACTTCCTTCAACAATTACCATACCAATTTATGTATTATTCTTGTATGTTTTTAAATCTCTCATTTTTAACCCCATGAAACATCATTATTCAATAAAAGCTCCTTCAGAGTTATCCATTTTTACAATCTAATTGGTCCTTTAGTTCTTCTCATTACACAAAGCACATCCTTTTTTATTGAAAAGAAACTTATTTTAAGTTCAGAGGTATATGTGCAGGTTACATAGGTAAACTCGTGTCATAGGGGTTTGTCATACAGATTATTTTGTCAGGTATTAAGCCAAGTACCCATTAGTTGTTTTTCCTGATCCTCTCCCTCCTCCCACTCCCCACCCTCTGACAGGCCTCAATGTCTGTTGTTCCCCTCTATGTGTCCATATGTTCTATCACTTAGCTCCCACTTATAAATGAGAGTATGTGGCATATGGTTTTCTGTTTCTGTATTAGTTTGCTAAGGATAATGACCTCCAGCTCCATCAGCATTCCTGCAAAGGACATGATCTCAGTCTTTTATGGCTGAATAGTATTCCACGGTGTATATGTACCAGATTTTCATTTTACACTTCCACCAACAGTGTATAAGCATTCCTT
This sequence comes from Macaca mulatta, assembly GCF_049350105.2. Lineage (NCBI taxonomy): Eukaryota > Metazoa > Chordata > Mammalia > Primates > Cercopithecidae > Macaca > Macaca mulatta. The sequence goes on from NC_133408.1 coordinate 122,183,310, forward strand.
TTTCTCCATAATCTCACCAGCATGTTAGTTTTTGACTTTTTAATAGTAGCCCTTCTTACTGGTGAGATGGTTTCTCATTGTGCTTTTGATTTGCATTTCTCTAATGATCCATGATATTAAGCTTTTCTTATGTGCTTATTGGCCACAAGTATATCTTCTTTGGAAGAGTCTGCTCATGTCTTTTGCTCACATCTTAATGGCGTTGTATTTTTCTTGTAGATTTAAATTCCTTCCAGATGGTGGATATTAGAACTTTGTCAAATACATAGTTTGCAAATACTTTCTCCCATTCTGAAGGCTCCCTGTTTGTGCAGCTTTTTAGTTGGAATTAAATCCCATTTGTAAATTTTTGCTTTTGTTGCAACTGTTTTTGGCATCTTCATCATGAAATCTTTGTCCGTGCCTATGTCCTGAATATTGCCTAGGTTGCTTTCTAGGGCTTTTATAGTTTTGGGCTTTCCATTTAAGTCTTTAATCCATCTTGAGTTTTTTGTATATGGTATAAGGAAGGAATTCAGTTTCAATCTTCCGCATATGGCTAGCCAGTTATCCCAGCACCATTTATTTATAGGGAGTCCTTTCTCCATTGCTTGCTTCTGTCACCTTCATGAAAGATCAGATGGTTGTAGCTGTTTAGCTTAATTTCCAGGCTCTCTATTCTGTTCCACTGGTTTATGTGTTTGTTTTTGCACTAGTATTATGCATTTTGGTTACTGTAGCCCTGTAGTGTAGTTTGAAGTTGGGTAGTGTTAATGCCTCCAGCTTTGTTCTTTTTGCAAAGGAGTGCCTTTGCTACTTGGGCTCTTTTTTGGTTCCGTGTGAACTTTAGTTTTCCCTAGTTCTGTGAGGATGTCATTGGTAATGTAGTACGAGTAGCATTGAATCTATAAACTGCTTTGGGCTGCTACAAGGTCATTTCAATAAAATTGGTTCTTCCTATCCATGAGCATGGAATGTTTTTCCATTTGTTTGTATCATCTCTGATTTCTCTCAGCAGTGTTTTGCAGTTCTCCATGTAGAGATCTTTCACCTCAATGGTTAACTGTATTCCTAGGCATTTTATTCCTTTTGTAGCAACTGTGAATAGGATTGCATTCCTGATTTCACTCTTGACTTGACTATAGTTGGTGTATAGGAATGCTACTGATTTTTGCATTTTATGTGTCCTGAGATTTTGCTGAAGTTGCTTCAGCTTAAGCTTTTGGGCTGAGATTATGTTTTCTAGATACAGAATCACGTCGTCTACAAACAGAAACAGACTTCCTCCTTCCTATCTAGATGCCCTTTCTTTCTCTTGCCTGGTTGCTCTGGCCAGGACTCCAATACTACGTTGAATAGGAGTAGTGAGAGAGAGGGTATGCTTTTGCCCATTCAGTATGATGTTGGCTGTAGGCTTGTCATAGACGGCTCTTAAAATTTTGAGGTATGTTCCTTCAATACCTACTTTATTGAGAGTTTTTAACATGATGAGGTGTTTAATTTTATCGAAAGCCTTTTCAAAGCACATCCTTTATGATTTCCTTTAGTGAGAATCTGCAGGTGGCAACCTTGCTCATATTTTTTTGTCTGACACTATCTTTCTTCTACCATCGTTCCTGAAATACACTTGCTAGGTACAGAATTTTTAAATAGTATTTCTCTCAACACATTAGAGATAGTCATTCAACTGGTTTCTGATTTCCATTATTGTTCTTGAGAAGTCAGCTTAAGATTTAGTTGTGAGGAAGATTCACTGTCCACTGCTTACCACTTTAGCCCACTGCATCTTGCACTGTAATCTCTACTACTTCCAACAGTCTGGTGAGACAGGACATTCATACACACGTTTCATGAAGTCGTCTTATTAATTATAGGTAAGCAGTAAGGAACAACAGTAGCCCAGGATTCATGACAAGCAAGTCTCCAAAGGCTGAGGAAAGCTACCTAGGGCAGATTTGGACTCATCTGTGCATACTCCACTTGTACTGTCGCTGAGGGCCCCTGGGTTTCGAAAGCCATACCCTCTAGGAGGTGACATGGTCTGCTGGATTAAAGTGGTGAAGGACACCCTGTTCCAGGAGGGACAGGAACAGAGCATGGGCTGTTCTGGACAATTCTTTATTATCTTAGGATGTTGTATTCCTGGCACATTTTTACAAGAACTACAAGTGAGAAAGTGGAGAACAGCTGGGTCACCAAACCTATCCAGGGACCTTCCTGCACTAGCTGAGGTTCCTTTGTGACTTTTGTTTTGGCTGCTTTTACAAGCTTTTGGCATTCTGCTGCTTCAGTACAGTATGTCTAAGAGTGAGGATTTTATATCTATCCTGCTTAGGATAAATCTGTAGACTAATGTGTTTCATTGATTTGAAAAAGTCTCAGGAATTATAGCTTCAAATATTGGTTCTGCTGCAGTATCTATCTGAAACTATTAGATATACATTAGACCCTTGTGTTTTAACCACCTCTCATATTCTCAAGTTTGCTTTTTATGCTGAATTCTGGATAATTTCTTTTGGTTCTATGTAACAGTCACTAATTCTCATCATTTCAAATCCATCCAGTCTTTTAAACTTGTCCATTAGGGTTTATTTTTTAATTTCAGTTATTCTATTTTCTACTTCTACAAGTTCTACTTGGTTCTTTTTCAAATATGCCAGGTTACTTTTTATAATGCCTTGCTTCTTGCAGATATTTCCAAATAACTTTTAAGTTTAAACACGTGAACATGTTTTATATTATACATGTGTTAATTCCAATATCTGAGTTTTCTGTGTTAAGTCCAATATCTGAGACTCATGTGGAGTCTGCTTGTTTACTGAAACTTGAGGATTCACTTTCCTTGAAATTATTTGTGACCTGAGTGTCCTCAAAAACTTGTTTACATTTATCAGGTACTCATTCTGGGGCCATATATTAAATTTATAGCTTAAGTTTTGTTTTAGCACACAGATGACTTGAATCCAGGATAGCCTGCAATTCTGCACAAGTACTGGAGCAGGTTTTCTTCTGGCTCACTCTAACACTGAGGGTATAGTCCTTAGGGCCCTGTCTTTCTGGAAAAAGTGTTTCTTATGACTCTTATGTGGGTTCTGTGCTTTGTCTTCTGCCCATTGTGTCCCAAAGGACCGTCAAAACCAAAGCAGAAATTCATGTTAGGGTAAAAGAGGCTTTACCAGTTTCTCTTGCCAATATTGGCCTTATAATTAATCTCTTAGGATACTGCCAGCTCCTAGAAGCTTCTCAAAAATACTTTTTCTACTCTACCTAAAAGTTTTCATTTTCAGCAGGAGAACTGCTCAGGTTAGCATTGTCTGCCACATTACTGAAAAGAAAATATAACATTTTATTTAAAATCCCATATATTTCATAGCATCATTTTCTCACTTGTCAGGAAATTTTCCATGTCATTAAAAATTCTTCATAAAACTACATTTAAACTACTTCGTTATATATGTCATCACAACTCACTTAACCTTTTAAGTATTTGGGGGAGTTCTGCTGTTCCCAAATTCACTCAAAATCATTTTAATAACATTATATGAAAAACTTTGTGCACATTCCTGCATATCTTTTCTTTAGTATAGAATCTTAGAAATAAAATTTACAGGTTCAAAAAGTACCATTGTTCTTAAAGTTCTTAATACATATTTCCAATTTATTTTCAATAAGCTGTATCAGAATCCTCCCAACCACCAAGACCAATGGTAAGAAGCCAATTGTGCCATGTATCACTACCATTAAGTACAATCCAAACACCCTCCTCCACTCCAAATGTTAAGCAGGGAAATACGATAGGATTTGCATATCACTAAGGTGACTGGCTGCAAATAACATACTAAAAAACACGCTGGAGACAAGAAAGCCACATATAGATTGCTACAGAAAAAAATTCTAAGTCTGAAGTATCAGACTAATATTCGGAAAAGGGGGAATGAGAGATTTTGAGACAATAAAGCAGTAGAGTGTATCAGTTCTAACTATATAATAAGCCATCCCATAACGTACTGACTTAAAAGAACTGCCATTAATTTGGCTTGTAATTGGCAATTTGGACTGGGATTAGCTGTCATGGCTGAGCTCACTCATATAAATGTGGTTGGCTGAGAGCTGGCTGGTCTACGATGACTCACCTTTGCTCCACATCTGATCCCATCCTCTGGTAGGCCAGCCCTAGTTTGCTCACATGGCGGATGGACAGATGTCCAATAGTGCCAGCAGAAGTATGCAAAGCTCTGAGGGCCTAGAACCTAAGTCTGCATAATATTGCTATCTCATTCTTTTGAGCAAATCAAGTCACAAAGCCTGCAGATTTGAATAACTGGAAAACAGATGAATAGGAGGCACTGCAAAGTTACCTTGCAAAGGGCATGGGTTCGAGGAGTGGTAAAGAACTATGAGCATTTTGTGATCCACCATATAGTGTTGTCAGAATTGCTGAATAATGAGGAAGAGGCCTCTAGGGAAATGGTGAAGTCGAAGCAAAATTACAAAAATCTGAACTGGTACTCTGTGTATATGTTATTATTCACTGAAAAGGGAAGAGAAGTATATTTGATTTTAAACATGAGTTGGAAATGTCCATTTCAAACACAGATCTGAAGTTCAGAAATGAGATTGACAGGCTCCATCAAAAACCACAAGAACTGATAAAATCAGTGAAATTGCAAGATACAAAATCAACATATAAAAATTAGTAACATCTCTACATGCCAAAAGTGAACAATCTGAAAAAATTTTTAAATCATTTTACAATATTTACAAATAAAATTAAATATCTAGAAATTAACCCTTTAACCAAGAAGTAAATGATCTCTACAATGAAAACTATAAAACCATGAAAAAAATTGAAGAGGACACAAACTATGGAGATATTCCATGTTCATGGATCGGAAGCCTCAATATCGTTAAAATGTCCATATTAACAGATTTGATGCAATCCCTAACAATGACATTCTTCACAGAAATAGGAAAAACTCTAAAATTTATGTAGAACCACAAAAGACCCAAAATAGCAAAAATTATCGTGAGCATAAATAAGAAAACTGGAGAAATCACATTACCTGACTTCATATTCTACTACAGAGCTATAGTAACAAAAACAGCATGGTACTGGCATAAAAATAGACATATAGAACAATGGACAGAAAAAAGAGAATCCAGTAATAAATCCACACATCTACTGGCCGGGCAAACTGGCTCATGCCTACAATCCCAGCATTTTGGGAGGCCGAGGCAGGCGGATCACTCGAGGTCAGGAGTTTGAGACCAGCCTGATGAACATGGCGAAACCTCATCTCTACCAAAAATGTAAAAACTAGCCAGGCATGCTAGCACATGCCTGTAGTTCCCAGCTACTCAGGAGGCCGAAGCGCAAGAATTATTTGAACCTGGGAGGGGGAGACTGCAGTGAGCCGAGATCATGCCACTGCATTCCAGCCTGGGTGACAGAGCAAGATTCTGTTAAAAAAACAAAAACAAAAAACAAAAACAAAACAAAACCAAAAAAACCACACATCTACAGTGAACTTCTAGTTGACAAAGATGCCAGGACACATCTACAGTAAACTTACTGTTGACAAAGGTGCCAGGAACATACACTGGAGAAAAGAAAGCCTTTTCAACAAATGATAGTGAGGAAAACTGGATATCCATATGCAGAAGAATGAAACTTGACCCGTTTCTCACCATATACAAAAATAAAATCAAAATGGATTAAAGACTTAAATCCAGCAACTCAAATTATAGAACAACTATAAGAAAACACTGAAGAAAATATCCAGGGCACTGGTCTGGACAGAAATGTGAGTAATACCCCACAAGCACAGGCAACCAAAGCAAAAATGGAAAAATGGGATTATAGTACATTAAAAAGCCTTCTGCACAGCAAAGGAAATAATCAACAAAGTGAAGAGACAACCCAGAGAATGGGAGAAAATATCTGCAAACTACCCATATGACAAGGGAGTCATAATCAGAATATACAGGGAGTTCAAACAGCTCCACAGGAAAAAATCTAATCAGATTTAAAAATGGGCAAAAGATCTGGTACACATTTCTCTAAAGAAGACAGTTAAATGGCAAACAGGCATATAAAAAGGTGCTCAAAATCACTGATCATCAGTGAACTGCAAATCAAAACTACAATGAGATATCATGTCACCCCAGTTAAAACGGGTTTTATCCAAAAGACAGGCAATAACAAATGCTGATGAGAATGTGGAGAAAAGGGAACCCTTGTACAGTTTAGGTGGGAATGTAAATTAGTACAACCACTATGGAGAACAGTTTGGAGGTTCTTCAAAAAACTAAAAATATAGAGCTAATGTATGATCCAGCAATCCCATTGATGGATACAGACCAAAAATAAGAGGAGTCAGTATTGTCATGCGCATCCGTGTGAAGAGACCACCAAGCAGGCTTTGTGTGAGCAATAAAGCTTTTTAATCACCTGGGTGCAGGCAGGCTGAGTCAGAAAAGAGAGTCAGTGAAGGGAGATAAGGGTGGGGCCATTTTATAGGATTTGGGTAGATAAATGAAAATTACTGTCAAAGGGGGCTTGTTCTTTGGTGGGCAGGAGTGGGGGTCACAAGGTGCTCAGTGGGGGAGTTTTTGAGCCAGGAAGAGCCAGGAAAAGGAATTTCACAGGATAATGTCATCACTTAAGGCAAGGACCTGCCATTTTCACTTTTTATGGTGGAATGTTGTCATCAGTTAAGGCAAGGACTGGCCATTTTTACTTCTTTGGTGGTGGAATGTCATCAGTTAAGGCAGGGCAGGGCATTTTCACTTCTTTTGTGATTCTTCAGTTACTTCAGGCCATCTGGGCATATATACGTGCAAGTCACAGGGGATGCAATGGCTTGGCTTGGGCTCAGAGGCCTGAGAAGTATACTACAGAGATAGCTGCACGCTCAAGTTGCAGCACTCTTCACTGTCGGGGAAAATTCACCCCCAATAATTCATGTAGGTTCTTTTCTATGTCCATAAGTGTCACCTCGTCTGAGAAATAAACGGAAAGAGTACAAAAGAGAGAAATTTTAAAGTTGGGTGTCCGGGGAGACATCACATGTCGGCAGGTTCTGTGATGCTCCCTGAGTTGTAAAACCAGCAAGTTTTTATTAGCAATTTTCAAAGGGGAGGGGAGCACACGAATAGGGTGTGGGTCACAGAGACCACATGCTTTAAGGGCAACAAAAGATCATAAGGTCAGGGTGAAACTAGAATCACATGAACTTCCATGTCCAGCTGTGCACACATTGTCATTGATAAACAAGGTTCAAGAGCAGAGAACTGGTCTGACTAGAATTTGCCAGGCTGGAATTTCCTAATCAATAGCAAGCCTGGGGGCGCTGCAGGAGACTAGGGTGTGTTTCATCCCTATTTACATCTGCATAAGGCAGGCACCCCCAGAGCAGCCATTCAGAGACCTCCTCTGGGAATGCATTCTTTTCCCAGGGCTGTTAATTAATATTCCTTACTGGGGAAAGAATTCAGTGATATATTTATCTTACCCATTTTTTGGTAATAAGATAAATATGGCTCTGTTCTGCCCGGCCCACAGACAGACTTTAATCTCCCTTGTTCCCTGAAAATCGCTGTTATCCTGTTCTTAAGGTGCTCAGATTTCATATTGTTCAAATACACATGCTCTACAAACAACTTGTGCAGTTAACACAATCATCACAGGGTCCTGAGGTGACATTCATCTTCAGCTTACGAAGATGATGGGATTAAGAGATTAAAGACAGGCATAGGAAATCATAAGAGTATTGATTGGGGAAGGGATAAATGTCCATGAAATCTTCACAATTTATGTTCTTCAGCTATGGCTTCAGTCAGTCCCTCCATTCGGGATCCCCGACTTCCCGCAGCAAGTCACAATACCAAAGTTATGGAATCAGCCTAAGTGTCCATCAATAGATGAATGGATAAAGAAAATGTGGTATACAATAAAGTACTATTTAGATATAAAAAAGAATGAGATCCTGTCATTTGCAACAACATGGATAGAACTGGAAGTCAGTATGTTAAGTGAAATAAGGAATGAACAATACCTAGTATTTCATAGCACAAGGTGACTATAGTCAGTGACTGTACATTTTAAAGTAACTAAGTATAACTGGATTGTTTGTAACACAAAAGATAAATGTTTGAGGGGATGGATAGCCCATTTTCCATGAGATGATTATTACACCTTGCATGCCTGTATTAAAATTATCTCATGTACCCCATAAATATATACATCTATGTACTCACAAAAATTAAAAATTTTTAAATGAGATTTAGGTTGGTGTTAGTGATTTAGGAGTAGAGCTAATATTTGAAGCAACAGACATGTAATCTCAGAGTCCTGAGGATGAAATCCCCGAGAACATCATATTTTTAAAGTGGGGGTGGGGAGAAAATTTATAATCTAAAGGAGAATTAGGCAGTATAAAAAGCAGAAATGATTTAAAAGCAGAAGACAGTAACACTATCAAATCTTCAACATATCAATCTTACAGTGATTAATATCCCATTGATTTTGGCAAGTGAGTGGTTACCCTGGCTAGAGCAGCAGATGAAGTAAAAGAAAAAGGAGACATGGAAGGTACTACTCAGTGGCTGGCTGAAGCGAAGGATCACAGCAACTAGGCAGTCTGTAATGGAAATAAAAGCACTAGTAGAATGACATTGAAGGTGCCAAGTAGTCAAAGGACTGATAAGTTTATGTATCAGTTTACTGTTAAAGATCACTCCCTATTTCCCAAACTTTTAGTTTACAAACTTGTTGTCCCAGTATTTGCACAGTGCATCTAAGCAAAACAGCAAACAAAACTTAGTTTTGTTTATTAAGTAGTCCAAACAACTTATCTATGCCATAACAATTTAGCACCTGTTGGACACTATGCAACTTACACTGTAATCATATTGACCGACACTACCTACATTTTCTGTTACTCATCTTCTGTGATATTTGCATTTTTATCATGGTAACCACTAAGAGCCCAGCTTCACAAAGATCTGTCATTAAAAAGAATGGCAATATAGCTGTAAAAGTGAAAAACCTTGCATAGTAATGTGTGTGGTGTCCAGCAAATACAAACGTGGCTGTGACTTCCTCAAAGTTAAAATATCCTGCAGCACCCCTGAGTTCTCTGTGATGCCCAGGAAATCTCAGTTTATAATTTGGGAACCATAGCCCTATTCTTGCTTTTATTTTTCTCAATAGTACTTATCACCTTACATATTTTATTTCTCTCCTTTAGAATGTGAGTTCCATGGTGGTAGTAGACTTTTTGTCTTTGATAAGTGCTGTATCCCTAGTCCCTAGAGTGACATCTGGAAAATGCAGGCTTTTAGTAAGTATCTGTGGAATGAATTGTGTGGTGGGAGTAAGAAACTGATTATATTGTTAACAGACAGTGGCAAAAGCACCGGATATTTAAATTCATAATTTCAGATGCAGAACAGTTCTGAACAGAGTGAAGGTTTAAGTGTAGCCATGGCATGAGTGAGTGGTTGAATGAGTGAAAGTGAATAATGCCAGATAACTCTCAGTCTACTCGATAAGTAAACGACATAAATACTAAGTCACCAAAATAATGGCAAGATTTGAGGTAAGTCAAGTGCCAATGAACAGAAGGGAAGTATACCCTAAAAGAAAGCCACAGAGGGAAGAGTTCTTAAGCAAGGGTGGCAGAGTGATGGGTTGAAAGGGACAATAGGATGGGTCTCTTGTAAAGTGGGAGTTGTGGCCCACTTTACAAGACTACAGTGAAGCAGCGTCTTCATAATTATTAGGTTTCTATTAGGCAAGATGAAAAGGATAATGCTGTAAAGAGTTTGCAGATGTATTTGTTCATTATGAAAGAGGGCTCCTGAATGCACAACTAGATTTTAACCTTCTTGAGGGCAGGAGCTTTGTCTTATTCCTGAAGCCTGTTATAACACAGACAGTAGAATAATTGATTATCTTTCTCAATGAGAAAGACCAACAGATCAGACTGACTCAAAAAAAAGCAGCTATATACAAAGAGAGAACACATGAGACACCAAACCAGATAAAACAAGTATCAGTTTCTAAAGAGATGACATAAATTGCAAGTGCATCTAAAAAAATGACCATTTCAGAATCTTGCAGTAAGCCTCCATAACAGTCTTAGTCTCCTTAGGCTGCTATAACAAATTACCATAAACTGGGTGGCTTATAGATAGAAATCTGTTTCTCATGTTTTGGAGACCGCAAAGTACGAGATCAGGGCACCAGCAGATTCAGTGTCTGATGAGGGGCCATGTTTGCTTTAACATCTTCTCACTGTATCCTCATATGGTAGAAGGGGCAAGAGATCTCTCTGGGGCTTTGTTTTATAGGCCAACAATCCCATTCATAAGGACTCTACCACCTAATAGTATCACACTGGGAATCAGGTTTCAGTAACTAAAGATATAAGTCATTTGGCATATTTTTTAAAATACACATTTCATGTTGTAAATGGGGTTACCATTTTTTAAATGTAAGATCTTAGGGAAGTTTCTTATAGTTAAGTTGATTTGTAATGTCCTCAACTATTAGCTGATAAATCACAGTCTCAAGGTAGCTACACATTATTTCAGGGGTTGTTATTAACAAACAAACACTGGAGGAAATGTATTAGACTTTGTATAGTCTATTATACAAATGATAGTAAAACAGTGAATTTTAAAGCTTCTCCCTAACCTTTCACTGTGAATGAACAGTGATGCAGGGAGAAGAGACATTCAGAAGAAAAATCATGTATGTATTATTAAAGTAGAAGTGATGAGAAATGTTCAAAATGATAATGTATTTAAAAAAATAACCTTGTTGGAATTCTGTATCTATCATTATCACAACATACTTACTTGATGAAGCTAAAGAAAAGACAGAAGGCTAATATGGTTGGATGAGAATAGCATTTTAAAATGTTTTCAGCAAAATTCTAGAAATTTGTCCATTTTAGATCCATTATTTCCCGTTTAGTTCCAAAATCGAATTTCATACAGCAAGGGCTATTATTCCAATAATTTTTTCAATTGTCACTAGTGATCTTGATTCATCTATTGTTGCATTCATAATATCCAAAATAAGAGAATATTTCATTAATAACAGGCATTTTCAAAGCTTAAATAATACATTTCAAAAACCAATGACAGTTAAAGTAAGGGTTCTCAATTTTTGCATATCTTGTTAAGTTTTGTCGTATGAACTAAAATTTTGGTTTTGTAGACTCAGAAATACTAAATTGCCTATTGGGTTTTGTGGCTTCTTGCATCAGCTCCTGCAACTGTCCAATCTGTTCATCACGAAAGTCATTAAGTTTTTCTTCTGGGAGGAAGGTGCCAAAACATGCTTTTCCAGTTGAATTTTGTCTGTTTTCGTTAGCTTGTTGCGATAACACTGTTGCATACACCTAAAAAGATAAGGAATGAATGTTATAGATGTAAAGTTTAAATAATATTTAACATTAGAGGACCTGAAGTCTAATTCTTAGTCACCTATTTTTCCTCATCACTAAATGTAGAAGCATTTGGTTAGGAAAATATAAATATAGTTGTGAAGATACAATTCATTGATAATTTCATATATTTCTATTTTTAGCACTTTAAACGTTTTAATCAACTTTTAGCAAAATGTTTAACCTGGACATAAGTAAAGAGTGGTGAGTCCACGGATGGGCTTCAGGAGCATGCATAAACCACCTCAAACCATATGCAAAATTGTATTTACACAAGTATGGACATCATTTCTGGGGCCATAGCTTTCAATAGATTCTCAAACAGGAACCATGGGTCTTTTTCCCCCCAACTTTTATTTTAAACCTGCACATGTACCCCCTAGATACAAGGGGTACATGTGCAGGTTTCTTACATGGGAATAATTGCGTGATGCTGAAGTTTTGGGCACAGATCCTGTCACCCAGAGAGTAAGCCCAGTACCCAACAGGTAGTTTTTCAACCCATACCTCCCTCCAGTAGTCCATGCTGTCAGTTGTTCCCTATTTACATCCATGTGTGCTCAATGTTTAGCTCCCACTTAAAATTTTATTTTTCTGTTCCTGTGTCAATTTGCTTAGGATTATGGCATCTATGCTGCTGCAAAGGACATGCTTTCATCCTATTTATGTCAGCACAGTATTCTACTGTGACATGTAATACATCTTCAAGTGAGTCTAAATTCATTCCTATGTCTTCAATTACCACTTTAATTCAAAACATACTAGAGAGAAACTTCTTAAACCTTTAAGCCTTCAATATTTAACAACCATCTGTGTCAAGAAAAACTAAGTACATTCAGCCTAATATTCCAACTATCCCCATCTGCACAAGTGCCACTGTTTTGAAACAGACTCACTCTAAAATTAATCTTTTAATTAGACAAAGTACCAGTGTATTTTAGTTCATGAAGTTAAAGTGAATGAACTGGCTAACTCTGGATAATGCTGCTACCTAATCTGGCTTGAGGTATCTAAATTGCTTGTAATTGCTGGAACGGCAGCATAGACAGAGCAACTTTAATTCCAAACATTCCAAACCTATGGAGAAAATATTTTTCCATGATTTACAGAAATCCACTTATTAAGACAAAAACACCTCAAGTTTTATCAATTCCACTTCTATATGCTTCAGAGCAAGCAGGATTTTTCAACCTTGGCACTATTTTGTGTGTGTTGGGGGGTAGGGGTAGGGATGGGTCGGTGGGAGTCTGCATAGTAGGATGTTTAGTAGCATCTCTTGTCTCTGACCACCAGATGGCAGTAACGCCCCCTCCCAGTCTTGATAATCTAAAATGTCTCCAAACACGTGAACAAGTATCATGCACAAGAACGTTCATTGTTAAAAGCAAAACAAAATAAAAAAATGGAAACAATTGTACTTCAATAGGAGAAAAGTCAAATACACTGAAATTTACTCAGATGATTAATAAAGTCACAACAAATAAGCTATAAGTCTATGTATCAACATGGATGAATCTCCAAAAAATAAAATCTAAAAAGCAGGCTTTAAGAAAGTATTCATTTGCAAAAATGGAAAAGTTGATAAAGTAAGGAACTCTAAATAGCAAAAACAATCTTGAACAAGAACAAAATTAGAGGACTCACAACTCCCAATTTCAAAACTTAACTAGAAAGTTACATTAAACAAAACAGTGTGGTACTGGCATTAGAACAGACATGTAACACCAATAGAATGGAGAGTCCAGAATTAAATCCTTACATGTTTTTGACAAAGATGGTAAATCCATTCAATGGAGGAAAGAATAGTCTGGTCAACAACTGGTGCTGGGAAAACTAAATTTCCACATGCAAAAGAGTGAAGTTGGACCCCCATCTTCTACCATACACAAAAATAAACGCAAGAGTTAAAATCATGAGAATCCTAGAAGAAGACATATAGGTAAATCTTTATGACCTTTGACTTGGCAATAGGTTCTTAGATATGACACCAAAAAGCCCAAGCAACAACAACAATAGATAAATTGGATAGTATCAAAATTAAATACTTTGGTGCATCAAAGGACACTTGAGTGAAAAGACAAACTACAGAATGAGAAAAAAATTGCAAATCATATCTGAAAAGGGTTTATTATCTAGAATATATAAAGAACCACAACTAAAAGACAAATAGCCCAATGTAAAAATGGGTAAAGTGTATGAATAGACATTTCTCCAAAAAAGATATAGATGGCCAAGTACATGAAAAGATGCTCAAAATCATTCGTCATTAGAAAAGTGTAAATCAAAACCACAATGAGATGCCACTTCACACCAAGATGTCTACTATAATTTTTTAAACCCCAGAAAAATAACAGTTGTTGGCAAGGCTATGAATAAACTGGAATCCTCATACATTGATAATGAGAATATAAAATGGCATAGCCACTGCAGAAAAGATTGGCAGTTCCTCAGAAAGTTAAACACAGAATTACCGTATGATCCAGCAAATGCACTCATAGGTATATACCAAAATAACTGAGAGCAGGAACTCAAACACATACTTGTATACCCATGTTCACAGCAGCAATATTCACAAATAGATGACATTCAGAAAATAACCTAGATGTCCACCAGCAAGTAGATAAACAAAATGTGGTATAGATATAGAGTATTTATCACTCTTAGAATGAAGTTCTGATCCATACAACATGGGTAAACCTTGAAAACATTATGCTAAGAAGCCAAACATAAAAAGACATTGTATGATTCCACTTACATGAAATATCTAGAATAGGCAAATTCATAAAAGAATGGAGAATACTAAGGGCTGGGAGGAGGTAGGAGAGGGTGTTATTTAATGGCCACCAAGTTTCCGTTTGGGTGAGGAAAAATCTAGAATAATGTCTCTACAATGTATCATTTACAGTGTCCAGGAAAAAAATTCAAAATTATTACAAACAGTCAAGACAAAGGGCAATCAATGCAGACCAGTGCCTGAGATTATTCAGACATTAGAATTAGCAGAAACAGATTTTAAAGCAGGTACTATAAATGTACGTAAAAGACAATATGGTAATCATAAATGGGCAGATAAATCTCAGCAGAGAATGAGGAATTGTAAGAACCAAATAAATTCGAGAACTCAAAAATGCAATAACTGGAATTTTTTAAGTGTCACTTAATAGTAGACTGGAGATGAAGGGAAGATTCATGAACTTAAAAATACAGCAACAGAAATTATTCAGTTTTAAACAATGCCAAAAGATTTATCATAAGTTTAAGTGGAATCCAAGAAAAGAGGTAACTACCTTAGAAGAAAAATAAATTTTAATGGATATCTTTTTTTTTTTTTTGAGATGGAGTCTTGCTCTGTTACCCAGGTTGGAGCGCAGAGGTGCGATCTCCGCTCACTGCAAGCTCCGCCTCCTGGCCTCAGCCTCCCAAGTAGCTGGGACTACAGGCGCCCGCCATCATGCCCGGCTAATTTTTTTTGTATTTTTAGTAGAGACGGGGTTTCACCGTGTTAGCTAGGATGGTCTCGATCTCCTGACCTCATGATCCACCTGCCTCGGCCTCCCAAAGTGCTGGGATTACAGGCATGAGCCACTGTGCCCAGCCAGGTATCTTATTTTTATAAATTTTTATGAATTTTTATGAATTTTAATGAGTATTTTAAGGAAACATAAATTCAAGAAGCTTAGCAAGTTCCAAGGAGAATACAAAATACTATACCTAAGCATATGATAGTTAAATTGTTGAAAAATAAAGCAAAAATTTTTTTAAAAGTTAAAAAAATACATATATCATTTACAAATATACGCAAATGTACAAAACATAAAAACAAGCATGGAAACAACCAACATCAGGATCCTGATTACCTCTGAGGAGTAAAAAGGGGGAATGCAATTTTAGCTGTACTTTTAATATTATTTACTTTCAAAAAGTGATCTAAATATTTCAAAATATTAATATTTGTTAAATCTGAGTGGTGAATACATAACTTTCCCATTTTTGAAAATTTTTATAACTGTATATAATTTCAGAGAACATTTCACTTAGGGTATAATTTATAATAATTATGGGAATAATGTTTCTTATGGAAAGTAGAAATACATTTCATGTTTGAGAAATGATCAATGAATGAACATCTTGGGTTCTAGAAAGACTGTCACGAAAAGGAAACAGAAAAAAATCCCAACCGTCCCCCTGTATACCACCCATTTACCTGCTAGTCTTTGACTCCATGTACTTGCAACAGTATTCCTTTCCTGGCAAGACAGAAGAATGGCCAAAATAAAAATAACTTCAGGACCACAATTTGGAGGTGGTCCAGACATAGGTAAGAAGCAGCAATAAAATGTGAATTTATGACTAGGTCACCCTGCCAAGCATATCTACCTAGAGGGAAGAGACTCAGAACAGAAAAATACTACACTACACATTAACAGCATCCTTTGGTTTCAAACTGTTAACATGCTGGCTTCTAGGAATAAAGCTATCCTGAAAGTTAGAAGATTCCTATGATTGCTCTCTTGAACCAAAGAGAATGTGCAGTGCTTCCTCAGGATAAGTTAAGAAGCTGCTTTAAGTAGCACAAAGCCATCGAAGAGAAACACTTTGAGTATGGTGAGAGCAGGTGCAGTGGGCTGAATGGTGTCCCCAAAAGATGTCAAGTCCTAATCTTTGGAACTGTGTTACCTTATATGTATATTACAGGTTTTGCAAGTCTGATTAAGGATTCTGAGATGAGATTATACTGATGGTCCCGAAAAGTATTCTTAGAGGGGATGATAAATTAGGCATACAGAGGAGAACTTGATATGAAGAAAAAATCAGTTTGGAGTGATATGGCCATAATTCAAGGGAATCCTGGATCCACCAGAAGCTAAAAGATGTGGATTTCTTCCCTAGAGCCTCTCACTCTTTAATTAGGCCTCTCCAGAATATGCTACCATTGTTTTAAGTCAGGCTGTGGTAGTTCATTGGAGCAGACACAGGAAATTAATACAGCAGTGAACTACAGAAACAGTCTTAAAGTCTCCTAGTAGAAAAAAACTAACCTTCATGCTAAACTGTTTCCCACTAGTTTTTGAAAAGGCAGAGAAGCTATAGTACCAGTTTGTTAGGGATAGAACAATCAAATATTTTGAGGCTCAGCTGTGCCTTCACTGTACTCTAATTCTCTATCTGTATATTAAACTTGTTTACAGTCTGAATCAAATTGATACTATTAAATTACTAGTATGGTCGAGCACACTGGCTCACACCTGTAATCCCAGAGCTTTGGGAGGCCGAGGCAAGAGGACTGCTTAGTTTTTAGTAAACCAAACATCACACATTCTCACTTCTAAGTGGGAGCTAAATGATGAGAACTCATGAACACAAAGAAGGGAACAACAGACACCTACATAAGGGTGGGAGAAGGAACAGAAGAGATAACTATTGGATACTGGGCTTAATGACTGGGTGATGAACCAATCTGTACAACAAACCCCCGTGACACAAGTTTACCTATGCAACAAACCTTCACATGTACCTAAAATTAAAATATAAAAAACTTGTCAGTTTAATAACATTAAGAAACCAAATTATAATTAAATTTTAAAAATCATTTATCTATTCTACAGATGTTTTTAAAGAATAGAAATGAACTATATTAGATTGCTTCTTAACAGCATTTAGAATCAAACTAAATAAACCATTTCAAGTAACCATTTCTGAGTAACAGGACTATGAAGGCAGAAAAGCTACTGGACCCATTCATCCCTTAAAAAACATAAATAACATAAAAAGAGAAACAACCAGATATTATGTGCCTCCTGATAGAAGTACATATTACCAAAAAAAAAAAAAAAAAAAAAAAAAAACCAAAAAACCAAAAACCAAAAAACAAAACATACACCTAATAAGCCTCTACATCTATTATCAATTTACAGGAAACACAAGAGACCTAAGTGTTAAACATCACCACGGGAATGCAATCAGCATGATTCAGACTATGAAAAACTACATAACAACCCCAGTCTCAGAAGTAATAAAGGAAAAATAGCAACTTTACAGTGATGAAAGCTGAAAGATACCACCTCAATGAAATGATCAAGGTAAACATCACCAGTAATAAGTCACACTGCCCTCATGTACCTCCTGATAATTAGGCACTGAGAGGATGTATCACCTCGGTGGTATTCTTCCCAATAATGCACAACCTCAATCTAATCATAAGAAAACATCAGATAAACCTCAATTAAGGGACACTCTATAGAATAACTGATCAGTACCCTTCAAAAGTTTTAAGGCCATCAATGACAAGGAAAAAGGAAGGAACTATTACAGATTAGAGGAAACTAAGGAGCTCTGATGACTAAATGTGATGCAGGATCTTGCATCAGGCCCTGGAACAAAAAGAAAAAATTTCTATAAAAGCTGATGAAACTGAATATACTCTGTAGTTTAGTTAATAATATTGCATCCATGTTAGCTTCTTAGTTTTTATAATAGTACTATGGTTACGCAGGCTATTAACAGGGGAAGTAGCTGCAGAAAGGTATAGGGAACCTGTACTATCTTTGCAACTCTCTTCAGTAAGTCTAAAATTAACTCAGCTAAAAAAAAAAAAAAAAAAAAAAAGAATTTTAGATTTAACAGGTGTATCAACTAATTATAATACATTTATTTATTTCTTATTTGAACAAAAATGCTCACAGTGGCTCATGACTGTAATCCCAGCATTTTGGGAGGCTGAGCTGGGTGGATCACTTGAAGTCAGGAGTTCGAGATCAGCCTGGCCAACATGGTGAAACCCTGTCTCTACTAAAAATACAAAACTTAGCCGGTGTGGTGGCATGTGCCTGTAATCCCAGCTACTCAGAGGGCTGAGGCAGGAGAATTGCTTGAAACCAGGAGTTGGCCGGGCGCGGCGGCTCAAGCCTGTAATCCCAGCACTTTGGGAGGCTGAGACAGGCGGATCACGAGGTCAGGAGATGGAGACCATCCTGGCTAACATGGTGAAACCCCGTCTCTACCAAAAAAATACAAAAAACTAGCCGTGCGAGGTGGCGGGCGCCTGTAGTCCCAGCTACACGGGAGGCTGAGGCAGGAGAATGGCGTAAACCTGGGAGGTGGAGCTTGCAGTGAGCTGAGATCCGGCCACTGCACTCCAGCCCGGGCGACAGAGCAAGACTCCGTCTCAAAAAAAAATAAAATAAATAAATAAATAAATAAAAAAAAGAAACCAGGAGTTAGAGGTTGCAGTGAGCCGAGATTGTGCCACTGCACTCCAGCCTGGCAAAAGAGCAAGACCCCATCTAAAAAAAAAAAAATGCTGCTAACAAAAAGAATCAGGAAACTTTAAAAACTGACTGGATGTTTGGTATTAAGAATTATTTCGGCCAGGCACGGTGGCTCACACCTGTAATCCCAGCACTTTGGGAGGCTCAGGCAGGCGGATCACGAGGTCAGGAGGAGATCGAGATCATCCTGGCTAACATGGTGAAACCCCGTCTCTACTAAAAACACAAAAAATTAGCCCGGTGTGGTGGCAGGCGCCTGTAGTCCTCCCAGCTACTTGGGAGGCTGAGGCAGGAGAATGGCGTGAACCCAGGACACGGAGCTTGCAGCAAGGTGACAGAGCAAGACTCCATCTCAAAAAAAAAAAAAAAAAAAAAAAAATTATTTCTAATTTTGGAGGTGACATAATGGTATGGTCATGACTTTAAAGAGTCTACATTAAAATACTGAAGACAAATTTTATGTTTGTGATTTTAAAATAATCTGGGAGAAAGAGAAGTAAGTGGAGGTACAGATGAAACCTGATTGGCCATGAGTTGATAACTGTTGAAGTCAAGTGACAGGTACAAAGTGGTTCATTATATTTTCTCCACATTTGTATATGGTTGAGATTTCTCTAATTAAAAAAATGCATATATACACATGCATACACACATTCATATATAACTTAAAATTAAAAACATTCAACTAAAACTATTTCAGTAATTTCTTACTTTCAACTATGGGTTTGATATTTCTTTCCAACAAAGCTTCCCAGGTACTGGTGCAGTCCACAGCCTGTTAGGAAGCAGGCAAGCATGATCACCTGAGCTCTGCCTCGTGTCAGGTCAGCAGTGGCATTAGATTCTTACAGAAGCATGAACCCTACTGTGAACTACTTATGCAAAGGACCTAGGTTATGTGTACTTCATGAGAATATAATGCTTGATGATCTGAGGTGGAGCCATTTCATTCCAAAACCATCCCCCACAACCTGTAGAAAAATTGTCTTCCATAAAACTAATCCCCAAAAGGGGACCACTTAAAGTTCTTGGATAAAGCCTTGATTTACCAGTAGTTTTTCTTCTGTTTCTAAAAATATTTCTTAAACATCTTATTATAATAATTTTTTACAATATACATTTTTAAAATCCAAGACATAGCAAAATCATTTTAAAATAGATTCACAGTAATTTCCTCACCAAAACAATGGGATTTCAGAACTGTCACTTTAGCACATAGCTGGTGAACCTTTATTTAATAATTCACTTTGTGTACCATTAATATTTTTATTTATAATGTAAATAATTTAATTTCCCCACAGGCTAGAACCAAAGTGGCATGAAATTCCTTATATAACTGACATACAAAAATTGAGACTGACTGGTTCAACAAACAAATCTGGGCCACAGTTTAAGATTCCAACAACGAACAGTGTTGGAAGAGAATGGGATTTGAATATGGAATGGTGATAGAGTCACAGAAAGACAAGAACCAAGAAAACAATGGATTTCGGAGAGTTGAGGACTCTGAGTAACAGGACTATGAAGGCAGAAAAGCTACTGGACCCATTCATCCCTGAAAAAATACATGCATATAGAAAGAGGTATAAGGATTGCTCACATTAACGATACAGTTCATCTAGACTACAAAAAAGCATGCGATAGTTAAAAAGAACAAGGTCAAACATGTACTGACATGAAAAGCTTCCCACATAATCAACTTGCAAAATATGTATAGATGCTATTTGTATATGCTTCAAAACATGTACAAATTTAAACAGAGGCTGAAAGGATGACCAGAAACTTCTGAATAGTTTTTCAAATTTTGTTCTGAACACCTCAACTCTGTACTGTTTTGATATTTTATAATAAATATTATTTAACTAAATGAAAGGGAAAGAAATTAAAGAATACCTATAGGAAAAATTGGGGGATAAGGAAATTACAGCTCCAATGTTTCATTTGTCCTTACCAGCAGAGATCAAAGCGATTTTGCAGACTGTAATTAATGTACTTTGAACACAAAGCTTTAAACATGTATCTAGTATTTGCTTATCTGTGTTTTTTAAAACAAAATTCAAACTAAATGGCCCAAAAGTAATAATGATATATGAAAATCTAAACTGTCAAGTTCTGTAAATAAAGACAATTAGTTGCCTCACAAAAGGCTATTCTTATTTAGGAAAGCATGTATCATAGGCCTCCTTTAATACTAAAACCAAATGGTTTAAAACATTTTATGAAAATAGCATTTTTAAGATACTCATCGACTGTATAGAGTTCAAGAAAATACCAAACTATATAACATCTGCCCCATTAAAAACTTGACTTGTTAAATACTTTATATACAACGAATTTCCTTAATAGCATAAGAAAAGATTTTAGGTTAAATCATAAAAATGCTGTCACAATCAGAATTAGTCTGATGCCTTTCTTTTGAATTACAAGAATTATAAATTCCTTTTAAAATAGGCATAAATTGTGCTACTGTTCTCACAACTTCCTGGACAGCTAAAATGACAGTAATTTTTTATAGTTTTGAACAATTATTTGTATTCTTCAATGTAAACAACCAAAGAGAAATCCAACTATTATCTAGGAAAGAAAAAGGTAACTTTCCCCCCAAATTCATTCAATTATTGTAAGATTCTATGTAGCAACACTGAACCAACAAACCTAAGTTAGGAGCATTTGGTCAAGCTTTCCCTAGAGAACTTATTAAAAATATCATGCCTCCTAGAGGAGCAAAAACCAAAACACCCCTCTCCACAAGAAGCCTGAAGGTTACCTGAATTACAATAGCTAAATTCAAAGACACTTTGGGGATGTGAGGCACATCTGCCCAAGTCATTAGTACACAATATATTATAGAAAGAAAAAAACAAAGAACCTATGTTGGCAATGACAATAAATTTGGTTTCTTGGGCTCATTCTGACGAGGTTTTATGATTTTTGAGTCAAAGATGATAGATTATATGCTATTTCTTAGCCCACAAACACTCGTAATATATAACACTTTGATTCACAGAGTGCAAAGAATAGAAAGTAACACTAGTGTCACTAACAAGTGAATTTCTCAGGGGGCCATGAAGCTTAGCCTCTGTGAAGTCAAATTCCCCAGGTTCCTCTGTAAACCAAACTCAAGATTCACCTGTGACTCCCAGAGATAAGCCAAAAAGGTGTTAGTTGTGACACAGCACAGCAAAGAAAAAAAAAAAAGCAAGAACATAGAAAGTTCTTGCCTAAGGAAGCAGTAAGGAAATGTTACAGAAAACCTAGTTCAGAAATATTCTTTACATTTGTCTACTATAAACTCTGTATGTCCGTGATATTGGACACTTACAAATCAAATGTCATAATGTCAGAAATGAGAAGTCAGCACAGAAAATAAGCACATTCTTGTTTATGAAATTCATCCAAAAGTTCCCAGAAATAATAATGGCATTGTACTTAAGGTAATATTACATAACTTATTTTACTTCATCTAAAAATGTATTCATGAAACTAATTTTAAAAATACATTCTCCTGATCATTTAGGTGAATGGACTATTTGTACATTTTATGTTTTATATATAACCTCTAATTTATCCTTTAGTAATATTAGAATACAGTGAGGCACAAGGAAACTTTCTGGAGTAATAGATTTTTGTTACCTTGACTGTGGTGACAGTTTCATGGGTGTATATATATTTCAAAACTCACCCAAGTGTACACATGTGTGGTTCACTGTGCATCAATGACGCCACAGTAAAGCTGTTACATTAAAAAAAAAAGGAACTAGCCAACTCTTTACTTATACCTCAAAGGAGGTGAGGATGGGTTCTAGGAAAGTAGCAAGAAAATAAGCTTAAATATAATACCTAAGGGTGACGACGACCCAGTTAGATAAGAATGTATATACACTACTGATTTAAAAATTGATGGGGAACAAAAAACAGCTTATAAAGCTAATATACAAAACTCAAAAAGAGCTTTTGAAAAAATTCTTCCAAATATCTTACTATCAGTCATCAAAAACAACTAAATTTTAATAGTTAAGAATAGAACAAAAAAGTTCACTCCTAGACATTAAAAACATAAAGCGTTCAAAACTGTAATTTTTTCTTTTTTTTTACATTTTTTATAATCAGGCTTTTTCTTTTCACTCTACAGAAAAACTGCATTTAGCAATAGATTTTTAACTACCTGCTCATCTGTGATGCAGGTTAATTCTATATTTTTTAAAAAAAACAATTATATAAACTAAAGGACATGATGCATTCAAATTCTATTTTGATGTAATCTGTTTAGAAAATTCCCAATTTATTGAGAAAATAAAATCAGTATGTTTTATAACAAATTATTTACATTATAGCTGGCATCAAAAAAATGTATAGCAATCTGCATAATTCTTATATCTCCAAGGGAATCTAACATCAAGTGAGTTACATCAAATCAAATATTTTTAATGTTATATATTAAATTGACAGTACTTTCACAGTTCAATTTGGAGTAATACTGATCCAAAGCAGACAATCATGATATTAATACTTTTTTTTTTTTTTTTTTTGAGACAGTTTCGCTCTTGTTGCCCAGGCTGGAGTGCAGTGCCGTGATCTCAGCTCACTAGGTTCAAGCAATCCTCCCGCCTCGGTCTCCCAAGTACCCACCACCATGCCCAGCTAATTTTTGTATTTTTAGTAGAGGCAGGGTTTCACCATGTTGGCCAGGCTGGTCTTGAACTCCTGACCTCATGTGATCCTTCTGCCTCAGCCTCCCAAAGTGCTGGGATTACAGGCGTGAACCACTGCGCCCAGCCCTGAAAGGCAAATTTTAACAGAAAATTTAAATATATTCTAATGTCTTACAAGTTATCTTCTGCATTGTTATTCTAATTAACCAAATGAAAGAGTGTAGCATTATCACAATCACATTTCACGTTACCCAGAATCTACACATCTGTAATCAAACTAAAATAACAAGTAAGATAGCTCACTCACTAAAGGAGAATATAAGTATATAAGAAATGAACAGGATATTTATTTATGGGCTAAAGAAGAGGGAACAAAAATAGTTAACAAAATAACATAATAAAAAATGTAAAAGGCATGAAGAAAACACAAAAGTCAAGTGTATGAAACCTCTCACCTTTGAGTCAACCCCCATCCCAATCACACCCCCAGTTAGCAGGAAGAAGTTAGAGCAGTTGTCACACTTTTTCCATCTTCATTGGCCCACATCTTAAGATTAAGGTGTTATAAAACCCAAAGGAAGGGAATGAAACCATCATTGCAAAATTATAACTGGGACAGTGAAAGAGATCTGACCTAACCAACTCCATCTTGCTTCTCACATCCAAGCTGTCCTTATTCTTTCCTGGGTACAGGATTGAATTAACTTGGGGAGAATTTAGTTTACAGTTTGGAACAAAGATAACAGATCTTTCCCAAAACAAACACCCTTCTTGCCTGGGGACTAGACTGTTGTTGTAGGACTAACAAATTAGCCAAAAGATTATGATTTAAGACTCATGCAGCTGGAGGCTACAGATTCTGACCTTCCCCAAATTGCTCCTGAGGATAATATCACTACTGTGAAACTTAAGATTGACGCAGGATTTTTTGCTCTAAGCTTAGTTCAGCTAAATCCAGGTTCTTGTATCATGACCAGGAAAAACTAGGCAGGTGAACACACTGAAGGGTGACGAGGGCAGAATTCATTAGGTAAAAAGAGGGGGTCCCACCAGCAAGCTCCCGCCTCACAGACTGAATACCAGGGCTCTCACACATGAGCTGAAGAGACCACGCTCCTCCCTTGCATAAAGCACGAATTCCTGGTAGCTCCACCCCATTCCCCCCAGTGCATGTGGGCCTCTAGTTCACTGTGGGCATGCCCAGGGAAGACCCTGTGCAGGTATATTCCCTTATCTGCACAAAAAAGTCCAATGTAAACACTTGTGGGTGGATCAAAGATTCTCCAGGGACCCTTCCTTATCTACCTCGGCATTTGTCTGCCTCCTGCCTCTATCAAGATCAGTGCTTGTTTTGCAGACCCTGCACCTGAATCAGCTGGCACCACCCAGATAGATAAACTGGCTCATCTGATCTGTGGGCCCCCAACCCAGTGCAAGAGGATAGCTTCAACTCTGTATGATTTTATCTCTGACCCAATCAATCGGCACTCCAGACTCACTGTTCCCAACCCAATAAATTTTTCTTAAAAACCCTGATCCCAAATGCTTGGAGAGATTGATTTGAATAATAATAAACTCATCTCTCGTACAGCCGACTATGTGTGAATTACTCTTTATTGCAATTCCCCTGTCTTGATAAATTGGCTCCGTCTAGGCAGCAGGCCTGGTGACATTGGGTAGTGTATTAGTCTGTTCTCACACTTCTATTAAAAAAAACTACCTGAGACTGGGTAATTTTTGGAGAAAAGAGGTTTAATTGACTCACAGTTTGGTAGCCTTAACAGGAAACATGACTGGGAGGCTACAGGAAATGTACAATCATAGCAGAAGATGAACGAACAGCAAGCACCTTTTTCACATAGCGGCAGGTGAGAGAGCAAGCCAAGGGGTGAAGTGCTACACACTTTTAAACCATCAGATCTTGTGAGAACTCACTATCATGACAACAGCAAGGGGGAAATCTGCCCCTATAATCCAGTCACCTCCCACCAGGCCCCTCCTCCAATTCGATATGAGATTTGGGTGGGGACACAAATCCAAACCGTATCAGGTGGTTACATGTAAATCCACCCTAACTCCTCTTTAACTGCCTTGGCATGAAAAGAAAAAAAATCACTGAAAGTTATAAAATTTTATCAAGCATTGTCAAGAAAGAAAGTGCGTAGATCAGTCAAATCAGTATTTTGATGCCCTGAGCAAGACACTATAGTGGAAAAAGTACATAAAATCCATTTTAAGTTTAGTCATAAAATCCATTATGCATTGTTCTATGCTGAATGAATAACTTTTAGACGGCGATTATTATTTCTACTATTCTATAAGGTCCTTTATCTGGCTCCTTATTTCACCAGTATCATTACAAACTACCTATAATTCCTGTAAACCAAAAATAAAATTCTAAGCTCCCTGC
Organism: Macaca mulatta; assembly: GCF_049350105.2. Classification (NCBI taxonomy): domain Eukaryota; kingdom Metazoa; phylum Chordata; class Mammalia; order Primates; family Cercopithecidae; genus Macaca; species Macaca mulatta. Next base: position 122,209,078 of record NC_133408.1, read on the forward strand.
CAACTAACTGGCCCCTTCCCTTGGCCAAGGGCATTCTAAAGTAAACCTGAAATATTAGTTCAGGCCATAATGGGAAAGGGTGGTCAGACATGCCTCATCATACCTTCTTCCCTTTGGAATTCAGGCACAACTGACCAGCATTAACATTAAAACAGAAACCTTAAAACTAACAGAACAGACTCTGTCTTACAATCTATTCTCTCCAAAAGCTGCTATCAGGAGACTTCATCTGCATAACAAGAACCTTCCTCTCCACAACCCCTTATCTTAACCCAGACACTCCCTTTTATTCATTTTAACTCTTTCAACCAACTGCCCATCAGAAAATCTTTGAATCCCCCTAAGACCTGGAACTCCCACCCTCCCCAATTTGAGTTCTCCCAGTTTTCCAGACTGAACCAGTGTACATCTTACATGCATTTACGGATGTCTTATGTCCCCTAAAATGTGTAAGGCCAAGCTGTTGCCCAACCACCTAGGGCATATGATGTCGGGACCTCCTGAGGCTTGTTTCACGAGCATGTCCTTAACTTTGACAAAAAACTGCTAAATTGATTGGTTGAGACTTGTCTCAGATAGTTTCTGGTTTACATTGCCAAATATTCTATACCCATCCATGCATCAGCAGCCATATACTCCCTCTATTTGGAATGTCCTTATTTACTTCATGGAGTAAGATTTCAAGACTCAGTTCAAATGTCATTTTGTTGAGGACACCTGTACCCCTGCCCCAGCTTTGCCTCTATGCTCCCTTGGCACTCTACGCAGTTTTTTATAGCAGAGTTCTTACTGTTGATACTGACAGCAAAGTCCTAAAGACATAGGATCATGCCAAGACACCCACATGCCTTCACTGTCTAACAATACCAGGCATTGATATCTACTTATTAAAGAAAAAAGGAAGAGAATAAAATGTGTAAACTGTGCTGACCAGCTAAAACCTGTATTCACAATTCATCTGACAATTTTTGTTTTACAAGGCAAACTGCCAATTTAGCCTTGGAGTCTGCATACTAACCTCTTCAATTTCACAAAAACACATACAACTTCAACAAGTTTGAATGGATGAGCTTGTAAATTTAAATATCAGAATTCAGACCTGGGTTTATCCCAAGAAAATGAGGATACTCAGTGAGCATTAGTATAAACATGATTATTTGGAGGTGTTTATTTCTCCTTTATACCATTTTACAAAATCTCACCTAGTCATTTAAATTCTTCAATCCCAAAAAAAGTATTATTAAAAAGGCAGCAAAGTCCCGTTAATCCCACATTTGAAAGTCAAATGTTGATTTTCAAGTAAATACCTCTAAAAAACATGCTAAGGGAATGCTAACTGGTAATCAAAATGAAAACAAGCAAAAAAAAAAAAAGGAAAATCCTTTGAGATACCCTAATTGATCTGAAGTCAATAAATTTGTCAGTATAAACACAAGTGTAATCTGGTCTCTTAAAAAATTTAACCTAAAAGGAGTTCTGAGGCTGTCTATACCTTCTTCTATTCCTTTCCCTGTACATATGTAAAAACTGCACCATTAAAATTACGTCAACTTTTTAACTTTTATTTTTATTGAAAGAATAAAATGCAGCTATCATATATGTGTACACTTTCTCAAAAGATGATAAATCTAACAAAACTGTTAACAAAAACTGTTGTTTTTGGAAGGTGATTCTCATGGCGACACTGTCTCTTTGCTTTTCAACCAGCTATGGTTTAATTTTTTTTTTGGGGGGGGGAGTCTTGCTCTGCTTCCCAGGCTGGAATGCAGTGGCGTGATCTCAGCTCACTGCAAGCTCTGCCTCCCGGGTTCACACCATTCCCCTGCCTCAGCCTCCCGAGTAGCTGGGACTAGAGGCGCCCGCCACCAGGCCTGGCTAATTTTTTTTTGTATTATTTTAGTAGAGATGGGGTTTCACCATGTTAACCAGGATGGTCTCGATCTCCTGACTTCGTGATCTGCCCGCCCTGGCCTCCCAAAGTGTTGGGGGTTTAATCTTTCAAAGAGCGAGTTATATTCAAAGAACTCCAAGCTATTGTTTTCCATTACACTTTCATCACAGCCATGACACATCATTTCAAACTATGTTCCCTAATAGGTTTATCTAGCCATCTTTCCTATAGTTTCAGTTCACTATGTAATTTTGTTTGTATAATAATATATTGCTTCATTATGTCGCAAATTATGAGAAATTACGTTAGTCTATCATCCCTCCATCCCCACATTGGTAGATCAGTTTCACTTCAAAATCTCTATTGCTAGTTATTCACTCTGTGTGTGTGATGTGTGCGCGGTTCACACAACTCCTCAAGATGACTTGGGGCATGAATGTCATAGCTATATAAAAGAACTATGAACCGGCCAGGCGCAGTGGTTCACGCCTGTAATCCCAGCACTTTGGGAGGCCGAGAGGGGTGGATCACCTGGGGTCAGGAGTTCGAGACCAGCCTGATCAACATGGAGAAACCCCCGTCTCTACTAAAAATACAAAATTAGCCGGGCGTGGTGGTGCACACCTATAATCTCAGCTACTCAGGAGGCAGAGGCAGGAGAATCGCTTAAATCTGGGAGGTGGAGGCTGTGGTGAGCTGACATTGCGCCACAGCACTCCAGCCTGGCCAACAAGAGTGAAACTCCATCTCCAAAAAATAAAAATAAAAATAAAAAAAGAACTATTATACCTAAAAAAAAAGAACCAATACACCTTTAAGAACTATCAACCAATACACCGTTAGTTCAGAGATAATAATTACCTTGCCACCATACAGTCTGTTAAACAAGCAGGAGGCCATTAGCCTGAGGCTGTCCTAAGTAACAAACTGCAAGCTAATTTTGTAACAAATAGCCAGTTTCAACCAATCACAGTCAAGCTTTAACCAATCACAAGCAGCTAACATGCCACCATGCCCAAATACTTCCTGTGTCTGATGTACCCAACTGAATATCTGAACATGGGATTTAAGACTTAGTTTTATAAAATGACTGCCTCTGGGAAGCACACACACAAAAATGAGAAGGGATGAGACAAGGCAATGATGCTTTTAATGCTTTGATACGACCTGATTTTTGAGACTATGTAAACATAAAACTTAAAAAAAATTAGAAAGAATGCTTTATGATTATATTTTTTGGGAGGTAGGATAGGAGTTCCTGAACTAGGCCCCATTTTGCCAGGGTCCTATTCCCTGTTTCATACATTTCTAACCTGCCTTCGCCTCCTGAAGTGAAGTCTTTCTTCCGGTTTTCTTGGTTCATCCTTATCTCTGCTCTTTAAATTTCTAAGACAGAAGTCAGTATCAGTATTACCTGGAATTTGCAAGAAATGCACATTCTCAGGTTTCGTCTTGAGATCTACTGAATGAGACAATAGGATTGGGGGGCCAGGAATCTGTGTTATAAGAAGCTCTCCAGATTTTTCTGGTGTAACTTAAAATTTGAGAACTACTGCTATAATGGTTTAACATTCTTCTTTTTCTGATTTCTTCCACAAAGCCTACATCCTCTCAATTTCCACACAAACACCTATGAAAGTACACAGCCCATGCAGAAGATACAGTCTGCGTAAAAGAAATACCATAAATACCTGGGGAAAGGGGGCAATTATCATAAACACTATTCTGCTCTCAAATGCCATGAATTTCTAGATGTTTAATAATAAATCTGAAACGTTTTAAGTGGTTAATGAAAAGAAATAGCATGGAAGGGATGTCCCTGAGTCCTTTTCAACAAATAAGAATCACTCTCTTTCTTACCTGCAAGGTAAAACAAAGACATCTATCTTAATACTAAAAAGATGGGTGTACTTACAATACCACTCACTTTTGACCGCTTTGATTCATGCTCTCTTAATTCTTACAATCAAATAAAACCACAGAAGGCTTTCTGTGGCACATGTTCATAAACACTAATAAAACAGAGCTTCTAAGGATCATTTTTAAATTGTTTTTTAAAATCAAATATATTTTAAATCAAAACTTTTAAAATCAGATTTACAATAGCCCAGGAAGATGGGGAGAAACCAGCACAAAAAGGCTGAAAATTGCAAAAACCAGAAAGCCTCTTCTCCTCCAAAGGATCACAACTCCTCGCCAGCAAGGGAACAAAACTGGGCAGAGAATGAGTTTGACGAATCAGAAATAGGCTTCAGAGGTGCGTAATAACAAACTCCTCTGAGCTAAAGGAGCATGTTCTAACCCAATGTAAGGAAGCTAAGAACCTTGAGAAAAGGTTGGATGAATTGCTAACTAGAATAACCAGTTTAGAGATGAAAATAAATGACCTGATGGAATTGAAAAACAGCATGAGAACTTCATGAAGCATACACAAGTATCAATAGCTGAACTGATCAAGCGGAAGAAGCATACACAAGTATCAATACACAAGTATCAATAGCTGAACTGATCTTCAGAGATTGAAGATCAACTTAATGAAATAAAGTAAGACAAGATTAGAAAACAAAGAATAAAAAGGAACAAACAAAGCCTCCAATAAATACAGGACTATGTGAAAATACCAAACCTACGTTTGGTGTACTTGAAAGTGATGGCGAGAATGGAACCCAAATTGGAAAACACTCTTCACGATATTATCCAGGAGAACTTCGCCAACCTAGCAAGACAGGTCAACATTCAAATTCAGGAAATACAGAGACCACCACAAAGATATTCGTCAAGAAGAACAACCTCAAGACACATAATTGTCAGATTCACCAAGGTTGAAATGAAGGAAAAAATGTTCAGGGCAGTCAGAGACAAAGGGAAGCCTATGAGACGAAGAGCAGATCTCTCTGCAGAAATCCTACAAGCCAGAAGAGCGTAGGGGACAATATTCAATATTCTTAAAGAAAAGAGGCTGGCCCGGGCGCGGTGGCTCACGCCTGTAATCCCAGCACTTTGGGAGGCTAAGGCAGGTGGATCACGAGGTCAGGAGATCGAGACCATCCTGGCTAACATGGTCAAACCCCGTCTCCATTAAAAATACAAAAAAATCAGCTGGGTGTGGTGACGCTTGCTTGTAATCTCACCTACTTGGGAGGCTGAGGCAGGAGAATTCCTTGAACTTGGGAGGTGGAGGTTGCAGTGAGCCGAGATGGTGCCACCGCACTCCAGCCTGGGTGACACAGCAAGACTCTGTCTCCAAAAAAAAAGAAAAAAAAAAAAAGAGGCCTTGCCTTGCACAGTGGCTTATGCCTGTAATCCCAGCACTTTGGGAGGCTGAGGCGGGCGAGGAGATTGAGAACATCTTGGCCAACATAGTGAAACCTCGTCTCCACTAATATAAAAAAAAAAAAACAAAAACAAAACAGCCCGGCGTGGTGGCACATGACTATAATCCCAGCTACTTGGGAGGCTGAGGCAGGGCAATCACTTGAACTTGGGAGGCGGAGGTTGCAGTGACCTGAGATCGTGCCACTGCATTCCAGTCTGGCAACAGAGCAAGACTGTGTCTCAAAAAAAAAGAATTTTCAACCCTGAATTTCATATACAGCCAAACTAAGCTTTGTAAGCAGAGGAGAAATAAAATTCTTACAGACAACCAAATGCTGAGAGATTTTGTCACCACCAGGCCTGCTTTACAAGAGCTCCCAAAGGAAGCACTAAACATGGAAAGGAACAATTGGTACCAGCCATTGAAAAAGCATACCAAATTGTAAAGAACATCAACACTATGAAGAAACCGCATCAACTAACGGGCAAAATAACCAGCTAGCATAATAATGACAGGATCAAATTAACACATAAATATATTAGCCTCAAATGTTAATGGGCTAAATGGCCCAGTTAAAAGACACAGACTGGCAAATTGGACAAAGAGTCAAGACTCATCAGTCTGTTGTATTCAGGAAATCCATCTCACATGCAAAGACACACATAAGCTTAAAATTAAGGGATGGAGGAATATTTACCAAGGAAATGGAAAGCAAAAAAAAAAAAAGCAGGAGTTGCAATCTTAATCTCTTATAAAACAGACTTTAGGCCGGACGCTATGGCTCACGCCTGTTATCCTAGCACATTGGGAGGCCGAGGCAGGCGGATCGCGAGGTCAGGAGTTTGAGACCAGCATGGCCAATATGGTGAAACCCTGTCTCTACTAAAAACATGAAAATTAGCCGGGCATGGTGGCGGGCACCTGTAATCCCAGCTACTGGGGAGGATGAGGCAGGAGAATCTCTTGAAACCAGACGGCTGAGGCTGCAGTGAGCCGAGATTGCACTGCACTAAAAATTAAAAAAAAAAAAAAAAAAAAAAAAGACTTTAAACCAACAAAGGTCAAAAGAGACAAAGAAGGGCATTACATAATGGTAAAGGGATCAATGCAGCAAGAAGAGCTAACTATCTTAAATATAAATGCACCCAATACAGGAGCACCCAAATTCATAAAGCAAGTTCTCAGAGACCTACAAAGAGACTTAGACTCCCACACAATAATAGTGGGAGACCTTAACTCCCCACTGTCAATATTGGACAGATCAATGAACAGAAAATTAACAAGGATATTCAGGACTTGAACTCAGCTCTGCACCAAGAGGATCTAATAAACATCTACAGAACTCTCCACCCCTAAATCAACAGAATATACATTTTTCAGAGCACCTCATCACAATTATTCTAAAATTGACCACATAATTGGAAGTAAAACACTCCTCAGTAAATGCAAAAGAATGGAAATCATAACAGTCTCTCAGACCACAGCACAATCAAATTAGAACTCAGGATTAAGAAACTCACTCAAAACCGCACAACTACACGGAAACTGAACAACTTGCTCCTGGAATGACTACTGGGTAAATAACAAAATGAAGGCAGAAATAAAGATGTTCTTTGAAACCAATGAGAACGAAGACACAATGTCCCAGAATCACTGGAACACATTTAAAGCAGTGTGTAGAGGGAAATTCATGGCACTAAATGCCCAGAAAAGAAAGCAGGAAAGATCTAAAATTGACACCCGATTATCAAAATTAAAAGAACTAGGGAAGCAACAGCAAACAAATTCGAAAGCTAGCAGAAGACAAGAAATAACTAAGATCAAAGCAGAACTGAAGGAGATAGAGACACAAAAAACCCTTCAAAAAAATCAATGAAGCTAGGAGCTGGTTTTTTGAAAAGATCAACAAAACAGACCACTAGCCAGACTACTAAAGAAGAAAGGATAAAAGAGTCAAATGGGTGAAAAAAAAAAAATGATAAAGGGAATATCACCACTAATACCACAGAAATACCAACTACCATCAGTGAATACTATAAACACCGCTACACAAACTAGAAAATCTAGAAGAAATGGATACATTCCTGGACACATCCACCCTCCCAAGTCTAAACCAGGAAGCAGTCAAATTCCTGAATAGACCAATAACAAGTTCTGAAATTGAGGCAGTTATTAACAGCCTGCCAACCAAAAAATGTCCAGGACCAGAGGGGTTCACAGCCGAATTCTACCAGAGGTACAAAAACGAGCTGGTACCAATGCTTCTGAAACTATTCCAACCAACAGAAGAAGTGGGAATCCTTCCTAACTCATTTTATGAGGCCAGCATCATCCTGATACCAAAACCTGGCAGAGAGACAACACAAAAAGAAAATTTCAGGCCAATATCCCTGACGAACATCGATGCAAAACTCCTCAATAAAATACTGGCAAACCGAATCCAGCAGCACATCAAAAAGCTTATTCACCAAGATCAAGTAGGCTTTATACCTGGAATGCAGGGCTGGTTCAACATATGCAAATCAATAAATGGAATCCATCACATAAACAGAAACAATGACAAAAACCACATGATTATCTCAGTAGATGCAAAAAAGGCCTTCGACAAAATTCAACACATCTTCATGCTAAAAACTCTCAATAAACTAGGTATCGATGGAATGTATCTCAAAATAGTAAGAGCTATGTATGACAAACCCACAGCCAGTATCATACTGAATGGGCAAAAGCTAGAAGCATTCCCTTCAAAAACCGGCACAAGACAAGGATGTCCTCTCTCACCACTCCCGTTCAACACAGTATTGGAAGTTCTGGCCAGGGCAATCAGGCAAGAGGAAGAAATAAAGGGTATTCAAATAGGAAAAGAGAAAGTCAAATTGTCCCTGTTTGCAGATGAGATGATTGTACATTGAGAAAACCCCATCGTCTCAGCCCAAAATCTCCTTAAGCTGATAAGCAACTTCAGCAAAGTCTCATGACACAGAATCAGTATGCAAAAATCATAAGCATTCCTATACACCAATAACAAACAGAGAGTCAAATCATGAATGAACTCCCATTCACAACTGCTACAAAGAGAATAAAATACCTAGGAATCCAACTTACAAGGGACGTGAAGGACCTCTTTAAGGAGAACTACAAACCACTGCTCAAAGAAATAAGAGAGGACACAAACAAATAGAAAAGCATTCCATGCTCATAGACAGGAAGAATCAATACCATGAAAATGGCCATACTGCCCAAAGTAATTTATAGATTCAATGCTATCCCCATCAAGCTACCACTGACTTTCTTCACATAATTCGAAAAAACTACTTTAAGCTTCATATGGAACCAAAGAAGAGCCGGTATAGCAAAGACCATCTTAAGCAAAAAGAACAAAGCTGGAGACATCAAACTACCTCACTTCAAACTATACTACAAGGCTACAGCAACCAAAACAGCATGGTACTGGTACCAAAACAGATATATAGACAAATGGAACAGAACAGAGGCCTCAGAAATAACACTACACATCTACAACCATCTGATCTTTGACAAACTTGACACAAACAAGCAATGGGGAAAAGACTCCCTATTTAATAAATGGTGTTGGAAAAACTAGCTAGCCATATGTGAAACTGTACCCTTTCCTTACACCTTATACAAAAATCAATTCAAGATGGATTAAAGACTTAAACTAAGGCCTAAAACCATAAAGAATCCTAGAAGAAAACCTGGGCAATACCATTCAGGACATAGGCATAAGCAAGGACTTCATGTTTAAAACACCAAAAGCAATGGCAACAAAAGCCAAGATTGACAAATGGGATCTAATTAAACTAAAGAGCTTCAGGACAGCAAAAGAAACCACCATCAGAGTGAACAGGCAACCTACAGAATAGGAGAAAACTTTTGCAATCTATCCATCTGACAAAGGGCTAATATCCAGAATCTACAAAGAACTTAAACACATTTACAAGAAAAAAACAACCCCATCAAAAAGTGGGCAAAGGATATGAACACATACTTCTCAAAAGAAGACATTTATGCAGCCAACAGACTATGAAAAAATGCTCATCATCACTGGTCATTAGAGAAATGCAAATCAAAACCACAATGAGACACCATCTCATGCCAGTTAGAATGACAATCATTAAAAAGTCAGGAAACAACAGATGCTGGAGAGGATGTGTGGAGAAATAGGAACGTTTTTACACTGTTGGTGGGAGTGTAAATTAGTTCAACCATTCTGGAAGACAGTGTAGCAACTCCTCAAGGATCTAGAACTAGAAACACCATTTGACTCAGCAATCCCATTACTGGGTATATACCCAAAGGATTATAAATCATGCTACTATAAGGGCACATGCACATGTATGTTTACTGCAGCACTATTCACAATAGCAAAGACTTGGAACCAACCCAAATGTCTATCGATGATACACTGGATAAAGAAAATGTGGCACATACACACCATGGAATACTATGCAGCCATAAAAAAGGGTAAGTTTATGTCCTTTGCAGGGGCATGGATGAAGCTGGAAACTGTCATTCTCAGCAAACTATCACAAGAACAGAAAACCAAACACCGCATATTCTCACTCATAAGTGGGAACTGAACAAGGAGAACACACGGACACAGGGAGGGGAACATCACACACTGGGACCTGTTGCGGGGTGGGGGTTTAGGGGAGGGATAGCATTAGGAGAAATACCTAATGTAGGTGACGGGCTGATGGGTGCAGTAAACCACCATGGCACGTGTATACCTATGTAACAAAACTGCACATTCTGCACATGTACCCCAGAACTTAAAGTATAATTAAATAAATAAGTAAATAAGAAACTAGCAGAGAAACTTACTGTTATAATCATTCTTCATGTAATCCCAACCAAACAGCAGCTAATTGTGAAGTCAAGTCCCATAGACTATATAGATGCTCGCTGACTTATGATGGGGTAGTGTCCTGACAAATCCGTTGTAAGGTAAAAATACCATTAGTGGAAAATAATTTAATACACTTCACCTACCCAAGATCATAGCTTAGCCTATGCTACCTTAAACATACTCAGAACACTCACATTAGCCTACAGACAGGCAAAATAACGCTGGCAACACAGTATACTGTGTTGTAGAGTACTGTGTGGTACAGTAGAGTACTGTGACTGAGTGGCTGAGTGGGACCCAGCCACTGCCCAGCATCACAAGAGGCTATCGCACTGTGTATCACTAGCCTAGGAAAACATCACAATGCAAAGCACAGTTTCTACTAAATGTGTTTCACTTTTGCACCCCTGTAAAAGTAAAAATATCTTAAGTCCAACCATCGTTAAGTGGGGGACCATCTGTCCTTTTTTTTAAAAGAGATGACAAAGAAACTGAAACAAGCAGAAATTAATGTTTGTTTATACTAATTTCCAAAAATAATTTTCCTACTTAAAAAAGAAAGAAAAAGAGAAGTCTTATTGCACCTACACTGACTGTTCTCCAAAGCTCAGACTTCAGCAGCCATTTGTTATTCCTTCCACAAATACTCTATGTTCCAGAGCTTCAGCATTGCCAAATTCAAAACCTAATCTCAAGTCTGACCACCTCTGCCTTTCACCACAGTCACATATTTACAACTGCCTACAGCGCATCTCCATTTGGACACTTTTCCATTGGTCTATTCTTAACAAATCCTTGTCATTATCTTTCCTTTCCTAATGTCATCGGGATACTACCATCCTCAGACAAAAATCATAGAAATCAGATGGCAGCAAATATGACAGAGTAGAGAACGCCAATGGTCTAACCTTCCAAAAAGCAACAAATAAACTGGCAAAAATTGTCAGATTCAACTTTCTCAAAACTCCAGAAACTAATGGAAAGCTTACAGCAACCAGGTAAATGTTTAGCCAAGAAAAGAACTAAATCTCAGTAGGATAGTTTTGTGGCTTTTTAACTCACTCTTATCTACTTCCATGTTCCCCAGATGAGCAGTGCCATTGAAGACATCAGCCCATACTCCTGGTAGACATACTCAGTACCAGAGGGAACTGAATAGGCCTTATTCCTTAATAAAAATTTTAAAAAATGGGGTTGTTATGACTTATTTGATGATTTCCTGGAGGAACAGCTCAAAGGGCCTGGCAGTGGCCTTGAAGACATCAGCCCATACTCCTGGTAGACATACTCAGTACCAGAGGGAACTGAATAGGCCTTATTCTTTAATAAAAAGAAAAAAAAAAATTGGGGTTGTTTGTTATGACTTATTTGGTGATTTCCTGGAGGAACAGCTCAAAGGGACTGCCTTTCTCCTGCTTGACTCAGAACTCTCCCAGGGCTGAGGGGGCTATTTGGGAAACTTCAACAAAAATATGTAAGGCAAATACATTAGTCAGTGCTGCCTGGGGCAAGGGTTATTGGGGGAAAACAACAGACTAACCAAAAGATCTGGGAGGAAAGCTGGTGAATAAGATGCTCTGGCAAATAAGGGCTTTGAAAACCACCCACATATTTCTGGAAATCTAAAAAGTCATACACACGGCTACATGACTAAAATGTTAAGGAAGTTTGGATTCTAGCATCACTGCTTAGAGGAGATTCCCCCCAGGAGAGCTGCCTCAACAGGAACATCTACAAACTATGTTTTAAGAACAAGACATACATTTTTATCATATTAAGCCACTAAGACTTTGGAATTATTTGTTATAGAAGCTGCCACTAATTACTTGAATAATACAGACTTGAAGCAATCTAAAAGACGTGTATGCCATTTTGCTGGAAAATAACAGAGAACTTATTTAAAGAAAAATGCGTAACTTTATACTATGTTCTGTTCAATTAGGATCTCAGCAAGTATACTTTCCTTATATCATTGAATTGCTAACAACAGTAAACAGAAAAAAGAAAAAAAGCACGTTGTTTACATATGTGTATATATTTTTCAATAATTTACTTTGAGCCTTACACTGTAACAATTTTAAAGCTGCACGAATCAAATTTTTATAAGTTGACGTATTTTAAATTAATTACAGAATGAAATAGTTTATTCCTAAGAAGTCTGCTAAAGTTAAAAATCTCCTATTAGTCCTATTTTATCACAGTTTAAGGTCATATTCTATACACTGGGTTTCTTATAGTGATCATGGTCTATATTATTTTTTAATCATTTTTTTCCAATGACATTGGTCATGCGTATTTCCATTTCAAAGAATTACTCAAAAACATGGGGAAACTCGCTGGGTGCAGTGGCTCACATCTGTAATCCCAGCACTTTGAGAGGCTGAGGCGGGTAGATCACCTGAGGTCAGTCTGAGACTAGCGTGGCCAACATGGTGAAACCCCATCTCTATTAAAAATACAAAAATTAGCCAGGCGTGGTGGCAGGTGCCTGTAATCCTAGCTACTCAGGAGGCTGGGGCACAAGAATCGCTTGAACCCGGGAGACAGAGATTGCAGTGAGCCAAGATTGCGCCACTGCACTCCAGCCTGGGCAACAGAGTGAGACTTTGTCTCAAACAAACAAACAAACAAACAAAAAACATGGGGAAACTAAGATGTTTATAGGATCAGAAGAAATGGAAACATTAAACAACAACAAAAAAGGTTCATGGGTAAAAGCTTTTATATTCTATATTCGTGGAAATAAAACTGTTAGCCTGCTAAAAGTGCTCTCTCAATTAACCTAGCCCCCAAAAGAAAATTTTAAGACAAGTAACCTAGCAATGATTGTATTTCTATAAGGATTCCCAGGGTTCTGACTAACTACAAGGTCAGAACCCCAATATACAACCCATCTTTTTTGTCAGGAAATAGAAGGGAACTGTCATAGCAAGGATACCACATACAGAAGTCTAACTTGAAAAAGTCTAGAGAATGTAAAAACAATCAACTTAGGAAGCTAGTAAAATGATGACTTTTGAAATTCTTTTAGTTCTCTACTAGACAATTAGTGTCCAGAGTCAATTGTCATATCCCAGGGATAGCGATTACACACAGCAAGGCAATCCACTAGGGTAAGGGGAAAAATAATAGAATTCCTATTTAAAATTTCTGGTTAGAAAACCAAACACTGAATGTTCTCACTTAAAAGTGGGAGGTGAATAATGAGAACACATGGACACAGGGAGGGGCCTGTCAGGGGGTGGGGGGCTGGGGGAGGGATGGCATTAAGAGAAATACGTAATGTAAATGATGAGTTGATGGGTGCAACAAATCAACATGGCACATGTATACCTATGTAACAAACCTGCATGTTGTGCGCACGTACTCCAGAACTTAAAGTATAATTTAAAAAAAAATTCACTCCAAAATATATATATATATATAAAAAAAATTTAAAAAGAGGAATTTTTTTATTAATATTTATAGATTATCTTTAACATCCTTATGACTGTGTAACATACCGTCTAGGTCATGTAGAATACATGCAATAAATAATATGAGGGAAGAACAGAAGTTCTCCTACTCCCCTGCACTGAAGAAAACTCCACCTATACCCCTGTATTTGCTTTTGATGTATGGTATTTATATGTGCTACAGTTTGATATGTCAGTTAAATGGATTTAAATTTATGTTATCTAGTTTAATTAAACTGACCCCTAAAATGCACAGATAACTTCAAAAGATGCCCATAAGAAATGTTCTAAGACAATATTAATAATGCAAGCACAAGCAAAAGAAGAAAACAGTGGAGAATACTTTTCCAACTATTAGTGCAAGCTCATCAGCCACATTAATGAGGTAAAAACAATGGCAATAATGTACACCTGATATGGTGGGAATGGCACTTTACCTCTATGGTTTTCCTCCCAACAACTCATAACCCCAATTTTTTCATGAGAAAGACATTAGGCTGGGCGCGGTGGCTCAAGCCTGTAATCCCAGCACTTTGGGAGGCTGAGGCGGGCAGATCACATGGTCAGGAGATCGAGATCATCCTGGCTGACACAGTGAAACCCCGTCTCTACTAAAAATAAAAAAAAAAATTAGCCGGGCGTGGTGGCGGGTGCCTCTAGTCCCAGCTACTCAGGAGACTGAGGCAGGAGAATGGCGTGAAACCAGGAGGCAGAGCTTGCAGTGAGCCGAGATTGTGCCACTGCACTCCAGGCTGGGCGACAGAGCGAGACTCCATCTCAAAAAAAAAAAAAAAAAGAATCTGACCCCTTAAACTCTACAACCTAGATGGAATGGACCCTACCTAATCATCTATAGTACCCCAACCGCCATCTGCCTGCAAGACCCTCCCCACTGACTTCGCTGTTCCAGAAAAAAGCTGTGTCCATCAAACAGCCAGCCTGATATTTCCTCTTCCTCCTGGAAGTCTCAAGTACTCTCCCCTACTTCCCTTAAACTCACTCGCATTTCTGAAGAACAATAATAACCCTTACGAGCCTAATATATCTTTTCATTCTATTAGGTCTATCCATCCTTGCCCTACTCGTTGCAACAGGGCTTTATGCAGTCACCCCCACTACTTGGACTGCGCCCCAAAAACTTGTCATCTCTACCATATTCTGTCTAGTCATACTCCTATTCACCATTCTCAACTACTCATAAATGACCTGCTCTTGTTTACACTGCCGGTTTACATTGTTTCTCCAAGTCATCACAGCTGATGTCTCCTGGCTATCCCCTAACTGCCACTCTTGACTCCCTCTTGGAGTGGACAGATGATCTTTGCTGACAGGGCACCCTCCAATACTTCCACCCTGATGAAGTTCTATTGTTTACTTTTATACTCACTCTTAATCTCATTCCCATTCTTATGCCACTCTCTACTGCTCCCTAGTTACCTCCAGCATACTGTCAATCTCACCCACTCTCTCCTCACTGCCTCCAATCCTTCTCTAGCAAAGAACTGTTGGCTATGCGTTTCCCTTTCTTCCTGCTCGTACACAGCTATCCCCACTCTACAGGCCAACTGGGCTACCTCTCCCATCTCCCTGCACCTCAGAACCTCCTTTAATAGCCCTCATCTTTACCCACCTGAGGAACCTCTGTTACCCTCTAGACAAATTTGGTGAGAACTCCCCAGACATTTCACACCAACAAGCTGCCACACTTCTCCGCATCTATTTATGGCACCTTTCTCCTTATGTCAATTCCACCCCACCCCCCATATTTGGACCCCTAACCACACAAACAGCTATCCCTGTTGCTGCTCCTTTATGCATCCCCCGACAACAGCCTACTGGAATCTCACACAAGGTAAACCTTTAGGCAACCTTCCACTGTCCAAATGTTCCTTTACTCTTTATCTCCAGAACCCAGCCACACACATGTCCAAACGGATGAGAACATTCCAACTTCGCGTTACTGATAAGCCCTCTATCATTACTGACAAACTAAAAAACACTGGCAGTCACTATTGTTTAGGAAGATACCTACCCTGCATCTCACTCCATCCTTGGCTACCCTCCTCCTGCTCATCTGAATCTCCTCCTAGCCCCTCCTCTTGCTTGCTTATACCCAGCCCCATGAATAGCAGTGCAAGGTTACTTGTAGACACTACGCGCTTTCTCATACACCATGAAAGACGAATCCCTCTCACTATGCACTTGCACCATCAATCCCCATCACAACCTCTAATGGCTGCTGCCCTTGCTGGATCTCTAGGATTTTGGGTGTAGGATTCCTCTTTCAGTACACCCTCTCACCTTTTCACTTTACATTTCCAGTTCTGCCTGATACAAGGTCTCTTCTTTTTACGTGTCTCTTCCACCTACATGTGCCTACCTGCCAACTGGATGGGCACATGTACTCTAGTCTTCCTTACCCCCCAAATCCAGTTTGCAGATGGGAATGAACTGCCTGTCCCCCTCATGACACCAACATGACAAAAAAAAGAGTCATCCCACCAATCCCTTTACTTGTGGGTCTAGGACTTTCTGCCTCCACTATTGCACTTGGAACTGGAATAGCAGGCATCTCAACCTCTGTCACAACATTCCGCAGCCTAATGACTTCTCTGCTAGCATTACAGACATATCACAAACTTTATCTGTTCTCCAAGTCCAGGTTGACTCTTTAGCTGCAGTTGTCCTCCAGAACCACTGAGACCTCAATTTACTCACTGCTGAAAAAGGAGGACTCTGTATATTTTTAAATGAAGAGTGTTGTTTTTACCTAAATTAATCTGGCCTGGTATATGACAACATAAAAAAACTCAAGGATAGAACCCAAAAACTCGCCATCCAAGCAAAAAATAACGTTGAACACCCTTCGACACTCTCTAATTGGATGTCCTGGGTACTCCTAATTCTTAGTCCTTTAATCCCTATTTTTCTCCCTCTTTTATTCAGACCTTGTGTCTTTCACTTAGTTTCTCAATTCATATAAAACCATATCCAGGCCATCACCAATAATTCTATATGACAAATGCTCCTTCTAACAACCCCACAATATCACCCGTTACCCCGAAATCTTTCTTCAGTTGAATCTCTCCCATTGTAGGTTACCACATTGCCCCTAATCCCACTCGAAGCAGCCCTGAGAAACACTGCCCATTATCTCTCCATATCACCCCCAAAATTTTTTGCTGCTCTAACACTTCACCACTATTTTGTTTTGCCTTTCTTTTTCGTGTTTTTTTTTTTTTTTAACAAGAGTCTCGCTGTGTCACCCGGGCTGGAGTGCAGTGGCGCGATTTCAGCTCACTGCAAGCTCCGCCTCCCAGGTTCACGCCATTCTCCTGCCTCAGCCTCCCGAATAGCTGGGACTACAGGCACCCGCCACCACGCCTGGCTAATTTTTTTGTATTTTTAGTAGAGATGGGGGTTTCATCGTGTTAGCCAGGATGGTCTTGATCTCCTGACCTTGTGATCTGCCTGCCTCAGCCTCCCAAAGTGCTGGGATTACAGGCGTGAGACACCGCGCCCAACTTGCTTTTCTTATTACGAAGACAGGAATGTCAGGCCTCTGAGCCCAAGCTAAACCATCATATCCCCTGTGACCTGCAATATCCAGATGGCCTGAAGCAACTGAAGATTCACAAAAGAAGTGAAAATAGACTTAATTGATGACAATCCACCATTGTGATTTGTTTCTGCCCCACCATAACTGATCAATGTACTTTGTAATCTCCCCCACTCTTAAGAAGGTTCTTTGTAATTCTCCCCACCCTTGAGAATGTACTTTGTGAGATCCACCCTCTGCCCACAAAACATTGCTCCTAACTCCACCGCCTATCCCAAAACCTGTAAGAACTAATGATAATCCCACTACCCTTTGCTGACTCTCTTTTCAGACTCAGCCTGCCTGCACCCAGGTGAAATAAACAGCCATGTTGCTCACACAAAGCCTTTTTGGTGGTCTCTTCACACAGACACACGTGACAATTAGGAAAATGAGAATTAAAACACAATGAGATATCCCTATATACCTTAACTAAAACAGCCAACATCCAAAACACTGAAACCACCAAAACGCTGGCAAGGATATGCTATAGAAACTCTCATTCACTGCTGGTGGAAATGTAAAATGGTACAGCCACTTTGGAAGACACTTTACAATTTCTTACAAAACTAAACATACTCTTACCATATGATCCAGCAATTGCATTCCTTGGCATTTATCCAAAGAAGTTGAAAAATTATGTATACTCAAAAACCTGCAAACAGATGTTTACTGAAGCTTCATTCATAATTGACAAAACTTGGAAGCAACCAGGATATCCTCCAGTAGGTAGATGGACAAACTGTAGTACATCCAGACAATGAAATATTAATCAGAGCTAAAAAGAAATGATCAAGCCATGAAAAGACTTGTAGGAAACTTAAATGCATATTACCAAATAAAAGCAGCCAAGAAGCCAATTTGAAAAGGCTACATTCTGTATGATTCCAACATGTAACATGCCAGAAAAGGCAAAACTAGGGCAAGAGTACACAGATCAGTGGAGAAACCACTTTTGCAAAAATTATAAGAAAGAAAATTATGACAGTGAAAGAGACATGACCTAACCAACTCCATCTTGCCTTTAACCCCCAAACTGCCCTTGTTCGTTCCTGGGTGTAGTAGGTCTAGCTAACTTTGGGAGGAATTTACACTTTAACTTTGAAACAAAGACAGTAACAGTCCCTCCCCAAAACAAACATCCTCCTTGCTTGGAAACTAGACCACCTTTGTAAAAGTAACAAATTTGCCACAAAATTAGCAATAATGGCTCAGGGCCAGAAGCAGTGGTTCATGCCTGTAATCCCAGCACTTTGGGAGGCCATTGTGGGCAGATCGCTTGAGGTCAGGAGTTCAAGACTGCCCAACATGGCAAAACCCTGTCTCTACTAAACCAAAATGCCTACAAAAATTTGCTGGGCATTGTGGCACACATCTGTAGTCCCAGCTACTCAGGAGGCTGAGGCACGAGGATTGCTTGAACCTAGGAGACAGGGGTTGCAGTGACCTGATACTGTGCCATTGCATCGCAGCCTGGGTGACAGAGCAAGACTTCATCTCAAAATAAATAAATAAATAAATAAACAAACAAACAAATAAAATAATGGCTCAGAGGTCACGCAGAGGCCATAAACTTCCTAACCTCCTCAATTGCTCCAATGGATAATATTACTACTGTAAAATGTAAGACTGATGTTTGACATATTTTTCAGACCCTGCATTCTAACAGATCCACTGGCCAGACCCATAAACTAGGACATCTGGTCTTGTGACCTCCCACCCAGGAACTGACTCCATGCAAGAGGACAGATTCAACTCCCTATGATTTCATCCCTAACTTAACCAATCAGCATTCCCCATTCCCTAGTCCATGCCTGAAAACTATCTTTTAAAACTCCTAGCTTCCAAATTTTCAGTGAGGCTGATATAATAGTAAAACTCCAGTCTCCCATTTAATTGGCTCTATGTGTATTAAACAGTTTCTCCATAAAAAATTCCCCTGTCTTGATAAATTGGCTTCCTCTGGCAGAAGGCAAGTAGAACCCATTGGGGGTTACAGTTGTGGGTTATCAGAGATTGGTGAGGGGGATGAACCAGCAGGGCAGAGAGAATTTTTAGGGCAGTGAAAATATACTGTATACTACCATAAAGATGGATACATGTCATTACACATTTGTCTAAACTCATAGAAAGTAAGAAAACAAGAGTAAACCCTACATGTAAACGATGAACTCTGGGTGATCTTAATGTGTCAATGTAGTGTGAGGGCTCAGAAAATGATACCCCAAAGTAAGGCTCTTTGGTATCCTGACTGGGGAACAGCAGGGAACCAGCGGATGCAAGCTGGTTTTCTCTGAGGACCCCTAATCTGCTTAAAGATGGATGTGGAAAGACCGTACCACAGGAAAAAGAGACTAAAGGTTAACAACCTCACCCAGAGAAGCTTTACCCATTCTTTGGAGGGCTGCTCCCCAAGATATTTTAATCTACAAAACAAGACAACCTTTGTTCACTAGATTTCTTCCTCTCATCCTTCCAAAGCTGTCTGTCCTCACCTCCACTCCCTAGAAGTCCCAAGCCCCTCTTTCTTTCTGCAGCTACAGATACTATAAAAATTCCAATCATCTGGCCTGAGTCTTTTATTTTATGAGACTCTTGTGTATATGCACATAATAAATCTGTATGCCTTTCTCCTATTAATCTGTCTGCTTTCAGTTTATCACAGATTCAACTACAGAAACTTCAGAGGGTGCAGTAAAAGTTTCCGTCACCCCTACAGTTTGTTCATCTATTGTAACAAATGTACTACTCCAGTGGGGGATGCTAATAATGGGAGAGGCTATGCATATGTTGGGGCAGAAGGTGTATGGAAAATCTCTGTGCTTTCCTCTTAATTTTGCCATGAACTAATCTTAAAATATTCAGTCTTAAACAAACAACAGACAGCCAGGCTCGGTGGTGCATGCCTGTAGTTCCAGCTACTGAATATTGTAACCCCACTATTCAGACTACTGCTCAGAAAAAAAGATTCCTAGGCTGGGTGTGGTGGCTCATGCCTGTAATCCCACCACTTTGGGAGGCCACAGTGGGCAGATCACGAGATCAGGATATCGAGACCATCCTGGCTAACACGGTGAAATCCCGTCTCTACTAAAAATACAAAAAATTAGCCAGGTGTGGTGGCAGGCGCCTGTAGTCCCAGTTACTCGGGAGGCTGAGGCAGGAGAATGGTGTGAACCCAGGAGGCAGAGCTTACAGTGAGCTGAGATCGCACCATTGCACTCCAGCCTAGGGGACAGAGCGAGACTCCTTCTCGGAAAAAAAAAAGAAAAAAGGATTCCTTTCAAAATATTACTGCTCACTGAAAATGCACCTGGTCACCCAAGAGCTCTGATGGAGCTATACAAGGAGATTAATAATGTTTTCATGCCTACTAACACAACATCCGTTATGTAGCCCCATGGATCAAGAAGTAATTTTGACTTTCAAGTCTCATTTTAAAAATACATTTTGGCTTTCCTTTCGGCAGAGCGCGGCGGCAAGATGGCTGTGCAAATTTCCAAGAAGAGGAAGTTTGTCACTGATGGCATGTTCAAAGCTGAACTGAATGAGTTTCTTACTTGGGAGCTGGCTGAAGAATGCTACTCTGGAGTTGAGGTGTGAGTTACACCAACCAGGACAGAAATCATTATCTTAGCCACCAGAACACAGAATGTTCTTGGAGAGAAGGGTCCACGGATTCCGGAACTGACTGCTGTAGTTCAGAAAAGGTTTGGCTTTCCAGAGGGCAGTGTAGAGCTTTATGCTGAAAAGGTGGCCACTAGAGGTCTGTGTGCCATTGCCCAGGCAGAGTCTCTGCGTTACAAACTCCTAGGAGGGCTTGCTGTGCGGAGGGCGTGCTATGGTGTGCTGCAGTTCATCATGGAGAGCGGGGCCAAAGGCTGCGAGGTCGTGGTGTCTGGGAAACTCCGAGGACAGAGGGCTAAATCCATGAAGTTTGTGCATGGCCTGATGATCCACAGGGGAGACCCTGTTAACTACTACATTGATGCTGCTGTGCGCCATGTGTTGCTCAGACAGGGTGTGCTGGGCATCAAGGTGAAGATCATGCTGCCCTAGGACCCAACTGGTAAGACTGGCCCTAAGAAGCCCCTGCCTGACCAAGGGAGCATCCTGGAACCCAAAGATGAGATACTGCCCACCACTCCCATCTCAGAATAGAAGGGTGGGAAGCCAGAGCCACCTGCCGTGCCCCAGTCAGTCTCCACAGCATAACAGGGTCTCCTTGGCAGCTGTATTCTGGAATCTGGATGTTGCTCTGTAAAGACCTTTAATAAAATCTTGTACAAAAACAAAAAATAAAAAAATAAAATAAAATAAAAATACAATTTGAGGCCGGGGACGGTGGCTCACGCCTGTAATCCCAGCACTTTGGGAGGCCGAGATGGGTGGATCACGAGGTCAGGAGACCATGGAGATCATGGCTAACACAGTGAAACCCCATCTCCACTAAAAATACAAAAAAAAAAAAAATAGCCGGGCATGGTGGTGGCCTCCTGTAGTTCCAGCTACTCAGAGGCTGAGGCAGGAGAATGGCCTGAACCTGGGAGGTGGAGCTTGCAGTGAGCCGAGATCCCGCCACTGCACTCCAGCCTGGGTGTCAGAGCGAGACTCCGTCTCAGAAAAAAAAAAAAAAAAAATTTGGAAAGACTATAGCTGCCATAGACAGTGATTCCTCTGATGGATCTGGACAAAGTAAATTGAATAACTCCTGGAAAGGATTCACCATTCTAGATGCGATTAACAGCTTTTGTGATTCACGGGAGCAAGTCAAAATATTAACATTAACAGGAGTTTGGAAGAAGTTGATTCTAACCCTCATGGATGACTGAAAAGCTTGAGAATTCAGTGGAGTAAGTAACTGCAGATGTGGTGGAAACAGTAAGAGAACTCTAGTTCAGAAATGAAACCTGAAGATGTGACTGACTTGCTGTAATCTCATTATAAAAGCTGGATGGATGAGTTCTCTCTTATGGATGAGCAAAGAAAGTGATTTCTTGAAATGGAATTTACTCCTGGCAAGGATGCCATGAACAGTGTTGAAATGACAACAGAGGATTTAGAGTATTACATAAACTTAATTGATAAAGCAGCAACAGGACTTGAGGGGACAGACTTCAATTTTGAAAAAAATGACTACTGTGCATAAAAAGGCATCAAACAGCAATGCATACTACAGATAAATCTTTCCTGAGAGTGTCGATTAATGCAGCACACTTTATTGTGCTCTTATTTTAACAAATTGCCACAGCTACCCCTAAACTTCAGCAACCAACCCCCTCATCATTCAGCAGCCATCAACACTGAGGCAAGATTCTTGATCAGTAAAAATATTATGACTTGCTGACAATCATTAGCATTTTGAGCAATATTTTTAAATTAAGGCATGTATATTGTATTTTAAGACATAATGCTATGATACACTTAGAAGATAATAGTGTAAACATAACTTTTATATGCACTGGGAAACCAAAAAATCCACACGACTCATTTTATTGCAATATTCGCTTTTTACCACAATATCTCCAAGGTATACACGTGCAGTTTGCTTCTACTACAGTGGTTTTGCCATTTAGTATACAGTACAAATCTGCAACTATTTATTGTTTGGCAATGCTTTTTATTTTGCAATGAACCCTTCTGGCACCAGTAAGCTTTTAAAAAAAAGTGTTATCTTGAGTGAAAAACTGAAATTTTTTCATTTCTCAAAACCAGTTGATAATAAACATGTAACATGGAGACTACTGCAATCTCACTGACTAAATGTAAATCAAAAGACACCAATCAGCCAGGCACGGTGGCTCACAGCTGTAATCCCAGCACTTTGGGTAGACAAAGTGGAAGAATCGCTTGAGCCCAGGAGTTCGAGACCAAAGCCTGGGTAACATACTGAGACCCCTGTCTCTACAAAAAAAATAGAAAAAAAATAGCCAGGTGTGATGGCACACGCCTGTAGTCCCAGCTACTCAGGAGGCGCAGGTGGGAGGATTAGTTCGGCCTGGGAAGTCAAGGCTGCAGTGAGCCAAAATCATGCTACTGCACTGTAGCCTGGGAGACAGAGTGAGACCCTGTTTCAGGAAAAAAAAAAAACAAAAACACAAATCTACTGATTGTGCATCAGAATCTACTTTTTAAATTACTGTACATGGAGACAACAGGTATAGCTACAGATAACATGTATTTACATATTACACTGAGAAGCACAATTTTTTCATTTAGATCAAATCACTAATCATCTAACTTAATTTCACTCATTTTCATTCTAGGTTATCTTATGCACATATAAAAAGTAAAGCAATAGTTGTTAGACTGTTAACAAAAGAACTACTTTGCAAAACGTTGAATGCTGTTAGCTTTGTATCAGTGATACTAGATGCTTCAAATGGAAAAACCAGTTAAATTAAATCTAGGAACAGGCTGAATTCTTTATCAAATTCATGGAGTCAAAGTAAAACTATTGGTGACTATTTGTTTATTTTTATTTTTTTTAAGAGTCAGGGTCATGCTCTTTCACCCAGGCTAGAGTACAGTAGGGCAATCATAGCTGGCTGCAGCCTCAAACTCCTGGGCTCAAGCAATCCTCCAGCCTCGGCATCCTGGGCAGCTGGGCCTACAGGCATGAGGTGTCATGCCTGGCTAATTTTTAAAACACTGTTGTAGAGACAAGGTCTCTCACTTTGTTGCCCAGACTGGTCTCCATCTCCTGGCTTCAAGTGGTCCTCCGGCTTCAGCCTCCCAAAGTGCTGGGATTATAGTTGCAAGCCACTGTGCCCGGCTGGAAATTCATTCTTAAAGGTGAAACATCTGATGTTATCATGAGTGTTATTGTAAATTCAGTTTTTAAAAAGTTCAGCAGTGGCTCACATCTGTAATTCCAGCACTTTGAAGAGGCTGAGGTGGGTGGATCACCCGGGGTCCAGAATTTGGGACCAGCTTGACAACATGGTTAAACCCCGTCTCTACAAAAATTATCTGGGCATGGTGGCATGCGCCTCTAATCCCAGCTACTTGGGAGGCTGAGTACGAGAATTGCTTGAACCTGGGAGTGAGAGAGGTTGCCGTGAGCCTGCACTCTAGTCTGGGAGGCACAGCAAGACTCTGTCTCAAAACACATAAAAATAGATTAAATAAATAAATAAATAAATAAATAAATAGTTCACCACTGAAGATAAGATTATTTTTTACAGTGATAACACATTTTGGTGGAGCAGAGTGCTAAGGTAAGAAACAATGTTCTTATTAGAGTCTTTGAGAGGAATGTACACGCAATTAGTGGTGCGTACACAATTTATAACCATGCCCAAACCGTGACATTCTAATAATCAAAACAGAATCTGCTTTCAAATTGACACTTAGCTAAAAATCTGTATTTATACAGTAAGAGTAATATATAAAATTTTTGTAACAAGATTGCTATTGAGCACAAGCACTTCCCCATGGCAGCATAAGCTTTCCTTTTGGGCTGCCTATCACATAGATTTTAGAAATGCTAGAGCCTTTTCAGAACTAACTTGTAAATCAACCTAAGTATCCTACAATGATGCTGAAATTTCTTACAAACTAGTTACCTAGATTTGGTTGCATTTTGTTCAAATCAGTAGGAATTATTTAATCAAAGTACTGGACAAATAAAGAAACAAAAAGCTTAAGCTTTTAACAAAGTATTTTTGAAAATAAAGTTTAGGCCGGGCGTGCTGGCTCACGCCTGTAATCTCAGGACTTTGAGAGGCCGAGCTGGATGGATCACGAGGGTCAGGAGTTTGAGACCACCCTGGCTAACACGGTGAAACCCGGTCTCTACTAAAAATACAAGAAATTAGCAGGGCGCAGTGGCAGGCACCTGTAGTCCCAGCTACTCGGGAGGCTGAGGCAGGAGAATGGTGTGAACCTGGGAGGCGGAGCTTGCAGTGAGCCAAGATCACACTACTGCACTCCAGCCTGGGTGACAGAGCAAGACTCCGTCTCAAAAAAAAAAAAAAACAAAGCTTATAACTAGAAGATAATTTACTAAAAGAAGAAACAATGAATTATGAGAGCACAAATAATGTACAAGATCTAATTTTGAAATTCTATAACTGCGTCTCTATCTCAACTTCAGAAAACAATCTTTGGAAGGAACTCCTAGTTATAACTGCATATACTTATATTCATACCCAAATAGAAGAAAATTAAAAGGCCTATGATTTTGAAGCATGTGAATTTGGCAAAACGTTTACAATAATCCTAAATACAGATAATTTATCTGACAAGTTTTATCTTACAGAAATATCTGTCAAAGAAAACTAATCTAAATGGACACAAAAAGAGTACCTATTGGCTGGGCATGGTGGCTCATGCCTGTAATCCGAGCACTTTGGGAGGCCGAGGTGGGCAGATCACGAGGTCAAGAGATCAAGACCATCCTGGCTAACACGGTGAAACCCCGTTTCTGCTAAAAATATAAAACATTAGCCAGGTGTGAGAATGGCGTGAACCCGGGAGGTGGAGTTTGCAGTGAGCCCAGATCACGCCTCTGTACTTTGGCCTGGGCGACAGAGTGAGACTCCGTCTCAAAAAAACAAAAAGGTACCTATTAAAATCTTTGGGTTTAAATATTTATAATTTAAACGCAAAAAAAATATTGTTTTGAGAATATCCTCCATTGGGCAACATTTGCCCTGAGTTTCTTTGGTATCCCAGTATCTATAGCAGAATAGTTTTCTCTATTAATCATAAAATGTAACTTCAAAAAAGATATCAGGCAATTAAAAACAATTAGCTAAAACCAAATTGCAAAATCTATATTCTTCAAAGAAAAAAAGTGACACTGTATTATAGACAGGAACAGATAGAAAGTACATAAATATGTCTCAAGAACAATTATTTTCTTTATGTTCTTTTTGTAACATTCATACAATCACAATAAAAAGTGTTTTGCCTTGAAGTATACAAATGTTTTATATTTTGAAAAATTGAGAAGTTATAAAGAACTTTTCATATTTCTAACAACATAATATAATTTATATGTCAATAAATACACATTTCAAAAATGTATGTTTATGATTTCAGTGCTTCTTTTACTCTCAGAAGTGTCCCAGTTTTGACAACAAATTATACAACCAAACTAATAATAGACAGGACAAAACATCAGCACATTTAAAAAGGCCAGACTATTACTGGCCAAAAATAAAAAATGTCATGTTATCTCTTTGCTTTTTAAACTAAATTATTTGGCATCTAGTGTTCGAAAGTAGGGGAAAAAAATAAATTAAAAAAAAAAAGGCCTACTTAAGTTTTCACAAAATTTCTAAATCTCTACTTTTATCTTTTCCAGGTCATCAATGATATAATTCATAATTTCACAATCTGAAAACTATAAAGCTGCATTTTCCTTAAAATTTTTATTATAAATATATTTTGCTGTAGTAAGAACCACAAAAATTTACTTAAAAACAGTCATGTGTTTGATGGCTATCTGCCTTCCAAGATTGGGAAATCCCGAAACAAAGAATCTCTCTTTGTTGGGGTTTTGAACTACTACGAATCATCAGGCTACAGAGCAGGATCTGAAACATGGAAGGCATTTAATAAACATTTATTGAATGAAATAATTTCTTCAATTAAGACAAAGAAAATTTAAGAGAACACTTGACAGCGACAGGGAAAGGAAGCAAGATTCAAAATGGTAATGAGACCATTTTGTGGTCATTCAAAATTCTAGGTAAGTTAACACAAGAGAACGTATGTTGAACCAATTCCTTAATTTCTAAAATAAAGTCAAATAAAATTTCACACGTTGGGTTTCATATATTCATCTATAACTGGTAAATAAATGCCTTCAATATCCCCTAAACTTACTAAGAAAAATGACTTTTACCAAACCAATTATTTAAACACTATTCAGTGATTATCCATGAAGCTTTCAAAAATGGATTAACATTGTATATAGTAGAAAAAATATTTACTCCCTTTTAAAATTAGTTAAAACATATATAAAATATTTAAAGTGGCAACAAATCTATATCAGACAATTCAAATATGAAATGCACTAGTTAGAATGTAAAAAGACAAATACTACTTCAGATAAAATTTAAATGTAAAGTTTTCATTTGGTTACGCCTTCTCAGACGTAAGTATCTTCTGCCATCATGTGGAAATTTCTGAAATTACATGTATATACACACAAAATTAATTTTATCAAGCTCCTAGAACTGACAAAGGAATTCAGCCAAGTTTCCAGATACTAGATTAATGTACACAAATCAGTAGCTCTTCAATACACCAATAGCAACCAAGCAGAGAATCAAATCAAGAACTCAACTCCTTTTACAACAGTTGCAAAAAAAAATAAAATACTTAGCAATATACCTAACCAAGGAGTTGAAAGACCTCTACAAGGAAAACTACAAAACACTGCTGAAAGAAATCACAGATCACACAAACAAATGGAAACACATTCCATGCACATGGATGGGTAACATCAATATTTTGAAAAAGACCATACTGCCAAAAGCAATCTACAAATTCAATGCAATCCCCATCAAAACATCAGCACCATTCTTCACAGAATTACAAAAAACAATTCTAAAATCCACATGAAACCAAAGAAGAGCCCACAAAGCCAAAGTAAACTAAGCAAAAAGAACAAATCTGGAGACATCACGCTACCTGATTTCAAACTATAAGACAATAGTCACCAAAACAGCATGACACTGGTATAAAAATAGGCACACAGACCAACAGAACAGAATAGGGAACCCAGAAATAAACCTAAATACTTACAGCCAACTGATCTTTGACAAAGCAAACAAAAAAGTAAAGTGGGGAAAGGACAACCTTTTCAACAAACGGTGCTAGAATAATTGGCTAGCCACATGTAAGAGAATGAAACTGGATCCTCATCTCTCGCATAATATAAAAATCAACTCAAGATGGATCAAGGACTTAAACCTAAGACCTGAAACTAGAAAAACTCTTGAAGATTAACACTGGAAAAACCTTTCTAGACATTGGCTTCGGCAAGGATTTCATGACCAAGAACCTAAAACCAAATGCAATAAGAACAAAGATAAATAGCTGGGACTGAATTAAACTAGAGAGAAAAGGACAGTCAGCAGAGTAAACAGACAACACACAGAGTGGGAGAAAATCTTCCCAATCTGTACATCTGGCAAAGGACTAATAATCAGAATCAACAATGAACTCAAACAAATCAGTAAGAAAAAACAAACGATCCCATCAAAAAGTGGGCAAAGAACGTAAGTAGAAAATTCTCTAAAGAAGAAATACAAAAGGCCAATGAACGTATGAAAAAACACTCAACATCACTAATGATCAAGGAAATGCAAATCAAAACTACAATGTGATACCGTCTTGCTCCTGCAGTAATGGCCATAATAAAAAATAAATAAAAAAATAATAGATGTTGGCGTGGATGTGGTGATCAGGGGACACTTCTACACTGCTAGTGGGAATGTAAACCAATACAGCCACTATGAAAAACAGTGTGGAGGTTCCTTAAAGAACTAAAAGTAGAACTACCATTTGATCCAGCAATCCCACTACTGGGTACCTACCCAGAGGAAAAGATAATCTTTTTCATTATTTGAAGAAGATACTTGCACACGCATGTTTATAGCAGCATAATTCACAATTGCAAAATCGTGGAACCAACCCAAATGCCCATCAATCAATGAGTGGATAAAGAGTGTATACACACACACACACGCACACACAGTGGAACACTTCTCAGCCCTAAAAAGGAATGAATTAACAGCATTTGCAGTGACCTGGATGAGACTGGAGACTATCATTCCAAGTGACGTAACTCACGAATGGAAAACCAAATATCGTATGTTCTCACTGATATGTGGGAGCTAAGCTGTGAGGTTGCAAAGGCATAAGAATGATACAATGGACTTTGGGGAACTTGCAGGAAAGAGTGGGAGGGGGGTGAGGGATAAAAGACTACAAATATGGTGCAGTGTATACTGCCCGGGTGATGGGTGGACCAAAATGTGACAAATCACCACTAAAGAACTTACTCATGTAATCAAATACCACCTGTATATCAATAACTTATGGAAAAAGAAAAAAAAAGTATCAGACTAGGATATTAGTTTACCCTAACAGTCTCTAATATTTGAAAAGATTAATCCAGTTTTTAAACAAAGTAAATATTCTTAGAAGAATTTAAGAAGGGGCCGGGAGCAGTGGCTGATGCCTGTAATCCCAGCACTTTGGGAGGCGGAGGTGGGTGGATCACTTGAGGTCAGGAGTTCAAGACCAGCCTGGTCAACATGGTGAAACCCCCTTTCTACTAAAAATACAAAAATTAGCCAGATGTGGTGGCGTGCGCCTGTAATCCCAGCTACTCAGGAGACTGAGGTGGGACAATCGCTTGAACCCAGGAGGGAGAGTTTGCAGCAGTGAGCCAAGATCACGCCACTGCACTCCAGCCTGGGCGACAGAGTGAGACTCTGCCAAAAAAAAAAAGAATTTAAGAAGAAAATAATCCTGAAAAGTTGTTCCTTCTTCCTGAGAGAAGATAGTGGTGTTCATTTATACCTTAAGGAAATTGCATGCAGAGACTCCATTTCATTTTCTTTCTAAGACTCAGCAGTTATGACTCTTCTAGGTCTTTTCCACTTCAAGATCTTAAATTCCTTAAATACTCTCCTTTTCTCACCCCTACTTTAGGCACTTAAAACACTACACTAAATGGGAAAAGAAACAGGAGTATTAAGCTACTTTAACTTGTCCTGAATAATTAGAAACTAGAGATGCTTGATACTAGTTTTATAAAGACAAAAAGCTTATTAATAGCCAAATAGCAAAAAAAAAAAAAAAAAAAAAGTAAAAACTGAACCAGCTATGCATACGATCATATGCCTAATGGGTTGACAGTATTATCTACATAGAGACATGAATTAAAGTGCTTGGAATAAGCCTAATGCCCTAAATTCTCATATATTCATAAAATACAATTTCAGAATTTAACACTTTAAATTATTAATCTTTATAAACACTACAATTCGGGCCAGGCGCAGTGGCTCACGCCTGTAATCCTAGCACTTTGGGAGGTCGAGGTAGGTGGATCACGAGGTCAGGAGCTTGAGACCAGCCTGGCCAATATAGTGAAACAGTGTCTCTACTAAAAATACAAAAAATTAGCCAGGCGTGGTGATATGCGCCTGTAATCCCAGCTACTCGGGAGGCTGAGGCAGGAGAATCACTTGAACTTGGGAGGCAGAGGTTGGAGTGAGCCGAGATAGTGCCACTGCACTTCAGCCCAGGCAATAGTGCAAGAATTCTCTCTCAAAAAAAAAAAGACTACAGTTCACACCTTTGATTGCTCAACTTTTTATCCAGCTGTGGTAATTAGCATATTTGGTCTTTGTCAAAAAATAATCACTCATTTTTCTTTTGGCGGGAAAAAGACTTACTGAACACCTATTATAACATACTACTCTCCCAGTAATTTTACAAAGATAAGTAGAACATTTTTGTGTCCTCAATGAACTTACCATCAACTAGTGGCAAAAAGGGGTACATAAGTAACTATAATATAATGTAGATAACATTAAGTACCAAAATAGACTAATCCCAGCACTTTGGGAGGCCGAGGTGGGCGGATCACGAGTGCTGGAGATCAAGACCGTCCTGGCTAACACGGTGAAACCACGTCTCTACTAAAAACACAAAAACTTAGCCAGGCATGGTGGCAGGCGCCTGTAGTCTCAGTTACTCGGGAGGCTGAGGCAGGAGAATGGCGTGAACCCGGGAGGCGCAGCTGGCAGTGAGCTGAGATTGCACCACTGCCCTCTAGCCTGGGTGACACAGCAAGACTCTGTCTCAAAAAAAAAAAAAAAAAAAAAAAAAAGTACCAAAACAGAAAAATACAATTTGAGGGAAATTAAAAGACATAGAGATTTCTTTCCATTTGAAGAATTAATCAGTTAAGAATTGACAGCACCATATGAAGGTTGTTTTGAAAGACACTTTAGGGTTTGGCCATGCAGAAAAAGACAGTAAAACATTTCAGCCAAATGAACAGCCAGAGTCAAAACAACTTGAGGCCACTTTCAGAGAGCAATGCTCAGTTAAATGACTAGAACACAGAATTCATGACAAAGAACATTTAGATAAAGGTAGGAAAAATACATTCGGGCCAGATTTTGCAGTTTTGAATGTCACGTCAAAGAGAGGTCAATGGGAAAACACTGATCGGTTTTGACAAGGGTAATAAAATGATCAAAGTTGTACTTTATAAGGTGACAGTTAAAAGAGACTAAAGGCAAGATTATTTATGAAATAACTGCAAACATCCAGAGGTACTGACCACTGGAATGGAGATAACAGGTCAGAGTTCTGATACTGTAAAGGAAAACAGAATCAACAGGATTTGGCAACTAATAGCATACAGAAGGTAAGAAAGAAGAAAGACTTAGTTAAGAATAATAAAATTACAAAATTTGTTTTCAGAGCACTCTTATCTGGAATTCTTGTCTCCTTCCTGTCAACCTACTTCCTACCCCACATTGACAGCGGGAGGAGGCAGACAAATGCCTAGGCAGATGGGGCAGGTCCACAGTGAAACCTTAATTTCAAACCAAAGAGTTTAAAGCCTAAAAGTCAAGCTATGAGTCTCAGATAAATCTACAGGCCAGACTGAGAACCTCTCTTTCCGTTTGGTGCCCTTTCCTCCGATTGATCCTTACCCTTCACCTATTTTACATATACCCACCCTTCCCTAATTGGCTTTTTTATACTGTCAGGCCTACCTTTGAGTGGTGCCTTTGTTTTAGCCTTTTTTGCATACTCACAAACCAATCAGCATACACTCCCCCATTCTGAGCCCATAAACGCCCCAGATTCAGCCATATTTTGGAAATGCCCATCTCCAGGTGTGGGGGACTACCCACCTTCAGGTGGGGGACCACTCACTTTTAGTCCCCTCTCTGCTGAGACCTGTTCTGTTGTTCAACAAAACTCTTCTCTGCTCTTCTCACCCTTTGGTTGTCAGTGTAACCTCATTCTTCCTGGACACAGGACAAGAACTAAGGAACCACCGAACACAGGTAGGAAAAAGGCTGTAACACTGTGGCCTTCTGCCGGCACTGGGCAGCCACCCCATGCACTGGGAAGCAGCGGCAGGGTCGGGCCAGCCCCGGAGGCACTGGCAGAGCAGGGCAGTGGGACTGAATGAGCTGTAACACAGGCAGGCTGGGGAACACTTGGTCCAGACACAGGCTGAGTGTGGATCCTGTGGCAAGCACATGATCTGGGGCAGAGTGCAAGCCAGGAGTGGTCCAATGGGCCTAGTGGGTAGGCGCCTCCTGCAGCGAGCCTGGGCACAAGCGAGCACCAGATGCAGGTGTCGCTGGCCACAGAGGTCTCCAGCTGGCAAAACAGCACGAAAAAAATACCGTGTCAACATTAAAGCTAAAATATCTAACATTTATTGAGCACTTACTATGTGTAAGGCACTGGGCAACTATTATGCATATACTATCTTATTTAATCCTTAACCTTAGAGGTAAGTACTGCTGCTATGCCCATTTTACTGATGAGGAAACCAAGGCTTAGAATGGTTAATCAAATTACCCAAGGTCACAGAGTAAGTGGCTAGATGTTAACCAGTGTCAGATAATTATTAAAAGTGTTAGTCATATTAAATTTAAAATGTAATCTCTCACATGGGTATACATATTTTTAAAATAAACTCAAAGATAAAATGATCTTCAAAAGCCAATGAGGGCTGGGCAGTGGTGGCTCATGCCCGTAATCCTAGTACTTTGGGAGGCCAAGACAGGTGGATCACCTGAGGTGAGGAGTTCGAAACCAGCCTGGTCAACATGGTGAAACCCTATCTCTACTAAAAACACATAAAAAATTAGCCAGGTGTGGTGGCAGGCACCTGTAATCCCATCTACTCGGGAAGCTGAGGCAGGAGAATTGCTTAAACCTGGGAGGCAGATGTTGCAGTGAGCTGAGATTGCACCACTGCACTCCAGCCTGGGTAACAAAGAAAGACTCCGTTTAAAAAAAAAAAAAAAAAAAGCCAGTGGGGCTTGGCACAGTGGCTCACACCTGTGATCCTGCACTTTGGGAGGCCAAGGCAGGTGGATCACTTGAGGTCAGGAGTTCGAGACTAGCCTGGCCAACACGGTGAAACCTACTAAAAACACAAAATTAGCTGGGTGTGGTGCCACTTGCCTGTAATCCCAGCTACACGGGAAGCTGAGGCAGGAGAATTGCTCGGACACAGGAGACAGAGGTTGTGGTGAGCCAAGATGGCACCACTGTACTCCAGCCTGGGCAACAAAACAAAACTCCATCTATTAAAAAAAAAAAAAAAAAAGCAAATAGAATGAGGGTATATGAAGGAATGGCAAGTGACATGGTAGATATATTGAATAGATAATCATAAATTCAATAGCTAAGAAAAAGATACTCTTTCCCTCTTGTACTTACACTCCAAATCATTGTCACACTGCCAAAAGACCAGCATTCACAACAATTATTCTTTAAGACACAATGGGTCTCTCTCTCTCAAATATTGATATGTGGCAGGCTCATAAAGTCCTTAAAAATCCTGACTGTATTAATATCTATAACCCCTAAAAAAGAGTAGACATTGAATAACTGAGTAAACAACTGAACTCAGTTGGGCTGCTTCTGTCTAGTCCTCTCCGACATAGCGTGAAAACCCTCACACAGTTCAAGGCCTACATTTTGAATAATTTCTCCATGTCCTTGACTTGAACTTCATCCTGAAATCTCTGCTCCTGACCTGTTGTTTCCTTTCTAGTTTTGAACTTAATAATGTCCTGTGCATTATCCTTGACTCTCAACTTGTTAAAGTCATGGACAAATATAGCTGGCCTGATTTATATTACAAGTGTTTCTCCTAGTTCCTAGAAAATTTCCAAGAGTTCCCTAACCTTACACAGACTCCCTTCTCAGTTATCAGGGAAAGGATTCAATTTCCACGGGCTCTAACAGAACCATGTTAGATCATGAAAGGGTTCTCCTTTGACTGACAATCTAAATCTAGTAGGCTATGCAGAGGATGTGACAGATGTAGATAAGTTCCCAATGTTCTCAGCTTCAGTTTGTATATACTTTCCCAAAGAAAGAATGTAATAAATAGTAGTGAGGCTCCCAGACAGCCCTGAAAAACAAACCACCACCACCACCAACAAAAAACCCTGTATTTAAAGAAAACGGTGCAGTTAAATATTACACAATAGGAATCACATTCTATTTTATATTTTCAGTATAAATCTACCATTTTATATTAAAGACTAGATCACTGTTTATGGCTAATTCAAGCATTCAAACTAAGAAGATGAATTATCATTACTATCTTCCAAGTATTAAGCAGAGCAATAAATTGCTGGGTATTAAACTACAGTAAGAAGTGAACAAACATTATATTTAAATGCACAATATACATCTACTTCTATAACTACAGACTAAGCTAAAGCAAAATAATGTCAGATTCCAGTTATGCTTTTAAAAGCGAAAAAAAATACTGAATAACTTTTTAAACTTTGCAAAACTTCACACTACCTGTTACTATTTAAGAAAATACAGTTTAAAAATGTACTGTAGTTCAATCTCACACAAACTCTTGCCACCACCTTAATTTAGGCTGTAAATATTTTGATAGCATTTTGTTAAAAAGAGTGGAACTAAAATAAAATAATATGGCAGGTCTTACTTTTTGAATGTACCAAATCTGAATTCTTCACATGAAACATAAATTTTCTTTTCAGATACATGCATCAAGATTTCTAGACATACCCTATTTAAAACAAATTTGATTTATGCAAATACAGGTTTACACAAAGAAACAAATTACAGGTTGATAATTCACTTTTCAAAAGGATTCACAAAAGAACTCTTTTAATTAGTAAGTTTGCCAATATACCTAAAAGTTATATTAAAAAAAAAAAACCGTTTATAAACAACTCTTCAGAAATACACTCAAGGGTATTAATTACAGTTAGTCATAAGAGCATCAAGCTTCAGAAACTCCTATCAGTCTTTGTCTCAAGAGCTGGACAAATATGGCAGGTGAAACCAAATACATTAACTGAAAATGGCATAGAAATGCATATTTAAGATAGCCTCTGATAAATACATTTATATCTATCCTAACAATCGTGAATCTACCAAATTCTTCCTTAAAAATATACACAGGGACTAGGCCAGGCAAGGTGGCTTATGCCTGTAATCCCAGCACTTTGGGAGGCCGAGGTGGGCGGATCATGAGGTCAGGAGATCGAGATCATCCTGGGTAACATGGTGAAACCCCATCTCTACTAAAAATACAAAAAATTAGCCGGGCGGGGTGGCGGGTGCCTGTAGTCCCAGCTACTCGGGAGGCTGAGGCAGGAGAATGTTATGAACCCAGGAGGCGGAGCTTGCTGTGAGCCGAGATTGAGCCACTGCACTCCAGTCTGAGCCACAGAGACTCCATCTCAAAAAAAAAATACACACACACACACACACACATATATATACACACACACATATATATATATACACACACACACAGGGACTAGCAAATAATGCAGTCAATATGACTAAAGGTGACCCCAGGAAACCAATGGGCTAAAAGTTACTTTCCCTTCTTTGTACAGGCCATAAGTACAAAAAGAAAAATCCAGAGATCCCCATTAGTGTTGCAGGTATTTTTTTTTTTTTTTTTTTTTTTTGAGAGGGAGTCTCGCTCTGTCGCCCAGGCTGGAGTGCAGTGGCGATCTCGGCTCACTGCAAGCTCCGCCTCCCAGGTTCATGCCATTCTCCTGTCTCAGCCTCCCCAGTAGCTGGGACTACAGGCACCGGCCACCACGCCCGGGTAATTTTTCTATTTTTAGTAGAGACGGGGTTTCACGTGTTACCCAGGATGGTCTCGATCTCCTGACCTCGTGATTCACCTGCCTCCGCCTCCCAAAGTGCTCGGATTACAGGTGTGAGCCACCGCACCTGGCCTAGTTATTGCAGGTTTTTAAGAAGTGCTCTCACAGGTCGGAGACAACATCTAAGAAAGGAAATCTAAATTTGATGATCTGGAAATGAAGCATTTTGGAGCAGCTAAGAGAGGCAGAAAGAAGGATCCTAATGTCCACAAACTATCACTGCCAGCTAGCTTCTTGTTCTGTTTAGAGTTGTATCCCAAATCCACAAACACTGGCATCTTAACTGAAGACCAAAATTAGGTATGATGTAGAGTAACCTTACTGATAACAAAAAGCAGCCTTACAATAATAAGGGGGTAAAGCTGAATAAGAAATATGACAAAGATGTAGCCACTTCAGGAAAATTTGACAGTGCAAAGGAGAAAGCTAAAGTTCCTGCGGGCGGGCGGGGGGGGGGGGGAAGAGGAGTAGGATGAACAGGGTGACAGATAGGAGAAAGAAAGGTTTAAGCAAGGGGATATGAAGAAAAAATAAAACTGAGCATCTCTTTCCATGTAAATTCCAGAGCAGGGAAAACATCGTAATACACCTCTCTAAAAATGTGTCTCTGCCCTTACTAGATTTAATTACAAAATCAGAATATGATCACATGGCAGTTTCTAAAAGTGTTCTGAAAATCTTAAGTATGTACATTAAACAGTCGGGGTGTTATAAGCACCCAGAAACTATATCAAACTGGGAAAAATTTCCAAACATTTTAAAGTAAGAACATCTTCTCAGCTGGGTGAGGTGGCTCACACCTGTAATCCCAGCACTTTGAGAGGCCAAGGCAGGCGGGTCATCTGAGGTCAGGAATTCAAGACCAGCCTGGCCAACATGGTGAAACCCTGTCTCTACTAAAAATACAAAATTTAGCCGGGCATGGTGGCAGGTACTTGTAATACCAGCTACTTGCAGGGCTGAGGCAGGAGAATCCCATGAACCTGGGAGGTGGAGGTTGCAGTGAGCCGAGATCATACCACTGCACTCCAGCCTGGGCAACAGAGCAAGACTCCGTCTCAAAAACAAAAGAAGTTTTCACTCTATGCATCTTTCTCTTAGCCTTATAAAAGCATTTAATGATATTCACAGCATTTTTGTTTTCAAGTGTTCATTCTGGTTATTCACCAGTAATCCAGAGTTATCAGTTATATGTATCTATAGTTTATAAAATAAATCACATAGACAAACTCTTGAGGCCCATGATTGGAAGTGTGAGGCAATAAACACGATACTTTTTGGAGGGGGCACATTCAAGGCATATGCTGTGAAGTCAGACCCGCAGAGGCTGCATGCAGCTGGCAGCCATCTCACCCAGGTAGCTGCTGTAGCTGTTTCTGTAGGTATGTGTTTGCTATATCATCTGCTGCCATTTTGAGCTTTGGAAAGGGGGCATGGAGTCAGCTACATGAAAAGTGTATGGATTTGTTTTTAAGTGGGATAGTTTTTAAACAAACTATAGACCTTTTCATCAGTAAAGAGTCATTGCACCAAAGTCCAGAAAACGTTCCTACTTAACCTCTGATATGTACAATAATACTCTGGTTTTGGTCTTAGGTTTCTGTGTGTTTATTACAATGAAATGTCTTTTAAAGGAAAATAAACCATACTATAATTTTTAAATTTTTTGAATAAAACATAAACATTTTAGTGTTTTAGAGCTCTGAAAGCAAAGTGCAATTTACTTTAGAAATGCTTTGAGTTGCACTGACTTAGGAGTAAAGAAGAGCAACAACTTGTAAGTGAGGCAAATATCATTCTCCCTCCTCTGGGGTTAAGCTAATTAAATTTACACACAAAGAGAAGAATCTGAAATTTTTCGGGCCTAGGAAAAATAAGCAAGAAGTAGTTTAATCCATTAACATGTGTAAGAGTAACAATGATACCTCAACAGAAAGAAGGTGGTTAACATAAAAATAAAGGACTGAGGGCAAACTTATAACATGCATTCAGTACTGTTCAGGAAAAAAGGGCAATGAAGCTGTGGAACCCACAAAAATAATCACTAAAGGGATGTTTTCTACTGCAGACACAGTGAGGCCTGATGAAAAAAGCTCTCATGCCTACCCACTCCCTGTCATTTTAATTCCATGTTTACCAGGCAACCTTCTAAACACTATTTCAGTTTTCCAGAAAGCTTAATAGAGGTCCACAATTCCCTGAAGTCAAAGAAGTTCTTAAAAACAAAAGCTCTTTCAGAATTTATCTGGCAGCAAATCCTGACATAAATGTACATAAAGTCTTTATTTACTCCACTTACTGTGAATATTCAAATTTTTTCTGCAGATATACTAATGTATTTGATTACAGTACCACCCTAGATCCCACTCGATGTTTCTTAAAATTCACTAAATACTATTTCTTCACTTTCTAAAATCTAAAAAAAATACATGATTCTGAGACATATCTGAAAAGGTATCCCCCCTACCCCTGGAAGTAAATATAAATATTCTAACTCCTGGAAATGAGAGCCCTCTTCACTAGCCCCCACTCCCCTAGCAGCAGAAAAAATAAATCAGTCTTCTTCTTTATACTTCAATGTTATATAAATTTAAGTAATGTGAGTCTGTTGCCAAGAATCTGATCATTTCTGGTTATGTTGGTAAAGTCCAACTCCGGACTACAAGATCAATTACCAGACCCTGTATGATCACAATCAAGGTGGCACATACCTATCTAGAATCTCTTTCTGAAGCCTACTGGTTTCTAAGCTAAGGGGAGCCTGTTTGTCTTCCACCCTCCCTGACTGATGTGTCAGAAGACAAACTAACAGTTAACCTATATCCCCTCTCAATCCTACCTCACTGACAGCCTTCATTCACCTTCCACAAAACATAGGGGAAAAAGGTAAAAAATTAAAATAGAATACAGTTACTACATGGTAACTTAATTTTTATCAAATTAAGTTAGTGGAAAATCATTGAATATTTAAGTATGATCTCTAAGAAATTAAACGTAAGATTCTTCATGTTGCTTAACAAGACATAATACTAGACCAGATAGATGACACTGATGACAGGTACCAAATAGATAATCATGATGATTTTCTGATCTCGGTTTACAGTCCTAAAGATTCCAAATATTTTTTCTAATGGTTAAGTAAAAAAGAAATATTTAGATAAATTTTGAATCTACACATTTAGATTTTCATTTATTTAATTTAGAAAACAAGAAATCATACAAAATATATAGATGACATTAGCATTTATTAAACATGAAGAAGTCTGAGTTGAACCTACAAAATTTTAAAAGCAAAATTAGGAAATGTATATATAAGGTGCTAGTAGCTGACTCACTGAGCATGTCTGCCTCAAGTCCTCTGTGAAATACGACTGGTAAAAATATTAAGTATATCCAGTGCATTTTAAAAATTATCCTTAGTAACTTTCTTATAATTACCAAACACCTGATATTTGCAGAGAATCAAGAAAATTTGAGGTACACAGAAGAAAATTACAATCATTCTTAATCTTATCATCCAAAGATAAAGTTTATATGTAATTATGTTACAGTTTTTCCATGTTATTAGTTCTTCTGAAACACCATTTCTAATAACTGCATACTAACCCATCCATCATGTGGCTATAATTTCATTATTCTATCATTGGATATTTACAGTAATTTAAAATTCTCACTTTACTATAGATATGCAACACAGCAATTAACATCTTTGTACATAAATCACAGAATGACCTATTAGAATCTCTTTTGCCCATTTCTTTTAGTAAAGCTTTAAGTTTTTTCCTATTGAGCTAAATAAGTTCTTTTCATATTAATGTGGCCAATCACATATTAATCCTAAACATTCCATTTGTCTTTATACTTCAACCAAGCCATCTGATTCAATAGTTTAACTCACCTCATAATATAATCACATCTTAAGAGGTAAAAAGGAACTTTTGGTCCATCCCTAATTCAGGGGCAAAATATTATTTTCCCTCTTGAGACAACTAAGGCCCAAAGAAACCTTTCAAAAAAGAGTATGTGCCTGATTATTAAGAAAGTTTAACAGTTACAGCCCAGCAATTTCCATTCTCATCTCATTACTGAAAACAATCTTTCAAATAGAAATATCAGGCAATTAGCACTTCAGGCTAACAGTGTAGAAGGGCTTAAAATAAAAAGCAATGTACTCTTTTCTGTGTATCTCCTCTGAGGACATTTTTTGTTTTATTTTGGTCTCTTTCATGTTTCAAATGTCTTGAGAATTTTGGTTATCTGTCCACATTTATGAATAAAGCAATAAGAAACTAACCAAGAACTATACAGATAGATAGGCTTGCTGATTGGGAAATTACTTTTAGGGTTAATCTTGCCTGTATTTGCTTCCCGCTCCTGATTTCCTACCTAACCTGGTGTTTGAGTTCACTTGGTTTTGGCAGCTTGGCTATCTCTTTAGGTGTATTCTCTGTATTCTGAACTGTGGCCTCCTCTCTCTGCTTTGCTTCATTATTTACACTGTTCTTCTGCTTTCCATCTTCAGAAAATCTGTTGAAATTGCTTGGCTGCTAATGGCTCCATTCTTGTTCTCTAGTCATTATGGATTATTCCTTTTAAAAATTGCTTTACTACTAGTTTAGTCTGGCTTTGGAAGGGAGAGGAAATAAAAAATAAGCTCTTGTGATATTCCCAGTCTGCCATCTTTACTTGGAAATCCTTTCACGTTAAAGATGAAGAAACTAAGGCCTATGGAAGTAAAATGACTTGTTTGATATTGATGCAGGTTTTTTCACTGTCCTGTTGCCAGCCGGAAATCTTCTCTGGCGGGTAGCAGCCCTGCCCAGGCCTCACTTAGTTCTGAGCTGGCCACTAGGCTTGCTCTGCCCACCCAGGCTGGCAGGCTGCGCTCGGCTCACGCTGCCAGCCTGGCTCCCATGTCTACTGAGGGTGAGCCAGGCACAGAGCAGCAAGGGATATGTGAGCAAGCGAGTGTGGGATCCAGCCATGGTGCACAGCCAGGTGTGCCAGCTGCTGTGGTGGGTCTGTGGTGGGGTGGGCAGCTCCAGGCACTGGCTTCGTGCGAGGCTGTGGCTGGACCAGGCATACCACAGTGGTTTCCACCTTGGGTGCCAGCATCAGGATGAGGGGAAGGCAGTGGTGCCTGAAAACTTGGAGATGCCAGCAACTGTGGAGCACCAAAGGGGGCGTTACAGCATGTGAAACCTCGTCTTTACTAAAAATATAAAAACTAGTTGGGTGTGGTGGTGGATGCCTGTAATCCCAGTTACTCGGGAGGCTGAGGCAGGAGAACTGCTTGAACCCAGAAGGAGGTTTCAGTGAGCCCACACAGTGCCACCGCACTCCAGTCTCGGCGACAGAGGGAGACTCAGTCTCAAAAAAAAAGAAAAAAAAACTTGATGTAGAAAACATGTATGTGTGACAAATCACCATTGAATAAACCATCACAAAAACACCAACGAGTAAAAGGCAGAATTAACAATCTGACTGAGACCCAATTGACCCACTCATACTTGAGAGACATATCCCTGACACATACAATCCATTCACTAAACAGAGAGGCAATTCATTCCTTTTCTCCTGCAAGCTAAAACTATAAATCGAGATGTTCAAAAGTAACAAAATTAGGTCCACAAATTAGGTAAGAGAAGCATACATTTATAAAAACTAGCCAAATATCCATCCGATCCTAATTATATTAAGAAAACTCTAAATATAGGTGACATGCCACTTAATACATTTGTATGTGTGATACATACATACAAATGATGATCCACTTCAAAATCATATATAAGAGAAAGACAACCCATGAGAGTTACAAAGGGATGGCTACCTGAAGTCTGAAGCATTTCCTCCTGTCGAACAAATGCGACAAATAAAATGAGAAAGAAAATGTTATGATATCTAAATTATCACACAAATATAAAGAATTCAACATAATCAAGTAAGAGCAGTTACAGTCAGTCCGTGATACCGGGATCATTGCCTTTACTTGAAGGGAAGAAAAAGAAAATGGATTCTCTTGGATGTGGCAAGATGGCCAAATAGGTACAGCTCCCAAAGGCAGCTCCAAGTGAGACCAACACAGAAGGCGGGTGATTTCCACATTTCCAACTAAGGTACCCTGTTCATCTCAGTGGAACTGGTTAGGCAGTGGGTGCAGCCCATGTAGGGCAAGCAGAAGCAGGGTGGGGTGTTGCCTCACCCGGGAAGTGCAAGGAGCGGGGAGAGGTGAGGGGGCTCTCTTTCCCAGCCAAGGGAAGCCATGAGGGACTGTGCTATCTGGCCCAGATACTATGCTTTTCCCATGGTTTTTGTAATCTGAAGACTAGGAGATTCCCTGGTGTGCCTACACCACCAAGGCCCTGGGTTTCAAGCTCAAAGCTGGGTGGCTATTCAGGCAGACACCGAGCTAGCTGCAGGTTTGTTTTTTTATTTCCATACTCCAGTGGTGCCTGGAACCTGGGTGAGACAGAACCGTTCACTCGCCTGGAAAGGGGGCTAAATCCAGGGAACCAAGTGGTCTGGCTCAGTAGGTCCCACTCTCATGAAGGCCAGCAAGCTAAGAGCCACTGGCTTGAAATTCTGGCTGCCAGCACAAGTCTGAAGTTGACCTGGGCCAACAGAGCTTGGTGGGGGGAGGGGCATCCGCCATTACTGAGGCTTGAGTAGGCTCTTTTCCCCTGACGGTACTAAGGACTGGGAGGAACTCAACATAATGCAACAAAGCGGCTGTGGCCAGACTGCCTCTCTAGATTCTTCCTCACTGGGCAGGGCATCTCTGAAAGAAAGGCAGCAGCCCCAGTCAGGGGCTTATAGATAAAACTCCCATCTCCCTGGGATAGAGCACCTGGGGGAAGCAGCACCTGTGGGCATAGCTTCAGCAGACTTAAAAATTCCTGCCTGCCAGCTCTGAAGAGAGCAGTGGATGCTGACAAGGAGGGCTTTCCCAGGACGGTGCTTGAGCTCCACTAAGGGACAAACTGCCTCCTCAACTGGGTCCCTGACCCCCATGCCTCCTGACTGGAAGAGACCTCCCAACAAGGGTTGACAGACACCTCATACAAGAGAGCTCTGGCTGGCATCAGGCCAGTGCCCCTCTGGGATGAAGCTTCAGGAGGAAGGAGCAGGCAGCAATCTTTGCTGTTCTGCAACCTCTGCTGGTGATACCCAGGCAAACAGGGTCTGAAGTAGACCTCCAGCAAACTGCAGCAGACCTGCAGAAGAGGGGCCTGTTAGAAGAAAAACAAACAAACAGAAGGCAGCAACATGAACATCAACAAAAAAGACCCTCACACAAAACCCCATCCAAAGTAAATCCATGAAGATGAGGAAACACCAGCACAAAAATGCTGACAATTTCAAAAATCAGAATGCCTCTTCTCCTCCAAATGATCGCAACTCCTCTCCAGCAAGGACACAAAACTGAATGGAGAATGACTTTGATGAACTGACAGAAGTAGGCTTCAGAAGGTGGGTAATAACAAACTCCTCTAGGCTAAAGGAGCATGTTCTAACCCAATGTAAGGAAGCTAAGAACTCTGACAAAAGGTTACAGGAACTGCTAACTAAAACAACCAGTTTAGAGAAGAACATAAATGACCTGATGGAGATGAAAAACACAGCATGAAAACTTCATGAAGCATACACAAGTATCAAGAGCCAAATCGATAAAGAGGAAGAAAGGATATCAGAGACTGAAGATCAACTTACTGAAATAAGGCGTGGAGACGATATTAGAGAAAAAAGAATGAAAAGGAATGAACAAAGACTGCAAGAAATACGGGACTATGTGAAAAGACCAAGACTATGATTGACTGAGGTTCCTGAAAGTGGTTTCTTGAAACCAACGAGAACAAGGAGACAACGTACCAGAATCTCTGGGACACAGCTAAAGCAGTGTTTAGAGGGAAATTTATAGCACTAAAATGCCCACATTGGAAAGTGTGAAAGACCTAAAATCAACACCCTACTGTCACAATGAAAAGAACTAGAGAAGCAAGAGCAAACAAATTCAAAAGCTAGCAGAAGACAAGAAATAACTAAGATCAGAGCAGAACTGAAGGAGATAGAGACCTGAAAAACCCTTCAAAAAAAAATCAATGACTCGGAGCTGATTTTTTGAAAAGACTAACTAAATAGACTGCTGACCAGACTGACAAAGAAGAAAAGAGAGAAGAATCAAATAGACACAATAAAAATGATAAAGCATTCCCTTTGAAAACCAGTACTAGACAATGATGACCTTTC
Source organism: Macaca mulatta (assembly GCF_049350105.2). NCBI lineage: Eukaryota > Metazoa > Chordata > Mammalia > Primates > Cercopithecidae > Macaca > Macaca mulatta. Next base: position 122,253,366 of record NC_133408.1, read on the forward strand.
TCACCACTCCTATTCAACGTATTATTGGAAGTTCTGGCCAGAGCAATCAGACAAGAGAAAGAAATAAAGGGTATCCAAACAGGAAGAAAGGAAGTCAAATTGTCTGTTTGCAGATGACATGATTGTATATTTAGAAAATCCCATCTCAGCCCAAAAACTCCTTAAGCTGATAAACAACTTCAGCAAAGTCTCAGGATATGAAATCAATGTGCAAAAATTGCAAGCATTCCTATACACCAATAATAGATAAGCAGGGAGCCAAATCAGGAGTGAACTCCCATTCACAATTGCTACAAAGAAAATAAAATACTTAGGAATACAACTTACAAGAGACACAAAGGACCTCTTCAAGGAGAACTACAAACCACTGCTCAAAGAAGTAAGAGAGGAAACAAATGGAAAAACCTTCCATGCTCATGGATGGGAAGAATTAATATTGTGAAAACGGCCATACTGCTGAAAGTAATTTATACGTTCAGTGCTATTCCTATCAAGCTACCATTGACTTTCTTCACATAACTAGAAAAAAAATTACTTTGAATTTCATATGGAACCAAAAAAGAGCCCGCATAGCCAAAACAATCCTAAGCAAAAATAACAAGGCTGAAGGCATCACGCTACCTGACTTCAAACTATACTACAAGGCTACAGTAACCAAAAGAGCTTGGTACTGGTACCAAAACAGACATATAGATGAATGGAACAAAACAGAGGCCTCAGAAATAACACCACACATCTACAATCATCTCATCTTTGACAAACCTGACAAAAACATGCAATGGGGAAAGAATTTCCTATTTAATAAACGGTGCTGGGAAAACTGGCTAGCCATATGCAGAAAACAGAAACTGGACTCCTTCCTTACACTTTAAGACCAACTCAAGATGGATTAAAGACTTAAACGTAAAATCTAAAACCAAAAAACCCTAGAAAAAAACCTAGGCAATACCATTCAGGACACAGGCATGGGCAAAGACTTCACGATTAAAACACCAAAAGCAATGGCAACAAAAACCAAAATTGACAAATGGGATCTACTTAAATTAAAGAGCTGCTCAGCAAAAGAAACTATCATCAGAGTGAACAGGCAATCTACAGAATGGGAGAAAATTTTTGCAATATATCCGTTTGACAAAGGGCTAATATCCAGAATCTACAAAAGGAACTTAAATTTACAAGAAAAAAAAAAAACCATCAAAAAGTGGGCAAAGGATATGAACACACACTTCTCAAAAAAAAAAAAGACATTTATGCTGCCAACAAACATGAAAAAAAGCTCATCATCACTGGTCATTAGAGAAATGCAAATCAAAACCACAATGACATACCATCTCATGCCAATTAGAATGGCAATCATTAAAAAGTCAGGAAACAACAGATGCTGGAGAGAATGTGGAGAAATATAAACACTTTTTACACTGCTGGTAGGAGCGTAAATTACTTCAACCATTGTGGAAGATAGTGTGGTGATTCCTCAAGGATCTGGAACCAGAAATACCGTTTGACCCAGCAATTCCACTACCAGGTATATACCCAAAGGATTATAAATCATTCTACTATAAAGACACATGCACATGTATGTTTACTGCAGCACTATTTACAATAGCAAAGACTTGGAACCAACCCAAATGCCCATCAATGATAGGCTGGATAGAGAAAATGTGGAACATATACACCATGGAATACTCTGCAGCCATAAAAAAGCATGAGTTTATGTCCTTTGCTGGGACATGGATGAAGCTGGAAACCATCATCCTCAGCAAACTAATACAAGAACAGAAAACTAAACACCACATGTTCTTACTCATAAGTGGGAACTGAACAATGAGAACACATGGACACAGGGAGAGGAACATCACACACCCGGGCCTTTCAGGGGATGGGGGAAAAGAAGAGGTAGGAGCATTAGGACAAATACCAAATGCATGCAGGGCTTAAAACCTACATGATGGGTTGATAGGTGTAGCAAACCACCATCGTACATGTATACCTATGTAACAAACCTGCACGTTCAGCACATGTATCCCAGAACTTAACATAAAATTTTAAAAAGTAAAAAAGTACTTCCTTTGTAGCAGTAACTAGGAACAAATACAGATGGGAAAAAAAAAAGAAAAAAGATAAAAAAGAAAAATTCTAGCACTATATGACTACTTTCATTCTCTCAACTCCTAAATGTTAATGTTTTATCTTTGACCAACTTCCCCAACACTATAACCAAAAGGGGCACTTCCACCCACATCTTTGGTCCACCAACTACAGGTAGTAACTTCCAAATCTCTATCTCCAGCCACAATCTGTCTCCTGAGTATCAGACCAACATATATCTCTCTGAACATCTTCACTTAACTGTTCCATAAGAATGTTTAGCACAAAGCACACCAAATTGAACTCATTCCCAATCTGTTCCTCCTATATGACTATTCTGGTTACTGGTATCATGCTCCAAACTCAGGAGTTATCCATTCTGTTTTCTTCTCCTTCACTAATACTGTATTAGTCAACAAGTCAAGTTCCACTCTACTTTAAAAGAAAAAAAAAAAATTTTTTTCATACATCTATATCCTCCATTTTCAAGGCCTCTGTCTTGGTTTAGACATATACCTATTTGAGACTCGGATTACTACATCCATCTACTAACAGTTCTCCCTACTTTCAATCTGGTTTTTACTTCAATTATTCCTCTATGTTGCTGCCAACATGATCTTTCTAGAATACAATTTATGTCATTTCCACCATTTAAGAAGCTTTCAATGATTCAAAATAAAAACTTAAAACCCTTAGCAGAATATCCTGTCTCCTGCCACCTCTTTAGCTTTATTTCTTCCCCATCTTCCGTGTAAAACACTAAATTCCAAACACAACACTGCAGTTCCTGGAAAAAAGTCATACTGTTTCTTACCTCGATGCCTCTGCATATGTTATTCCCTCTTTCTAGAAGGTTCTCTTTTTGACATGGTAAATTTGACCTACTCAAGGCTTAACCATCTTGTATAGCTTTCAACTTCCTCCATTTCTCCTTGATCCCACAGCATTTAATAGACACTCATACTATATTACAATTGTCTATCCTTTTCTACTAAACTTTGAACACTGTGAAAGTGAAAATACATTTATTATTCATTTTTGTGTCCTAAATGCCTAGCACATTGTCTGGAAATAGCAATTGATCAAAACTATCTGAAAAATGTTTATGCCTTTTTCTAGAAACAAAACACTTAAAAAACATTCCCCAACAGACACAGAACAAAACAGGTACTTAAGAAAAACAACAGGAACTAGGCAAGAGGCAACTGAGAAAAATAAATGGGACAGAAAAAGAAAAATTAAACACATGAAGTCTCTTCAGGTAGCTCCTGAGAGCACTCTTGCATGCTCTTTGTCTCATATTCTCTCACCAACATGTTTTATCTATTTAATCTTCAATGCTTATTCTGATTTCCTAGAAAATAAGTGGTAGGCACAGAGAGAAAAATAGAAAGCTTTACTTAAATCAGCTATTCCTCAAAAATGAGCACAGTCAGAACTTTCAAAATGACATAGTTAAGACCCCTGATCTATGGAGTCTCAATTTCACTTCTAATAGTTACCTCCTAAGAGTTGAGATTACAATGCACATTTTACAAACCAGTTATCGTACATTCTCCCTTAACAGGTTCCCAAAAACTCTTCCTGAACTTTATTTTTTCTCTTATAGAGAGAAATTATATAAATTCCCTATTTACTCTGTAAACATGCTTTTACATTTATATACTTAAAATACTTTCCTTCCACGTTGCCCCAATTGGTCCTTGAACAAAAACTTCTCCCAGATGAATTCTCTCTACTACTATATTGCCAGTTTTCCAGGATCACAAACGAAAGGAACTAGAGAACTCTCTTCCAAATACGGGGCCTCTAGTGTTCTTGATCCCTTTCTTTTCTTCAGTGGTAACTTACCCAACGTTGCCCACTGATGTAAAACAAATTCAGAATCCATTCAAGTTCACAATTAAGTTTAGATGTGTGTGAGGGACTGGGATTGTGTAGACCAGACTCTACATAACATATAAAGTTAGAAGTCCACAACAGTTACTCTTAGTTTGATGTAAACGTAACCATTAAGTAATATTCAAACAACAGGTGCCAAGTTTGTAATGAGCACTAACTGAAAAATAAAGGCATAAAAATCCATGTCATATCTAGCAGTATCTAGTATAACAGTCATAAATTAGATGTTCTGAAGAACATGTGGGGGAAAAAAAGACTTGGAAGTCTTAAATATATTACTCTCTGGTGATAAAACTTCTCTAGCCAGGTTTTTTTCCCCTCCAATCATTAGCTCTTCTCTAGCCCTACTCTTTCAAAAACACCAGTTCTTCAAGTATCTTTCTTGGTAGGATCCACCCTACCACGTCTAAAAAAGACCAGTTTTTCAAGTATCTTTCTTGGTAGGATCCAACCTACCACGTCTAACTCCCAGGCTTAGGTTAAGCTGCCTTGCAACTGTGATAATTACGTTATCCAAAGAGATCACTATGTTTAAATTTATCTTTACCTAGCTGCCAATTCATTAATTCCAGTAGATCAACAATGGTCCGGGAAGACAGGAAAACTGTTCTCTACAGACGCATGTCAACTAATAAATTCAAACGGAATGAGGGAAACAAAAGAACCACCATTGGAACGCAATGGCAAAATCCATCAATGAATGCTAAGATTAGTAGTCATCTGCAAGCCTGAGAGTACCTACCCCCAAATATGTATTAATTTCAAAAGGGAAATAGTAAGTTTACAGTAGAGACACCAGGCGGATTATTACTTTAACCAAGTGATCACAGTTATCATCACCAGTAAGAAGGCATGTTAATATCACGTGACCTGTGACATTAAGTGTTGAGAAGAACACTTCAGCCCCTGTGGTATTCTCAGTAATGCGTAAAATCAATTAAACCATGAGAAAACACCAGACAAACTCAAATTGAGAGGCATTCCATAAAGTTAACAGACCAGTACTTTTCAAAAAATTATCAAGGTAATGAAAGATAGGAAGACGAGGAACTCTCACAGAATGGAGATTAAGGAAAAAGAATGACTAAATGCATTGTAGAATCCCCATTGGATCCTGGAACAGAAAAAGGACATTAGTGAAAGGGCTGGCAAATTGTAAATAAAGCCTGTAGTTAATAGTATATTGTAGCAATATGAATTTCTTGCTTTTGATCACTGTACCCTGATAATGTAAGATGCTAACATAGGGGGAAACAGGATGTAGGGAACTCTGTACTGTCTTTCTAACTCTCCTGTATGTCTAAAATTATTCCAAGAGTTTTAAAAAGCTCAATTCCAGTTACCAAGCCTACTAGGTCAACTAACGCATTTTTTATTTATGCAGTTCTTTTTTATACCCTCTTTCTCTCCTACAACCTATTATCAATTTTTTTCTGAGTTGCTACTCTTTCCTACTTTTTCCCTAAAAGGCTTCCAAGTGTTTACGTTTTAAGACTTCTCAAAATAACCTTATTTCCTCCCAACAGAGAGCTACTCTCCTTCCTGTAAGGCCACAAAATGACCTACCTTAAAAGATGTAAAATACTTTAATACAGTATCTTATAGCTTCGTAACAATTAGCAATACAAAAGTGCTCGTAAATACATTTACATATGTAAATTTTGAGATGCATAAACACTTATTATTTTATAGATGAGAAAATAAGACCAGAAAAATTAAGTGATTGACACTTAATATTAATAAATGTCAGAGACTGAATCTGAATCCAGTTCTTCAGGCTCCAAAACCAAATTACCTTATTAAAATAAAATGCTCTGTACCTGAAAAGCGTCAACTTCCTTGGCTTCAGACAAGCGAATTACATCAAATAGACCATGATTTTCAAGGAAGGTCTAAATTTTCCTATTGTTCTAAATGTCAAAAAGCTTCAATAATTATACAAATAAGAATTCTGGAAATCATTGCAAAGTTTGTGCTCCCCCTAACCATTCTTTTGATTTTTTAAAAAAAGCAGACTTTAGTCAACTCCCCTTCAACTTTTTAGGTCGAAGAATCGCTTACCTCTACTTTCATACCAGCTCCAACTCATGCTTTCAAGTATCTGAGCTGTAATTCCAATTTCTAATTCCATTCATTTCTTTATATTTGCAAATGAAAACTTGGGGCAATCCTGCAGGGCCCCGAGCCCCACGAAATACTCTGAATATCTTTTGTCCTTCACTCAAAAAAAACAAAAAAAAAGTCAAACGACTTATTGCTAATGCATGTGTCCGTTTAACATTTAGCGCAACGGTGTAGGGCGATGTAACACTGACTTGAGACCTCGGAGGAAACAACTTTCACCTGACTTAACTGGCACCAGCATTTTTCTCCTTCACAGTTTGTAATCTCCTGCCTTTTGTAATCTATAATCTTTTTCATGTTACCTGATTTCTATATCAGCCAAGTGAGAAAATTATTTAAACCAAACCAAAACAGCTGAGATTAAAGAAATCATAAATTACGGAAATAAGCCTTTAAATTTGAAAACTAGTAAGAGAAGCATTAATTTATTAACGGGCGCTTACTATGTGCAAAGGCACTTAAAAGAACAAAAAGCTCCTGAGGTCTTTGAGCACTTAACGACGACTTGCTCATTTTTGTGATCTCCTACCCTCACCCTTCCAGCACCTGGCATCTGCAGGAGCTGAAAAGTTGAACTGAATTGGGGACGCTGAAGTAACAGGATATGCTCCGGGGAGAAACCCGTGGGAGAAACCTTGAAAGTGTTATCGAACAGCATTACGCTGTTTAATTCAAACAGAACAGGTTGCTGCTTTGTTTAACCCCGCATGGGGGACTGGAACGAGAAACCGGGACACCGAGGGACCCCAAAGGTCTTGGGCAGAGAAAAGGGGGCGTCACTTGCCTCCCATTCCTGCAAGAAACGCTGGGCCTCGTCAGAACCAACGCTCTTATGTCTCCTAAATTCGTCTTTCACGTACTGGTCGCCCAGGGCTTTGAGGTCCGGAGGCAGAACACGGTGCAGCTGCAAGACGCGCTTGTACAATGCCCGGACTCGAGAAATGTGCCGTCCCGGCATAGCGCCGCGGGTCAAGCGGTGACTACGCCTGCGCAGAGGGACGACACGTTCCAGCCCTTCTGCGAAATTGCGTATTAGTGAACCGGAAGGTAGACGAAAGAGGGCGCGCGACCTCTATCCGGTTTGGTCCCTTCCAGAATCAGGTCCTTCCGGAAACCCAAGCTCCGATGCGGGCGGAAAACTGGTCGGTCCTTCTCTAGGAGGGGCGTGGCCCTCGGGGAGTCGCGCCTGCGCCTCGTCGTGGCTTCTTCTGGGCAGCGTCCTGGCGACACAGGCCTTGAAAGAGGGAGGTCAGTAGTGGGCAGTTGTCACTTCTCAGTCCCACTCCACTGTCTTTTTCATGCAACTTCGTTTCTGTTCCTCCTACCAAATTTCTTGTTCCAGTTTTTTTCTGGTTTCCTTTGGAGTCAAAGAACATGTGTAATACCTCTTTCAAGAGCCAACACTTGTGAAAATGTGAGAAAACATTCTGCCAATGAATTAATTAAAAAAGGAATTAATTGAGCCAGAAGAGAGTAGAAAGGGTCCACAAAGCATTGGATAATCAATGCTCAAAAATGGCAGATGATGGGTGAAGGAGAAGCCAAGACAAGTGGTTAGCCCTTGAAAAGTGGAATCAAGCAATAACAGTGAGAATAATGACAGTTAACCTTTATTTTATTTTTTTACAAGCTGAACAGTGAGCTACATTTTCAGGACAAAACTTCCTCTGTTTCCCTGACCAATTTAGGCTGATCAGTGTTGCTCTTGTGGTAAAAATAGCCATGAACTGAAAATAAGATCACAGTTATATTTCTGGCCACCGATCTAGATCACTACACTTCATGCAGACCTTTCCTTTATTCCTTCATGTGTTTCTTTTTTTTATATGTTACTCTGCAAGTGATTTAACCGCTCTGTGCCCAGATTTTCTCACATGTAAATGAGCTGGGTTAGGTAATTTGCAGTGCTTTCCAGCTTTACTAATCTCTAACCATGACTTCTCTCAGATTCCCTCCAAAATGTTTTGTAAAGTGAAAGAGAACATGTATCCACTCTTAAATAATTGCTTTAAAATTTTTTTGTTTAAAGAAACGTGGGGTAAATGCCTTAAAATTATATATGTCACACATCGCCTAAGCCTTTCAAGGCACACAAAATATAATAACCACCTACAGCCATAGGGATGATCAACACAGCAACTGCACTATTCAGCGTACTGCTTCTGTGGACTACCTCACACACAACTAGAAATGGAAGGAGACGGCTAGAGACAATTTTTGACAAGCAGATAAAGAATTTTGAGGTCAAAAGAGATGGAGAGAATTGGTAAATAAGGAAAAGTAAATTAGAGAAGAAGAAACACCTACATGAAGTGTACTGAATTGTTACTTTGTATTATACTCTTGTCTTGACTAAAACGTTGAAAATAAGTCTTGCTTGCAAATAATGCTAAAGCATTTTTCTCTCAAACGGAAGTGAGAAAGGAGTGGGGAGGGGGAGAAACATAACAAAAGATTTGGAAACTGCTTACATCATTAGATAAGAACACAACGTTTTTACGGTGTTGAATTCAGTTGCACAAGTGGCTTAGTTTTCAAATTATAGTTACACAAATTTCAAGTTCTAAATTATTGAGAACAATGCAAAGTCTGGGACAAGATACATCTTTAACCCAAACAGCTCTCACATGCTTAGAAGCCTAGAGAGATGTACATACCGGATCTAGCCATTGTGACTACCCATAGTCCCCCAAAACAACACCAGAAATTGTCTTTCATTTCCCACCTCACCTTGGAGTCTCAACTTTAGGTACATCATTGTGTGACGATGAAAACTATAAAAAGGAAGGAGTTATTTAACGTTTTTATATGGTATCTGATATGTCTAATTATTGAAATGCAGTGGTAAGATAGAAGATAGTCTTAAAACCAAAATTTCAAGCTTAAACATACTGTTCAAGGAATTAGAAAAGTAAATACATTCATGGAAAGTCCATTCTCTGAAAGTCAGTTTAGAAAGCATAATAGTCTTGAGTATTTTTCTGAATTTCTGAAACAAGTTACATAAAAAATATCAAAGAGAAACTTAATGTGTTTGTATCTGGAGAGAAAAATCAAACCAAAAGGAATGTTTTTAAATGTTTGTAATTGTTGATTATTGAGAACAGAAAATCAACTGAAAGTCCAAATAAAATGTTATATTTTATAATTTAAAGTATTAATGATATACTATAGGAAAAAAAATGACCATTGCTTCAGAAGCTGAAAAACATTTGACAAATTCAACACCCATTCCTGATTTTAAAATAATGATAATAGCCAGGCGCGGTGGCTCACACCTGTAATCCCAGCACTTTGGGAGGCTGAGGTGGGCGGATCACGAGGTCATGATATCAAGACCATCCTGGCTAACACAGTGAAACCCTGTCTCTACTAAAAATAGAAAAACAATTAGCTGGGCGTGGTGGCGGGCACCTGTAGTCCCAGCTACTTGAGAGGCTGAGGCAGGAGAATGGCGTGAACCCCGGAGGCGGAGCTTGCAGTGAGCCAAGATCTCGCCACTGCACTCCAGCCCGGGCGACAGAGTAAGACTCCGTCTCCAAAAATAATAATAAGAATAATAATAATAGTTAAAAAAAAAGAAATCAATGAATTCTGCAACACAAAAGCCAGCATCTTAGTTGATAGAAAAACATCTGACAAAGTAGGCAAAATTTTGTATTAAAAGGGAATGGAAAAAAATCCATATACAGCTGACCCTTAAAGAATGCAAGGGTTAGGGATGCCAGTTAAAAATTCGCATATAACTTCTGACTCCCCCAAAACATAACTACTGTGCAAAAAGGATAAACTAAAAACCGCATTATCTTGTTCAGTTGATTATATTATTCAAATTTTCTATACTTTCTCTTTTGCCTCCTCGATCTTTCCATTTCAGTAAGTAGAGCTTTGGATTCACCCACTGTTGATCAGAAGCCTTATTAATTCCATAAACAGTTGATTAACACATACTGTATGTGTATTATATACTGTGTTCTTATGGTAAAGTAAGCTACAGAGAAGAAAATGTTAAGAAAACCACAAGGAAGAGAAAATATATTTACAGTACAGTATTTATTAATGCCATAAGTTTATGTCATCTGTTTCCAAGATGAATTGTATGTCAGAAATGGCTGGCAACCAGAGGTGCAGACCTCAATCTATGGTATATATCAAGCAATTTAACTTTTTCTTTTAATGTCATGACATTTTTCTGCTTCTTGGGAGTACTTCCAGCATTGCTAGTGGGACTTCACATGGGTCCCTTGGTGTTATTCAAGGTTTACTCTACTGCACTGGATGCAATAAAAAATGTGCAAGAACTGTGACAAATTTTTTTTACTGGGATATGCAGTTTACTGGATGATGAACTGTTCACACAGAGATTATTAGCATCACACAGTGATTTTTTTGTTTGTTTTTTGTTTCTGTTTTTTTGAGACGGAGACTGCCTCTGTCACCCAGGCTGGAGTCCAATGGCATGATCTCGGCTCACTGCAACCTCCGCCTCCCGGGTTCAAGCGATTCTCCTGCCTCAGCCTCCCCAGTAGCTGGGACTACAGGCATGTGCCACCACACCCAGCTAATTTTTGTATTTTTAGTAGAGATGGGGTTTCACCCTGTTATCCATGATGGTCTTGATCTCCTGACAACGTGATCTGCCCACCTCGGCCTCCCCAAGTGCTGGGATTACAGGCATGAGCCACTACACCTGGTCCTAGCATCACACAGTGTTTTAAGCAGATACTTGCAAACCTGAGCTCACCAAAATAGCAACAGGAGGTGGCTATGAAATTATAATAGTATAACAGTATGAACCACCATTAATTTTATGCAGTTATGATCTAATACTACACCTTTATGTTTGTTTACATTTCTCTATACTGTGAATGGCCCCATATACTGTCTGTTCGTATGTGTAAGTTTTGATAAATTTTAGTTTTTTTCTAATAGATTTGCATATATTTTATGGTAAGAAATGATAAAAATAAACTAGTATTTGCATTGTATTTTATGAATTTATGACATACCTCACATTTCTTAATTTTTTAATATTTTTAGGCTGTGCAATTTGTGAGTTTTGTCAAACTGTCACAAATCTCCAAAAATTTTTCAATGTATTTTTTTAATCCACATGTAAGTGGACCCGTGCAGTTCAAACTCATGTTGTTCAAGGGTCAACTGTATTTCCTTAGCTGTGCAAAAAGAATAAACTAAAAACTGCATTATCTGGTTCAGTTGATTATATTATTCAAATTTTCTATACTTTCTTTTTTTTTTTTTTTTTTGCCTCCTTGATCTTTCCATTTCAGTAAGTAGAGCTTTGGATTCACCCAGTATGACTGTGGATTTGTCAGTTTCTCCACATGAATGTATTTGTTTTTGGTTTGTGGTTTTGGGAACTATGTTGTTAGACACATTAAGACTTATGTGTATGATTGTTATACTTTATTATACCTTTCAATAACATGAAATAGTTCAAGTTCCTTTCAGTATTTTTGTCATAAATTGTATTTTATCTGGCCAGGTATGGTGGCTCACGCCTGTAATCCCAGCACTTTGGGAGTCCGAGGTGGGCGGATCATAAGGTCAGGAGTTCCAGACCAGTCTGGCCAACATGGTGAAACCCTATCTCTACTAAAAATACAAAAAATTAGCCGGGCATGGTGACACCTGCCTGTAATTCCAACTACTCAGGAGGGTGAGACAGGGGAATTGCTTGAACCCGGGAGATGGAGGTTGCAGTGAGCCAAGATCGTGCCACTGCACTCCAGCCTGGATGACAGAGCAAGACTCAATCTCAAACAAACAAAAAATTATTTTTTATCTGATATTAGTATAGTTACAGTTGCTTTTGTTTTGTTAGCATTTGCTTCAAGTGTTTTTTTATGTTCAACCATCACATGTCATTTTGTTTTTCTCCTCTTTACTATAACTGGGTTTTATGCAGTCTCTCAGTTGATCAATTTAGCCTATTATTGTGTTTCATGGTCTGTTTGGATTACTCCCTGCTGTCATATTTTGTGTTTTCTACTAATCACAATTTCCAGATTTTTTTTGACTGTATTGCCTTTTATTGAACTACCAGTTGGAAACTTTTAAATTCTATTTCTGTTGTTCTACTCATCACCCTTGCATTTTCAACATGTATCCATAATATCATATTATTCAAACAATATCTAAGGTTAATCAGTTCCTATATGCTCCTCCAAATAAGACAGGAATATTAGCATGATTTTATTTCCCTCCCTGCCTGTCCTCTGCAATGTCCTGTATTGATGTCAATTCCAATTGTAGGTTCAGATTATTGTTCAAATTTAGTTTCCCTAATCTTAGTTAGTGATACACTATCCTCTGTTCTCATCCTGTTCTGCTTGCTCTGTTAACTGTTTCCTGAGGTATAAGTACTTATATTCGTTGAGTTCATTGTATTTCCTGGTATTGGCTTTCCACAAATATGAACAATTCTGACCAGGTACTTACTTTTGTATTTCAGATGCCCAATTAGTGTGTCTCTTCTCTCAAGGCAAAGACAGGCTACCAAGGATTGTATGTCTATCAATTTTCAGTAAGCGTAAGGGAGTACAGACAATGTGCCACTAGGATACCTTGCTAGTCTGAGTATCTTAGTGGGTATCTTAGTCTTACACTTGTGGAAATTCCTACCCTCTTGTGTGCCCTTGTCATCCACTTAAGGGCACATTCTCATCTCTCTGACCCAATCTCCCATACCTATTGCCTTCACCTGAAGGCAGCCACCTGGCTGCTCCTGCTGTGGCACCCTAACTAATCACCCTGTTCGCTGCCAAGACCCTCCCTGCTCATAGTGTTTATCTCTTCCAGGTGTGGTACATTCTGGGAATCACTCTTACCTGCTTCTAGCAGTACTCATATACTCACCTTTTGGGCTGAGCTTTCTTTTTCAATGAGATCTATTCTTCATCACTCAGGGAATCTTCACAGTTTCTGAAGTTTCAATCTACAGTACTGTTATTATCGTAAGATTACTAGTGTAGTTCCCAATTTTGAACAACACGTTATCTCTTTTACATATAAAAAGATATTTTACATAATTTGTTTAAAAACTGTTTAAAACAGAATACAATTACTATTAAATTATTAATATTAAATTCCCCATCTTTTCCAATCCAGTTACCGCTTTTTAAAATATACATTATCTCATTTCTAAAGATTAGTAGGAATGGGAGGTTGGGGTGTGTTTCCAGTCTATTATTTTAACATTTGAAGAATGATATATTATTTATAGTTGCAAAAAAAAGGAATGAAATGTAAATGTCCAACACCAAGGAATTAAGTAAATTATGATATAGTCATATAATAGAATATTAAATATGCTTTAAAAATGATGTTAATTATGATATTTTAATGACAAAAACACATCAAATTATTGTTAATAACCAAGAGCAGGATACAAATATATATAATATATATGGATTTTAGTCATTTTTTAAAAATAGAAACTCTAGAAGCAAATATGCTAAAATACTGGTAAGATTATGGATGTAGTTCCCAGTTTTGAACAATAAGTTATATCTCTTTTACATGTAAAAAGATATTTTACATTACTGGCTTAAAAACTTGAAAACAAAGAATTTATATTACTTTCGATTTTCCATACAAATCTTGACAAAAGCTGATCAAAAATTAGATGATATCACAAATAAAAATGTAAATGAATTTTTTAAAAACCAGGAATTTTACAGATCTTATTCTCTGACCACAATGCACAACATTAGAAAATCATAATGCTTACTATGTACCCACAAAAATTAAAACTTAACACGAAAGAAAAGTACAACCACTCAAAAATTCTAAAGCATCCTTCTACATAAATGTTAGAACAAAGAAAAGGAACATAAAAACAGAATATTTAGAAAATATTAAAAAGAGATATTAAGGACCAAGAACAACACAAACAAAATGGATTATATTTCAAATTGTGTGATCATATACTCACGCACTCATCTAGAAAGACATTATAGATGAGTGAAATCTAAGCTGTGCCTTGAATAATGATACCATATAGACAGGTTAAGAAAAGACCTGAGGGTTTTTCAAAAGAGAAAAACATGAAAAGCAACACTGAGCTTGTGTTCTTAGAACAATGAAGAAACCAAACTGATTAGAATAATGAATAGCCTATTGCAGGCAGAGTAGAAAATAGTCCTTTAAAAAATAGGAATATTTATTTGGTTCTAAAAAGAATTATACATGTATAATATATAGTATTATATAATTACATGTCTTTATATATTAATGTATAATTTTACAAGTGATAAAATGGGCCAGAGAAGTTAAGCGACATCCTAAGTCGAATGGGTATTGATTATGAAACTGGTCCAGTTGTCCCATAAAACTGATGTTTATGGTTTCTTTTGAATAAACATAGAAATTGACCCTCTCAAGACTTTTTTAGTTATTCCCTATATTGTTTAAGGGATAATGGCAAGAAGAAAAATGTCTGGGAGATTCTTAAGACTTAAGAGTTACATTTTTCTTACCTGAGTTACTTTCTCAGGAAACTAAACATCAGGCCTTCCACATAGTATCAAGGAACTGAAACTTACTAAATCAGTGCATTTGGACAATGAGATGCCAGATCCCTCAGCCATTATTATTGCCTAACTGACCACCTGCTTCCTGTTGACCAATTCCTCTTCCTTACCCCTCCCTAAGTCCTGTTTTCCCACACATAGTTACTTTTCTTTCCTAATATATAAACTTTCAATTTTAGTTGGTCAGGGAGATGGATTTGAGACTGATCTCTGATCTCCTCAGCTACAGCACCTGAATAAAGCCTTCTTCCCTGGCAATACTCTCTCAGTGATTGGCTTCCTGTGTGGTGAGCAGCAGGACCTAGACTGAATCCCTGGAGTTTCAATACCAATTATACAAAGCCTTAAAAGGCACACAAAGTAGTTCACCATTTACAGAGTAGGAAATGAGGAGTTTCTGGGAGATGTGAGCCAAGAGAATTGATGAAAGCAGTCTTTTAAAAACAATCTGGCAGCCATGTGCAAAATAGACTATTGAATGAATAAATACCTTCATTTAAACAAAGGGCCTTGCATGAATCCACGATGACAACATGCTTGAAGAACATGATTAACTCAGCTGTCTGCACTTGAGCCAAAGAAGACAGCAAGAGATTGCCAGGAGTTCATAACCTAGAGGCAGGCAGAGCTCTGGGAGCATGGGCATGAGACTTCTATGAGGGACATTGGATTTAAGGACTTACCGGATATGAGGAAATGGAAAAAAGGCTGAATCTAAGAGGTCTTCATGTTTTCCTTTGTGGATGTACAAGTGAAGACAGAAGGTCTGGAGAGAAAACTGCTGTGGAAATACATTTTATTTTAATCACACTGAGTTTGAATGGGACAGCCTACCCTAAATGATGCATTGAAAATTTACCTAATAGTGTCAGTGCAGTTCCTTTAATGGTCTAAGTCAGTGGCTCTCAACATCTGCTGTATATTACATTCACCTGTGAAACAGGTTAAAAAATACTGGTTCTTAGGCCTCATTCTCAACTGCTTGAATGAGACCTCAATTCACACCTCCAAGGGTGGGCTTAGACATTGATATTGCTTAGAAGCTCCAGGCAAGGTGATTCTAATGTGGAGCCAGGATTCAGAACCAGTGATCTGAATTCCCATCTTGGAGACATTTGAGTTCTGGGAAAGTACACAAGATATTAAGGCACTGTGTTAAAAACTAATTATTAAATGTTCAGCCTTTTCTGTACTAAAGAGTCCTTGCAACAATGGGGGAAAATATTGTTATGTAGTTAACAATATTTTAAACCATAAAAGTGAAACTTCTCTCTAAGGAGGAGAAAGCAAAGTGAAAACAGCAAAAACATAACGTTGAGTTATATCTGCATTTATAAAGTAGGGGGAGGTGATTATAATGTCACGGTCTGAAGAGCACACCCCAGAATCTTTCCACATGCCACATCCGCAATACCACATGTTTCTCTGGGAAAATGATTTAACTTTTCCAGATAACTAATGAACATTTGGAATACAGCTTACTTATACAATCATCTCTTGATATACATGGGAAATTGGTTCCAGTGCTTCTCCTATTCTCCCCAGGTACCAAAATCTGCAAATGCTCAAGTCTGTGATATAAAATGGCATAGTTATTTGCATATAACCTATACACATCCTCCCGTATACCTTAAATAATCTCTAGATTACTTAAAATACCAAATACAATATAAATGCTATGTAAATAGTTGTTGTACTACATTGTTTAGGGAATAATGACAAAAGTCTGTATATGTCAGTACAGATGCAATTGTTTTTCTTAGTATTTTCGATCCTGAGTTGGTTAAATCCATGATGCAGAACGCACGGATATGAAGGGCTGACTATACAATGTTGGCAATCTTAATAAAGATCCATGAGATCTCCATTATCTATATCTTCTTCCTTCCTACTCTCCTTCAACCCAAACCTTCCACCAGAACTCTTGATTATATCCCAGCTCTTCTGAAGAATGTCTTCATAACCATTCCCTTGTTCTTTCTCTCACAGGCATTTTCAGTTATTTTCTTCACGATATTATTTCATTGAGCTCATCAACACTCACGAGAATACTTCAGGTTAAAAGAAAAGCTCTTCATCTATTCTGCCTCCCCTTTAAAAGATCATCCTGTTACTCTGCTTTTTTTCACTGACTGACTTGAAAATACACATTCCTATTCCCACTTTCTCCATCTCCATACCCATTCCTCACTTAATCCCCCACCTCCTTTTTTTTTTTGAGACAGTCTGGCCTTTGTCGCCCAGGCTGGAATGCAGTTGTGTGATATTGGCTCACTGCAACCTCTGCCACCCCAGGTTCAAGTGATTCTCCTGCCTCAGCCTCCCAAGTAGCTGGGATTGCAGGCTACTTTTTGTATTTTTAGTAAAGACGGAGTTTCACCATATTGGCCAGGCTGGTCCCGAACTCCTGACCTCAAGTGATCCACTCGCCTCAGCCTCCCAAAGTGTTGGGATTACAGGCATTGAGCCACCGCACCCAGCCCATTTGATCCCTTTTAACCTGGTGTTGGCCTCACTATTCCTCTGAAATCGCTTTCTTCAAAGTCACTAGTCATTTGCTTCTGTTCACACTCCTACCCCCTCCTGACTTCCTAGAAGCCTTTGCATCTTTGCCTTCCACACATTTGTGCTGCCCAGGTGATCCCACCTTCAGGACCCCACTCCCTCTGTCTCCTTAACTGGCTGTAGTTCTTCCAGCCCACAAATGTGAACACATCCGAAGGCTCAATCCAAACATGACTCCCTGTCAGCGCTCTTGTCCTGGCCAGCTGTCTCCAGCAATTACTGGTGCTCTGCTGCCCCCGTCTGGCCAAGTCTATTCTAACTACTTCAAAGGCCTCACTGGACCCTTATCTGGAAAACCGCCAGCAAAGCTTCCCAAAAAGCCGTTCCATACACACACCTCTGACCTCTCTACATTTAGAGTCTTGCTCTCTATATAACCACGGGGTAAGTCCAAATTGGGTTTCCTGTCATCCTTTCAGAGTCTCTGTTCCAAGCTAAACTCATCCATTTTCTCCAAATACTTTTCTCTCTCCACGCATCTGTGACATCTTTCCTTCTCTTGATACATGTCATTGTCGGGGAATCCTTGTTTTGATGCTACCTTTGTAAATCAGTTGCTTTTTCTCCTTGTCATTGCCCCACCTGCCTAGACTCTCTATCTCTCAGTTAAAGGATTTCAACAATCTCCTAATTGCATTTCCTTTCTTTAGTTTTTTTCTACCTCCAATTAATAGGACATAACATATTCAAATTGATCTTTTTAAAACATGGCTTCACTCAGGTGTCTTCCACAGCCCACCATCTTCCAAAGCTTTCCCATTGTCCTCAGAGTACAACCTGTGCCCCCAGGATATAAAGTCACATTGTAATCAAAGGCAACACTGGCAGCCACACTATTACTAACTCACTTTTTCATAGCACTGTACTTTCATAGTACATAGCACTCTTAAAATTGAAGAAAAAAAATTTAATAATTCAGACAAATATGTCAACTTCATAATGCCATTGTCATTTAACCTACAGAAAGCAAAAGTCAGTAAATATATAAACAAATGCAAAAAAATTGACAAGGGACGTTATCTCCCTTCTCTCTGTCCTCCTCAAATTAGAATGAATTTACAGTATCTATTCTGTTTTGTTGTTGTTGTTTATTTCAATAGTTTTGGGGGAACAAATGGTGTTTGGCTGCACGGAAAAGATCTTTAGTGGTGATTTCTGAGATTTGGTGCACCCATCACCTGAGCAGTGTACACTGTATGCAATGTGCAGTCTTTTAACTCTCACCCTCCTTCCACCCCTCCACTCGAGTGCCCAAAGTCTATTATATCATTCTTATGCCTTTGTATCCTCATAGCTTAGCTCTCACTTATAAGTAAGAGCATAAGATGTTTGGTTTTCCATTCCTGAGTTACTTCACTTAGATAATGATCACCAACTCTATCCAGGTTGCTGTGAATGCCATTATTTTGTTCCTTTTTATGGCTGAGTAGTATTCCATGGAATACTATATATGTTATGTCCTATTAATTGGAGGTAGAAAAAAAGCTAAAGAAAGGAAATGCAATCAGAAGACTGTTGCAGTCCTTTAAGTGAGAGATACAGAGTCTAAGCAGATGGGCAATGGCAAGGAGAAAAAGCAACTGATTTACAAAAGAAGTGTCAAAACAAGGATTCCTTGACAATGACATATATCAAGAGAAGGAAACATGTCACAGATGCATGGAGAGGGAAAAGTTTTTGGAGAGAACTGATACAATTTATATATATATATATACACACACACACATATATATATACACACACACACACACATACATACCACGGTGTGTGTGTGTGAGTATATATACACACCACAGTTTATCCACTCATTTATTGAAGGGCATTTAGGCTGGTTCTATGTTTTTGCAATTGCAGATTGTGCTGCTATAAGCATGCAGAGCAAGTGTCTTTTTTGGATGATGACTTCTGTTCCTCTGGGTAGATACTCAGTAGTAGGATTGTTGGATCAAGTGGTAGTTCTACTTTTAGTTCTTTAAGGACTTTCCATACTGTTTTCCATTGTGGTTGTACTAGTTTACATTCCCAACAGCAGTGTAAAACTTCTCCCTTTTTACTACATCCATGCCAAAATCTTTTATTTGTTTTCATTTTTTAAAAAATTATGGCCATTCTTGCAGAAGTAAGGTGGTTTTGCATTGCAGTTTCGATCTGCATTTCCCTGATCATTAGTGATGTTGAGCATTTTTTCATGTTTGTTGGCCATTTGTATATCTTCTTTTGAGAATTGTCCATTCACGTCCTTTGCCCACTTTTTGATGGGGTTATTTGTTTCTTTCTTGCTGATTTTTTTGAATTTCCTGTAGATTCTGGATATGAGTCTTTCATCAGATACATAGCTGGCAAAGATACTATCCCACTCTGTGGGTTGTCTGTTTGCTGATTATTTCTTTTGCTGTGTGGAAGCTTTTTAGTTTAATTAGGTCCCATCTATTTCTTTTTGTTGCATTTGCTTTTGGGTTCTTGGTCATGAAGTCTTTGCCTAAGTCGATATCTAGAAGAGTTTTTCTGAGGTTATCTTCTAGAATTTTTATGGTTTCAGGTCTTAGATTTAAGTGTTTGATCCATTTTGAGCTGATTTTTGTATAAGGTGAGAGATGAGGATCCAGCTTCCTTCTTCTACATGTGGCTTGCCGATTACCCCAATATCATTTGTTGAATACAGGGTCCTTTCCCCACTTTATGTTTTTGTTTGCTTTGTTAAAGGTCAGTTGTCAGCCGGGCGTGGTGGCTCACGCCTGTAATCCCAGAACTTTGGGAGGCCAAGGCGGGCAGATCAGGAGGTCAGGAGATGGAGATCATCCTGGCTAACATGGTGAAATTCGGTCTCTACTAAAAATACAAAAAATTAGCCCGGTGTGGCGGCGGGCGCCTGTAGTCCCAGCTACTCAGGAAGCTGAGGCAGGAAAATGGCGTGAACCTGGGAGGTGGAGCTTGCAGTGAGCTGAGATCGCGCCACTGCACTCCAGCCTGAGTGACAGAGCCAGACTGCGTCTCAAAAAAAAAAAAAAAAAAAAAAAAAGGGTCAGTTGTCTATAAGTATTTGACTTTGTTTCTGGGTTCTATGTTATGTTCCATTGGTCTATGTGCCTATTTTTATACTAGTACCTTGCGCTTTTGGTAACTATAGACTTGTAGTATAGTTTGGAGTTGGGTAATGTGATGCCTCCAAATTTGTTGTTCTTGCTTAGTCTTGGCTTGGCTAGGCTATGGAGGCTTTTTTTGGGGTTCCATATGAATTTTAGGATTGTTTTTTCTAGTTCGGTGAGGAATGATGGTGGTGTTCTGATGGGAATTGCATTGAATTTGTAGATTGCTTTTGGCTGTATGATCATTTTCACAATATTGATTCTACCCATCTATGAGCATGGGATGTGTTTCTATTTGTTTGTGTCATCTATGATTTCTTTCAGCAGTGTTTTATAGTTTTCCTTTTAGAGAGCTTTCATCTCCCTGGTTAGGTATATTCCTAAATATTTCTTTTTTTTCACCTGTTGTAAAAGGGGTTGAGTTCTTGATTTGATTCTCAGCTTAGTCATTGTTGGTGTATAGCAGTGCTACTGATTTGTGTACATTGATTTTGTATCCTGAAACTTTACTGAATTCGTTTATCAGATCTAGGAGCTTTCTGGATGAGTTTTTAGGGTTTTCTAAGTATATAATCATGTAATTGACAAACAGTGTCAGTTTGAGTTCCTCGTTACCGATTTGGATGCTTTTTGTTTCTTTCTCTTGTCCGATTGCTCTAAGACTTCCAGCACTATGTTGAATAGCAGTGGTAAAGGTGGGCAACCTTGTCTTGTTCCAGTTCTCAGGGGGAATGCTTTCAACTTTTCCCCATTCAGTATAATGTTGGCTGTGGGTTTGTCATAGATGACTTTTATTACCTTAAGGTATGTCTCTTCTATGCCAATTTTGCTGAGGGTTTTCATCATAAAGGGATGCTAAATTTTGTCAAATGCTTTTTCTGCATCTATTCAGATGAACATGTGATTTTTGTTTTTGTCTGTGTAGTGTATCACGTTTATTGATGTGTGTATGTTAAACCATCCCTGCATCCCTGTTATGAAACCCACTTGATCATGGTGTATTATCTTTTTGATATGCCATTGGATTTGATTAGCTAGTATTTTTGTTGAGGATTTTTGCATCTGTGTTCATCAGGGATATTGGTCTGTAGTTTTCTTTTTTTCTTATGTCATTTCCTGGCTTTGGTATTAGGGTGATACTGACTTCATAGAATGATTTAGGGAGGAATTCCTGTTTATCTTGTGAAATAGTTTCAGTAAGATAGGTACCAACTCTTCTTTGAATGCCTGATAGAATTCAGCTGTGAATCCAACTGGTCCTGGACTTTTTTTGATTGGTATTTTTTTTATTACTGTATCAATATCACTACTTGTTACTGGTCTATTCAGAGTTTCTATATGTCCCGGATTTAATCTAGGAGGGTTGTGTATTCCCAGAAATTTATCCATCTCCTTTAGAATTTCTAGTTTGTGTGCATAAAGGTGTTCATAGTAACCTTGAATGATCTTTTGTATTTCTGTGGTATCAGCTGTAATATTTTACATTTCATTTCTAATTGAGCTTCTTTGGATCTTTTCTCTTCTTTTCTTGGTTACTGTCGCTACTGGCTTATCAATTTTATTTATCTTTTCAAAGAACCAGCTTTTTGTTTCATTTATCTTTTGTATTTTATTTTTGTTTCAATTTCATTTAGTTCTGTTCTGATCTTTGTTATTTCTTTTCTTCTGCTGGGTTTGGGTTCTTGTTTTTGTGGTTCCTTGAGGTGTGACCTTAGGTTGTCAATTTGTGCTCTTTCAGGCTGTTTGATGTAAGGATTTAATGCTATGAACTTTCCTCTTAGCACTGTTTTTGCTGTGTCCCAGAGGTTTTGATAAGTTGTGTAACTATTATCATTCAGCTCAAAGAATTTTAAAATTTCCATCTTGATTTCATTATTGATCCAAAGATCATTCAGGAGCAATTATTTAATTTCCTTGTATTTGTATAGTTTTGAGGATTTCTTTTGGAGTTAATTTCCAGTATTATTCCACTGTGGTCTGAGAGGCTATTTGATATAATTTCAGTTTTCTTAAATTTATTGAGACTTGCTTTGTGGCCCATGATATGGTCTGTTTTGGAGAATGTTCCATATGCTGATAAAAAGAATGTATATTCCGCAGTTCTTGGGTAGAACGTTCTGTAAATATCTGTTAAGTCCATTTGTTCTAAGGTTTAATTTAAGTTCGTTGTTTCTTTGTTGACTTTCTGTCTTGATGACCTGTCTAGTGCTGTCAGTATAGTACTGAAGTTCCCCACTATTATTTTGTTACCATCTATTTCATTTCTTATGTCTAGTAATACTTGTATTATAAATTTGGGAGCTCCCATGTTAGGTGCATATATATTTAGGATTGTGATATTTTCCTGCTGGACTAATCCTTTTATCATTATGTAATGTTCCTCTTTGTCTTTTTAAACTGTTGTTGCTTTGAAGTCTGTTTTGTCTACATAAGAATACAGTATCTATCCTTCATTATTACAAATTTAAGGTGACTAAGTCATATTCAGCTAGATTCCAGCTCTGCCACTTTTGAAGTCTATGCCTTGGGCTAGTTGTTTAACCTCTCTGGACTTCAGTTTCCTCCTCTTAAAATGAAAATGTTGTTAGGTAGTTACAAAGCATCTGTGAGACTGGGCATGGTGGCTCATGCCTGTAATCCCAGCACTTTGGGAAGCAGAGACGGAAGGATCACCTGAGGTCAGGAGTTTGAGACCAGCCTGGCCAACATGGTAAAACCCCATGTCTACTAAAAACACAAAAATTAACCAGGCTTAGTGGTGGGCGCCTGTAACCCAAGTTACTCAGAAGGCTGAGGCAGGAGAATCACTTGAACCCAGGAGGCGGAGGTTGCAGTGAGCCAAGATCTCGCCACTGCACTCCAGCCTGGGCGACAGAGCGAGATTGTCAAAAAAAAAAAAAAAGAAAAAAAAAAAAAAAGCGTCTGTGTAATTTAGCTATTTAATATGTAAAAAGCATTTAGAAGCCCAGGCATAGTGGCGCATGTCTGTAACCCCAGCACTTTGGGAGGTCAAGGCAGAAGGATCTCTTGAGCCTGGGAGTTCGAGACCAGCCTGGGCAACATGGCAAGGCACTATCTCTACAAAAAAAAGTTTTTAATTGGCCAGGCCTGGTGGTGCATGCCTGTAACCCCAGCTACTCGGGAACCTAAGGTGGGAGGATCACCTGAGCTGGAGAGATTGAGGCTGCAGTGAACTGAGATTGTGGCACTGCACCCCAGCCTGGGCAAATGGAGTGAGACCCTATCACAAAAACAAAACAAAACAAAACAAAACATTGAGAATAGTTAGTGACTAGCACATAAAAAGTGATGATTTGAGTTAACAATGGTGATGATGATGATCATGATTATGTAAATTTGGTAGTCAGTAGAAACTTTATCCACTATTTTTAAAAAATATGTTTTTTAAACCTAATTTTCACTTTAGAACATGACATTGTTAGATATATACAACTTAAATTAACTGAAATAATGATATGATATAACTGTATATGACGGTCTAAATTTTTTTTTTAAATAGTCTCTCACTTTGTCATCCAGGCTGGAGTGCAATGGCATGATCTCTGCTCACTGCAACCTCCATCTCTGGGCTCAAGCAATCCTCTCAACTCAGCTCTGGAGTAGCTGGGATTACAAGTGTGCGCCACCATGCCCAGCTAATTTTTTGTATTTTTAATAGAGAGGAGGTTTCACTATGTTGGCCAGGCTGGTCTTGAACTCATGGCCTCAAGTGATCTGCCCTCCTTGGCCTCCCAAAGTGCTGGGATTACAGATGTGAGCCACCTTGCCCGGCCCTTAAATATTTTCAAGGCTGACCTAAGAGTGTTTAAACAAACACTTGTTCCTCCCCTATAAAATAAGACTTTGACAATTAATGGCTACAGTATTTCTTTACAAACATATTAGCAAATGTTACACAGATCTTAGAATTATGCTTAGAGCAAATCGCAAAATTATTTCATTCATTTTAATTATCTTATTTACTTGAACTCCAAATGGCCTTTCGGATAGTATAATAATGTTCTTAATCGATGAGATTATTTTAAAATGTAACAATGTCACAACATATGCATCCAGTCATGAAATATACATTTCAAAATTATATCAAATGCCATCTATACTAACAAAAACACACACAAAAAAAGAACACAGATGTATTCTTCCTTTATGGATGTGTGGCGGAATTATAGCCTTTTCAATAACTGTAGCGGAATAGACAGTCTATAGAGAATCTATTTTGCCATATATAAGAATAAAATATTGAAGAAAATTTTTTGTTCACAGGTACCAAATTTAAATACAATCATGCCCTGCATAACAATCTTTGAGTCAACAATGGGCCACATATACAACAGTGGTCCTAAAAGATTATAATGGAGCTGAAACATTCCTATTGCCTAGTGGCATAGTAGCAGTCATAATATCATAGAGTAACATGTTACTCACCTGTTCGTGGTGATGCTCGTGTAAAGAAACCCATTGTGCACATGCAGTTAGGTATAGTGCATAATCCTTGATAATGATAATAAGTGACTTACTGGTTTATGTATTTACTATACGATACTATCATTTTTTTTAATTTTATTTTTTTATTATTATTTTTTGGGGGGACGGAGGCTCGCTCTGTCGCCCAGGCTGGAGTGCAGTGGCGCGATCTCGGCTCACTGCAAGCTCCGCCTCCCGGGTTCACGCCATTCTCCTGCCTCAGCCTCCCGAGTGGCTGGGACTGGGACTACAGGCGCCCGCCACCACGCCCCGCTTATTTTTTGTATTTTTAGTAGAGACGGGGTTTCACCGTGTTAGCCAGGATGATCTCAATCTCCTGACCTCGTGATCCGCCCGACTCGGACTCCCAAAGTGTTGGGATTACAGGCGTGAGCCACCGCGCCCGGCCTATTCTTCATTTTTAATTTCTTTATCAGGCTCCTAGTGAGCCCATCAGATCAAAAAGGGCTGCCAATATTCCTAAGGGATTCTTGAGCACACAGAATGTTTTCCATAGTACTCCTACTGGAGAAGCTACCTAATGTCTCAAGAAGATGGGCCTGAGAAAAGAAGGATTTTCCTAGAATGCCTTCACCCTGAATTGGTGCTTCTCAAACTGTAATGTGCTCACCAGTCATCTGAGTATCTCCTTTAAATGCAGATGCAGATTCAGTTGGTTCAGTGAGGGAACTGAGATCTCACATCTCTAACAAGCTCTCAGGTGATGCCGATGCCGCTGAACCATAGACCACACTTTGAGAAGCACAATCCTAAAACAGTCTGTTTTATGAGCTAACAGAGTGACATTTTGCTTCCCCCAATTAAATTCTTTTTATTATAGTTTGTATAATGTAGATACTTTAGGTGACTTGTAAACAATTATAATTTCTCTAAACTGACGTGCAATTTAAAATCATTAAACAGGCCGGGTGTGATGGCTCACAACTGTAATCCCAGCACTTTGGGAGGTCGAGGTGGGCAGATCACTTGAGGTCAGGAGTTCGAGATCAGCCTGGCCAACATGGTGAAATCCCGTCTCTACTAAAAATACTTTAAAAATTTAGCAGGGCATGGTGGCACGTGTCTATAATCCCAGCTACTCGGGAGGCTGAGGTGGAAGAATCGCTGGAACCCAGAAGGCAAAGATTGCAGTGAGCGAAGATCGCACCACTGCACTCCAGCCTGGGAGACAGAGCAAGACTCCATCTCAAAAAATATATAGAAAACAAATACAATAAAATAAAATCATTAAACAAAGGAGCTAAAATAAAGCTTCAGTATATTCTTGTTGTTTGTTTGTTTTTGAGACAGAGTCTCGCTCTATCGCCAGGCTGGAGTGTAATGGCGCCATCTCGGCTCACTAGAACCTCCGCCTCCCAAAAGCGATTCTCATGCCTCAGCCTCCAAGTAGCTGGCATTACAAGCTTGTGCCTACACACCGGGCTAATTTTTTTATTTTTTGTAGAAGCAGGGTTTCACCACTTTGGCCAGGCTGGTCTTGAACTCCTAGCCTTAAGTGATCTGCCAGCCTTGGCCTCCCAAAGTGCTAGGATTACACGCATGAGCCACCGCGCCTGGCCTCCAGTATATTCTTTGAGTTAAAGAGCTAAGGTAGGAGAAGGATACTACAAGGGTGAAGGCCAATCAGTCTCACCTTGGAAGCGTGGTCTTCAGGTTTGGGGCCTGCCCAGCCAGGGTAGATAGCTTTTATATAGGGTATGGCAGGGCAACTGAATCCTAAGTACCTAAAGCTAAAAGTGTTAATGAAAGTCTACAGTTGCCTAATCAAATTGCTTTTATGCCATTGGATCATCATTACATTAACCCACAAGGAATTTAAACACAACATAAACATGTATATAAATGAACTTGGAAGAAAGCTTGTTGTCCCCTCTCCTGTTTTAATTAGGTATGTCTTATATAAGAAATATATAAATGCAGACTCTGTGGTTTCCCTGGCAAGGCTAAGGCACTAAGTAAATCCACTTTAATACTATTTTGTTTGCTTTTTTTCCCCCTTAATTAAGTTTTTTAAGTTTCCTTAGCTCTCTGTGTGGCTGCTTCAGCTCTGGCAGCTGGGTTTGTGGTGAAGGGTTGGGAGAGCGCATACCAGCCTCCCCTCACCCCTCCTAATCACACCCCCTGTACAACTAGATAGGAAAGTAGAAGAAATTGGAGGGGAAGACATCCCAAGCAAACAATAGATGACCGTCTTATAAATCCCCTGTCATGCTTAAGAAAAGCCCATTATTTTATCTAGCACATTGATGGTGGGAGGAGGGGCTTTACTTGAAAGCTTTCACTTCTCCAAGTATGTGGATGGCTTTCCAAGGCTTATGGAAAACTAGGATAGTGTCCAATTACACAATGCAAATGTATTAAAATATGCTGCTGGCCCAAGCGCTATCTTCAGCATAGATCTCTGGACTGGAGGCTCCTAGATCAGGGGCTGAAACCATGTGCTAGCAAAATAACCAACATGAGGCAACATAGAGGCCTCTGGTTTCTCTCTTATTTTGTTAAAGCCTTAGTGAAGAAAGCCAGGGTTGACAAATGGCACACGCTACTGAATGCTGTTTAAATTAGAAAGCTGAATGGCTTCAAAACTATGTGTGTTTTTCATCTGCCTTTTTAAATTTTGTTTTTAGTTTAATATTAATTAAGCCATAACTGAATGCTGCTAAAACTGAGAACAAAAAGTAACATATGCATAATATGACCTGTGTATGTTGATACAGCTGGCTCCAAATGTGTAATTAAGCTAATGATGACTCATATAAGATATAGGTATATATTTGTATATCCCTTTTATGTTCTAAGACTACATCAAGGAAAAAAATTTAGTAAATCCATGTAGTATGTTTTGACTTATGCTTCTCTTCTTCAGGTTAGGTACTTGGTTTAAATACATTAAAATTTATATATGAACAAAGATATGCATAGAAAAAACACTGGAAGAAATACACCTAAATGTTAACAGTGATTATTTCTGAAAAGTAAAATTAGAGGTGGTTTTTAATTTTAAAAAAATTGTTTTACTTCTCCTCACCCCTTCCAAAATTTCTAAGTGCTTTAAAACAAAAACAAATGAAAAATACTGTATTACAAGCAGAAGTATGTTAATGATTTTTCTTGATATTTGTTCTACAACTATTTTACGTAGATTACTTAATTCAGTCATTCAGCACAATTTATTAAGAATCTCCTATGTACCAGGCACTGTGCTCGAGCATTGCAAATGCATGAATATACATACATTACATATTTTCATCAAATATTTTACCAAATACTCTCCTTTGACTTACAGAAGGATACTAGAAATGCAGGCCCCAAGGTACACTGATCTTCTTCGAAATTACCCCTTATTCTCTATCTTTCCTTAATGGAACTGAAAGTAAAATTATTCTGACTAAGCATGCTTTTTTATCACTTTGTTTTTATCTTTAGCGAAAAAAAAAGTCACCTAATGGTAACTGCCTTCAGCCATGAAAACACAAATGTGCAAGTCTTGTGTCCATCTTTTCAGAGCTTTGTGCCAAGAACCGGTAATGATAGAGCAGACCCCACATTCCTCTGAGGCAGGGACAGGCCTGGGGAGGTGGCAGTGACCCACTTCCCTCTCCCTTCTGAAGACACTTGTATTGTATTTAGGAAGCCCCAGAGAAAGCTGTGTGGGACCAGGCTCACCAAACAGAATAAACAAAAAGTGATCAAACAGTCAAAGATCAAAGTCTGTAAAAGATGCTTAGCTAGTTAAATATAGATCTTCATAATGGAACTTTTGTATATGCCCCAGGTTCCAGAAGAAATCTCTGTAATTAACAAGTTCCATCCATCTAACATTTAAATTCTAATGTAGCTAAGTGGTACTTCTTCAATGTCTAGGTGTAGTGTGTTATTTAAAAACATCTCCAGCCAAGCCATCCTATTGCTTTCCACAATAGGCAGCACATTTCAAAGGTTCCTTGACTGCATATTCAAGGTTTTTGATAAACTGATCCTAGGCTTTGTTCCTCCCACTTCATTCCTGCATAGCCTTTCACTTCAGTTAACTGGGATAACTAGCCAGTCCTGGAAAGTTCCTCCCACTTTCCCATTTTTGTCTCTTAATCCGAAAAGCCATTCTTTCTTTTCTCCCTTTTATCTATTATCCAATAATAGATGACATTCACTTCTTCAGGAAACTTCCTGAGAGGACTTCAACCCCAAGCATGTCTCCATCCTTGGACTCCACTGTACTTCTCTCTGTAGGCCTCATTGGGCCATGAATAGGTGTACAGAGGCAGATGGTTTGAATTGAGTGGGGTGCAGTCTGCACACTCTTAAGAGTGTCTTCTCTCTCTAGCTTCTTACCATTCAGTACTAGCACCTTGATTTTGCTGTCTTTGCCATTAGACAGCCAGTCTAATACAGAGCTTAGATAGGTCTTCAATGAGCCATAAGCCTCTCTTGTATTGCAGAGTACATAATAGGTAATTAAACATTAAATCATTTTTTAATGATCTAATTGCTCAACTTTTCAAGATTGAGTCTATCCAAATAGACTTTGTGCTTTCTGGAGGCAAGGACCATCTCATTCTTCTTTCATCTCTTAGAGCTCCCAGTGCAATGCTTTTCACATGTTAGGTGTTTAATAAATATGTGATTGTTGATGTATTTCATATTCAACACTATCAATAACAAAGTGTTCACATAGAAATACCTCAAAGCAAAAAATGTGTCTTATAAATCTGGAGCTGGTCAGCTCTCCAGCTCCACCCTCTATGTATTCTTAGCCAGACCCCTTTTATAGTTTGAGTGTATATTAATTAATACACATGTTAGAATAGCTGAAATCTACAATACTGATAACAAACACTGGCGAGATGTGGAGCAACAGAAACTCTCCTAACTCTCGTTTATTGCTGTTGAGAATTCAAAATGGTATGACCACTTTGGAAGACAGTTTGGAACTGTCTTATGAAGTTAAACATACTCTTACCACATGATTCAGCAGTTGCACTCCCTCCCAAGTGTGTTAAAAATTATGTACACACAAAAACCCTCAGTGGTATGTTTATATCAACTTTATTCATTACTGCCAAAACTTGGAAGCAACCAAGATATCCTTCAGTAGGCGAATTAATAAATAAACTGATATATTCAGACAATGAAATATTATTCAGCACCAGAAAGAAATGAGCTATCAAGCCATGAAACGGCATGGAGGAAACTTAAATGTGTATTACTAAGTGAAGGAAGCCAATATGGAAAGGCTATATACTGTATGATTCCAACTATATGACACTCTGGAAAAGCCAAAACTTTGGAGACAGTAAAAACATTAGTGATTTTCAGGGGTTAGGGGAAGGGAGAGATGAATAGAGCACAGAGGATTTTTATGGCAGTGAAACTACTCTGTATGGTGCTATAATGGTGAATACATGTCATTATACATTTGTCAAAACCTATTACATGTATAATACTGAATCCTAATATAAACTATGAATTTTGGGTGATAATGATATATCATTGTAGGTTCTTTGATTGTAACAAATGTGCCACTCTGGTGCCAGATGTTGATAGGGGAATGCTAAACAATTTGAGAGGTGGGGGGTTGGCAGGAGTATAGTGGAAATCTCTGTACTTTCTGCTCTTTTGTTGTGAACCTAAAACTGCTCTAAAAACAGTCTATTTAAAAGGCAGGTGTGTGGGGGAGGATTCCTAAGTGGGTTCTACAAAGGAGCATTCCAATTAGAGAAGCCAAAGCTGCATCTATCTAAGTCCCAACTTCAGATACAGCTTCCCTCTGCTTGCTGAAACACTCCTGTGGGAGCCCTAGGACGCCAATGTGAAAAGCCCTCTTACCCTGAGGCTACCTTGCTGTGCAGAAGCCCAAACCAAGCCCCACAGAGAGTCCACATGGAAAGACCCTGAGCTATATAAAGAGAGATGCTTAGCCAGCTCCCAGCTGTCCTTACTTCCCTCCTGCTCCACCTCAAACCACTGTCTGACTGTAATCAGATGAGAAATGCCAGAGCTAAAACTGTCAAGCTGAGCCCTTCCTGAATTGCAGTCCCATAAAAATAATTAAAGATGATAAGATACCTGTTATTGTTTTAAGTCCCTAAGTTTTGGGGTAGTATGCTACACAACCTAGATAATCAGAATAGTCACCAGAAGTACAGAGGCCACTACCCAATTTTGCCTGGGCCCATGAGGGAAAAAGGGTATTTCTGCTCAGAGGCTTTGCTGCCTCAGAATTTTAGCCTACAGACCATAGGTTTGGAGTCAAGAGTCTCACTCTTTATTCTTTGCTCCAACTTGATTATGAAGAATGACTTCATACAATTCACTTGATTTTTTTCAGACTCTACATCTACAAAGTAAAGAGAATCTGCCCTTGTTTTCTACATGGCTCTTAAGAAGGCTGTGAGGGTCAACAGGACGTCATAGGAACAGTCCTCCCAAGGCAGGTGTTCCGTAAATGTAATCTGTGACTTGATTTCCTCATGCTTTCCGGTCTTCATGAAGGTCTTGTAAGACACTGAAGTAGTGTGAAGTGGATACTATAATAGTTCATTAACTGGATTTACGTCCAGCACAACTCCAGCAGACTCAATAGAGACTCCAGTGAGTCTGTTACCTCCTGACTTGTTAAATTACAGGGGAAAGCACTAGCCTCTCCATAATTGTACAGAGGAATGCTGCTTCCCATGCTAAATCTCTCTTCTGTAACTC
The DNA here is from genome assembly GCF_049350105.2 of Macaca mulatta. NCBI lineage: Eukaryota > Metazoa > Chordata > Mammalia > Primates > Cercopithecidae > Macaca > Macaca mulatta. The sequence continues at coordinate 122,284,891 of NC_133408.1, forward strand.
CACAGGGTCAGTCCCCATTACTTTTCAATAGGAGAAACAGGAGAAAAAATTCTCTTCAAAGGGCCTCTTTTTATGAGCTTTGCTCTCTGTGAGATCTCAGGGAACATATGTGGTTAGTATCGTTTCTTCCAGCACCACAGACTTTTTCAAAATCCCTCCTTTGGCAGCCAGCAAGTCTCTTATAATCCCTCTGGAAATAGCTATTCCCTGAGAATAATCACCCTGGCAATGAGGCAGGGAAGAACACATAACTATGTCCCAGGAAAGCCATGTCGGAGGCCCTTATTTCATGCCAATTCTATACAGAATGGCTACTCCTGAAGGAAAATATCACCTTGATAGAGAAATCAGGCCCTGTGGCTGCTCAGCCTGGGTGGTCTGACAACCAGGTAGAAAGCAACTGCAGGGACAGTTAAGACCTAGGTCACTTCTAATGTTCAATGGTAAGAGAGGGATATTAAAATTTAATTATTTTACTGTCTATTCAGATTTTATCGTGCCTCCAATCAGACAGAAGCAGGATCTGGAATAGCTTCTACCCTAAAACCTAAAATTGAAAAAATTTAAAAATATATACATCGGTACTTTTACTTATATACAATATGAATTGTTTAATTATTATACATTTTCTTGAAAACCTTGAGCAGGCTATTTATTAATAGTAAGGCAAAGAAAGCTCAATATTTTTGAAAAACAAGAAAGATGGGCAAAGATCATTGATACTGCACTAACTAGGAATCTGGAAATGTAATTGAGTAGTTATGTTGAATTTAGTGAAATTGGTTTTGATTGCATCGAGATAACTGATAACATCTCATAGAGGTAAATTTAGAAGAACATGTTGTATTTCATAGAGTATATTTTGGGTGATGTTTTCTTCATTTTCTCCCCTTTCCACAACCCCATTTCTGCTAGAGTAGGAACACAAAGACATTTTGTTTCTGGCTTCTGTAGGCTCCCTTCAATTTTTAAAAATTGAGTGTGAAGCAAACTCAATTCTAAAGGCTACCTTGATTCTTAACATTGAAAGTATCAAAAATAATTTTGGACAAATGAAAAGATACATTTTTTGAAAAAAAAAAGTATTCAAATTACTAGAAATTTTTAGATTGACTTTTTTCTACTATTATAATTTTTAAGTCTTTCAGGTCTTTTCATGGAAGCTTTCAGGGCTCTATCCCAAGGCATTAACTTCTGTTAACAGATCTGTCCTGGCTTCTTATTGGCATTTATTCCTGTGCCACCCACGTAGAACTCCAAATGTGGATCCAAGGATTGCTGAGCTGTGAACACTCTATTTGTGTAATTCTGCCAGTGACCACCCTTAAACCTCAAAAGAATCAAAGGAAAGCAAAGATATGCTGAAATTTTTAAAAGTTTTTTAAAAAACCTTGAGGATACTTATAAGAATGTGAGTTCTTCTATACTGCATTCTGTCAAATCTGAGTCCGAAGGGTCAGGACCACCTATGTGCAGTTTTCAGCAGCTAGGGGCATGATCTGCGGTGAAGTTGTATGCACATATATACCAGCCTGCCCAATGCACCACGAAAACATCAAGACTAACCACAGCCTGAAAAAGGAAACTCTCATCTGCTGCAAAAAGTACATGAATTGTGAGCCTTGCATCAAAACACCTTCTTTTACCTTCCTCAATACTTAAATAGGATTTGAGTGTGTGAGAGTGCTGTATGCATGTGCAAACTTTGTACCTTAAACCATAACATAAAGACCTCAGACAGTAGGGCTTCCCCATCCAGCAACTATGGATTAGACAAAAGTTAAACAAAAAGAAGATATAGTAGTCGTTTGAACCTTAACTACTAACTTTCTTGCCAACATCACCAGCAATAAAAACTTTGTTTTGTCTTGATTCCAATTTGTAATTTTAATTTTATTCAGTGTTCTGAATTAAAGTGAGGAGAACATCAGTTAATTATAAGTTAATTTTGCCATAATCTGGAATAAATTAGATGATTGTTTAGTTCAAATAAATATATTGTAATCATAAATTGGGATTTCAGACTTCGAAGGGAGCTTTGAAGTTACTTCCCATCCAAACCTCTCATTTTAGAGATGAAAAAAGTGGGGGATCCAATATGATTAAATGACCTGCCCAAGGTCATACAGCTAATTAAAAGCTAAGCAATAACTAGATATCATGTCCCCTGCTTTCCCATTAGGGGGTTTGTTTTCTTCTATTACACCTCAGCTTTTGGTTAGTCATAATAAGAGGTGGCAGTGGCCTGGATTAAAGAAAACAGCAAATAGACCTCCTGCCCCTTTCTTTGTTCTTTGACTCTTTGAAAATGGGACTGTTTTGTTGTTAGTTTAATTATTTTTATATACTCTGCATCATCTAACATAGTATACATTTTTTCAGCAAAAATGTGTTAATTGCACTGAATAATTAGGGAAATTAACTGATGTATCTTTTGAGAAACAGCAGATTAATCTTAATATTAGCATTACGGATGGCGAAGGAAAGCTGTTAGCCAGGTGGAGAATGATAGAGGAGGAAGCTGGTTTGGAATTCACATTTTCCATTTCCAGACCACAAAGAATAACCCACATGGAGGCAATAGAGAGTTAACAGGAAAATACAAACAGCAGTATTATTCACATCATGTGGATAAGCCATTCCTTTTTCTCATTATCCTTCTCATGTTGCTAATGAATCATGACTAACTCTCTTTTTCAAAATGTGTTCCTTCTTTCTCAGATATAACTTAAATCATCTCCCTATTGTATATGGTACAACTAGCCCTGAGCTTACAAGGTTTCAAAATAGATTTCTAATTACAATTTTTGCAGAAACAGTATTGTGTCTTATAAAGAGCGTTTGAACTGAAAATTAGGAGACGTGGTTTCTAGACCTGGACCTGTCAATAAGATATTGTGTGATTTTGAACTAGTTGTGCAAAGCTAGTGGTGACCTCCCATCTCCCTTCCAACTTTAAGATTATGTGGCTCAATACCATTTCTTAACAAAGTCACAAATAGTTATTGAACACTACCTGGGCGTTTATTGTTCTAAAAAAGGTAGCTATCTCATTTAGAGCAAACTTAACATACCGTGTTATCACTAACACGAATGAAAGACTCATGTGACTTGTTAGGCACCAAGGGGGTTGAAGGGATAAAAAGAGATACATAAGGCCAGGCGCAGTAGCTAACATGTATAATCTCAACGCTTTGGGAGGCCAAGGCAGGAGAATCACTTGAGCCCAGAAGTTTGAGACCAGCCTGGGCAACATGGTGAGACCCTATCCCTACAAAAAATACAAAAAAAAAATTTAGCCAGGTGTGGTGGCACACGCCTGTAGTCCCAGCTACTTGGGAGGCTGAGACGAGAGAATCTCTCGCATCTTGGAGGCAGAGGTTGCAGTGAGCTATGATCGTGCCACTGCATTTCAGCCTAGATGACAGAACCAGACCTTGTCTCAGAAAAAAAAAAAAGAGAGAAACATAAAGCAGGTTCTCTGCCCTCAAAGGCTTTAACAAACCAGCTGGGGAAAGAGAACCCATCTATAAGATAACAAATAATGTTCATATTGTCATTGTCCATGTTAAGGGTCTAATTGGTGTCCAGTTGGTTTTATTTGGGTAATGTTTTTTAAACAAGTACTAGGCTAGGTGACATAATCTTTGAACTCTGTAAATATACAGAGAGAGAAAAATGTGACCTAGACTAGAAACACATATCCTAAAACTGGAAGACTGCAGCAAGAGCAGCCAAAGTACTCTTTCACATAGATGGACAGTGAAACCAGTGCAGTCACACAGGGCCCCACAGTTGGGGTTTAATGCTCTGTGGTTGCTGTCCTGAAATTCTTAATAACATTATCTTTGAATATGGATTTTGTGAGTGAAGTCCAATGGGACAATGGAGCATGTGTCAGGACCTTGGAGGGTCAGCTTCACGTGGTCCTGCCTCCCTCTACCTGCCCTGGAGAGGTTCTCGGGAGTCTGCTCTCCCACTCCCTGTCATCCTCCATCCCAGTTCGTTTCCCCCCTCCTCCCCACAATGACTGCCATCCTCTGCTTCTGGTGAGAGCATGGGGGTAACATAAAGAGGATAGAGTTAGGTATCTGCATTCTGGCATCTCAGGATAGAGCATGGTGGCAGCCCCTGAGCCCTGGGCTGACAGCACCATTGCCCACACATCTGTTGAGCAGCCCATCAGAGGCTGCATCTAGGTCGGGGGGGCCAACCTCTCCCCTATTCCACCTAGATCCTGAGCACATTTCAGCCCTGAGGTTTAAATATGCTTGGGGATCACCCATCTCCTATGGATTGAGGCAGCACTCTCAATTTCCATAGACCCTAGCACCACTGAGTGGTATGGGTTCATGGCTGGCAGGAGCATAACCTGGTAACTGACAGTACCAAGCACGCATGTCCTTGTGCAGCTGTGAGGATTCACACTCACCTCACAAATACCCTCTGCTCCATGCCTGGGAGGAATCTTCTCTTCCTCCTTCCACCTTTCCCAAGTATGGTTCATATTTGTCTCTTCTGGCCCACTAGAGGCAGGAAATTTTCTATTCACTTTTATATTGTGCTCTGACATTTGCATTTAAAACTGGCATTACATGATATAAAAATAAACATTTAATATCTAAATTTTTCTTTACTTAGAATGATATTAAATAGCAAATAAAAACAACAAGAAAAGGTTGAGAGAGAGACCATGGAAGAAAGAAAAAAGCTTCATACCTACTGATACAGTTTGGCTCTGTGTTCCCACCCAAATCTCATCTTGAATTGTAATTTCCATGTCTTGAAGGAGGGACTGGTAGGACTGATTGGATCCTGGGGGCGGTTTCCCTCATGCTGTTCTCATGATACTAAGTGAATACTCATGAGATTAGATGCTTTAAAAGTGTTTGTCAGGACCTCCCTCACTCTCTTTCTCTCCTACTTCACCATAGTAATATGTGCCTGGCTTCTCCTTTGCCTTCCACCTCACTGTAAGTTTCCTGAGGCCTCCCCAGCCAGGTGGAACTGTGAGTCAATTCAACCTTTTTCCTTTATAAACTACTCAGTCTCCAATATGTCTTTATAGCGGTGTGAAAATGGACTAATACACCTACCTTTAATGCTGCTTTCCTCCCTGATTTTTGACAAGGGCTCCCCATTTTTATTTCGCACTAGGCTTTACAAATTATGTAGTCAGCTCCACAAACAGTAAGAGGAATTCTGTCTTTAAAACATTTATTTGAAATTATGTTTATATAGTTGCAAAAAGTTTAAGGATTTCCAACAATTCCTAATCTCCTACTCTTTTTTTTTTTATTTGTCATCTCACCATTTCTCTGAAGACTCCTCAAGTTTCCAGAAAACCTGAATTTTAATATCGGATTCTTGGAAACAATTGTTCCACTATCACTTGCACCGTTTCTGTCAGCCATTTTTGAATAAAAACTATTCACTAAATATAAACTAAATGGGAGAAAGAGAGCCCCTTAAAGAATAAACAGTATTGCTGAGCACGGTGGCTCACGTCTGTAATCCCAGCACTTTGGGGAGCTGAGACGGGTGGATCGCTTGAGGTCAGGAGTTCAAGACCAGCCTGGCCAACAGGGTGAAACCCTGTCTCTACCAAAAATACAAAAAATTACCAGGTGTGGTGGCATGCACCTGTAATCCCAACTCCTCAGGAGGCTGAGTCAGGAGAATCACTTGAACCCAGAAGGCAGAGCTTGCAGTGAGCTGACATTGTGCCACTGCACTCCAGCCTGGGCCACAGAGTGAGACTCCATCTCAAAAAATAAAAAATAAAAAGAATAAACAGTATCTACTGCATAATACTCTCAATTTGGGATAGCAGAGCCCTAGTCCTCCTTGAACTAATAATACACCCCACTAGGTGTCATTGGCTGAGAGAGTGCATTAATACCTAGAGCATGGGGAAGAGATACTAAACATGCACAATCATGATTTCACTTCATATATTTGTAAAGAAAAATCCTATACAAATTATGGAACAAATCGCTTGTAAGCTATATATCACTAAGGAACTATGTGCTTACAATTTTGTATCCTGCATTCTTCACTTAGTACTTAAATGTTTCTCCCAATGTGTGTACTGTAATTAGCTTAGTATTTTCTTACTTCTGGATATTAGTTGTTTCTTGTTTTGTGCTTCAAACTCCCATGTTTAGAATTACTTCTTTAGCTTATATTCTCCTTGGGGCAAATAATATGATATTGATTTTAAAAATGGTATTTTCAAATTGCTCTTAAAAATGCTACAGAAATTTCTAGTCCACGAACTTGAGCATTTCACAGTGTCTTAGTCCATTTTCTGGTGCTATAAAGAAAAGTTTACTAGGCTCATGGTTCTGGAGACTGGGAAGTCCAAGAGCATGACACCTGGCATCTGGTGAGGGTCATCACAGGTGGAAGAGCAGAAGACAGAGGGCAAGAAAGTAAGTGTGAGAGACAACTAGCTTTTCTAACAAAGCCACTCCCACCATAACTAAATCACTCCCACAATAAGAACAGTAATCCATTCATAAGGGAGTAGTCTTCATGACCTCATAGCCTCCCAAAGGCCCTCCTCTCGACACTACCACAATGGCAACTAAGTTTCCAACACATGAACTTTTGGGGGACATATTCAAACCATAGCATACAGCATTCTTTCCAACACTTAAATTTGTCACCTAATTATCAATCATTTTCCAATTCAAAAAGTAAATCATACCTTACTGTTTTAATTTGCATTTCTTTGATTACTAGTAAGACTAAACATTTACTAATCATTTTTAATATCTCTTTAGTAGACTTTGTATATATGTATATACCTTTTAAAAAATTAATAGGATATTACAACATTAGTGCTAGGCTTACATCCTACCAGCGTAGCAATGCTGGCAAAAATAAATTCTCCTCCCCAAACTGACTATCACTGGATTGGATAGGAAAACATACACACACTCTTGACCAGTCATCATGGGTAAAGGATAGAGTAGTACCTTCATTTTCAAGGTTTTGGTCGTTATGTCCAACCCATTATGCTGGTGGATGGAGTCAGCCCTAGTTGAGCTGGGAGCAACAAACATCACTGCCCAATACAAATTCCTGAAACAGACTCAGGAAAACTACGGTGTTCTAACTTTAGACATCATAGCATATGGTATTCAGTGTATTACCACACCTTCAATCGGGTATAAATGCTCCTGAGCTAAAGGGAATTGTGGAACAGCTTATCACAAAGTGACCATTTGTAAAAGACAGAATGTACTTGCAGGTGATCAATTATCAAGTACTTAGCTTCCTACATACAAAAACTAACGTTCCCTTTTAGAACTAGGCATCTGTTAAAAGCAAGCATTGGGTGAGATCTATTGTATACAGTATTTTATGAAAACATTAAGTTGTATCTTTAATGTATGTCCAAACAAAACTTACCTTGACATATCATCCATTATTATCTTTTCCTCTGAGTAAAATTTGTCTGGATTGAAGTAGAACAATAAAAACCTTTGTTAAAAAAAATGGAAAAGTATCTCTTTTAGGAGATATACTTTCAGCTTATAGTGTTCAGAGAGATGTAAACCATGAGAAGCTGATTGAAATGAATTTTGAAAACTTGAAGCTTAACAGTGCAGAGAAGTATACAATAAAAGACTTCTCTGAAAGTGTAAACAAAAGGAGTGATTACATAAGATTACCTCTGGGTGATTTGGTCTTTTTAGTACACTCTTTCTGCTTATATTTTGATCACAAAGAGACCAAGTATCATGAAGCATCAATTGTTGCTTATGTTGGCCCTGAAATGTAAGTTGGTATTATGTTCTTCCCTTCTGTTTTTCACTGCCCCTTTCATTGCTGTGGGGATTGGGGAGGTGTGAAGGTGTGGGGGGCATGGGGATGCACAAAGAAGCTAAGTAACTTGTCTGAAGTCACACAGACAGTCACTAACAGAGCCAGAAACCAAAATCCTATTTCCTCTAGTCTAATCCACTAAATCCCTCCAAAAAACGTCATAACCTCAGCAGTTGGAATTTTCTGGGTGTGCATTCCAATGGCTAGAAATCAGGTGAACTGTAAATGCCACCAGCAAGTGCTAAATATGAACCAGTGAGCGCCCAGAGCTGAACCCAAATCCCAACTCTAAATACTCTGTAGTCAATCTGTTTTTCACATAATTTTTTTGAGTTCTCCTGGATATTATTTTAGCTCTGGAAAGACAGTTGGTTAAAAACTTGGCATCAACTGTACAAATAAAATGGAATGAATACTTTTTTTAAAGAGTTTATTTCTTCAAAACATTGGTTTAGAAGCTGTGGAAACAGCTGTATTTAATTAAACAAATGCTAAGAAACCTCATGTTTTCGGTGGAGCAGATATGATTTCTGCCATCTGTCTTTTGCAATTGTAGAGTCTCTCTATAGTAGAAGTGGTAAAAGAAATCATGATTGGTTTTTTCCCTAGCAAACATTTTTCATGAAAATTATCACTGTTCTTAACTACTAGCACAATGAACAAAATATGACAAAATAGACATAAAAGGAATAGAATTTCCAAGTAGTCTTTTGAAAAGGTCCTGATTTCGGTGATATTCTGTCCATTTTCTCATTCAAAACATATATGCAGTTGTCACCTATTCCAAAATGGACATCATTTTTAAAAGGGAGAGATTTTAAGCAGATGAATGAACACAAGTTTCTTGATTTTGAAGATAGCAGAGTACATGCAAATGCCTTGAAAACCTATAGTTAAGAAAAATGCAGAAAAATGAGATGCCACGTGTGCTATATAATATAAAACAAGTTGAGAATCATGAAGGGGATAGGATTTGATTTTTCACCTTATATAAATCACAAATATGTGCAGGTTTTTTTTTATTTGCAGAGTTGGAATAGTAATGTTACTCTTACTCAGAAGGACATTTTGTGGTTACCAGGTAAGAGGATTTTAAAAGCAAATACTTAGTAGTAGTATTACAATCATGATGGGTTCTTACCTCTAAAATTATTTACAATGTGGAATCATATAAATCCCACTTCCAAAATATTTCTTGACTATTTATGTTCATTTTAATTGTCACTAATTCATTGTCTTAATTTAAAATAGCATGATCACATAATCAGACTGCTGCAACCATCTCACAACTCATATCTCTACCTCCTTTTTTTTTTTTTTTTTTGCTGAGAGTTGACTTTAGAGACTTGAAGTCATGAAAAGTTTACAGCTCCCTCTCCTAATCCTCTACATAATTTGAACAAAACTATGCTGTATATTTTTAAAAGTTTTTAACATGTGATTCTGGAAGACAGTTTGCCTTTTTCTGGTTTTCAAGGTAGGCATGTGACTTTTTTCATTTATGTAACATTATTCTTTGGTACAGAAGAGCCTCTTTGGGTGCTCTGCATTTCTATGTTAATTAAAATCTAGAACTAAGATCTGATAGATTAAAAAAAAAAAAAGCCATGAAGGTCACAGCTTCATATTCATGAATCTTAATTAAAATCTCAAGCTCAAGAATCACTCTGCATGGTACAATAGAAATGCCACTTATGTGGCACTTCATACTTTTGCAAGAGAAAATGCTTTGGAGAAGCACATATCTATTGTTTTTGCCTACTAAGCATCCAGTAACTGTTCTTTCCAGAGCCATGCTTCACTCATTGGTTATATCCTTGAGAGAATGTAAATCAAATAAATGAGCATGTGATCCAGGCTAGTCCAATCAGAAGGTCTCTTCCTGGAATCTGAATCTGGGACAAGTAACAAAGAATTTCATTTGGGAAAAGTGGAACTCAAATTGTCCCTGTTTACAGATGACATGATTGCATACTTAGAAAACTCCATCGTCTCAGCCCAAAATCTCCTTAAGCTGATAAGCAACTTCAGCAAAGTCTCAGGATACAAAATCAATGTGCAAAAGTCACTAACATTCTTATACAACAATAACAGAGAGCCAAATCATGAGTGAACTCCCAATCACAAGTGCTTCAAAGAGAATAAAATACCTAGGAATCCAACTTACAAGGGATGTAAAGTATCTCTTCAAGGAGAACTACAAACCACTGCTCAATGAAATAAAAGAGGACACAAACAAATGGAAGAACATGCCATGCTCATGGATAGGAAGAATCAATATCATGAAAATGACCATAGTGCCCAAGGTAATTTCTAGATTCAATGCCATCCCCCTTAAGCTACCAATGACTTTCTTCACAGAATTGGAAAAAAACTACTTTAAAGTTCATATGGAACCAAAAAAGAGCCCACATTACCAAGACAGTCCTAAGCCAAAAGAACAAAGCTGGAGGCATCACACTACCTGACTTCAAACTATACTGCAAGGCTACAGTAACCAAAACAGCATGGTACTGGTACCAAAACAGAGATGTAGACCAATGGAACAGAACAGAGCCCTCAGAAATAATACCACACGTCTGCAACCATCTGATCTTTGACAAATCTGACAAAAACAAGCAATGGGGAAAGGATTCCTTATTTAATAAATGGTGCTGTGGAAACTGGCAAGCCATATGTAGAAAGCTGAAACTGGATCCCTTCCTTACACCTTATACAAAAATTAATTCAAGATGGATTAGACACTTAAATGTTAGACCTAAAACCATAAAAACCCTAGAAGAAAACCTAGGCAATACCATTCAGGCACAGGCATGGGCAAGGACTTCTTGTCTAAAACACCAAAAGCAATGGCAACAAAAGCCAGAATTGACAAATGGGATCTAATTAAACTAGAGAGCTTCTGCACAGCAAAATAAACTGCCATCAGAGTGAACAGGCAACCTACAGAATGGGAGCACATTTTTGCAATCTACTCATCTGACAAAGGGCTAATATCTAGAACCTACAAAGAACTCAAACAAATTTACAAGAAAAAAACAACCCATCAAAAAGTGGGCAAAGGATATGAACAGACACTTCTCAAAAGAAGACATTTATGCAACCAACAGACACATGAAAAAATGCTCATCACTAGCCATCAGAGAAATACCAATCAAAACCACAATGAGATGCCATCTCATACCACTTGGAATGGCAATCATTAAAAAGTCAGGAAATAACAGGTGCTGGAGAGAATGTGGAGAAATAGGAACACTTTTACACTGTTGGTGGGACTGTAAACTAGTTCAACCATTGTGGAAGACAGTGTGGTGATTCCTCAAGGATCTAGAACTAGAAATACCATTTGACCCAGCTATCCTATTACTGGGTATATACCCAAAGGATTATAAATCATGCTACTATAAAGACACATGCACACGTATGTTTATTGTGGCACTATTCACAATAGCAAAGACTTGGAACCAACCTAAATGTCCATCAATGACAGACTGGATTAAGAAAATGTGGAACATATACACCATGGAATACTATGCAGCCATAAAAAAGGATGAGTTTGTGTCCTTTGTAGGGACATGGATGAAGTTGGAAACCATCATTCTCAGCAAACTATTGCAAGAACAGAAAACCAAACACTGCATGTTCTCACTCATAGGTGGGAAATGAACAATGAGAACACTTGGACACAGGAAGGGGAACATCACACATTGGGGCCTGTTGTGGGGTGGGGGGAGGGGGTAGCGATAGCATTAGGTGATATACCTAATGTAAATGACGAGTTATTGGGTGCAGCACACCAACATGTCATGTGTATACATATGTAACACACCTGCACGTTGTGCACATGTACCCTAGAACTTAAAGTATAGTAATAAAAAAAAATTCATGTTTATTCATCCTGATGGTAATGGTTTCCACTACCTATATTTCTGGAAATATTCTTCTTTAAAAATTAAAGTTAAATAAACTTTTATTTTCAGTGTGTTGGTTACATTTAGAATGAATTCATCACTACATTAAAAGCTGACAAACAAATAATACTCCCCATGCCAAGCTAGCTATGTCTTTGATCTTTGTCAAATAAGACTTTACATTTTTGTCTACTGAAGGCCCAGTTGTCTGAGTATCTGTGTTAAAGAGAAAGATTGTTCAATGATACTTATTAAAATATGGTAAAACATACTTTATTCAGGACTATCAAGATAGGTATAGGGCCCACTGCAATGGGACTTTGCAGTAGGGCAGAGAAATTGGGCTTAACACTAAATATAGCAAGGGCAAATGGGAATTTATAACCAAGAACCAGAATGGAGCCAGTGGATAGAAAATTACTAGAAGGAAACATCAGAGGTAAGGGGGATTCTGGCTAAATCAAAGTAACAAGATTGTTTTCTTTTTTTTTTTTTCTTTCTTTCTTTTGTTTTGTTTTGTTTTGTTTTGTTTTGTTTTGTTTTGTTTTGAGACAGGGTCTCAGTCTGTCACCCAGGCTTTAGTGCAGTGGCGCAATCTCATCTCACTGTAGCCTCCTGGGTTCAGCCTCCGGAGTAGCAGGGATCACAGGTGCCAACAGGATTCCTGTTGAAGATAAGCCAAGGTGATCAGACCTTGCTGGGGGGATGATGGAAAAGAGGAACCCAATCAGATTCTAAGGGTAATCAGATAGTGAGAGTGGGAGGATCTTGCTAAACTGACTTGGCAAAGTTCTTGCTAAAACTGAATCTTATAAGGAAGTACACAATAGCACCTAGCAGATGGTTCAGGAGCTTGACTAAAGTTTGGTCAAGCAAAGAATCTCTGTCATCTCCCAAGCTTTTAAAGAAGACTGTATTCTAAAACCAGAACACTTATTGTGTAATGAAGAATCTGACTGGCTTTTGTCCCTGCTTCTTGGGAGACACTAAATCCTTGGGATTTCACAAGTCATAGGAGTATCTTTGTTACTTTTGAGCCTCTTGGATCACACCAAGAGCCTCTTTTAGTTTATGCTAAAAGATGCGATGACTCAGGATGGAGGCTGGTCACCAGAATGACGAACCATACAATAATTAGAAGGTGGTGGCTTTGTGTCAGAAGGAAAACAAGCCTCGCGTCCATGGGAAAGGGCACAAAGCTTGTGGAAGCCTCCCTCCCAAACTTTGCCCCACGTGTCCCTACACCTGGCTGGGCTTGATTTGTATTCTTTATGATAAAACTGCAGTCATAAGTACAGCACTTTCCTAAGTTCTGTTAGCCTTTTGAGCGAATTGTCGGAGGGCCTCAGGGGAACTCTCTGAATCTTGAGCCAGTCTGTCAAAAGTGCAGGTGCCCTGAGAACTCCACTTGTGGCTGGCCTCTAAAGTGGGGGCAGGCTCACTGGGGACCATGCCCCTTAACCTGCGGGCACCAACTCCAGATGGTTAATGTCAGAATTATATTGCAGGGCAACAGGAAGTGTCAGAATAGCATCCTTTATCTACTTACATTTAAAACCCAGTCAGATTTTCCACAGCAGTGCAAAGTGCAGGCATTTGATTCTTCCCTTTGGTGCTGAGTTGGTATGTGTGCAGCAGTCACGCTCATTCCTCAGCATGTCACTTGTCCCTCCTCACGGCATGGTCAGATTCCTCTCCATGAATACAAGTCAAGGGTCCTGGGGATCAGAGTGTCTTTGATGAGAAAACAGGGTGTGAGAAAGATTCATTTACTCATCCAACAAATATTTACTGGGCACCAACTCTGTGCCAGGCGTGGTTCTAGGCTCTGAGTATGAGCCGTGAAGAAAGTAAGAAAGCCTGCCTCTGGGGCTTCCATTATTTAAAAGATCATCTGCCAGGCCTTGCACCCAAAAGGGGCTCCACATGTGTTTGTGTGACGAGTAAATGAGCACTTCTTACCCCCTAAAGAAAAGTTATTTTCTGCAATAGAGTTTGGTGGCAACACACACACTATGTCTCTGTACTCTCACAATATTGAACAATTCTGTGACAACATGGATGGGGAATTTTCCCCATATGCCAAGCAGTTCTCCAGTAGATACCAAGTGTCCTCTACCTGAATTCAATTCTGACACTATCTACCTGGGGATACTGTCAGATCCCACAGGTTAAGGCCTCAGTCTCACAAGAATGCCCTCTAATTCAGACACCAATCACCAGTCCCAGGTTGTCACCTGTGTGTCACCTAGTAGCCACAAATCAGGGTTCTCATGCACCCCCTCCTTTGGTTCCAATAATTTGCCGGGACGGCTCACAGAACTCAAGGAAACACTCAACTCACCTGTAGGTTTATTACAAAATATATTATAAAAGATAGACATGAAAAGTCAGATGAAGTGATACACATGGCAAGGTCCAGAAGGGTCCCAAGCACTGGAGCCTCTGTGCCTATGGAGGTGGGGTAGGCTGCCCCAGCTCCACTCAGGCTTGTGGATGTGTTCACCAACCTGGAAGCTCTCCTGGAACTATTCTAAGCTCTCCATCCTTTCGGAGAATCTTTGGGTTCTGGCAACAATATCCTAGCAATTTCCTTTTTGGTTTAAGTTAGCCAAAGTTGATTTGTGTTTGCTGCTTTCAACCAAAGAACTCTACTTCATACAGCTTTTGTGCCTTTTTAATTTAAGTACTATTTATAATAGGTGGGGCGCAGTGGTTCACACCTGTAATCCCAGCACTTTGGGAGGCTGAGGCGGGTGGATAACTTGAGGCCAGGAGTTCGAGATCAGCCTGGCCAACATCGTGAAACCCTGTCTCTCCTAAAATTACAAAAATTAGCTGGGCATGGGGGCACATGCCTGTAGTCCCAGCTACTCGAGAAGCTGAGGCAGAAGAATTGCTCGAACCCAGGAGGCAGAGGTTGCAGCGAGCTGAGATTGCACCATTGCAGTCCAGCCTGGGCAACAGAGCAAGGCTCTGTCTAAAAAAAAAATCAAATAAATAAATACATACACACATACAATTTATAATACTTAATAGTATTTAATTTCACAGCAAGGAAAGTTATGAAATAATATAATTAAAAGGAGAAAACCTTTTAGCTGAGTCAAATGGCCCACGCCTGTAGTCCTAGGTACTTGAGAGTCTAAGGTGGGAGGATCACTTAAGCTCAGGAATTTGAGGCTGCAGTGAGCTATGATTGTACCACTGCACCACAGACTGGCAGCCTGGGTGACCTGTCTCTAAAAATTAAAATTTTAATTTTAAAAAAGGAGAAACTCTGTAATGCATGTAATTCTGGTCACTTCTTTCTTTAGTCTTTTAAAATAGAAGATGGTGCTTAGAATATTCTATTTTTTTCTTCCAGGACCCTCCACACACCCCAACACCATTTGAGTAGCTGTTAAACTTGCTATTAGTCCAAAGGGAGGCTGCTCAAACACATTTCTGATTGATGTTAAGAATGTCTACAACTTTATATCATCATGGCAGACGGGAGGCAGGACTAGATTGCAACTCTGGACAGAGCAGTGTGTGGAGGCTCACATTGTGAATTTTAGCTCCAGATTGACTGCAAGGACAAACCAACAATTCTGAGAGGACCCACAGACCCTCTGAAGGTAGCAGACTGCTCCTTCAGGACCCGGAAGTCACCCCAAATACTATGATTGCCCCAACTGCAGAAGTGGGAAAGGGAGACCTTCCTCTCCCAAACACACACCCCCACTGGAGAAACTGAAGGACTGTTTGTGTGAGAAGTTTCTGACTTTAGTTGGAGCTGACTCAATTTAGAGAGCCAAGAGAAATACAGGGGTAGAGGAAGCAGGAGAAAAACCCTGGGAACTCGCTGGGTCCCCAAGCAGGCCATTCCTGCCCGGCATCACAGGGATCCATTGGGAGGGTGGCCATAGGAGTGGGGGTGAAACTCCACCCGGAGAAGAAAATCTCTAGCTGAACTTTGTAACAATTCAAATGAGTCGAGAAGCCTTCTGGCCAGAACTCCAGGGAAGGGCACAAATCCAGTGAGCAGACTCCACAAGTGGAGAAAGAACCAAGCCCTTTTCTTTTGCAACTGGGAGATGGGTAGCCTGGGGCAAGTTTTCAAGCCTGTCTTGCCCACTGCCTGGAGACAGACTAGGGGGTGTTTGTTGGGGGAGGGGGCGGGGGGCAGGAGTGAGACCAGCCCTTCAGTTTGCATGGGAGCTGGGTGAGGCCAGTGACTGCCAGCTTTATTCCACTTCCCTGACAACCTGCATGACTCAGCAGAGGCAGCCATAATCCTCCTAGGTACACAACTCCAGTGACCTGGGAATCTCACCGCCATCCCCCACAGCAGCCTCAGCAAGACCTGCCCAAGGAGAGTCTGAGCTCAGACATGCCTAGCCCTGTCCCCACCTGATGGTCCTTCCCTACCCAGCCTGATAGTAGAAGACAAAGGCATATAATCTTGAGAGTTCTAGTTCCCCACCCACCTACCACTGGTCCCTCTCCATACTACTACAGCTGATGCTCTCTGGAAAGTGCCACCTCCTGGTAGGAGGCCAAGCAGCAAAAAAATAGAGCATTAAACCACCAAAGCTAAGAACCCTCACGGAGTCCATTGCATCCCTCTGCCACTTACACCGAAACAGGCATTGGTATCCATAGCTGAGAGACCCATAGATGGTTCACATCACAGGACTCTATGCAATGAACCCTCAGTACCAGCCAGGAGCTGGTTAGACTCACTAGGTGGCTAGATCCAGAAGAGAGACAACAATCACTGCAGTTCGGCTTACAGGAAGGTGCAGCCATAGGAAAAGGCCGAGAGTACTACATCAAGGGAACACTCTGTGGGACAAAAGAATCTGAACAACAGCCTTCAGCCCCAGACCTTCCTTCTGGCAGAGCCTACCCAAATGAGAAGGAACCAGAAAACCCAACTCTGGTAATATGACAAAACAAGGCTCTTCAACACCCCCCCCAAAATCATACTGGTTCACCAGCAATGGATCCAAAATGAGAAAAAAATCCCTGATTTACCTGAAAAAGAATTCAGGAGATTAGTTATTAAGTTAATCAGGGAGGCACCAGAGAAAGGCGAAGCCCAATACATGGAAATCTAAGAAATGATACAAGAAATGAAGGGAGAAATATTCAAGAAAGTAGGTAGCTTAAAGAAAAAACAATTGAAAATTTAGGAAACTTTGGACACACTTTTAGAAATGTGAAATGCTCTGGAAAGTCCCAGCAATGGAATTGAAAAAGTAGAAGAAAGATTCAGAGTTCGAAGACAAGGTCTTCGAATTAACCCAATCCAACAAAGACAAAGAAAAAAGAATAAGAAAATATCAACAAAGCATACAGGAAGTCTGGAATTATGTTAAATGATCAAATCTAAGAATAATTGGTTTTCCTGAGGAAAAAGATAATTCTGAAAGATTGGAAAACACATTTAGGGGAAAAATCAAGGAAAAGTTCCCTAGCCTTGCTAGAGACCTGTACATCCAAATACAAAATGCACAAAAAAAACCTGGAAAATTCATCACAAAAAGATCATTGCCTAGGCACATTGTCATCAGGTTTTCCAAAGTTAAGGCAAAGGAAAGAATCTTAAGAGCTTTGAGACAGAAGCACCAGGTAACCTATCAAGGAAAACCTATCAGATTAACAGCAGATTTCTCAGCAGAAACCCTACAAAGCTAGAAGGGATTGGGACCCTGTCTTCAGCCTCCTGAAACAAAACAATTATCAGCCAAGAATTTTGTATCCAGCAAAACTAAGTATCATATATGAAAGAAAGATACAGTCTTTTTCAGACAAACAAATGCTGAGAGAATTCGCCATTACCAAGCCACCACTACAAGAACTGCTAAAAGGAGCTCTAAATCTTGAAACAAATCCTGGAAACACATCAAAACAGAACCTCTTTAAAGCATAAATCACACAGGACCTATAAAACAAAAATACAGTTAAAAAAAAAATACAGGTTGAAACACACACAAACAAAATACACAGGCAACAAAGAGCATGATGAATGCAATGGTACCTCATATTTCAATACTAACTTTGAATGTATATGGCCTAAATGCTCCACTTAAAAGATACAGAACCACAGAAAGGATAAGAACTCACCAACCATCTGCTGCCTTCAAGAGACTCACCTAACACATAAGGACTCACATAAACTTAAAGTAAGGGGGTGGAAAAAGGCATTTTATGCAAATGGACACCAAAAGTAAGCAGGGGTAGCTATTCTTATATCAGACAAAACAAACTTTAAAGCAACAGCAGTTAAAAGAGACAAAGAGGGACATTATATAATAGTAATATTCCTGTCCAACAGGAAAATATCACAATCCTAAACATATATGTACCTAACACTGAAGCTCCCAAATTTATAAAACAATTACTAATAGATCTAAGAAATGTGATAGGCAGCAACATAATAATAGTGGGGGACTTCAATACTCCACTGACAGCCCTAGAGATATCATCAAGACAGAAAGTCAACAAAGAAACAATGGATTTAAACTATACCTTGGAACAAATGGACTTAACAGATATATACAGGACATTTCATCTAACAACCTCAGAATACACATTCTATTCAGTAGCACATGGAACTTTCTTCAAGATAGACCACATGATAGGCCATTAAGCAATAAATGTAAGAAAATTGAAATTATATCAGGCACTCTCTCAGACCACAGTGGAATAAAACTGAAAATTAACTTCAAAAGGAACCTTCAAAACAATGCAAATACATGGAAATTAAATAATCGACTCCTGAAGGAGCATTGTGTCAAAAATGAAATCAAGATGGAATTTTTTTTGTTTGTTTTTTTTGAGACAAAGCCTCACTCTGTTGCCCAGGCTGGAGTGCAGTAGAGTGATCTCGGCTCACTGCAAGCTCCGCCTCCCAGGTTCATGCCATTCTCCTGCCTCGGCCTCCTGAGTAGCTGGGACTACAGGTGCCCGCCACGATGCCCAGCTAATTTTTTGTATTTTTAGTAGAGATGGGGTTTCACTGTGTTAACTAGGATGGTCTTGATCTCCTGATTTCGTGATCCCCCTGCCTCGGTCTCCCCAAGTGCTGAGATTACAGGCATGAGCCACTGCGGCCAGCCTCAAGATGTAAATTAAAAAATTATTTGAACTGAACAACAATAATGGCACAACCTACCAAAATCTCTGGGATATAGCAAAGACAGAGCTAAGAGGAAAGTTCATAGCCCTAAACGCCTACAGAAAAAAGACTGAAAGAGCACAAACTGACATTATAAGGTCACACCTCAAGAAATTAGTGAAACAAGAACAAACCAAACCCAAACCCAGCAGAAGAAAGGAAATAACCAAGATCAGAGAAGAGCTAAATGAAATTGAAACAAAAAGCAATACAAAAGATAAATGAAACAAAAACCTGGTTCTTTGAAAAGGTAAATAAAATTCGTAGACCATTAGCAAGATTAACCAAGACAAGAAGAAAGAAAATGCAAATAACCTCACTAAGAAATGAAACACGAGATATTACAACTGATGCCATTGAAATACAGAAGATCATTCAAGACTACTATGAGCACCTTTACACACATAAATAGAAAACCTAGAAGAGATGGATAAATTCCTGGAAAAATACAAACCTCCTAGCTTAAATCGGGAAGAATTAGATACCCTCAATAGACCAATAACAAGCAGCAAGATTGAAATGGTAATTAAAAAATTACTGGCTGGGTGCAGTGGCTCACACCTGTGATCCCAACACTTTGGGAGGCCGAGGTGGGCAGATCAAAAGGTCAGGAGATCAAGACCATCCTGGCAAACACAGTGAAACCCTGTCTCTACGAAAAATACAAAAAAAAAAAAAAAAAATTAGACAGGTGTGGTGGCGGGCGCCTGTAGTCCCAGCTTCTAGGGAGGCTGAGGCAGGAGAATGGCGTTAACCCAGGAGGCGGCAGAGCTTGCAGTGAGTGGAGATCACGCCACTGCACACCAGCCTGGGGGACAGAGCGAGACTCCGTCTCAGAAAAAAAAAAAAAAAATTACCACCACCAACAAAAAAAGTCCAGGACCAGACAGATTCACAGCAGAATTCTACCAGACATTCAAAGAAGAATTGGTACCAATCCTTTTGACACTATTCCACAAGACAGAGAAAGAAGGAATCCTCCAGAATTCATTCTATGAAGCCAGCATCACCCTAATACCACAAGCAGAAAAGGGCATAACCGAAAAAGAAAACTACAGACCAATATCCTTGATGAACATAGATGCTAAAATCCTTAACAAAATACTAGCTAACTGAATCCAATAACATATCAAAAATACAATGCACTGTAATCCAAGTGGGTTTCATACCAGGGATGCAGGGATGTTTTAACATACAGAAGTCAATAAATATGATACAGAATTAAAAACAAAAATCGCATGATCATCTCAATAGATGCAGAAAAAGCATACATAATACTGAGTGGGGAAAAGTTGAAAGCATTCTCTCTGAGAACTGGAACAAGACAAAGATGCCCACTGTCATCACTCCTCTTCAACATAGTACTGGAAGTCCTAGCCAGAGCAATCAGACAACAGAAAGAAATAAAGGGCATCCAAATCAATAAAGAGGAAGTCAAATTGTCAGTATCTGCTGACGATATGATTGTTTACCTTGAAAACCCTAAAGACTCCTCCAGAAAGCTCCTAGAACTGATAAAATAATTTAGCAAAGTTTCCAGATACAAGATTAATGTACACAAATCAGTAGCTCTTCTATACACCGACAGTGACCAAGCAGAGAATCAAATCAAGAACTCAACCCCTTTTACAATAGCTGCAAAAAATTAAAATACTTAGGAATATACCTAACCAAGGAGTTGAAAGAACTCTACAAGGAAAACTACAAAACACTGCTGAAAGAAATCAAAGACAATACAAAAAAATAGAAACACATCTCATGCTCATGAATAGGTAGAATCAATGTTGTGAAAATGACCATATTGCCAAAAGCAATCTACAAATTCAATGTAATCCCCCTCGAAATACCATCATCGTTCTTCACAGAATTACAAAAAACAATTCTAAAATGCATATGGTACCAAAAAAAAAGCCTGCATAACCAAAGCAAGACTAAGCAAAAAGAACAAATCTGGAGGCATCACATTACCCAACTTCAAACTATACTATAAGGCCACAGTCACCAAATCAGCATGATACTTGTATAAAAATAGGCACATAGACGAATGGAAAAGAATAGAGAGCCCAGAAATAATCCCAAATACTTACAACCAACTGATCTTTGACAAAGCATACAAAAACATAAAGTGGGGAAAGGACATCCTTTTCAACAAATGATGCTGGGATAATTGACTAGCCACATGTAGGAGAATGAAACTGGATCCTCATCTCTCACTTCATACAAAAATCAACTCAAGATGGATTAAGGACTTAAACCTAAGACCTGAAACTATAAAATTTCTAGAAGATAACATTGGAAAAAACCCTTCAGACATTGGCTTAGGCAAGGATTTCCTAACGAAGAACCCAAAAGCAAATGCAATAAAAACAAAGATAAATAGCTGGGACCTAATTAAACTAAAGAGCTTTTGCACTGCAAAAGGAACAGTAAACAGACAACCCACAGAGTGGGAGAAAATCTTCACAATCTATACACCTCCCAAAGGACTAATATCCAGAATCTACAACTAACTCAAACAAGTCAGCAAGAAAAAAAAAATTCCATCAAAAAGTGGGCTAAGGACATGAACACACAATTCTCAAAAGAATATACAGAAAAGGCCAACAAACATATGAAAAACTGCTCAACATCACTTACGATCAGGGAAATGCAAATCAAAACCACAATATGATATCACCTTACTCCTGCAAGACTGGCCATAATAAAAAAAAATAATAGATGTTGGCATGCATGAGGTGAACAGGGGACACTTCTACACTGCTGGTGGGAATGTAAACTAGTACAACCACTATGGAAAACAGTGTGGAGATTCCTTAAAGAACTAAAAGTAGAACTACCGTTTGATCTAGCAATCCCACTACTGGGTACCTAAGCAGAGGAAAATAAGTCATTATACAAAAAAGAAACTTGCACATACATGTTTATAGCAGCACAATTCACAACTGCAAAATTATGGAACTAACCCAAATGCCCATCAATCAACAAGTGGATTAAAAAACTGTGGTATATATATGATGGAATACTACTCAACCATAAAAAGGAATGAATTAACAGCATTTGCAGTGACATGGAGGAGATTGGAGATTATTACTCTAAGTGAAATAACTTGGGAATGAAAAACCAAACATTGTATGCTGTCACTGATATGTGGGAGCTAAGCTATGGGGACACAAAGGCGTAAGAATGATACAATGAACTTTGGGGACTTGGGGAGAAGAGTCGGAGAGAGGTAAGGGATAAAAGACTACAGATATGGTGCAGTGTATACTGCTTGGGTGGTGGGTGCACCAAAATCTCACAAATAACTACCAAAGAACTTACTTACGTAACCAAATACCACCTGTACCCCAATAATTTATGGAAACATAAAAAAATTAAAAAATTAAAATAAATTAAAAATAAAAATATTACCCTGATTAAATAAAAAAAGAATATCTTCAACTGATGAGCCATTGCCTCGTGGTCTCAGTGTGCTGAGGTTTCTTCTTATTCCTTTAACTGAGAGCTGAATCCCTCATGCCAGTTCACCATAGGACTCTCTGATGGAGAGGAGCAAGGAAGACTTGGAGTTGATAAAGCAGTGGCTATGTCCATTTCAGCTGTTACCCAATCAACCCTCCTTTCATAATCTTCTGAGAAACAAAATTCCTCTAGCTTCACTGGAGACTTTGAAGTAAATGTTCTATTTTCCAGATTATTTGGGATATCAAAATTTAAACAGACCTTGAAAAGCAGTAGCAAAATGAATAAATCCAAAAGAATAGCATTTAAACTACACATCTCAAGATGCTATACATTTATGTGAATAGTGCAAAAAATATTGTGTAAAACCTCTGTTAGAATTAGCTAGTCTTGTTTTTTTGTTTTTGACCATCAAAAGACCTAGTGCTAAATGACTATTTTTGTGTCTGAAAATCAAATTTATCCCCAAATAATGAAAATATGATCATTTTCCAAAGAATAAAGTTTCAGAACAATGTATATGGTAAGATCCCATTTTGTAAAAACAAATGCAAATACATTCAAGACACATTATTTTCCCATTTTAATGTAAAGGTGTTTTTCAAACCCAAAAAAACTATGATTAAAATGGCAGTTCATCATATAATCACTGACATCTTAAAAATGAAAAATATTATAGATAATCTCAATGTTCCCAAGTACAGATGTAGTTACTGTACTGCCCAATCTCACTTTATAAAAAAGGCTGGTTAAGGTAATTTCATAAAATACAGAAATTCATAAATACCATTGCTGTCTTTCCTCTTTCTGAAATTTCGCACATATTATTCCTCTACCAGTTTACCTGAAATACTTGCCACTTCCCCTACCCACACCCCACTATTTACCTGCTAACTTTCATTTCTAAGGCAGTGTTCCTTAGACTAACTTAGATTCTCCCACTATGTACTCCCTTAGCACCCTTTACTTCCCCTCCTCAACACTCCTCATACATCATATGTACTTGTTTATGTCAAAATGTACACTCCATGAGGGCAGGGACAAAATGTGTCTTGTCCTCAGCTTTAGCCAGAGTGTTTATCAAGGTGCCAGGATATGGAAGACATTCAATAAATATTCATTAGCTAAATGATTGAATGATTGATTGAACAAAGGTGGTTGAAAACACTGGCCTAATTCCTGGTCAAACAGCAGGTTGTCAATAAATATGCATTGAGAGAAAAAAGCAATGGAGAAATGGAGACTGACAATCAGAGTTGTGCTGAGATAGAAAGGAATGAAGATAATGCACTCAACTGGATAACCCCCACCTTCTCAGAGAAGTAGAGCCTTCAGAAAATACCAAGGTAAATGACAAGCAACAAAAACAAATCATATGCAAACAAATGCTGATTTTTTTCAGATGTATTATGTTTTCTTCCACTCCTTCATTATTTTATGCATGCTTGATTTATCTGTATTTAAAACTCTATCAGTTCCACCACTTTTTAATATATGACTATATTAAATCAAGGAATAAAGGGCACTAATGTTTTATTGTTTTAAGATAAAACCTATTTTATGCATTAATCCTGTGAAAGATGAGCCAAGAGAGTATGGGAATAGGTAATTGTCATTCTTCATTTGTGATTTGTTTGTCTGTGCATCTTTGTGTTTATGTGTTCTGTACGTATTTGTATGATTTTTTGGTGAAAATAGCTACCTCATTGGGTTTGAGTGGATAATGTTATGCACATTTTAAGCGTAACATCAAAATTCCATCTTTTTTTCCCTTAAAATTCTTGAGTTGCCAAGGTTTTCTCTGATAATTTTCTGATATTTTCCCTACCATCACAGAGGGATGATTTCTTTATCCCTAACTCAGAAAAAGCATTAGGCCTAGCCTTGAAATGAAGGTTTTCATAATATTTAATCTTTTTTTTCTTCCTTTTGCTGCAACTTAAGTCCCATTATCCCTAGTCCTGTCCTTGTTGACTAATGAGGATAATTGGTCCCTTTCCTCCTGGAAACATTCTTTTATGTATTTTGGAGAGTTATTATGGCCCTTTTCAGTTCTCTCTTCTCTAGGCAGAACAGGCCTGATTCTCTTAACCTTTCCTCACAGAGCTGATTTTCCAAACCTTTGATCATTTTTGTTCTTCCCCTCTGAACTCTCTCCAATTTGTCTGTCTGTTTCAAAACGTGGTGACCAGGAGAAAATTCAGTCCTTCAACTGAATCTTAACCAATATGGTATTAACCTGGCCAATGCTTAGTGGATATGGAATAGAATCTTAAATATTATTTATCTAAATTCGGATATGTAAATTCCCTTTATTTAAAACATAATAGAAACTAGGAATTTTATTTTGGCACTCAGTATTCCTTAGATAATTCACGATAGCGTACTATTGATTTGAAAAGCATGGAGCTGTCAAACAATAGTGAACAGAACTTGAGTTACAGATCTAGAATAACATTTTTGGAGTAGATAGTAGATGATCTTCCTAAAGGAAGAGAAATAGAGCTTTTCAAGTACAAAGAGATTTCCACACTATTTTGTCATTTTGCTCTGTTGTATAGTATCTAATGTTTGTAAAATAATTTATTCTATGTTGCTGTTCCCTTGAAAATATTCTGGGAATACATTTTTACAACAACTCAAGTTGGTCTAAGGCTTATGTATTGTTTCGTATCTCAGCTTAACATTATACTAACAGTTACTAAAAACTAAAGTCCACCAACTAGTTGGACAAGAAGAGATAGAGTTGTTCCACTGAAACTTGAGAGATTAAGGAATGGTTTAGATGAGGATTTGTTTTACATATGTTACATCATTTAAAAACTATGGTCCAGGCACGGTGGCTCACGCCTGTAATCCTAGCACTTCAGGAGGCCGAGGTGGGTGGATCACCTGAGGTCAGGAGTTCAAAACCAGCCTGGCCAACATGGCGAAACCCCATCTCTACTAAAAATGTAAAAATTAGCCAGGTGTGGTAGTGGAGCCGCCTATAATCCCAGCTACTCAGGAGGCTAAGGCAGGAGAATCGCTTGAACCTGTGGAGTAGAGGTTGCAACAAGCCGAGATGGCACCATTACACTGCAGCCTGGGTGAAAGAGCAAAACTCCATCTCAAAAAACAGCAACAGCAGCAACAAACAAACAAAATAAAACCACCATGGAAAATACAAAAAGACATATAAGATATCAACCCTTGCTTTGGCAGAGTTTTAAAACTTGCAGATGAGACAAGACCAAGAAGCATGAAACACTAGTGAAGCCATTTAATGCTTCACTTTGTGGTACTAAGGGCAAATGAAATGGAAATTCAGAGAAATGAGAGGTCACCATAGGCTTGAGGAATAATGAAGATATGGCTTTGTGGGAGGGATGAACTTAAAATGAGCTTTGAAAAATAGGTATCAGAGAAGAAAGGGAGCAAAAAAGGAGGAAAAAATGCAAGAAAAGAGAAAGGACTATGATGGATCCAGAGAAAAGAAAAGAAACTAACTTGGCTTGAGTAGAGAAATGAGGAATTGTGAGAAATAAGTACAGTGGGTGATTCTTATGAGTGGTTTGAAAGCCAGACAGGCACGTATGAATTCAATGTGGTGGGCCGCTGGGGACAACTGAAGCATTGACGAGAGTTACTATTTGGGGAGATTAGTCTGGTGGCAGCCTTCTGTGTGATGAAGTAGAGGGGCAGGACGCAGCAACTCTGAGCATTCTACCCATGACCAAGGTCTTCGGGCTGTCGGACTTGTTTTGTCTTTTTAAAAAATATTTGGGCCCGATTATTCTCCTTTTGCTATATTGCAAAGTGACTTCCATACAAATCAAAGAAAGACTCCGTTAAACATTTCAGTCCTGATCTATCAATACTTGTATTTGAAACAACTTAGAGACCCAGAAAGACCATTTAAGGGTAGATATTAGCAGAGATTCAATTTTAAAGGCTTAACTCTGATATCACTCTTTTTTGGGAAAGGTTTGGGGAGGAAGAGAGGTGAGGAGATGCAGTTAGTGTGACCACTAGATGTCACCGTTGCTAGGTTGCCTCAAGGTTAGATGCACAGTATTCAGTGGGCTTACAATGAACTTTTTCAGTTCAGGAGAAAAATTTAAAATCTCTAATACTTGCAGCCAAAATGCTTCCCAACTCAGCTCTCCTCCACATCCAATTTCTGCCTGGGAGGCAAATTCAAGCTACTTACCTGAGGGTATGTTGTAATTTCTAAAATAAGCAGGCTGCTATTTTTGCATTTTTGCTTCTTAATACAGCTTCCCTCGTATTAGCACTGGGTTTTCTGAGGTACTGTATGCAGGGCTGTGCTATTGCTTGTTTTTTCTTTTTTTTGAGACGGAGTCTTGCTCTGTCGCCCAGACTGGAGTGCAGTGGCACGATCTCGGCCCACTGCAAGCTCCACCTCCCAGGTTCATGCCATTCTCCTGCCTCAGCCTCCCGAGTAGCTGGAACTACAGGCGCCCATCACCATGCCCGGCTAAGTTTTTGTATTTTTAGTAGAGACGGGGTTTCACCATCTTAGCCAGGATGGTCTCCATCTCCTGACCTCAGGATCCGCCCACCTTGGCCTCCCAGAGTGCTGGTATTACAGGCGTGAGCCACCGCGCCCGGCCGTATTGCTTCTTAAGCGGTAAACTTAAGCCATAATGATGTGATGGATTTGTTCTTTTTCAAGTGATTTTAGAAATGTTTTAATCATTTAATATCTGACCTGGAGTGTTCGATTTAGTTGCATATGTCACAGATTTACTGTGACAGCAGAACTCCAGAGTTCTTTGTTCAGTGTTTTAGAATGTAGCTTTTAATATAGTGGATTATTGGAAGCCCAAAGCACGCTTTCTTATGTGTTTACACAGTCCTAAATACCATGCCATTAAATATATTTTGGATATTTTAACTATTTTAGATGTTTAGGCTGTAACTTATGATCTGAACATCGCATCCTATAACAACATGTTTTGTGTACATAATAGAGGCTCTTAAGTAGCACTGTACCTATGCTTTGTAAATACTTGCTACATAAAATACCTTTAAAATATTTAATGACCATCTTCTATAGTAACTGAGCTGTATTTAACCAAAATTCCTGGAGTTTCTTTCTACCCCACAAAGATACTATTTAAATTAAGATGGTCAGAAGCTAACTACACACTAAAATGTAAGCAAGAATTCTTTAAGCCTGCAATCTTAAGCATCTGGATTTTTTTTTCCATCTCCTGCTTTCTTGGGGTAACAGAAGCATTGGAGTTCTTATTTCTATCACTGCTGGTAACGTTATAAAAGAAAGATGAGGATGTCACAAACTACTATTTTATTGAATTAAGGCAATTAAAGAAAAAGATGCATTATCGCCCTTCAAACTTGTGTAAGTGGGTACAGTTATTTTATTAGAAATAATTTTTGTGATGCTTCCAAGCCTGATTTTTTTTCCCCAAACTTTGGGAGACATACATGAGCAGGTTTCCATGTGATACTTTTCTCCCAGACCTCTGCATCCCTAGAGAACTGCTTAGTGACTTCCTCAACCAGAATCTTAAGAGCACAAAATCAGTGAGACTCATCTCACACCATAATTTCAGAACATCAGGCATTATAGATTCAGGGCAATGTAGGGAACTGAAAAGATTTTGAGGGCAAAGACCTTCAAAATCCCAGACAGGATGTGCTGGTCCAGCAGCGTGCAAACAGCCAGCTTTGTGAGGACACTGGATCTACAAAAGGAGAATGCTCTTCTTTCTCTTCTCATAGCCTCTAAAGAAAGCTTTCTTTTCTGTCTACCTAACTCATCACAAGGGAGAGATCTTGGCTGACAGATTCTCTGAGCAGCATCCATGCAACTTGAAATTAAATGACCACAAAACTTTACCTCTGTTTACATACCAAGAAGATATGAAAAAGTATATCATTAATTAATTAATTAATTTTTATTTTACTTTAAGTTCCGGGATACATGTGCAGAACGTGCAGGTTTGTTTCACAGGTATACGTACGCCACGGTGGTTTGCTGCATCTGTTGACCCTCATGTAATTTCCCTCCCATCACCCCCCATCCCCCACAGGTGTGTGCTGTTTCCCTCCTTATGTCCATGTGTTCTCATTGTTCATCTCCCACTTATGAGCGAGCACATGTGGTGTCTGTTTTCTGTTCCTGTGTTAGTTTGCTGAGGATGATGGTTTCCAGCTTTATTCATGTCTCTGGACAAGATCTCATTCCTTTTTATGGCTGCATAGTATTCCATGGTATATACGTGCCACATTTTCTCTATCCAGCCTATCATTGATGGGCATTTGGGTTGGTTCCAAGTCTTTGCTATTGTAAATAGTGCTGCAATAAAAATACGTGTGCATGTGTCTTTATAGTAGAATGATTTATGCCCCTTTGGGTATATACCCAGTAATGAGATTGTTGGGTCAAATCGTATTTCTGGTTCTGGATCCTTGAGGAATTGCCACACTGTTTCCCACAGTGGTTGAACCAATTTACATTCCCACCAACAGTGTAAAAGCATTCTTATTTCTCCATAGCCTTGCCAGCATCTATTGTTTCTTGACTTTATTATTATTATTTATTATACTTTAAGTTCTAGGGTACATGTGCACAATGTGCAGGTTTGATACATAGGTATACATGTGCCATGTTGGTTTGCTGCACCCATCAACTCATCATTTACATTAGGTATTTCTCCTAATGCTATCCCTCCCTCCCACTCCCCACCCCCCAACAGGCCCCAGTGTGTGATGTTCTCTGCCCTGTGTCCAAGTGACTCATAGTTCAATTCACAACTATGAATAAGAACATGCGGTGTTTGGTTTTCTGTCCTTCTAATAGTTTGCTGAGAATGAAGTTCTCCAGCTTCATCCATACCCCTGCAAAGGACACGAACTCATCCTTTTGTATGGCTGCATAGTATTCCATGGTGTATATGTGCCACATTTTCTTAATCTAGTCTATCATTGATGGACATTTGGGTTGGTTCCAAGTCTTTGCTATTGTGAATAGTGCCGCAATAAACATACGTGTGCATGTGTCTTTATAGTAGCATGATTTGTAATCCTTTGGGTATATACCCAATAATGGGATTGCTGGATCAAATGGTATTTCTACTTCTGGATCCTTGAGGAATCGCCACGCTGTCTTCCACAATGGTTGAACTAATTTACACTCCCACCAACAGTGTAAAAGTGTTCCTATTTCTCCACATTCTCTCCAGCATCTGTTGTTTACTGACGTTTTAATGATTGCCATTTTAACTGGTGTAAGATGGTAACTCATTGTGGTTTTGATTTGCATTTCTCTGATGACCAGTGATGATGAGCATTTTTTCATGTGTCTGTTGCCTGCATAAATGTTTTCTTTTGAGAAGTGACTGTTCATATCCTTTGCCCACTTTTTGATGGGGTTTTTTTGTTTTTTTTCTTGTAAATTTGTTTGAGTTCTTTGTAGATTCTGGATATTAGACCTTTGTCAGATGGGTAGACTGCAAAAATTTTCTCCCATTCTGTAGGTTGCCTGTTCACTCTGACGGTAGTTTCTTCTGCCGTGCAGAAACTCTTTAGTTTAATTAGATCCCATTTGTCAATTTTGGCTTTTGTTACCATTGCTTTTAGTGTTTTAGTCATGAAGTCCTTGCCCATGCCTATGTCCTGAATGGTATTGCCTAGGTTTTCTTCTAGGGTTTTTATGGTTTTAGGTCTAACATTTTAGTCTTTAATCCATCTTGAATTAATTTTTGTATAAGGTGTAAGGAAGGGATCCAGTTTCAGCTTTCTACGTATGGCTAGCCGGTTTTCCCAGCACCATTTATTAAATAGGGAATCCTTTCCCCATTGCTTGTTTTTGTCAGATTTGTCAAAGATCAGATGATTGTAGATGTGTGGTGTTATTTCTGAGGCCTCTGTTCTGTTCCCTTGGTCTGTATCTCTGTTTTGGTACCAGTATCGTGCTGTTTTGGTTACTGTAGCCTTGTAGTATAGTTTGAAGTCAGGTAGCGTGATGCCTCCAGCTTTGTTCTTTTTGCTTAGGCTTGTCTTGGCAATGTGGGCTCTTTCTGGTTCCATATGAACTTTAAAGTAGTTTTTTCCAATTCTGTGAAGAAAATCATTGGTATCTTGATGGGGATGGAATTAAATCTATAAATTACCTTGGGCAGTATGGCCATTTTCACAATATTGATTCTTCCTATCCATGAGCATGGAATATTCTTCCATTTGTTTGTGTCCTATTTTATTTCATTGAGCAGTGGTTTGTAGTTCTACTTGAAGAAGTCCTTCACATCCCTTGTAAATTGGATTCCTAGGTATTTTATTCTCTTTGTAGCAATTGTGAATGGGAGTTCACTCATGATTTGGCTCTCTGTTTGTCTGTTAATTGTGTATAGGAATGCTTATAATTTTTGCACATTGATTTTGTATCCTGAGACTTTGCTGAAGTTGCTTATCAGCTTCAGGAAATTTTGGGCTGAGACGATGGGGTTTTCCAAAAATACAATCACGTCATCTGCAAACAGGGACAATTTGACTTCCTCATTTCCTAATTGAATACCATTTATTTCTTTCTCTTGCCTGATTGCCCTGGTCAGAACTTCCAACAATATGTTGAATAGGCGTGGTGAGAGAGGGCATCCTTGTCTTGTGCTGGTTTTCAAAGGGAATGCTTCCAAGTTTTGCCCATTCAGTATGATATTGGCTGTGGGTTTGTCATAAATAGCTCTTACTATTTTGAGATACGTTCCATCAATACCTAATTTATTGATAGTTTTAGCATGAAGGGCTGTTGAATTTTGTTGAAGGCCTTTTCTACATCTATTGAGATAATCATGTGGTTTTTGTCATTGGTTCTGTGTATTGATTGGTGTATGTTGAACCAGGCTTGCATCCCAGGGAGGAAGCCGACTTGATTGTGGTGGATAAGCTTTTTGATGTGCTGCTGGATTTGGTTTGCCAGTATTTTATTGAGGATTTCTGCATCAATGTTCATCAGGGATATTGGTCTAAAATTCTCTTTTGTTGTGTCTCTACCAGGCTTTGGTATCAGGATGATGTTGGCCTCATAAAATCAGTTAGGGAGGATTCCATCTTTTCCTATTGCTTGGAATGTTTTCAGAAGGAATGGTACCAGCTCCTCTTTGTACCTCTGGTAGAATTTGGTTGTGAATCCATCTGGTCCTGGACTTTTTTTGGTTGGTAAACTATTAATTATTGCCTCAATTTCAGAGCCTGCTATTGGTCTATTCAGAGATTCAACTTCTTCCTGGTTTAGTCTTGGGAGGGTGTATGTGTCCAGGAATTTATTCATTTCTTCTAGATTTTCTAGTTTATTTGCATAGAGGTATTTTGTATGTATGGTAATTTGTATGTATGTGGGATCGGTAGTGATACCCCCTTCTCATTTTTTATTGCATCTATTTGATTCTTCTCTCTTTTCTTCTTTATTACTCTTGCTAGTTGTCTATCAATTTTGTTGATCTTTTCAAAAAACCAGCTCCTGGATTCATTGATTTTTTGAAGGGTTTTTTGTGTCTCCTTCTCTTTCAGTTCTGCTCTGATCTTAGTTATTTCTTGCCTTCTGCTAGCTTTTGAATTTGTTTTCTCTTGCTTCTCTAGTTCTTTTAATTGTGATGTTAGGGTGTCAATTTTAGATCTTTCCTGCCTTCTCTCTAGAGGCATTTAGTGCTATAAATATCCCTCTACACACTGCTTTAAATGTGTCCCAGAGATTCTGGTACGTTGTATCTTTTTTCTCATTGGTTTTGAAGAACATCTTTATTTCTGCCTTCTTTTCGTTGTTTGCTCAGTAGTCATTCAGGAGCAAGTTGTTCAGTTTCCATGTAGTTGTGTGGTTTTGAGTGAGTTTCTTAATGCTGAGTTCTAATTTGATTGCACTGTGGTCTGAGAGACACTTTGTTGTGATTTCTGTTCTTTTACATTTGCTGAGGAGTGCTTTACTTCCAATTATGTGGTCAATTTTAGAATAAGTGTGATGTGGTGCTGAGAAGAATGTATATTCTGTTGATTTGGGGTGGAAGAGTTCTGTAGATGTCTATTAGGTCTGCTTGGTGCAGAGTTGAGTTCAGGTCCTGGATGTTCTTATTAACCTTCTGTCTTGCTGATCTGTCTAATGTTGACAGTGGGGTTTTAAAGTCTCCCATTATTATTGTGTGGGAATCTAAGTCTCTTTGTAGGTCTCTAAGGACTTGCTTTATGAATCTAGGTGCTCCTGTATTGAGTGCATATATATTTAGGATAGTGAGCTCTTCTTGTTGAATTGGTCCCTTTATCATAATGTAATGGCCTTCTTTGTCTCTTTTGATCTTTGTTGGCTTAAAGTCTATTTCATCAGAGACTAGGATTGCAACCCCTGCTTTTTTTTTGCTTCCCATTTGCTTGGTAGATCTTCCCCCATCCCTTTACTTTGAGCCTATGTGCGTCTTTGCACATGAGATGGGTCTCCCTAATATAGCACACTGATGGGTCTTGACTCTTTATCCAATTTGACATACTGTGTCTTTTAATTGGGGCATTTAGCCCATTTACATTTAAGGTTAATATTGTTATGTGTGAATTTGATCCTGTCATTATGATGTTCGCTGGTTATTTTGCCCATTAATTGATACAGTTTCTTCATAGCATCCATGGGCTTTACAATTTGGCATGTTTTTGCAGTGTCTAGTACTGGTTGTTTCTTTCCATGTTTAGTGCTTCCTTCAGGAGCTGTTATAAGGCAGGCCTGGTGGTGACAAAATCTCTCAGCATTTTCTTGTCTGTAAAGGATGTTATTTCTCCTTCACTTACGAAGCTTAGTTTGTTTGGGTATGAAATTCTGGGTTGAAAATTCTTTTCTTTAAGAAAGTTGAATATTGGCCCCCACTCTCTTCTGGATTGTTGGGTTTCTGCTGAGGGATCCACTATTAGTCTGATGAGCTTCCCTTTGTGGGTAACTTGACCTCTCTCTCTGGCTGTGCTTAACACTTTTTTCATTTCAACCTTGGTGAATCTGACAATTATGTGTCTTGGGGTTGCTCTTCTCGAGGAGTATCTTTGTGGTGTTCTCTGATTTCCTGAATTTGAATGTTGTCCTGCCTTGCTAGGTTGGGGAATTTCTCCAGGATAATATTGTGAAGAGTGATTTCTAACTTGGTTCCATTCTCCCCATCACTTTCAGGTACACCAGTCAAACATAGATTTGGTTTTTTCACATAGTCCGATGTTTCTTGGAGGCTTTGTTCATTTTTTAAGTCTTTTTTCTCTAACCTTGTCTTTTCACTTTATTTCATTAACTTGATCTTCAATCACTTATACCCTTTTTTCCACTTGATCAAATCGGCTATTGAAGCTTGTGCATGTGTCATGAAGTTCTCATGCCATGGTTTTCAGTTCCGTCAGGTCATTTAAGGTCTTCTCTACACTGTTTATTCTAGTTAGTCATTCATCTAATCTTTTTTCAAGGTTTTTAGCTTCCTTGGGATGGGTTTGAACATCCTCCTTTAGCTCGGAGAAGTTTGTTATTACCGACCTTCCATAAACTCGTCAAAGTCATTCTCTGTCCAGCTTTGTTCCGTTGCTGGTGAGGAGCTGCAATCCTTTGGAGGAGAAGAAGTGCTCTGATTTTTAGAATTTTCAGCTTTTCTGCTCTGGTTTCTCCCCATCTTTTTAGTTTTATCTACCTTTGGTCTTTGATGTTGGTGACCTACAGATGGGGTTTTGGTGTAGATGACCATTTTGTTGATGTTGATGCTATTTCTTTCTGTTCGTTATTTTCCTTCTAACAGTCAGGACCCTCAGCTGCAGGTCTGTTTGAGTTTGCGGAGTTCAACTCCAGACCCTGTTTGCCTGGGTATCACCAGTGGAGGCTGCAGAACAGCAAATATTGCAGAACAGCAAATATTGCCACCTGATCCTTCCTCTGGAAGCTGTGTCCCGGAGGGGCAGTCACCTATATGAGGTATCTGTTGGCCCCTACTGGGAGGTGTCTCCCAGTTAGGCTACACAGGGGTCAGGGACCCACTTGAGGAGGCAGTCTGTCCATTCTCAGAGCTCAAATGCAGCGCTGGGAGAACCACTGCTCTCTTCAGAGTTGTCAGACAGGGACATTTAAGTCTGCAGAAGTTGTCCACTCCCTTTTGTTCAGCTATGCTCTGCCCACAGAGGTGGAATCTAGAGGCAGTAGGCCTTTTTGAGCTGTGGTGGGCTCCACCCAGTTTGAGCTTCCCTGCTGCTTTGTTTACCTATTCAAGCCTCAGCAATGGTGGATGCCCCTCTCCCAGCCAGGCTGCTGTGTCACAGATCGATCTCAGACTGTTGTGCTAGCAGTGAGCAAGGCTCTGTGGGCATGAGACCTGCCAAGCCAGGCATGGGAGAGAATCACCTTGTCTGCTGGTTGCTAAGACCTTGGGAAACGTGCAGTGTTTGGGTGGGAGTGCCCTGTTTTTCCAGGTAGTCTGTCAAGGCTTCCCTTGGCTAGGAAAGGGAAATCCCCCAACCCCTTGTGCTTCCCAGGTGAGGCAACACCCCACCCTGCTTCAGCTCACCCTCCGTGGGCTGCACCCGCTGTCCAACCAGTCCCAATGACGTGAACCAGGTATCTCAGTTGGAAATGCAGAAATCACCCATCTTCTGTGTTGATCACGCTGGGAGCTGCAGAATGGAGCTGTTCCTATTTGGCCATCTTGGAATGCTCCCTGTTTCTTGACTTTTTAATAATCATATGATTTTTTTTCATATTTTTGTTGACCACATAAATGTCTTCTTTTGAGAAGTGTCTGTTTATATCCTTTGCTTACTTTTTGATGAGTTTGTTTGCTTTTTTTCTTGTAAATTTGTTTAAGTTCCTTGTAGATTCTGGATATTAGACCTTTGTCAGATGGGTAGACTGCAAAATTTGTCTCCCATTCTGTAGGCTGCCTATTCACTCTGATGATAGTTTCTTTTGCTGTGGAGAAGATCTTTAGTTTAATTAGATTGCATCTGTCAATTTTGGCTTTTGTTGCAATTGCTTTCGGCATTTTTGTCATGAAGTCTTTGCCCATGCCTATGTCCTGAATGGTATTGCCTAGGTTTTTTTCTAAGGTTTTTGTAGTTTGGGGTTTTACATTTAAGTCTTTAATCCATCTTGAGTTAATTTTTGTATAATGTGTTAGGAGGAGGTCCACTTTCAATTTTCTGCATATGGCTAGCCAGTTTTCCCAGCACCATTTATTGAATAGGAATTCCTTTCCCATTGCTTCTTTTTGTCAGGTTTGTCAAAGATCAGATGGTTATAGAGGTGTGGTGTTATTTCTGACCTCTCTGTTCTGTTCCATTGGTCTATATGGAGCAATGTCTGTACCATTACCATGCTGTTTTGGTTACTGTAGCCTTATAGTATAGTTTGAAGTCAGGTAGCATGATGCCTCCAGCTTTGTTCATTTTGCTTAGGATTGTCTTGGCTATGTGGGCTCTTCTTTGGTTCCATATGAAATTTAAAGTAGTTTGTTCTAATTCTTTGAAGAATGTCCATTGTAGTTTTATGGGAATAGCATTGATTCAATAAATTACTTTGGGCAATATGGTCATTTTCACAATATTGATTCTTCCTATCCATGAAGATGGACTGTTTTTCCATTTGTTTGTGTTGTTGCTTATTTCCTTGAGCAGTAGTTTGTAGTTCTCCTTGAAGAGGCCCTTCACATCCTTTCTTACCTGTATTCCTAGGTATTTCATTCTCTTTATAGCAATTGTGAATGGGAGTTCATTCATGATTTGGCGCTCCACTTGTCTATTGTTGGTTTATAGGAAAGCTTGTGATTTTTGCACATTGATTTTGTATCCTGAGACGTTGCTGAAGTTGGTTATCAGCTTAAGGAGTTTTGGGACTGATACTATGGGGTTTTCTAAATGTAGGGTCATGTCATCAGCAAACAGAGACAATTTTACTCTCTCTCTCTTCCTATTTGAATACACTTTCTTTCTTCCTCTCGCCTGATTGCCCTGGCCAGAACTTCCAACACTATGTTGAATAGGAGTGGTGAGAGAAGGCATACTTGTGCCGATTTTCAAAGGGAATGTTTCCAGCTTTTGTCCCTTCAATATGATATTGGCTGTGGGTTTGTCATAAATAGCTCTTATTATTTTGAGATATGTTCCATCAATACTTAGTTCATTGAGTGTTTCTAATATGAAGGGATGTTGAATTTATTGAAGGCCTTCTCTGTATCTATTGAGATAATTATGTGGTTTTTGTCATTGGTTCTGTTTATGTGATGGATTACATTTATTGATTTGCATATGTTGAACCAGCCTTGCATCCCAGGAATGAAGCCGAGTTGATTGTGGTGGATAAGCTTTTTGATGGACTGCTGGATTTGGTTTGCCAGTATTTTATTGAGGATTTTTGCATCAATGTTCATCAGGGATATTGGTCTAAAATTCTCTTTTTTTGTTGTGTCTCCACCAGGCTTTGGTATCAGGATGATGCTGGCCTCACAAAATGTGTTAGGGAGGATTCCATCTTTTCCTATTGATTGGAATAGTTTCAGAAGGAATGGTACCAGCTCCTCTTTGTACCTCTGGTAGAATTTGGCTGTGAATCTGTCTGGTCCTGGGCTTTTTTTGGTTGTTAGGCTATTAATTATTGCCTCAATTTCAGAGCCTGCTATTGGTCTATTCAGGAATCAACTTTTTCCTGATTTAGTATTTGCAGGGTGTATGTGTCCATGAATATATCCATATCTTCAGATTTTCTAGTTTATTTGCATAGAGGTGTTTACAATATTCTCTGATGGCAGTTTGTATTCCTGTGGGGTCAGTGGTGGTATTTCCTTTATCTTTTTTTATTGTGTCTATTTGATTCTTCTTTCTTTTCTTTTTTATTAGTCTGGCTAACAGCCTATCTGTCTTGTTAATTAAAAAAACAATAACAGGTCCTGAATTCATTAATTTTTTGGAAGGGTGTTTTTTGTCTCTATCTCCTTCAGTTCTGCTCTGAACTTAGTTATCTCTTGTCCTCTGCTAGCTTTTGGATTTGATTGCTCTTGCTTCTCTAGCTGTTTTAATTGTGATGTTAGGGTGTCGACTGGAGATATTTCTAGCTTTCTGATGTGGGCATTTAGTGCTATAAATTTTCCTCTTAACACTGCTTTTGCTGTGTCCCAGAGATCCTGGTACATTGTCTCTTTGTTCACATCAGTTTGAAAGAACTTCTTGATGTCTGCCTTAATTTTATTATTTACCTGGGAGTCATTCATGAGCAGATTGTTTGATTTACATGCAGTTGTGTGGTTTTTAGTGTGTTTCTTAATCCTGAGTTCTAATTTGATTACACTATGGTCTGAGAGACTGTTTGTTATGATTTCAGTTCTATTCCATTTGCTGAGGAGTGTTTTACCTTCAATTATGTGGTTGATTTTAGAATAAGTGCCATGTGTCACTGAGAAGAATATATATTCTGTTGATTTGGGGTGAAGAGTTCTGTAGATGTCTATTAGGTCCACTTGATTTAGAACCGAGTTCGAGTCCTGAATATCCTTATTAATTTTCTGTCTTGTTGATCTGTCTAATATTGACAGTGGGGTGTTAATGTCTCCCTCTATTATTGTGTGGGAGTCTACATCTCTTTGTATATCTCTAACAACTCATTTTATGAATCTGAGTGCTCCTGTATTGGGTGAATGTGCATTTAGGATAGTTAGCTCTTCTTGTTGATGGCTTTACCATTATGTAATGCCCTTCTTTGTCTTTTTCTTTTTCTTTTTTTTTTTTTTTTGACAGAGTCTTGCTCTGTCACCCAGGCTGAAGTGCAGTGGCGTTATCTCGGCTCACTGCAAGCTCCACCTCCCAGGTTCACACCATTCTCTTGCCTCGGCCTCCTGAGTAGCTGGGACTACAGGCACCCGCCACCACCATTTTTTTGTATTTTTAGTAGAGACAGGGTTTCACTGTGTTAGCCAGGATGGTCTCAATCTCCTGACCTTGTGATCCTCCTGCCTCGGCCTCCCAAAGTGCTGGGATTACAGGCATGAGCCACTGCACCCAGCTTTTTTTTTTTTCTATTTTTCGTCTTTGTTGGTTTAAAGTCTGTTTTGTCAGAGACTAGGATGGCAAACCCTGCTTTTTTTGTTTTCCATCTGCTTGGTAAATTTTCCTCCATCCCTCTATTTTGAGCCTATGTGTGTCTTTGTATGTGAAATGGGTCTCCTGAATATAGCACACCAATGAGTCCTGACTTTTTAATTCAGTCTGCATCTTTCAATTGGAGCATTTAGTCCGTTTACATTTAAGGTTAATATTGTTATGCATGAATTTGATCCTGTTGTCATGAGGACACTGTCTGGTTGTTTTGCACACTAGTTGATGCATTCTCTTCATAGTGTCATTGGTCTTCGTATTTTGGTGTGTTTTTGCAGTAGCTGGTAACTTTTTTTTTTTTCCCCCATATTTAGTGCTTACTTCAGGAGCTCTTGCAAGGCAGGCCTGGTGGTGACAAAATCCCTCAGCATTTGCTTGTCTGGAAAATATTTTATTTATTTATTTCTCCTTCACTTACAAAGCTTAGCTTGGCTGGATATGAAATTCGGGTTTGAAAATTCATTTCTTTAGAAATATTGAATATTGGCTCCCACTCTCTTCTGGCTTGTAGGGTTTCTGCTGAGAAGTCCGCTGTTAGTCTGATGGGCTTCCCTTTGTAGGTGACCTGGCCTTTTCTCTGGCTGCCCTTAACATTTTTTCCTTCATTCAATCTAGGTGAATCTGACAATATGTGTCGTGGGGTTGCTCTTCTTGATGAGTATCTTTATGGTGTTCTGTGTATTTCCTGAATTTGAATGTTGGCCTGTTTTGCTAGGTCGGGTAAGTTCTCCTGGATGATATCCTGAAGTGTGTTTTCCATCTTGGTTCCATTCTCCCCATCACTTTCAGATACACCAATCAACATAGGTTTGGTCTTTTCACATAGTCTCATATTTCTTGGAGGCTTTGTTCATTCCTTTTTTTCTCTCTCTAATCTTGCCTTCACACTTTATTTCATTAAGTTGCTCTTCAATCTCTGATATCATTTCTTCCACTTGATTGATTCAGCTATTGATACTTGGGTATGCTTCACAAAGTTCTTGTGCTGTGTTTTTTAGCTCCATCAGGTCATTTATGGTCTTATCTAAACTGGATATTCTAGTTAGCAGTTCCTGTAACCTTTTATCAAGGTTCTTAGCTTCCTTGCATTGGGTTAGAAAATGGTCCTTTAGCTGGGAGGAGTTTGTTATTACCCACCTTCT
Source organism: Macaca mulatta (assembly GCF_049350105.2). NCBI lineage: Eukaryota > Metazoa > Chordata > Mammalia > Primates > Cercopithecidae > Macaca > Macaca mulatta. The sequence continues at coordinate 122,324,514 of NC_133408.1, forward strand.
GAAGCCTACTTCTGTCAATTCATCAAACTCATTCCCCATCCAGTTTTGTTCCCTTGCCAGTGAGTAGTTGTGATCCTTTGGAGGAGGAGAGTTGTTCTGGTTTTTGGAGTTTTCAGTCTTTTTGCACTGGTTTTTCCTCATCTTCATGGATTTATCTACCTTTGGTCTTTGATGACCTTCGGATGGAGTTTTTGTATGGGCATCCTTTTTGTTGATGTTGATGCTATTGCTTTCTGTTTGTTAGTTTTTCCTTCTAACAGGCCCCTCTGCTGCAGGTCTGCTGGAGTTTGCTGGAGTTCCACTCCAGACCCTGTTTCCTGGGGTGTCACCAGCAGAGGCTACAGAACAGCAACGATTGCTGCCTGCTCCTTACTCTGGAAGCTTCATCCCAGAAGGGCACCCACCAGATGCCAGCTGGAGCTTTCCTGTATGAGGTGTCTGTTGACCCCTGCTGCGGGGTGTCTCCCAGTCAGGAGGCATGGGGGGTCAGGGATGCCCTTGGGAAGGCAGTTTGTGCTTGGGAGATCTACTGCTTCCTTCAGAGCCAGCAGGCAGGAACATTTAAGTCTGCTGAAGCTGGGCCCACAGCCACCCCTTCCCCCAGGTGATCTGTCCTAGGGAGATGGGAGTTTTATCTATAAGCCCCTGACTAGGGCTGCTGCCTTCCTTTCAGAGATGCCCTGCCCAGAGAGGAGGAATCTAGAGAGGCAGTCTGGCTACAGCAGCTTTGGAGCACTGCGATGGGTTCTGCACCCAGTTAGAAATTCCCTACGGCTTTGTTTCCACTGTGACGGGAAAATCACCTACTTAAGCCTCAGTAATGGCAGACACCCTTCTCCCCACCAAGCTCGAGCATCCCGGGTCAACTTCAGACTGCTGTGCTTGCCACAAGAATTTCAAGCCGGTGGATCTTAGCTTGCTGGGCTCCATGGCGGTGGGATCCATTGAGCAAGACCACTTAGCTCCCTGGATGCAGCCCCCTTTACAGGGGAGTGAGTGGTTCTGTCTCGCTGTAGTTTCAGGCACCACTGGGGAATGAAAAAAAACTCCTGCTGCTAGCTCAGTGTCTGCTGAAATGACCGTCCAGCTTTGTGCTTGAAACCCAGGGCTCTGGTGGTGTAGGCACCTGAGGGAGTCTCCTGGTCTGTGGGTTGCGAAGACCATGGGAAAAGCATAGTATCTGGGCTGGATAGCACTGTCCTTCATGGCACAGTCCCTCATGGCTTCCCTTGGCTAAGGGATGGAGTTCCCCTACCACTTGTGCTTCCCAGGTGAGGCGATGGCCCACCTTGCCTCTGCTCGCCTTCCATGTGCTGCACCCACTGTCTAACCAGTCCCAGTGAGATGAATCGGGTACCTCGGTTGGAAATGCGGAAATCACCCGCCTTCTGCGTTTGTCTCTCTGGGAGCTACAGAACCTTGCTGTTCTTATTCGGCTGTCTTGCCTCCCTATAATGTGGATAACTTTTTAAGAACTTTAGATACTGATGAGAAAAGAAAAGAATATTCCTGTTTTTTATGAAATATAAATCAGAGATTTATAAATCTCAAATTAAGCTGATAATCATTCAGTTATCTTCATCAAATCTTCTATAGTAACAAGCCTTAAAAAAGTTTAAGCAATCTGAAAACCCTGATACATATTGAAGTTAAAATGTTTACCCACTGATACGGTGAAGTCTGTATTTTTAAGTTACAATGCTTATCCACAGAGACATTTTCATATTTTCCATTGAGAATCATGTTAGTAATACTTTGGGGAGTTTGTTAAGTCATTTATAGGATACTTCAGAGCAATCAAAAAGAAACTGCTAGTATTACTTTATTCTATCAGAAGCCATACAAATTTTTCCTAATTTATGTGATGCAATAATATTGGTAATATAGATAGTTATTTCTACTTGAAGTCAAAATATGGCAACAGTAGAAAATCAGATATTTAGTGGCAATTCCAATTGTAAGCTTTATAAAACAGAAGAACTTTTTGATCACTAGTAACTGGGAAAAGAAAAAAACCTTTGTATTTAGTTTTATGAAAATGTATTTTCAAATTAACAATTAGTAAAATTTGATGGAATGTTTTAATCTGACATAAAATTTAAATGTTCAGATGGGAAACCCAGATTAGAGAGGGAAGAAAGCAATGAAAATTCCGGGAAAAGTGTCCCAAGAGATATGTGTTCTACATGATGACTTGTCTGGAGTTCACTTTAGAAATGCTCTCTCTCCGGATGCTCCCACACTCCCACATGGGACCTATGCCAGCTGCACACCACATCCAAGCAAAGAGAAGGATCTTATCTTTCCCAAATCCAAACCCTGCAGTCAGTAAGATGGGAAAAGGAGCTTGTGACTACACAGGGCACATCTTATAAACTGTTTCACAGTATTTAAAATGTGTTTTAAATATACAAATTCCCATATTTGTATGTTTGTTTAGTCAGGTGTTACTGTTTGAAGGTGTGCAGGTAGTTCCCTCCATAAAGTTACCCAGACAAGGGAGCTCAGGTGCAGGCTCGCTGTGCACACTGCTAGGGCTGTGGGACCTGAAGGAAGGGGCACCTTGTTCTACTTCAAACAAAGCACCATATGCCCTAGTAGCAGTCTTCCATTCTGTATACCCTGATCTGTCCTTTTCAAGTGGTGCAGTGGTGCCATGCACCTAAAGAGAAGCGGCAACATTGTATTATTTCCTGTGTCAATTACAGATGCTTATTCCCCTCCCCCCAAATAAGCAAATAAGTTAATAACCCAACAAATGTGAGATGTAGAGAAATTAGTACATTTTAGAGAGGATATTTTCAGTTTCTGTCCTCACCTGTGAATACAGAAAGCTACCACCAAAAGCAATAATCACGGTGGAGGGGTGGGGAGAAGAAAGAAAGAAACAAACAAACGAACAAAGAAACAAAGAAAGGTACTCACGGAGGTGGAACAGAAAGACCTCTATGGTGCTGTGCTCTGAGGAGCCTGAAATGTTTGGAAAACCACCCAAACATCTTCCCCACTGCCTTGCTGAAGGTCATGAAGGGTTAAGACATGCATTCTCAATGGAGGTAGTATTCCCTTCAGGTGTGCAGGGGATTGGTTCTTGGGGAAAAATTCTTGCTCTTTTTGTGTATGGCTGTATAGAAATTCTGTAGAGACAGACTGCCTATCTGTAGTAGTAAAATTTCATAGGTGAGATGATTAGCAAAAAAAAAAAAAAAAAAAAGTGTAAAGGTTCCTGGGTCGGGGGAACACAATGAAGAAAAACAGGTTGAGAAGTACTTGATTAGGTATTTTCCTCAGAAAAGCCCTGTCAAGGCTATGTTAGCCAGAACAACATAGAATTAAATGATGGATCAACAATTACTGAGCAAACAATATGTGCGGAGTTCTACATTAGCTACTATAAGAGAACCCAAGTGATAAAAAATTTGGTCTCTCATTTTTAAGGTCTCTTATTTTTAAGATTGATTGAATTGAGAGAATCTAGCACTCAATAAATAGATGTTGATGTGGGTATCAATATGCGAATATATAAAGAACTATTTAGTGAATAAGACCTACTATTTAATAGCACATCATTGACTATTTAATAGCACCCTATTGACTATAGGGTGACTATAGTCAATAATAACTTTTTTTCTTTTTTTTTCAGACAGAGTCTTGCTCTGTCCCTCAGGCTGGGGTGCAGTGGTACGATCTCAGCTCACTGCAACCTCCGCTTCCCAGGTTCAAGCAATTCTCCTGCCTCAGCCTCCTAAGTAGCTGGGACTACAGGTGTGTACCACCACATCTGGCTAATTTTTGTATTTTTAGTAGAAACAGGGTTTCACCATATTGGCCAGGCTGGTCTCGAACTCCTGACCTCAAGTGATACACCTGCCTTGGCCTCCCGAAGTGCTGAGATTACAGGCGTGAGCCATCATGCCCGGCCAATAATATCTTAATTGTATATTTTAAAATAAGGAATGTCACTGGACTATTTGTAACTCAAGAGATAAATGCTTGAGGGAATGGATGCTCCATTCTCTATGATGTGCTTATTTCATATTGCATGCCTGTATCAAAACACCTCATATATCCAATAAATACATACATACACTACTATGTAACCACAAAAATTTTAAAAAATACAAAAAATGTAAAAATATATTTAAAAACGATTTTAAATATTTTTAATAATACTAAACTATTTATGAAAAGGGATAAATAATGGTACAAACAATAAGATCAAGGATAGCTCAAAGGACAGAAAGATTAGGGTAGTGATCAGAGAGGGTTTCATATAGCAAATGGGATTTGAACTAGACTTTAAAAGATGGGAGGACTTAAGAAACGGAAAAGCCCCAAACAAGTCTGAGGACTCGCATCAAAACACAGATTAAGACGCTCAAGCTCAGAAGGAAAGTCTCAAGGATTCTAGGAGTGAGGTTAGAGACATGTGCCAAGTTTTGGTGAGTTTGAAGATTGTGTTGAAAACCTTTGTCCCACCTCCATTAAAATTTTTTATTATAGCAATTCTAGTGCATATAAAGTGGAACCCCATTGTGGTTCTTTTATTTTACTTTTTTATTTAGTAAAATATATGTAATATAAAATTTGCCATTTTAACCATTAAGTAAGTGGCTTTAAGTACATTCACATTATTGTGCAACCATCACTACTATGCATGTATAGAACTTTTCCATCATCCCGTACTGAACTTTATACACATTAAAAAACTCGCTACTCTTCCCTTTCCCTAAATCCTAGGAATCACTGTTCTACTTTCTGTCTTGGTGTATTTGACTATTCCAGGTACCTGTCTTAGTCCATTTTCTGTTGCTTATAGCAGAATACCTGAAGCTGGGTAATTTATAAAGAAAAGGGACCGGGCACGGTGGCCCACGCCTGTAATCCTAGCCCTTTGGGAGGCCGAGGCAGGCAGATCACGAGGTCAGGAGATCGAGACCATCTTGGCTAACATGGTGAAACCCCGTCTCTACTAAAAATACAAAAAACTAGCCAGGCGAGGTGGCGGGCGCCTGTAGTCCCAGCTACTCGGGAGGCTGAGGCAGAAGAATGGCGTGATCCCGGGAGGCGGAGCTTGCAGTGAGCAGAGATTGCCCCAAGGCACTCTAGCCTGGGCGACAGAGCGAGACTCTGTCTCAAAAAAAAAAAAAAAAAAAAAAAGAAAGAAGAAGAAAAGGAATTTATTTCTACAGCTATGGAGGCTGAGAAATCCAAGGTTGAGGGGCTACATCCGGTAAGGGTCTTCTTGCTGGTGGGGACTCTCTGCTAAGTCCTGAGGTGGAGTAGGACGTTACATGGTAAGTGGACTGAGTGTACTAGCTCAGTGCTAGCTCAGGTCTCTCTTCCTCTTATAAAGCTACCAGTCTCACTCCCATGATAACTCATTAATTCATTAATCCATGAATGGACTAATCTCTTTATGAGGGCAGAGTCCTCATGATCCAATCACCTCTTAAAGACTCCACCTCTCAATACCACCTATTGGGGATTAGATTTCAACATGAGTTTTGGAGGGGACAAACATTCAAACCATAGCAGTATTTCATATAAGTGAAATCATACAATATGTGGTCTCTGTGTGTGGCTTGTTTCACTTAGCATAGTGTTTTCAAGGTTCATCCATGTTGCAGCATGTATAGGAATTTCATTCCTGTTCAGGTTATGAAGAAAGGACTTCTTCTCACTTTCTTGATCATTGGAGCTAAGAAATTAAAAATACAAGCATCCTTTTGAAGACCTTAGAGCACTATAACCATGAGAAGGCTGGATGACCCAAGGTTGAGAAATAGCCCCCACTGAAAAGACCCTCCAAATAAGGGTAGATAAAAATCCCCTCCAGGACAGGATGGGTAGAGTGGTACAGAAACCATGCCAGACCAGCAGTCTGCATCCTGGGCCTCAGTTGGGAAGGTGTTCCCAGGAGAGCTTTAGGGTGGCAGCTACTGCAGTGACTGAGGAAGATCAAATACTGGGGGTTATAGCAAAAGGAGGGAACTGTATTCCAGGAAATAAAATCTGTGAGTGACTTGGTGTCAAGTACTATTGTTATTTTGACCCTCAGGGCGTAAGGGAAAAGAAAGAAGCATGCAGAAGGCTTGGTCTAGCTCAGGGCTGCAAGATGGTTTGGAGAGGAAAAAGGCTGAAAGGTAAGAAAATAAAGTGGTTATTGTGATATATGACAGAAGGAGAAGAGGCAATAGGACATATTATTACTTCTGTAGGTTTATCAGTTAGCTCTTGGTGCATAACAAACCACCCCAAAATGTAGTGGCTTAAATGAAAATTTGGTGGCTTAATGAATCTGTGAATTGGCTGGAAGATTCTCTTCATCTGAGACAGGCTTGGCTGATCTAAGCTGGGCTCACTCATGAGCCATCTGTTAGGTCAGCTAGAGGCTGGCTGGTCTAGGATGACCTCATTTGAGATGACTTGAGTCCTCATAAGGTCTCTCTTCTGCAGCAGGCTGGCCAGAGCTGGCTCTCATGCTGACAGTAGAAGTCCAGGAGAGCAATGAAAGACCTCCTGAAGCATGGGCTTCAAACCGATGCATCACGATTTCTGCTGTATTCTTTTGGCCAAAGAAAGTCACAAGTCCTGTCTGGATTCAAAAAGTAGACTCTTCTTTTTTTTTGAGACGGATTCTCGCTGTGTCACCCAGACTGTAGTGCAGTGGCACGATCTCGGCTCACTGCAAGCTCCGCCTGCCGGGTTCACACCATTCTCCTGCCTTAGCCACCCCAGCAGCTGGGAGTATAGGCGCCCCGCCCCCCCGCCACGCCCGGCTAATTTTTTGTATTTTCAGTAGAGACGGGGTTTCACCGTGTTAGCCAGGATGGTCTCCATCTCCTGACTTCGTGATCTGCCTGCCTCGGCCTCCCAAAGTGCTGGGATTACAGGTGTGAGCCATCGTGCCTGGCCAACTCCACTTTTTGATGGGAGGAGCTGTAACTTTATGATACAAAGTCCATACAGAGAGCAATGGAGAATTTGGGCCATTTCTGCAAGCTCTCTTACCACCAAAGGAGAAATGTAAAAGGGCTTCAAATGTACAAATTATGCATATAAGGGAAAAAATCCTGTTTCTTTATTTTTATAACCAATCATCTTCCTCATGAGACCCCATTACCCTAAGTATGAATCTGGGGTCAAGAAAGCTTAAAAGTTTAAGTGTCTTAGTCTTCCTGTTATGAAATCACTTTGCAATAACTCTATCTCTTTTGAAAACTGCTTCCTTCAGATTCTTTCTCTCTTCCACTACTCCTCTCCATGGTGGCCTCTCATTGTCAGAGAGGTTCATGTGATATCATGGCAATGATGGAGTTGTAGCTGTGAATAATTATCCAAGTCCTAGCTGCTCTCTGCTGAGGTGTGGCTGGGCAGGTCCCTGATCCTTTTGCACTCAGGTGTGCTGAGGGATGCCTGGGGAACTTGCAGGTTATTCTCTTTATTGATTCACACGCAGTGGTCTTCTCTTGTTGACTCTGTTCCATCATGACTATAGCCATCTCTGTAATCCTCTATTGAGTGTCTATTAGTTTTTTCCTGCCCCTGAAAAAAAAATGAATTCTGTGAGTAGGTTCATATGAGTATGGTCAACTAACCCCTCCCTACAACAGTCCCAACAACAAGACTACCAGCTCCCCAACCAGCTGTCCTTCACATTGTCCCATAAAGCATGCAGAAATTTCTGAGTACCTGCACATCACATGGGAACTGAGGAAGAGTAACAATAGCCCTCTCCTTAACCATTCATACCAACATCTCTACCTTTCTGGACCCTCCGGGTTCAAAAGAGGCTACTTTGCATGGAGGCCTCTGCATTTCAATTAGAATCACAGCAAAAGCCTCTTTCTTCTCAACCCAGCCCACATCCCTATATCTGCAAATTTCAGCCCAGAGTTGGAAGCTATGACCTATGCCTTTCCTACTTTGCTTCTTCCTCTACATCACTTTCCTTCTTTTCTCTACTTTTCCCATGTGGAAGGTGGGGGGCAGAAAAGCCAGGCTTTCTCTCAATTTTTTAAGTGGCAGAAGTTTTCCCTACATCATATCTGACTCCTTCAGTGTCTCCTACTGATCAAAATTTCACTGTAAGTTCCACCCAACCCCCCTGAAGGGTGAGAAAGGTTAAATTGTCTAGTGACATGATTTCATTCTCTTCAGCTTTAAATAGTTTCCGTTTTAAGTAATTTGGTCTATTTCAGGTTTATGGCTCAAACTTTGAGATTTTCCCCCTTCATCCTACTGCACCCCAGGATAACATCTGGGAATATGGGGCAAGGCTGGGGAGGATTTATGTGATCTAAGGGCAATAAAGGAGATAGGGTCTCAGATTCACATACTAGTCTAAGCTGCAAAGGTGGCTGGGCAAGTCCTGTGCCCTTTGTTAACTGAAAGATGTCTGCTAAGCCTGCAACTTTGTCATTGAAATAAATCACAGATTTTTTTTCACACTACAGGTATCAGTGCTATCTCTTTATATCATCAGCATGTTGGAAGCATGGTAGTTATTATACCTGCCACTAGATCTTGTAATTTAATGCATTAATAAAGAAGAACACACATTACTGTATCACAGATTTGCATTTTAAGATACTTTGTTAACTGTGTTTCAAAATAATCTGTTTTCATTGTAATCTTTTGGCTTTTATTTCACACATTTAAAAACACTATTCTAAAAAAGAGTTCATAGGCTCTACCAGACTGCTCCAAGGATCCATAATGATTCATAAAGGTAAAGAACCCTTGCCGGAGGACCTGAGGGTTTTCTACTGGATTTGAAAGATTCAGGAGGATTAAACACAGAGGGTTTTAATGACCCAGATGAAAGTAAGAGTCCATCAGTTGTGCCACATTCTATTGGCTGGAACTTAGTCATGTGGCTGCCAACTGACTGCAAGGGAATCTAAGAAATGTAGTCTGGGTGTCTTTCAGGAAAAAGCAAGTTTGGTGAGCTTCAAGCCAGCTCTGACTCAGGGGCAAGACACTCTGTTTGTGGTTTCCCCCTCATTCCTAATTTCTACTCCAGAACTTTAGTACAAAGGAGAATCTGGCCACTTGCCTTCCTGCTACTGATTTGCTCTTTCTCTTCCTCATACTCCCAGAAGGAATTGCATCTTCCTTTGACTTTTGTCTCAACTTGAACTCCGCCACATCTTATCTCTCTTCTACTCTGGGGCAGATTTCCAAAGCCTCCCCATTAGAGGCAGAAGGTAAATCTTTCTTGTACTATGGAGAAAATTCTATGATAGAAGTTGACCCGACTTGGCTCTGGATGTGAGAGCTGTGGGACAACTAGTAATTAGATATTACCAAAGATAAAATACATAAGTTTAATTTCCCCCTCCCCCAGATAGCATCCCTGTTACAAAAATAAGACGAAGGGGCAGTTAAGATTGATTGAAAAGTTTTCTACCTTTGTGACTAGGAGAATTTTTGAGCTTCTTAAAGAAAGAAGGAAGTCTAAAGCATGGTAAGTTCCATCCTAACTGAGTTGGAGGTGATAATGGAGTAAATTTAAATGTCCACCTGAAGATGTATAACTGGAATTCAGGAGAGAGGTCTGAAAAAGAGAAGTGGGGTCTGAGATATGTACATAAATAGGTTCATATGCAGGCAGTCTCAGCACTAAATGAGTTATTCAGAATAGGACACTGACAGGCTCCATGTGACAGGTTCCAAATTCTGCCCTGGGGTAGAAGAAAAATATTACACAAAAAAAGAAGCAATCAGAAGAGTAAGAGAAGAGCTACCAGACAGTAACTTGAGTAACAAAGATGACAAAGGGGTCACACTGTTATCATCTTTGCATTCATCACACGTATGTAAGTACTTATCGTTATAGTAGATGCTCAATAGTGTGTTAAGAAGGATAAAAGGAAAGAAGGGAGGAAGGCAGGAAATAAAGAGGGAAACTGGATCAAGATGGGATTATGCTATGGAAGCCAGATATGGTAGGCAGAATACGGCCTCCCAAAGGTGTCAATGTTCTAGTTCTGTAAATAAGTTACCGAATATGACAAAAGGGACTGTGCAGAGGTGATTAAGGAAGGTTACAACCTGGAGGTGAGATGATTATCCTGAATTATTTGAGTGGGATTAATCTCATCATATGACCCTTAAAAGCAGAAGAGTAGCTCAGAGAACTGTGATGTGAGAAGGTATCCATTCACCGTTGCAGACTTTAAAGGTGGAGGAAGGGAACCATGAGCTAGGGAACACAGCGGCCTGTAGAACCTGGGATCAGCAGTCAGACAGCCAGCAAGAAAACCAGGATCTCAGCTCTACAACTGCAAGGAACCAAATTCTATCAACAACCCCACAAACAGGAAATAATTCTCCCTTAGAGCCTCCAGAAGGAACACAGCCTGCCAGCACCTTGATTTTGGGCTGGTGAGGCCCATACCAGACTTGTGACCCACAGAACTGTAAGATAATAAATTGTGTTATTTTATGGCACTAAGTTTGTGGCAATTTGTTATCAGGAGAAGTCAGTAAGATATAGATTATGGCAAGGCAAGGTACACAAAACTTGTCACTTCGTCAGTTTTAGGTTAATAGCTCATAAAGGTGATGAGTGCCCTTATGAATGCAAGATACATAAATGAAAAAGCTCTAGTGTATAGGACAATTCTCCAGGGAGAAAGAGCCTGTGGGAAACCTTAAATATCCATAAAAGTCTTAGGAACCTACAGGAAGGAAAAAAGACATATTTAAAGATAGAAGTCAATTTAGATAAATTTCACCCATTTTGCAATTTTTCTCAAGGTTGAACATGGTAATAAACAGTACTCCACAACCTGTACTCTTATGCTAGGTATTTTTTTGTTTTGTTTTGTTGCCATTTGTGATTATTTCCTGGTAGAAATGAAGATTATGAAAAGGAGAAAAACTCAGTTACTAAATTTATATTTTATAGACTGTGATGAATTATCAATAATAAAGAAGCACAAAAGATGAGAGAAGTAGATTCATTTGTAATTCCATCTTGAAGTGTAATATGCTGTTATCAGATAACAAAACATACCTGTGTAAACTTAGAAAGTTACTTAATTTCTCTGGCCCTCAGTTTATTCATTTTTAAACTCGGATATAAAAGCTTTCCTGCCTACAGACAAAGAACTGTACCAAGGTATTTCTTGAAGCCGTTTCCAGATCTAAAATCTATGATTCAGGACTACTTACTTCTCCACACCCCCAACACACACATCCACCAGTATCCTTATTTCAGACCATCATACTCTGAGGTTAGGGAACGATCAAGTCAGAATTGCAATCTAATATATTTAATCAAAAGCTGTCTAGATGCCTGAAGAATAGACTTCAGGGCTTGCAAACAGGGTATATCTGAAGCATTATCTCCCATCAGTTGATTAAGGCTGACTTGAGTACTGTGGTAAGAACAATTCTGAGGCCAATTCCAGGCTGAGTACATCTTGTGCTTTAATCTTGCAATTCAAGTGGGATGACCATTAGAGGTGTAGGAAGGCAAGGTATGGCTAAGTGAACTGCGTATTGACCATCTCTGCAATGTGGGTTAAGGGTGATTAGGAAGCGTAAAGATCTGCCATTGACATTGCTTGCTGTTTCCTGGAGGATACAGTATTTGAACTGATCCTTGAAATGGATATACAAGATTTTGGTAGCAGAGGAGAAGGAAGAAGGCTCTCTCAAAGTTCATCCACCTCACCTCTAGTTGCTTTCATGTACACCAAGCCTTCTTTGCAACTAGGATTTTGCAATGCCTTGTGTCCAATGTAGCAAATGGCCTTGTATCTAATGTAGAAAATAGAAGTGAGAGGCCATTTTCATACACCTTTTTGCTTTTACTGACAGTGACAGGGTATGGAAATATAAATTTTTGTGTTTTCTCCCCAATCACATTCTAGCGTTTTGTTGTTGTTTGTTTGTTTTTTGTTTTTCTCCAGCTCCTTTGGTTGAGAGGCAATTATAGCAGCAGTAATGGCAGCAGCTTCTGATCCTGGGGTTGTTGCTATAGCAGTGGGTTCTGAATTCAGTCTTTCTGGTAGCACCCTTCCTGGTGCTCTAGGAGTTGTCCCTAGAGGCCTAGCTTAGACCCTTCCTCCAGCTCTTCTGACACTTTGTAAGCACCCAGTCACTGGCATTCAATTCCTTGCCTAAAACATTTAGAATGACTTCTGCTTTTGACACTGAACTCAGAGATAGGTAAGAGAATGAATAGTCAATGAGGTAGACCTGGAAAAGTGTTCGATATGATCAGGCAACAGGGAGAAAATCAGCTTGGCTGAAGAAATGAGATTGATTTGGAAGCTAAAAAAGATGGAGATATACTAGATTGTTAGGGTTGGAGCAGATTCTGGAAGCCTTTTGTGCCACGATGTGAAGTTCAGACTTGACCTCATAGGGAGTAGCTATCATTGTGATAGGTGACTGGAGGGGAGCTTGGAGAGCTTGAAGGTGGAAAGACCAGTTGGAGGCTATTGCAATAGGGGGGGAATGAGATGACCTGAGTGGTAGTCAGGCTGGGAGTGAAAAGAGTGAATTCCAAGGTCTAAGGAAAGACTGAAAATTGTGCCTAAAATATAAATGATGCAATATTCCTGACCTCAAAAGCCCATTTCATAAACATACTAGTTGTCCACAAAATATATATGGCTGTCAATAGGCCAATCAAGATAGACATACGTGTAATTCCAGGTGTTATAATTTGATTCAATTACAGTGAAAATTTGTACTCCTCTCATTTGGTTTCTTCCTTTTGCAGATGGGTGGGGGAAAATTTGATAAAACAATATTAGTTAAAGTCAGATAAGCTGGTTCTGATCCATCTCCCAGCTCCATCCACTGATACTGCTCTTTTACTGCTGAGTCATGGCAGAACACATCGAGGGAAAATAATGATCCCTGTGACTTCTCCAGGCAGTGTAAATGTAGCAGAAGAAGGGCCAAGAGTGAAGAACTGTCCCCTAAGAACTACGACTTCCTTTTTTTTTTTTTTTTTTTTTTTGAGACGGAGTCTCGCTCTGTCGCCCAGCCTGGAATGCAGTGGCGTGATCTCCACTCACTGCAAGCTCCGCCTCCCGGGTTCACGCCATTTTCCTGCCTCAGCCTCCCCAGTGGCTGGGACTACAGGCACCCGCCACCGCGCCCGGCTAATTTTTGTAGTTTTAGTAGAGATGGGGTTTCACCATGTTAGCCAGGATGGTCTCGACCTCCTGACCTCGTGATCCGCCCGTCTCGGCCTCCCAAAGTGCTGGGATTACAGGCGTGAACCACCACACCCAGCCAGAACTACCACTTTCAAGCCACCAAAGTTTCTGCTCTAGTTCCCAGACCAGTCAAAGTCTCTTGAATTATAGGAACTGCTCCGCTTTATTGAATGTCTACTGTGCCCAAGCATTAAGCTGAGTGTTTTACATCTGTTATCTCATTTTACCCTCATGATAATCTTTATGATACATATTCTCTTTATACAAATGAGAATGAGAAAACAAACCGAAGCTCAAAAAGTTTGCAAAATTTTAACTAATTCATACAATTAATTTATTTCATCACCTTAAAATTGGAACTCAGGGTGAATTATATGATTTAGAAAAAGGTAGTCAGTTCATCCTCTGCTCCAAGACAACACTGAGTCTCCCAAGTCTAGGATGTCATTGGTAAGGCATTATCTTTGTGAGATGTTTTAGAAAAATATATGAAGAAAGTACAGATGCTTTTCAATGATCAAGATTTCTATAGTTCTAAAGCTGTTTCTGTGTCATCCTTTGATCACAACATTTCCTGATTAATGATTCAAAGTTATGTGATTTTTCTCAGACCAAATCAATTCCATTTAAGATGGAGACTTTAAATAATTCCAGATTACTTGTCTCCCAAAACTTTCACAAAACCTAGAAGAACTGATTATCAATAATTGCCATGATAATCATGAAATGGAAACTAGAAAAAGTGGTATTCTTGTGGAATTTTCTCACATGACTGCCCTTTCAAGACAGTGATGAGTGACTATAAATCTTCATACCCAACTTTCTTAGGCTTAAAAATATCAAGGAAGTTAAGAAAAGTTCAGCCACTGCCTGGTTCTGCAATATTGTCTAAGTCACTCCCTTTCATTATCCTACTGGAAAAAAAAAAAAAAAAGTAAGTTTCACTGGATCCCAGGAGTGTTGGGCAGACTAATTAATAGCTATAAAATGCTTTCAATTGCAGAATGCTATATCTGTATGTGCTAACGTTTTTTCAGTAATCATGTTAATACCCTATTCATTTCACTGGTAATTGTATAGCACCATCGCAAGGTAATGATGTGCACCATGCAAAAGTCAGGTGAGATGATCTAATGATGTCAAGATGAAATGCTGTCAGTGTAAATCTAAAAAGATAGTATAACACTGTCAAAAATGAAAGGAAATTATGGTATTGTAAGTTCTACTACCATTAAAAGATGTAAGAAGGAAAGGGTTCCACAATCTGGGGCAATGTCTGTTATGACAGATCTGCTCAAGCAACTTAAAAGACAAACTGGCATTCTTCATCTAATTTTCTTTATCCAAAGAGTCTTTATTAAAATTTTCTGTTAATTTCCTACATGAATGTCTTCAAGCCCAGAATAGGACTATGATTCTCAAAAGCAATTTGTGTTTGAAATATTCATTGTTCTTTGGGTCTATGGTCCAACGTTAATTGTACCAGATAGTCATTTCTCTTGCAAAGGCAGGAGTACATTTAAAAAGTTTTGTGAAAAGTAATAGTCCTCAAAGTTTCACTCTTTGAGGAAACCTAGGCAGTAAGGGAAATCTTTGTTATACATGGCATACCTCATGTAAGAAAAGAAATACAGTGCATTAATGCATGGTCAGTGTAGGCATAAGCATTTATCTTCTCTATATACCAGATTTCGAAAAAGCCTTAGGAAGTTCTGAGATGAAAAGGAAACAGGTCAGGCATGGTGGCTCACACCTATAATCCAACACTTTGGGAGGCTGAGGCGGGTGGACCCTTTGACCCCCAGGAATTCCAGACCAGCCTGGGCAACATGGCAGAACTCTGTCTCACAAAAAAAAAAAAAAAGAAAGAAAGAAAGAAAAGAAAAGAAAAGAAAAGGAAAAATCTTTTAGTATACTTTTGTGTATTTGGAAACCTTAGGTTTCAATTCTCTAAAGTTTTCCATCATGTGGGGATTCAGATTAACTGTTTTAAAAAATATAGAGACACAATTTCTGCCAAAACTATTAAAAATAAAATAATCAAAATGAAGTAAAGGATATAGAGTGAACACTTAGGAAAATGTTAGATAAGAAAGTGAACTTTGTTGTACTCAGAGAGTCTACTATTCCATGGGGTACCTTCGTGTGAGGTGGAAATAGATGCTCCTTTCTCAGGGGAGATGCAGACCCTCACTTGGGCATTTGGCTGGGCAAGGACAGTGTGGGCCGGATTCCGGCTCCCCCTCCCCTTCACCATGGCACACTTATGCATTGCACAACCTGCATATGTACAGGTGGAGGTCTTGACCATCCCTAACCTACTGAGGATAGGCTATGTAGGTCAACCCCAAGGCAACTACAAAAACCTAAGCTTTGCTAACCAGGCAAGTTTCCACGATGCGAGGCTACTGGTCAGGACTTTCCAAGATGGCCTCCTGAATGACTTTGGAGTATATGAGAAATATGCTACAAAATCAAGGTTTAGCCAGGACTACTCCAGTTTACTCCTATTGTCCTAGTAAAGTAATTATCAATCCCTTTTCACTGTCAAAAATGTCCCAGTTTGGGCCAGGCATGGTGGCTCATGCCTGTAATCCCAGCACTTGGGAGGCCGAGGCAGTCGGATCACCTGAGGTCGGGAGTTTGAGATCAGCCTGACCAACATGGAGAAACTGCATCTCTACTAAAAGTACAAAATTAGCCGGGTGTGGTGGCGCATGCCTGTAATCCCAGCTACTCAGGAGGCTGAGACAGGAGAATCACTTGAACCCAGGAGGCAGAAGTTGCAGGAAGCCGAGATCCTGCCATTGCACTCCAGCCTGGGAAACAGAGTGAAACCCTGTCTCAAAAAAAAAAAAAAAAAAGTCCCAGTTTGGATGATAAATTATGTGGTCATTCTATACATAACTTTGTTAAATAAACAGTGTGAACATTTTGCCAGAATAGTCTGTAGATACATGTGTGAGACACGTGTGAAAAACAAGGGAAAATAAAGAATGGGGGCAAACGGTGGGACAAGATCTTCTGCTTAGTTTTATGTGTGTTTGTCATCAGTTAGTTCCAGGGACCAATTGCTCATCGACATTTAACATCAGTTATAAAATTAAGCTTTCTATCAAGAGAAACTTTTCCCTGAATTTTCTTTGTTCCAACACTAAAAGACGCCCTACCTCAGATTTACAGTATATTTCCATTCAATTTCCTAAGATGTGGATACTAATATCCAACAATTGGATTCTAAAGAAAAGTGAAACTGATTAAAGGGAAAGGAAACTGTTTATATAAACAAACTATTACGGCCAGACATGGTGGCTCACGCCTGTAATCCCAGCACTTTGGGAGGCCAAGGCAGGTGGATCACAAGGTCAGGCAATCGAGACCATCCTGGCTGACACGGTGAAACCCCGTCTCTACTAAAAATACAAAAACAAAATTAGCTGGGTGTGGTGGCGGGCGCCTATAGTCCCAGCGACTCGGGAGGCTGAGGCGGGAGAATGGCCTGAACCCGGGAGGCAGAGGTTGCAGTGAGCCGAGATCGCACCACTGCACTCCAGCCTGGGCGACAGAGCGAGACTGCCTCAAAAAAAAAAAACAAAACAAAAAACAAAAAACCCAAAAAACAAAAACAAACACAAACAAAACCAAACTACTGCAACTAAAACAGCCACAGCTTATTGTATGTGTCTTTATGTGTAAGAACACACACAAAAAAGGAGACTAGCAACAGAAACGTTTTTCTGGTATTTAAAGCCTCAATTCTATGCTTGTATCTTCCACAGGGTATAGGATTTCTGGTTTTAGAGAACTCCCATGCAATGAACTTATTAGCCACAGGATAATAAGTATAATTAAGTTTCTTCCTTTCCTTTCCTTTATTTATTTTTTTTAGAGATGGAGTCTTGCTCTGTCACCCAGGCTGAGTAGCTGGGACTACAGGCACCCGCCACCACACCCAGCTAATTTTTTTTTTTTTTTTGTATTTTTAGTAGAGACGTAGAGACGGGGTTTCACCATGTTAGCCAGGATGGTCTCTATCTCCTGACCTCGTGATCTGCCTGCCTCGGCCTCCCAAAGTGTTGGGATTACAGGCATGAGCCACCGTGCCTGGCCTTAAATTTCTTTCTTAATCTCTCTGCTTCACATTCATCTATATAAAATGGATAATAATGGCACCTCCTTACAGGCTATTGTAAAGATTAAATGAAATAATACGCACAAAGCATTTAGCATATAGTAAATGCCTATCGTTGGTTTTGCGATTTTTTGGGTTTTTTTTGTTTTTGTTTTTGTTTTTTTTGAGACAAGGTCTCACTTTGTCACCCAGGCTGGAGTGCAGTGGCATGATCATGGCTCACTGCAGCCTCAGCCTCCTGGGCTCAAATGAACCTCCCACCTCAGCCTCCCAAGTAGCTGGGACCACAGGTACATGTCACCCTGTTTGGGTAATTTTTAAATTTTTTGTAGCGGTGTCACTACGTTGCCCAGGCTGGTCTCAAACTCTTGAGCTCAAGTGATCTTCCCACCTTGGCCTTCCGAAGTGCTAGGATTACAGGCATGCCCCACCTTGCCTGGCCTGAATTGCTGCTGTTGTTATTGTTGTTTAATATTAAAAGAGTAGCAAGTTTACTTCAGTCCATAACCAACTCTTTTTGCATGTGCATACACAGAGCATTTTGACCATGGGAAATTTTAACTACTCTTAGGTAACAACACAATTTACATAGTGTATGTCAAATAGAAAGTTGGGAAATCAGGTTTCTTCCTGCCTTACTTGCCTCTCAAGAATATCGTGAGAGTAAACAATCAATTATATGAGAATTTTCTAGAATTTTTTTTAAAAAGCTTTAAGCAAATGCAAGGAACTATTATTATAAAAGTGGATTATTTGGGCCTCAGTATATTAATCTGTCAATTAGGTATTCAAGGAGTACCTTTCATTCAAAACAAATGTATTTGAAAGTGGATATCCATTATCAAAGTGCTAACCAAATATAAAATTCCTAACTGCAATTTTTATCAGTGTTATCTCCTCTGGCCCAACCCCATGGAGAGCAGACGAGGTGGCCATTTGTCTTTCATGGACATGGGAGAGCTGAGCTAGGCATCTCTCATTTTCAGGAACACACTGATCTGCAGGAACTGGAGCAGAAGGCTAGGCAAGCCCAGTGGTTAGCCTCCATGCCCATGGAGAAAGTGACAATTGCAAGGATGGTGATGAGAGGGATTAGGCAAGACATGGGGAGATGGCAGCCTTCCATTGAGCCAGGAATTCCATGCCCAGATATTCCTAGGCATAGTGTGAGACAGAGGGAATACAAACTTGGCACTGTTCAAAGGCCAGGCAGGCACTTTACTCCTAACAGCAGTAGCTGGCAGGCAGTGCCACCACATCACCACTCAAACCCACCAATAAAGGGTGAGGTAGGAATGCCAATATGGAATATGAGCAAGTTCAAGTTAAATGAAAGGCAAATATATAAAAGTTGAGGACCACCCAAAACAGGCAGACATAGCTGCTTCTCAAGGCACTGTGAAAGTATAAGTGAATTATATGTGAAATCCCTTTGGGAAAAAACATTTAAAGGTCTATAAAATTTGCAAGACATGCCAAATACTCTCCATAAGACTCTGAAGAGGAATGGAGCCCAATAACGTACTCAGAACATTTACAGAACATTTTTCCTAAACTGTGATATTTAAGGCCACGTTGAATTTTAATGACCCTAGTAAAAGGGAGTCACAAAGAAGTGACTTTCATTCCAAGTTCTCTGAGAAGTGTTCCCTAAAAGACAGTCCTCGGGTGGACAAGTACTTTTTCCTGAGTGTCCCCCAGTGATTATTTTAATTCAGAGAGTACAAAGTAGATCTATTTCTATCCTTTTGCTTTCTGTTCTTTGATCTATTTCTCTTCTAATCTCTTCCATCACTCTTATAAGTTAGGAAAAATTACCAGGCAATTTTAATTATTAGATACTTTCCCCCCTATTTTTATGCCAAACTAACAGGCTTCAGGAATAATTCCATTAAAAGTAATATTCTCTTTGGTTCATCTATTTATCCTGATGCTAAAACATTCTTCCTATCCTTTCCAAGTTCCCTATGCAGGTTAACTGCTAACAACCTAGCACAGTTACTCTATAACATAACCCTAAATGTGTCTGAATCTCTTGAATGGCATTGTAAAAAAGCTGTAACAGTGTACCCATGAAGCAGCTAGAGACTCAAATAACAAGACAACAGAGAACTGTAGGGAATAATGGAACATTCTGAATTTTTTCATGTATGAATACAGTTTTTCTTGCCTATATCTTTTGTTTATCTGATTTGTTGATTTCCAACTTTGCTTTTTTTATTCTAATAAATTATTTAATGCAATGCTGGTATATACTCTGTGGCTTGCTAATGTCCCGAGTGTCATCAGAAGTACCTTTTCCCTCTCTAACTCCAAGGATTCCTGGAACTTTTTTTTCTTTTTTGAGACGGAGTCTCGCTCTGTCGCCCAGGCTGGAGTGCAGTGGCCGGATCTCAGCTCACTGCAAGCTCCGCCTCCCGGGTTTACGCCATTCTCCTGCCTCAGCCTCCCGAGTAGCTGGGACTACAGGCGCCCGCCACCTCCCCCGGCTAGTTTTTTGTATTTTTTAGTAGAGACGGGGTTTCACCGTGTTAGCCAGGCTGGTCTCGATCTCCTGACCTCGTGATCCACCCGTCTTGGCCTCCCAAAGTGCTGGGATTACAGGCTTGAGCCACCGCGCCCGGCCTCCTGGAACTTTTAAGAAAAATTCCGGACATCCCTAAACCTGTATGCACTAATAGTGGTGCATGCAGACACATAGTAGGTTGCCTACAAAATGAGGTCTATGGAAAAGTTGTAGCAACAACTACAGTGTTCCTTGATTCACTAAGTAACCAACTGAAACGCATGCATCAATTGGGGGAATGCACACAAACCATTGGACACGTGCAGTTATATGCCCAAAATTATAAATCAGGATGCAGCAATAAATTATACTAAGGTATATGTTTATTATACTTTGCTACATGTACCATCCAAGAGCCTGCTATGTTGAAACAGTAAAATAAAATAAAACTGAAGACTTAATGTTGAAAAAGTAAAATTTTCCTTAACTGCCCATGCGCTATATACATTGAATATTACTAAGCTTCTGGCTGCCAAGTAATGTATCTTTTCTGCCCACAGTTTTTAAAAGTGACTCCATTGCTGTCAGCTACACTTCACTTGGAAAGCTATTGACTTTTCCTTTCTGTTGCCTTAATTTTCTTCTGCAGGAGCACAGAGGGATGCAAGTCCAGGTGGGCACTGCAGCTTCGACTGATTGTGCTGTGTAACACAGCAGGGAAACCTCTTATCTCAGGCTGGGGTTGCCTGTTTAAGATTTTTTTTTCTTTATAAAAGGTAAAGGTAGTAAACACAGCTGTAGAAAAAGGTTTTGTATTTTCTTACTGTTTGTTTTAATCTATAAAAATGATATAATTAGGGCAGATGGTAAAAATGCTTATAAAATCATACTATCTGCCCCTGTGCATATACGTTGTGGGCCAAGTTTTACGCAGCTCACAGTGTTTGAATAATCTGCATGGCTTTGCCTTCAGAATTGGTTTTCTGCATCTCTGCATGCAATGTTGTCAGATCATAAAATACAGTGGCTTATGATCAATGAACTTTAAAATTATAAATAGATCTTGGAATTAGGATGTTATTAAAGATGACTGAAGCTTCACTCTTGCTATTTCCTTGCCAGAGCTGGATCATTGCTCTGAATTCCTGTCTGTCAATTACTTTTCTTTTAACTCCACAGGGGGTATTTTTAGAATTTAGAATATTTATATATCTTTAAGAAGACTAAAGGTTTTGTAAATAGTACCACAGCCAAACCTTCCTTTCAAGAAGATGAAATCCGAATTTGGGATGAAGAATATGCCTCAATTTCAGTTTGCAAAGCCATATAATAATATAATCCCATTTACTTCCTATTTAGATGAACTTGAAGTGTTTTCAGCTGTGGTATATTAAATTCGTCTCATAGAGAATAGATTTGAGTGGATACTTAAGGCCTTTTCCTAGCTAGTTATGTTTAAGTTAAATGAATAAACATATTTTAATGTCTTAATTATAAAAACAAAACGTGTAGAAGTCTATGATCTGCTCTATCATTTGGAAATAAACCAAAAATCTTATTAGGTTGGAATTAAGTGGAAAATAGTTTTTCCCTCTGGGGATTTTTAATTTATTCAGAATATTTATATAATTGCCTACTAGTGAATCCTTTGAGATTTACTTTGTTGGGGATGCTCTTTAACTCCAAACACATTTTTCTTGAGGGCAAGGGGATATTATAATTAATTTCAGCATGGGAGGAAACCTTTTTTCTATTTATCCTGTTACCCTTCACACCCACTTTCCCTCTTCTCCCTCCCTAGATAAGCTCACTGTTGATTTATATGGGCTCCCAAACATTTTAGCTTGGGCTTAGTTAGTTCAGCCTCATAAAAGCATGGGAAGAACTTTCAACCTACGTGGGGAATTAATTGGTTTTCCTAACTCAGATGAACCACCTCTGAATGCTAGATCCAAGTCAGTGTGCCTAGCCCTCTATTGGGAGACAAAGGCCATTCAGTTGCATTGCCAAAACCAATGACCGACAACTTGTGATATTTTTGAAAGCCTTTGCTACTTTTGCAATCATAACTCCTATCTTTTCATCTCACCCTAGTTCAAAGAAATGTGCTTTTCCTATACAAATATCACACTGAATATTTCAGAGCTGTTACCTTAAGTTATTAAATGACCTTAGTGCCCCAGCTCAAAGATAACTGCAGCTCCATTGTAATAAAATGATTACTCAGGTCTACCTCTACAACATGTATGACTTAACCAGTTTTGTTGTGTTTGAGAGTTCTGGGATGAAAAGTACTCTAAATGGATCATGATAAGAGTGAATTGCTCTGAGAGCATTTTTCACTGGACAGATAAATGGATAAAGCAGTGCAAATAAAAAGAAAAATAAACCTCACCCCCAAAACTGGACTTTTAAAGAGTAAGTATTCTACTGATAAAGTCAAAAAGTGCTTTTTATATCAAGTGTGCCTATACAATACTAGCATCATATTGAGGGGTCCTTTATATACTTGAATTATGCACATCCAATTGATGTGCACCATGTTTTATATAAATGAAAGTTTCCATATTAAAAATATCTTAACTTCGTAAATTAAATATTTTCAACTGCACTGAACTTTCTCAGTTTCAAGCCCAAAAGAAAAGATGTTCTACTGTTGGCACTTCTATGAGTAAATAGATTTCCAGGTAGGCTACATGGAGAAAGTTGAGTAAATGCTGTCATTAAAATTTTCTGCTACCCCACCCCCTTCCATGGCTCTCTCCCTGCAAACTCAGTGGCACTCTTTTCAGCCCATAGTAGTGAACAACTGAAAGCTTCCCAAGCACCTCATCCAACTAAAGGAGGGCCTGCTTCTTCACAAATGTCTAGGAAAGGCAGCCGGGGGCGGTGGCTCAGTCTGTAATCCTAGCCCTCTGGGAGGCCAAGTTGTGTGGATCACTTGAGGTCAGGAGTTCGAGACCAGCCTGGCCAACATGGTGAAACCCTGCCACTACTAAAAGTACAAAAATTAGGCGGGCGTGGTGGCAGGTGCCTGTAATCCTAGCTACTCAGGAAGCTGAGGCACGAGAATCGCTTGAACCCGGGAGGCAGAGGTTGCAGTGAGCCAAGATCACACCACTGCACTCCAGCCTGAGCGACAAAGCAAGACTCTGTCCAAAAAAAAAAAAAAAAAAAAGGCTAGGAAAGGAGAGTCACCCCAGGTGGGGACATTGAAGGAGCGCCTTACACCCAAGAATTGAGGGATGGGGCAGGGGGCACCAAAAAAAAGGTGACCCAGAAAAAGGTGAGCCGGTGGGAGGAGGAAGGAAAAGTATGAATGTGCAAGAAGGAAAGGAAAGGGGATGGGAATTGAGAGAAAGATGTATTGGAAGTACAGAGAAAGCAAGCCACCTGGGAGTGAACTCTAACACGAAGAACCGGTTCGTGTCCGGCGGTAACCGAGCTTGGCGTTTGCCATTTACGCAATGTTGCTCGAAGACACTGGGTGGCGCTCGTGGTAAAGACTTGCACTTACCTTAGGGTTCCCCCCGCTACTTCCCCTTCCCTCCCTTTGCAGATTTCGGCTACTAAAAGATAAAATTACTTACATTCTTCCTGCGTGTCTCAGCGGGAAGCGCACCGCTGGAAGAGTTTGATGCCGTGGGGTTGTTTCACCACGGCTGGATTTGTCGGTGGATTTTGAGAGGCAATAGCGTCCAGCCCGCTGGCCTTAGGACAAAGCTGGAGGCCCTAGTGTGAGAACTACCTCACACCACCAGCAAAAGTTTGCTACTTCGAGAGCCGGGATACCGGCCGGTGTATGTCCTGAGCGTGGGTCCGAAGCCGTAGACAGGCCCGCAGAGGAGCCGGTAGTGCACAGAGCTACAATGTCTATATTGTGAAGTTAAATAAAACTGTATTGTGAACAGACCCTCCGCTGCTTTTAACTTAGTGCTTCCTCTTCCTCCAGGCTGCCTTTAAGGAAGGGGTGGAGTGGGGAGTGGGGTCAACCTAGAAAAGAGGAACAAAATCAAGAAAGTTGAGGCTCTGGACCTGTAGAGACACATCCAGATTTGGTCTCACCCAGAAGAAGAATGGCTCAAGTCTGCGTGAGAGCCAACGCTTTAGGAACCGAAACAAAGAAAAATTCTTCCCTCTCGCCCCACTCCTTTTTGTCTTTTATGAAATATGGGAAAGAATGCCCATTTTGACCGCGGGGTTTTGGGGGGGGGGTAAAATTTAGCAAGGTCTAGAACTAATTTGATATTGTAACATTATTTTCAATCGGATCCCGAACTTCTAAATTTTGCCCCAATTCTGCAGCTTCCAATCCCATCCTGGTTAGAATCTGCCATCTCAGCAAGGTGTAAGGGCATTGCTAGGAACACCCTGTTCAGTATAACCATGTGGTAACTCAAATCTCTATTTAACCAAAAGTGTCAAAGATAGGGGACCGGAGGAAGGGAGGCCTGGCTCCCTGCCCACTTGTCTTTGCCGGGAGATGCTTTGAACTGTCCTTGGCATTGATCTGGGGAAGCGATTCCTGTAAATAATGGCAGGGTGTGTGTCAGATGATTCGATTGGCACCGATAACTTCTGCAGAGCAGAGCCCAGGACCGCAGCCCCATGTTTCCCTGCTGTTCTTTAGCTCCTCACAGCCTACATCCAGACGGTTAACAGCCTGTCGGTAATCGACAGCGCCGAGTCACGGCTGACTGGCAGTTGCGGTTCTGTTTACTCTAAAGTCCACCTCAGAGAAGCCCGGGGCAGCCCAGGCCCAAAAGCTCGTGACTTGGGCCAGGGGGAGAAAGAGAATGCTGCTGGGCGCCAGTCTCCCGGCACTGAAGTTTCCCCCAAAAGGAACTGCGACAATAGCTGCGTTTTGTGTGTGTGTGCAGTCCAGACCGCAAAGGCAGGGAGCTGGTGCACGCGCGGCAGCTCTGCTTTGGAGTTCCTGAGCGGGGCTGTATCTTGCTCCGAGTTCCAGACACCCTACCTCTACCTGTCGGCCTGTTTTGGGCCGAGTGGCTCCACACCCCAAGTAAGGCTAAACTAATACTAGACACAACTAACACAGACGCTTTCTTCTTCGGTAGGAGGGAAAACGGAGGGGAGGCCAGATAACCCTAGATATCCAGTGGAACTCCCAGGTTGCCGGTCTTGGACCCCGTAAAGGAAGATACAGGAAGGCCCCAAATCAGGATCCACTCCCCGGAGTTGCCTATTTGAGGGGAGTAACAACGGGGATTGGGAGAGACTTTTATGTTGAATTTCTAAACTCCCAGCTGGATCACGACTAGAACAAGGATAGCACCTTCCTGAAGAGCAAAGTTTAGACCTCGTGTACCAACTGAATGATTCTTGAATCCTTTTCTCCCTTGCACAGGAGCTAAGTAGGATGTCTTTGCAGCAGGAAATAAAGGGGAGAGGGTACAGAAATCCGGGTCTGGGGAATGGAGAGACTGGGCCTCGAGTGCCACATCCATGGAGCCAGGAGGGGGAAATCAATGAGCATCATCTGACTTTGCAAAGGCTTTGATCCTTGTCTCCTTCCCCACTTCTGAGACTTTCCCATTCTTTCCTGGAGGCATGGCAGGTTATACATGGATCCATTCACCTTTGCAGGAGTTTTTGGCCACTGAACATAGTTAAAGACTCTTTATTCCAATGGCTTGAAAATAGATGAAAATATTAAACAGAAGTGGAGCTATTTGGCTCTTCTTGCAAACCAGCAACGAGGATTTGGGCTTCTTTAAGTTATATTTCTTTAAGACAGTAATTTTTAAAAATCATGTTAAGGACTTTGGGCTGCAGGAACTCTCTCTGCCATTCACCGACTTAATGGACATTGTGCATTCTTGGGCATTCCTATCCAGCCCGCGTCCGGGACACACTCATCTCCTGCAAAGGAAGTTGCCTCTTTCCCCAAAGAGCAAATTTTCAAAACATGTAAGTTACAACTTGCTTGCGAACACGCCTCTTAAAAAAAATGCTGTTTCCCTTCTTTCTTGCCTCCATTCTACATCCCCCCCCACACACACTCCCTGCACCTTGACTCCCTATTTCAGTATCAGTACTTAATTCTACACTGGCCTTTGGTGCAGCCCACGGGGGCGGGGTAGTGGGGAGCAAGGAAAGATGGTCGCCCACCTCATTCCCAAAACATGTGCACTTTTGAGGCTTCTGATTGGAACACATTGTCCCCAGACATCACAGAGCCTTGTGCTGGGGCTTCTGCGATGTCTTTGGAATTTACTAAAAACAGATTGACTGAGACCCCTCCCCACTCCACAACAAGCAAAAACACACACAAGGGCGCGGGCGCACACACACACAAACACACACACCCCCTCCGTACCCCCCACTCCCTTTTTAAGCAATGCTTTGTTGTGCTAAAACTAGTTGGACGAGTTAGGGTGTTACTGCTGCTCCCGAGGCCCTGGCCAATAGAACCAGATCCACCCCGCTGTGCGTAAGCGCGCAATTAAGGATTTAACCAAGGCAGTGCTGCGCCTCAGCCAGCAGTCAGCCGGCCGGAGACAGAGACTCCAAGACTCCCAGCCTCCTCCTCGCCGCGGCCGCCGCCTCCTCCTTCTCTCCTCCTCCTCTTCCTCCTCCTCCCTCGCTCCCACAGCCATGTCTGCTTAGACCAGAGCAGCCCCACAGCCAACTCGGGCAGCCGCCGCCGCCACAACAGCAAGCACAGCCGCTGCCGCCGCCCGTGAGCGATGACAGGAGTGTTTGACAGAAGGGTCCCCAGCATCCGATCCGGCGACTTCCAAGCTCCGTTCCAGACGTCCGCAGCTATGCACCATCCTTCTCAGGAATCGCCAACTTTGCCCGAGTCGTCAGCTACCGATTCTGACTACTACAGTCCTACGGGGGGAGCCCCGCACGGCTACTGCTCTCCTACCTCGGCTTCCTATGGCAAAGCGCTCAACCCCTACCAGTATCAGTATCACGGCGTGAACGGCTCCGCCGGGAGCTACCCAGCCAAAGCTTATGCCGACTATAGCTACGCCAGCTCCTACCACCAGTACGGCGGCGCCTACAACCGCATCCCAAGCGCCACCAACCAGCCAGGTACATGGACAGGGGACAGGCTGGGCAGATACAGGGGGACTAGGACGCTGGGGGCGCGAGATGGGGTGGTAGATTGGGGGTCACAGCGGTTCACTGCAGTGGGGGCGCACCCGGCAGAAGGGAGTAGGACTCAGACCCTCCGACAAAGAGAGTTTCTCCGGCCAGCATTTTAGGGATTCTTAGCAGGAGAGCCCTGTGGAGGTTCGAACTAGCGTCTCTCCCCTCCGGCCCTTCATTCGCTGAATTCCCAGCTTGCCCGGCCAGGAAGCCGGCTAGGCTGGAAAGGGGATAGGGGTGGAGAGAAGAAAGAATCAAGCAGCCCCTGGCGTTTGCGTAATAAAGAGGAGGTTAGTTGTTGGGAATTTTGGTAAGCGTGCTGGGTTGGTGCGAGTGGGAGTAGAAGGCTGCCTCAAAGACTCAGTCAGGATTAGTTTGAGAGCCGCCACAAGCTAGCACGGTGCGGGTGCCCTGAGCACGCTGGGTGGGGGTGGGGGGTTAAGGAGTTGTAGCCAGCCAGAGAAGAGCGCGCCGAGAGCTTTGCGGTTTATCCAGGCATTTCCAAAAACAAAAAGCCATTTAAAGGTGGAGGAAGGTTGCTGAGGGGTCACGTTGTAGGACATTTTTTTTTCTCTCTCCATAGGCACCCAAAATGTGTCTTTCCCTCCTCCTTTTTCGTCCACTTTGAAACTTAGAAAGTTTAAGAGGGTTAGTGAGCTTGGGCGGTAAGAGAGAGGCATGAGGCTCGGCGGATAGGTTTTACTGGTAAGGTTTGATCTCTTCCCACCAGCACAGTAATAATCCTGCTAATATTAGCATCCCCTAGTCTGGCAGAATTGAAACCACAGCCCTCATTCTCCACACTTCTCCCTGGAACTTGACACACACACACACGCACACACACCCTGGAGAGGTTCTCCGCCAGTTCCAGAGGGGTGGTACTTTTGAGGAAGGGGAGTTGTAGCCCCAGGGCACGTTTGTACAACACGAGTTTGGCAATCCCTCCCTCTCCCGCCCAAACCCATACTCATGACAGTGAGAATCTCGTCCTGACCTGCCGCCCCTTTCCTACAAAAACACCCCACCGGTTCCTTCTCAATGTGTGACTCTTGCTGAACTTTAAAAGAGAGCCCCGGGTTGAGGCGTCTTCGTTTCTTTCACTCTTTCTGTATTTCGTGCATAAGTGGAAGTTTTGTGTGTGTGTGTGTGTGTGTTTTTACCAAGAACATATTAAGTCTATTTGTAAAAGAAACCAGACACATCTGTGCCCTCGCAGATCTGCAGTGAGATTATGGGGGCTGCATAATCGGCCCTCTGTCTGCTGCGGCCCCGACCGCTTGCTGCTGAAGTGAAGGAGCATAGTTTGCTTGTGGGTATTTGAACTTTGGAGACCTCAGTTAGCGTCTTCCCTGCCCAAGCGTCTGGCTTCTGCGGGCGCCCGAACAGACGCCGACAGAAGCGGGGTCACGGCCCAGGGCTGCCTCCTTGAAGCCCCGGGAGGGGCTGGTGTTTTTGTCTCGGAAACGCGGGGGAGCATAGGGTGGGCGTAAAAACAAGTCCGGGAGAAGGAGGAACCACCGCAAGAGCTGAATCCCAGATGCCAAGGAGAAAGCTGTGTTGTAGGAAACGCTGTACACAAACTATCTGAATGAACAGAGTAGGAATTAATCAGAGGCTACCGCGCTTTTCCATATTTGGGGGAGGAGCATATTTATCGCGGTCTTGAAAAGCAAAGGTGATGGTGATACGAGCAAAGAGTGAAGACTGCGTGGTAAGAAACTCTAGGACTCTATTTGAGGCCCTTCCGCAAAAAGGGCATTGTTTGGTGACAAGCTTTAACTGAGTCTGTTTTGATTATTTAGAGAAAGAAGTGGCCGAGCCCGAGGTGAGAATGGTGAATGGCAAACCAAAGAAAGTTCGTAAACCCAGGACTATTTATTCCAGCTTTCAGCTGGCCGCGTTACAGAGAAGGTTTCAGAAGACTCAGTACCTCGCCTTGCCAGAACGCGCCGAGCTGGCCGCCTCGCTGGGATTGACACAAACACAGGTAAATACGCCGCTGCCATGCACTAGACCTGCCTGAGCTGCAGGTCTGCTTGGGTCGCACGGTTCAGTCTCGATGGGACTGGAGCGGTTTCAAAAGTACCCGTGAGAAACTAACAGACACAAAGACACCAGCCCCTATGCTTTTCCCTCCGCGAGCCAGGCCTTGAGACGGTGGGGATGGGATTCATCAGCGGTCTGGAGATACCTCCCACTTAACCGCGGCCGCCGCCCCCACCCCGCATCGGGCCTCCGGAGCTCGGGGGTCAATTTCTGGGGTTGAAAGCAAGCGGAGGGTTATTTTTAGAGCGGCTTTGCAACCTTGAGAAGCTATCTGGTTTTCTTAACAATGTAATGCCTCCTCGGGGTGAGCAGGGCTTGGTGTCCTCGCAGTGGTCTCAGGCTAAGAAAAGGCTGAGAACGTCGCCTGGAGCGGAGAAACTGAAGGACCGTGCCCTGAGCCTATGGGAGCTTCAGGCCACGGCCGCCTGAGGGTCGCGAGGTGGGGGGCGCTATTGTACGGGGGGAAGTCTTCCTGGATTGTCCCATTCCCTTTACTCCTCCAACCCAGCTGGGGCCTACGGAAGCATAAAGAACGTTCGAGTCGCCACCAAGAACTGCAGTCAGATTCTGGCCTCTCTGAGCTGCAGAGGGAGTGAAGGGAGTAGGACGGGAGGTTGGGAGCTCGCTCCTTTTCCTCACCACAGGCGCGCGTACCCCGCCCCACGCCCCTTCCCCGCCGGGCTCCCGCGATTGTTTTGGAGACCTTCGCCGCGTTCCGCGCGTCTTGCGCAGGCTTACACGAGTCACGCCGCCGCCGCGGACACTCGGGCGCACAGCCGCCGCGCTCGCGCCACCCACCCCCCCAGCCCAAACAAAAGACAAGCCTTGGGGTCGTGGTCTCACTGGGCCGGGGCGCACCGAGCCGGCCAGGGCGCCCTCTGTGGCCAGAGCTCCATGGTTTGCCTCAGGCATAGCTTCTTGGCCATAGGCCGCAAGCGGCGGGGAGACGCCAGGCAGGGCTGGGCCGCCCAGGGGCCCGAAGATGCCTCCAGTCGTCGCCCCGGGGAAGGCGCGGGCGACCTCTGAGTGTCCCGGTAACGTGTGCCTTTGTTCCCCAACTCAGGTGAAAATCTGGTTTCAGAACAAAAGATCCAAGATCAAGAAGATCATGAAAAACGGGGAGATGCCCCCGGAGCACAGTCCCAGCTCCAGCGACCCAATGGCGTGTAACTCGCCGCAGTCTCCAGCGGTGTGGGAGCCCCAGGGCTCGTCCCGCTCGCTCAGCCACCACCCTCATGCCCACCCTCCGACCTCCAACCAGTCCCCAGCGTCCAGCTACCTGGAGAACTCTGCATCCTGGTACACAAGTGCAGCCAGCTCAATCAGTTCCCACCTGCCGCCACCTGGCTCCATACAGCACCCGCTGGCGCTGGCCTCCGGGACACTCTATTAGATGGGCTGCTCTCTCTTACTCTCTTTTTTGGGACTACTGTGTTTTGCTCTTCTAGAAAATCATAAAGAAAGGAATTCATATGGGGAAGTTCAGAAAACTGAAACAAAAAGATTCATGTGTAAAGCTTTTTTTTTTTTTTTTGCATGTAAGTTATTGCGTTTCAAAGGACCCCCCCCCTTTTTTTACAGAGGACTTTTTTTTGCGCAACTGTGGACACTTTCAATGGTGCCTTGAAATCTATGACCTCAACTTTTCAAAAGACTTTTTTCAATGTCATTTTAGCCATGTAAATAAGTGTAGATAGAGGAATTAAACTGTATATTCTGGATAAATAAAATTATTTCGACCATGAAAAGCGGATTGTTTCTGAAAAATACTTGATTCTACCCCTCTGATAACTGGCTAGTGAAGTTTTATTGAAGGCAACTAAAGAAGGACAAGCTCTGCAGAGATCCAACAAGGCAAAAAAGAAAAGTCGGGGCTGCATGCATGCAGACTGTATATGTGTATATGTTCAATGCTATACTTTGTGTGTATGTGTGTGTGTGTTTTTGCTTAGCCACACACACACAAAAAACCTTTAGATAAAATTAACTCCAAATTGTTTCAGGTAGAAGGTTATGCTGAAATAAAAATACATCCCTCTCACCCTGTATGTGAGTTAGAAGGCAACAGAAATCCCTCAATAACCCCTCTGAATTCTAAGCTCAAAGCAATTACGTTGGAGAAGCGCCCCCACCCATCATCAGCCTCTGAGTAGTGCCAGAGCAATTAGACAAATTACCCTTCAAAGGGAGTTTCCAGAGATGAGAAAACGAAAAGAAAAATCCTCCCTCACACCTTTTACATTTTTAAAAAATCTAAAATGTTTGGAGCATGGCAAATGATAAAACCTTGGACTCTTTGGAGTATGATTATAAATGTATCAGCTCTTTTTGAGAGATGAAAACATTGTAGATACGGTGAAGAGGGAACTTCAGGGTTGGGGAAAGGAAGGAATGGAAAGCATTGTGACACTGTGTTGATTTCATTTTGTGTGAGATAATATTCTTAATATTTCCCTTCCCTCCTTCCTTTTTTCAGGAAGGAGCTTCCTCTGCTTTGCTTTTACATAAAACAGTGGCAAAACAGGCTCTAAATGATGCAAAATGGAATCTGTTTACGAGGATTTCTCCTTTGGGAAGCCTTCTTTGGGACAGAGAGAAAGGAGTTGCTGCAGCTGTGCCCTGTGTCCCTTCCTTCTTCTTGCACTCCTGCATGTAAATATCAACAGTATGACCAGAACTACGCACTGCGCCTAAAGATCCAGGCCTGAATTGTAGGTCTCTTTCTGTCTGACTGTCCTTCAGTGGGCCTGACTCTCCTTAGGATACGAAGGAAAATGTTGCGTTGGAAATTACAAGATGCATGTGAAATATTTTACAGCTAGGAAGTCAGCAGCAATAAATGTGACAAAAGAACCTTCTTAAAGTGGGGGTAGATTAGAGCATAAAAATTATATACTGTCGCTGAGGATTTCTGAGAAGGCTCTTCCAGGGTTGGGAGACTAGACCTGAAAAGGCACGCTATGTGCCCTGAGGGGAATTTACCTTACCTGCATGTTTCTCTCTCTCTGCCTGCCTCCTCCTCCTCTTCTCTCCCTACCTCCCTTCCATCTCCTTTATTTTTTTCTTTCTCTTCTCCTTTATTTTTTTTCTAGAAGAGTTACCAGGCCCGCCAGTGTGGAACAGCTTGCTTCTTGGAGGAATCAATATTTTGGCCACTCTTCAGACATACCCCGCAGCCTGGCTCCGAGGTAGCACTACGCCCGGCAGCCTGGCCTGTGGACCCCTCCTCCTCCCGCACCCCCAACTCCAGAGCGACCGCGACTCAATATTTCCGTCACCCCAATCCGCTCCAGCCGTACTTTCTCGGAAGGAGCATTGGGTGCGGGGAAGAGGTGGCAATAGGAAGGTTTGCGGCGGGGTGCGGGGGGGGGGGGGAGGTGAGGTGGGGAAAGCCAAAGGGTGTCCCATTTTGTTTTCTGCGCTCACAGAGAATAGGGGGATTGGGGAAGAGATGAAGATATCCACTTCCTACTTTTCTTTCTTTGCTTGCAAGGATTTCGGGAGTTTCCATTACACCGAGAGCTAGCGCTTTATTTCTGGCGACTCCGACTGGGAGAAACCCGCGCTCGCGGTGTGCCAGCGCCGGGCTTTCCCCTGCGCGGACGCCTCTCCCTGCCAAGGGGTGCGTGTTTGGGAAGGTTGGGGGTGGGGGCGCACCCACTGCACACCTCCAATATTTGTCACCTACTGGCTGCCTAAGAGTAGCAAGAATGTGCTTGGAACATACGGTTTTCCTTTATGCACACAAAGAGGGCAGATAGTTTTCCAGCTGTCCCTATCATCTCCCCAGCCCCATTACTGGTGGAAAAGAAGGGGGATCCCTTCCTCATCCCCATTCACCGGGCGCGGCCGAGCTGAGGGAAGGGAGGGTTTGATTCTTCTAGAGACAGAGGGAAGCTCTTTTTAAATGACCACTCCTCCACCCTAGCTTTGAGGCTGCTTGTAGTTAAGATCACTAAAGCCTCATTGCTAGGTGGCCCAGCCCAACGCCGCGCAGACACAGACTTGGTTTCAAGATTCCTTCCCTTGTGCTAACCTCACTTCTTCCACTCGCAAAGGCCTCTTCTCTCGTGCGGTTTTTATTTTTTAGCTTGGTCTGGGAGCTGTGGACAAAAATATTCTGGTAAACCAGTCTGCAGCGGGCTTTCCCTGGCACCATGGGGATTCTCTCAGGGGAATTTAACTCCCTGCAGTCCTGCGCCCAAGGATGTAAAAATAACAGATCTTCAGCAAAGTCTAAAAATATCTATGTGATGTTTCTCTCCCTTGTCCTCCCTTCCACCTTCTCTTCCTCTCCATTGTTTTTCCTACGTCGAATATAAACGTGCTCCACTCCCCAGCATATTCCCGGACCGGCCGACCCCACTCTTGACATCGCACTGGGTGACCCCTCTGCCTGCCCCTTCCGGTTTCCACTTGCCTAGCTCTCAGTCTAGTGCTCCCAAAACGAAATCAAGTCTTTTCCAAGATTAATGCTTTTTTCAGTGGGCGTCTTCACACTCCCCACCCCTTACTTCCAACACCTCACCCTCATCTTCAGAGCTCCTCACAAACCCCAGAAAGGCTGGGGCATGCGGTCAGGGCCAGCGCGATTCCTCGGTGCCCAGACCGCCTCCTGAGCCCTCCTGTAAGAGATCAGATAAGTTGGCCTTTGTTTGAGACTCGGGTTGGGCTAGGCGGATTGCTGCCCTTTTTCCCCCCTTCTTCCTGGCGGCCACCTCCTTGTGGGACAAGGGGCGGCCTGGGGATCCGAGAGAAGCCGCATTCCTGTGGGTGCCAGGCGGCTCCAGTGCTGAGCCACAGGGCCTGAGACACACACACACAGAAACCCGCAGACCTCGCTGCCCTTGATCTCACTTGCTCTCTCTCCCTCCCGTCGGAGCACCCACCCGGGAGCCTGTCCACTCACACTCGGATCCACCCAGGGTTCGGCCTCAGGCCGGTGCGCGTTGATCCGCACAAAGACACAAACGCACACAACCCCCTCCGGTGACACAGGCCAGGCCAAGATCTCCCCGCCCATGTCAATCTCGTCTCTCCCGCCCCTTATCCCACAATCCCAGACGCGTCGGCTGGCCTCCTCTGGTTCCTTTGATCCCACCGGACGCCCCACCGCTCGCGGCGTCCTGGCCGCGCAGTCCAGGGAGTCACCCACAGCGCGCCAAAGCCAGGCTGCGCTCACCTCCTCCCAGCGCGCCCTATAGCTCACTCCAGCCTTGACACCGCTCAGTCTCCTGAGCTCTCCAGCCCGAAGAGCCCGGGATGCCTGCAGGAACTCTGCCCCCACATCCTCCTTCTTAGCGCTTCCTTGTATTCTGGGAGAGGGACCTTTAGGCTACCCAACCACCCCTCCTTTCCGCCCCATCCCTGCAACCCCTTGGATCGCGCGCCTCCCACTGGTCACTGGGATCTTGCCAACCTAGAGCTCTCTAGCCCTCCCTGGAGGCACACCCAGAGGGCAGACGCCCTCGGGCACCTCTGGGAAGCTCGCCACGCCGGCGGATCCGCCTGCGGTCACCCAGCTCCTCCACCCTTAAGCACCCCCTCCCACAGTAGCCAGTAGAGGCTCCCGCCGCTCCGGAGCTTGGGGAGGGGGCGCTGCAGCTTGCTCTCGGCCTCGGCTTGCGTTCCCAGGTTGCCCGCGGTCTTTGCACACAGTGCTTGGTTTTTTTCAACCTCAGCCCAGTCGCAGCGAACTCTGGGCCTTAAAAATAGCCCAAATAGCGGTGGCGCATGTGGGATTGGTTATATATTTTCTACGCAGCCCTGTCTCTTTCCCCCCACCCTCGGCGTTTTCTGTTGCATCTGACAGGCTTTCGATTCCTCAGGGCAGAAAGTATACATTGTATCTATTGCGCGCGCGCGCGCGCGTGTGTGTGTGTGTGTGTGTGTGTGTGTGTGTGTGTGTGTGTGTTGGGGGTGGGGAGCCTTTCCTTTCAATCACCCAAGGCTGCCGGCTGTAATGTAATAACCTGTTTTATATGTCGGGCTCTTACCGTGAAGATAGGAACTAAGGGAATTTACATGAACCTCTCTTTAAAGCAGATGAGAGTCGTGTTTTGCATCAATTAAATATTCCTGCTCTTTTGTTCACTTGGACTTCTTATTTACTTCTGATTTATGGGATCCGAAGGAGTCTCTTTGCCAAAAGCACATGTATTATTGAGTCTGTTCCACATCCTAAACCAAGATTTATATAAAACCGTGAAATACCACACATTACGACCTTTCACCACAGGAAGGAAAAAAAATGGCTTCATAACATCATTCTACACACATACCCTCCCTCTCTCCTAGTTTCGGTAAGGATTCTCTGTGGAATCTTCACCATGCAGTGTAGCGTATTTTTTTTTTTTTTTAAGAAGTGCGTGAGGGTAAAGGGCAGTAAACAGTTTCCAAGCTATGATATATTTTAAAAGCTTTTCTCTCTCTCTCTCTCGCTAACCGAGAAGACAGAAACCTGCCAATGGAAGCTTATTGTCATCCAGGACTATTTCTGCCACTTGCCATTTGCAAGGTCAGGGAAGAGGGGCGGAGGAAGAGCAGGATATGGACTCAACTTTCATCTATAAACAGGGGTCACTAAACAGGGGACATTTCATTATTGCCCTTAAATTCACAAGAGCTAGGAAGCCTGCTTGCCACCCTGCAGGGTGGCCCTGGTTGGGCAGCTCCTGGGTCTGTGAAGTGGTGGGAGGAGGGAGAGTCGACGCACATTGGCCTGGAGGCTAGAAAAGATGCCTAGGAAATTCTCTGTATTCATGGTGGGAAAATTGAGCTCCTGGGGATAAACGGGCTTTAGGTATCTTTGACTAGGAGGTCCCCACCAGGAACCAGAACTAGACTCCAGAACCCTCCACTAGGGCAGGGTTCATCCTCCGGGAAGCAACAGCTTGAACCCCTAGAGCTCTTTGACTCTGGGACCAGCATAGTCCCCCAGCCTCTCTCCAGCCTCTCTCTCCCTCTCTTGCTCTAACTCCCTCCTTCTTTGGTCCTCCTATATTTCAATAAGATTGACCTTGCTCATTTTAGCACATTGGTGACAGGTAGCAAAGGAAGCAGCTGGACTGGTTTATATGGTGGAGGGGTGTTAATTAATAAAAGTTAATGATAG
Organism: Macaca mulatta; assembly: GCF_049350105.2. Classification (NCBI taxonomy): domain Eukaryota; kingdom Metazoa; phylum Chordata; class Mammalia; order Primates; family Cercopithecidae; genus Macaca; species Macaca mulatta. Next base: position 122,360,624 of record NC_133408.1, read on the forward strand.
GATTAAAACCAATAGCCAGCCAAGCCTACTGGAGAAGACAGCTTCCCAGCTGGCTATATTTAATTAGCAGCATTTAATATGTTTTCTGCTAATATCATCTAGGATTCTATGACTTAGTTCATGCTGAAAGAGAATGAAGACAGAGGGCAGAAACACAAGTGCCCAAGGGCATTTTACTTGGATAACAAGAGAGACAGCAATTTCATTTAAGAAAATGTTCATAAACAAGTGACAGGCACACTCTGAGGTGATTTTGTGGAAACAATGGTGAAACTGACAAATGTTCTTTGCTTTGGGGGAGGGACACCTTTTTAAAACAGGAAAATGTTTCTGGAGAGAGAAGGGGGAATAAAAGACAGGGGGTTGGAAAAAAAAAAGAAAAAGAAAAATTATTTTAGACTCCAGAAAGCAGCAGATGCAGCTGCCCTTGCAAACACATCAGCCCTGCACTATTGAAGATTTGGACATGAAATGCTTCAGACCACTGATTTGCTATTTTCTTAATTCTTGCTCTTCTTTTTCCATATGAATCAAACAGTCTTTTGTCCTTCAGGGTTTGATTTGATCGCTACTGTTCACATTTCACTTTTGTATTTTCCTCTTCCTATACCATTACTCATTGAGTGCCCTGTGAAATTACAATCGTACATTTTCAACTCAGCAACCCATTTGCAGTGCAAAAATAGGGTCTAAATAATGGCTGAATTAGCCCTACTGGACAGTTTCAGATGTAACACTCTGTAATAATTATATTGCAGGCTGGATTAGGATGCTATTATCATAATCTGGACGTTTACAATTATCTGTAATTTGCAAAGATGCGCCAGGTCTTGATTACAGCAGTTTTTTTTTTTTTTTTTTGTACCACGCTAACCATCACTAAACAGTGACAGTAATAACAGCTAATTTTGCTGGCAATATAAGAGGTGCTGGGGTGTGCAAACAATTTCACACCTGGATGTGCTCACTCAACCAAGAATATAGAGAAAGAGCTTCTGCCCTGAGACTCAGAAAAATATTCTCCTGTGCTTCGGTTCAGTATAGATTTCTAGACCCTGATCATTGCTTAAGAGATATTCACTAATGGTAAGTTTTTATTTCTTGCATACTTCAAGGAACAGTTCTTATTTCTGTTCTCACCGTTTCCAAGATACATGTTGCCGTTTATTAATTTATCATGGGCTACAACTTTGCTTTATAGATTTCTCTGTGCTGACCTTTTATCCCCTTTAACAGCAAAAAGGGCTGTTGTTCTGTTGAGTGAAAGGATGCGAATGAGAATGGGATCCTTAAGTATTCGATTTGTCTTTCTTGTTTTCTATGTTGTTGATGTATTTGGTGCAGCTTGTGACTGGAGCCTGCGAAAAGTACCATGTTTCTATAAGGTGTGGAAAGACTCGGCTGGAGATTCCAAGCTAAAATCTATTTAAGAATTATTATTCACAGCTAATCCTAGGTGAATCCAGAGAGGGCTTTACATGTGGCCGTGATTTTAGATTTTGAGGCGACAAGATTATCAAACGGAGCTCGCGATGGGGCTCCTTTAGAACCACAGGTATGCGGACATTTGCAAAGGCAGGTGTAGTCTGATGAATCTCTGGACGGTGTAGCCCCTTCGAAATCTTTCCTCCCCTTGGGGGAAGGTTTCCGAAATAACTGGCCTCTGAACCCCTTCGAGGCTGCTTTTCAGGGTCTTTGCCTCAAGCTGGTGTGTCGGGGCGGTGGGGGTGGGAGGAGGCTATGCGGGTCTTGGAGTTACTGCCCGCCGAGCACAAACGCTGCGACCTTGGGGTTGGAGGGGCATGATTGGCTGAGACGCAGAACCAAGCTGGGGAGATCGAAAACCCAAATTTAGGAACGCACCAAGGAAGACTCCAGCAAAAAGCCGTGCTGTTCTATCTATAGATGACGCTGTTTCCTGACCCTGTAGACGTTGTAAGCAACTAGAGATGTTAAATGCCTGAGAAATCTTTGGCTTTCCATCCCAGTGCAAAAAGGCCTTTCTCCGGCGGCAGAAACCTTTTGACTAAGTTGTGTCAAAAGATAATGAGATGTTTATTGGTGCCAAAGAGAAATCGTTCCCTTCATTCCCTTCCTCCTCTACCCCACCCCCAGCTATTGTTCTCTCTCTCCCCCACTTTCTCTCTTTTTAAATAGGAAATACGGTCAGAACTAGGCTCCACAACTCGAACTCTGCAACCTCTGGAGAAGTTCGAACGTGGGGAGGCGTAGTAGGCACCACCACTGGGCGATGCCTTTCGCCCACGCCCCTCCTACCAATCCCTCCCTCGGGAATCCGCTTACCATAGGGTCAATACATTCTAAAGAGTGAACATGTTAACCCTTGAGTTTCAGAGGATCCAGAGAAAGCCCAGTTCCAAGGGCAGTCTGGGGGAACTACTTGGCAGAATTTCTTGCTTAATTAAACTCCTGTTAAGAGATAAACAGATCGATACAAATGCATCATGACAACACCTCGAATATGTCAACATGCATTTGCCGAGTTTCAGAATGTTATGCACTCACAGTGGTTTGGCATGTATCTGGTGAAATTTTTTTAAAGAAAAATTAGTGTTGGTTTCGATGTATGGTAGCTTTCTCCCTAACGTAATTTGAATAATTCAGCAAAGCCCCACTACCAGCTGTACTTCTGCAGCCTCTTCCATTCTTTTCAGCATTATAATTTTGGTTAATTTTCAATTTTAGGTCCTACGTCTCTGCAATTTGTGTATGAATAACAGAATAATTTCCCTCTTTTGTTTCGCCTTTCCTGTTCCTGAATCTAAATAAAGATGGCTTTTTAGTATTAAAAGTGGAAGAAAATTACAGGTAATTATCTTTGACGGTAAAAACGCTGTAATCAGCGGGCTACATGAAAAATTACTCTAATTATGGCTGCATTTAAGAGAATGGAAAAAAACCTTCTTGTGGATAAAAACCTTAAATTGTCCCCAATGTCTGCTTCAAATTGGATGGCACTGCAGCTGGAGGCTTTGTTCAGAATTGATCCTGGGGAGCTACGAACCCAAAGTTTCACAGTAGGAAGGGGGAAAAAAGAAAAGAAAACATTTTTCCTAATGTAACAATGCGAATGCTAGAAAATGACAAGACTGATCGGTTTTAAACCATTCTGAAGACTGACTGAGCGTGGAAGTTGCTCAACAAAAAAAGGAACGGGTATATTGGTAAGTAGTCTTTGCTTTGTGTCTAATTATAGTGACTGTCCTTTTGCACGACTGTATGTCGCTGTCATTATATGGAGCACTCTGAGTATCTCTATTGACTTCTGATAAATGGCTCAGTGGTTTCAAGGTTCATAATTTGAAGGATGCCCAGGTCTGTAGCCATTAATTCTCGCAGTATGGGGCTTCCTGCTTGTATGACGGAAGGACTTTTCATTTTCATTATTTCTGTGCTTTCCCCAAGATCGGAAGGATGTATTTCATCCAGGATAGTGCATTTTCCTACCTAGCTAGCTGGCAATGGGTTTTAAACATTAAGTAGGCATAATTGTGCACTCTACTCTCACTTTTTTCTTTTCTATGTTTTTAAAAATTGCATCCAAAGACAAATATGGCTGTATTATTTTGGCTGGGAAAAGAGAAAGGAGAATACTCAGTTTCAGCACTAGAAACTACTGTGATGTCTAGAAGTTAACTTGAGGATAGGTAATTCTAATGTTTAAAAGTAGATAAATGTGTAGAAATTACAATAAAAACATAATATGTAAAGAAAGCTGAGAGAACATCCATGGTTAATGTTAAACTACCTAAGACAAAGGCTAGTAGTGCAAACTGACATCTTTGCAGGCACTTGATGTTCATATATATATATATATATATACACACACATACACACACACACACATATATATATATATAACTTCCCATATTAGGAAATAGGAATTTTTTTAAGGGTGATAGAAAATATAATGGGGGGAAGGGAAGTGAGGGAGGAGGGAGGAAAGAGAGGGACAGAGACACACACAGAGAGAAATATACAAGACACTCTTAGCGTTTTGTGGCTTTTACTCCATATATGAAAGAAGACAAAAACATACAAAGTATATGTACAACTAAAATTCAACAATATATACAGAAATGTTTCTTGATATAAATGTCCCTATTAGCTTTGTGAATGCCACCAATTCACCTAGTAAAGGTGTCAAAGCAATAGAATGGCAATTTTGATTATTTCCTCCGTCTTTCCGGATTCCAGTTCAGGGTTCTGGGGGGTGGAGTGGGGAAAGAGTGGTTTTTGTTTTGTTTTTTTAATCAGCCATCATTCCTGGTCATTGCATTTTGATAAAACATGCAGCATTCCCTTTGTAGCAATGTTCTAATCTTACAGCCACTTTTTCCTTTTTCTTTAGAGAAGGGCTGTTATGTGAGGATTTTTCTTTTTCTTGTCAGTCTGGGAATGGTAAATAAAAATGCAGGAGTCCAAAATGCTTCTCTTTCATCATGTAATGTCTTAAACTCATTAAACAAGTAAAAACGCTGCCATGTTTGTGCAGATTCTTCTGGTTGGGGGAAAATCTGTTTAAAAAAAAAAAAGTCATTTTGATGGATACTCCCAAAGAGAAGAAGAGGCTCAGAGCCTGGATCCCAAGGGGTAAGAGAAAATATCCTTACGGTAAAGGGTTTCAGGAGTGCTGGCATAGAAACCAGTTTCTCTCTCACACACACTCTTTCTCTCTCTCTGAGATGCAAGATTAATTACTGACATTGCTCAAGAGAGAAGGTAAATGAGAAAAAAAAGTGGAAAGGGAAAAAGAAAAGAAAGGTAGAAAGGAAAAGGAAAGAAAGAAGGAATGGAGGAAAGGAAGCAGTGAAAAGAAAGGAGAGGGAGAGAAAGAGAGAGGGAGAGAAGCCTAGTCGGCTTCTCGCCACATTTATGAGCTCTCCTAAGCCTGCTCCTTCGGCTCCTTTTCGCAGATACAAGCAGGTCCCGGATCCTCTTTTCCTTGTTCAGACGTTTCCCTAGGGTGTTCCCTTGGACAACTCACATCATCTGTGGTCTCTGCATCGTGTCCTGGTGTGGAGAGGAGTACCAGTGAGAATAGCCAGGCATGTAGCTGTTGGGGGGCATACTGACACCCTTGGCCGAGGCAGAAACGTCCCAGACTGGAGGCAGCGCTGGCGAGCGTGGTGACAGGGCCGCAGAGCCCTGGAGGGGGTCGCTCTCATGAGGATTACTGCCCTGCTTCAGCAGTTTCTTAAACTTAGAGCGTTTGTTCTGAAACCATATCTTCACCTGCAAGAAATGCAGCAATCATTAGGCCCATAAACATCAAACCAGTGCCTCTAGCATCACTTGGGGGTTTGGAAGCAATATTAGAAAAGTTTAAAACAAAAAACAACCACCGCCAATGCCTACAAGCCAAGTCCCCGCCTCCTTCCACCTCTTTCTAGCCTCTTACACTCCCACTTCCTCCAACCTACTAGGTATCTTGCCTGGACACCGAAAGTTATTGTAATGCTAGAATTGCATGCTAGCCTAGGTGTTTAAAACAACAGTATAAATAAGACAAAACTGAATGAGATGACCAGGTCCGAAGCCTAAAGAAAGATTTTTAAAAGGAGCCCTTTCAAATCAAAGTCATTCAATTGAATGTACCTCCTCTGAAAGTCTTGTGTTTTTACATTTAGTCTATGTAAAATGACTATTTTCACATAGTCGTTTGCTTCCTGTACATGCGTAGAGATACCCAAAAGCTGGTATCTCTATACAGGCACAGGGAGCAAATGACTGAAAAGATTAAAGCGTATACATTTATAACTAAATGCCTTCAATATATCTATGCATATATTGCATATGCCATAGATTATACATGAAGCATTTTTCTCCAGACATAAATATATCCCCATAATCTTGCAGGGATTAAGGATTGCAGCTCCTTCATTCCCTATTTTGTATGTTGCCTAGTCAAACTGTGGTCAATGATCATCACATGATTGTTAGTATAGTAACTAAAAGTCAAAGGACTTCTGAAAATTAAACGTGAATTGAGATATCTGGGATGGGAGCATATCTAGGCCAACATTTCAGATCTACTTTATTTGAAGAAGGAAATTTTATGGTGCAGCTTCCTTTACCTTTAAAATTCCCTAGTCATAGGAATCTACTTTTTCAAGAGGCATACAAGCCACTGAATAGCCGGAATCCTTTCATATCAAACCCCAAATATATGAATAGCAATATGGAAAAAGGAAACAGGCTAAATTGAAAAAGAACAGCTTAAGGAACAACTGTCTTAAGTCAACACACAATCAGTCTCCAGCAATAGTCTCATAAAACCTGAGGTCCCCTTGCTGAAGATTACCTACATCAGATAAGGCCTACTCCATCTAGGTAAATTAATCAACAAAACTGCAGGTGATTGCAGCCTGGCTTTTTGACCAGGGTCCTAATATACTCACCTAAGCTCCTTCTTGTGAAATCTGAAATGCCTTTTATGGCTTTCATATTAGTAGGATGGGAGAACTTCAGTAACTGTACTTAACTGTGGCTTCACCTGTTACAATTTTGGTAACATTTCTTTTTGATCTCCAACTCTGCCACTACACCCAAGTCCTGGGCTCCAGGGAGACAGCTCAGACCACATCAGCCTGTCACCCAGATGACTTAACCACTGTGCTTAGGGAAATCTTCAGAAAAACCCACCTTGCCACTCCTAGGATAAATAGATTGCACTTTGGTGCCTTTACTAAACCTCATTGGAACCTATGCCTACTTTGTTTTTTCTTAGTTCATTTCACAAGTTTTCTTTCTGTGTCAATGAGTTGAAAACCTTATTAGTTCCCAGGGCCTACAAAAGGATCCTTAAAAAAGTTGAACCTTATTCTGCCTCCTGGTCTGTAAACCTTTTTCTCCT